>NC_068926.1:16542500-17167500 GCF_023091745.1 Budorcas taxicolor | reverse complement strand
GCTTCTCAATTTTCATAACATAGCAGTAATAGCCACTCCCCACACCACCACTCCCAGATCATGGAGGATGTGGAATAAAATAACACGAATAAAAAGACTGAGGAAAGAGAAAGGATTATACGACAACGTTATTATTATTACTCAGTGCTTCTGTTTTTTAAATACATCACCTGCATACCCAAGGAACCAACTGACATGTGGTACTCAGTGAAAAAGCCTGGGGGAAAATGGCAGAAAGGTCTAAATTTTAAATTTTAATTCCATGTAATTCTTATTGTTTTGTCTGACAAGCCAGGCCTCCATGGAAGGAGGCCTTCCTTCATGGAAGGCCTTGTAGCTCAGCTACAATCTGAGCTCCATGGAAGACAGGAGATGCAGGTAAAATGGAAGCTTTAGCAAAGACACGATGGATGAATAGGGTTGTCCAGGCTAAGGGGTTCTGGGAAAGAACTAGAGGCTGGGTGGGGCGTGACAGACTGTTCAACTCAGACCCAGGAGCAGGGCTGGTGAGGATCTGGAAGTGGACAACTATTTCTGGATCGTTCCCATCCTGGAATTCTGGAGCAGGCAGAAGAATTTGGTAGCTTGAAGGCAGTGAAAGAAGGCATAGCCAACACAGGGGGCCCATGTGATTACTGATCTTGAACTCTGAGAATATATTATTTTAAAAATAATACCCAATGAATACAATCTGCTAGGAAGTGGCTGATATTAAGCAACACCTGTCAAGTAGAGAGCTGGCTTCTGGCACACGCATATCACAGTCACAGTGACTGGCACACAAGCCTGGCCTAGCTGGTTGTGTGGCATGACCGCAGACTGTTGACAAGAGAGGGCAGGTGTGCCCAGCAACCAGGAAAAAGGGGAATCCTGACCACCAGAATGTGAACGGGTAACTCCAGGATGATTCTTGATGGCAGGCTAGATGCCTCTGTGGGTCGGGGTCATGTTTGAAAAACAGAAACCACTCTGAGTATGTCAAACAAAGGAAACTGGTTCACCAGGGAAAGCTGAAAAGCAAACAGGGGAGTTTGAGGCAACCTAGAGATTAGCCTCCACAGGAAATTCTACCCCTCTTGGGACTGGAGGAGCAAAAAGAGCGAGTGTGTTACTAAGGCCCAGAGGTTGGGGCTGGCCTGCGGGACTCACAACCAGAGTAAGGCTGCCCAGTGGAGCGGAACCAGAGCTGCCACCCAAAATGAATGAGAAAGAGAAATATCCAGGCTTCTCCTGCCCCTGCTTATATCAGCGCTTACCGTTGCCAAACCTTCCAACCAACCCGCTGGCAGGGAAACCTGGAATGCTCTCTGGGATCCAGGGAAGGGCAAGGAATGCTAGCCAGAAGATGATGGAGACCAAGACTTTAGCTCCCCTAGAGAAGGAAATGGCAACCCACTCCAGCATTTTTGCCCAATCCAATGGACAGAAGAGCTTGGTGAGCTACACTCCATGGGGTTGCAAGAGCTGGACGGGACTTACTGACTAAACTACCACCACTACCAAGACTTTAGCTCATAGGGTTATCGTATTAGTTAACTCCTCGCACTGGTCTTACACCAAACAACTTTCCAAATACCATTTGTTCAGTGAAGTGAAGTGAAAGTTGCTCAGTTGTGTCCAACTCTTTGCGACCCCATGGACTGTATAGTCCTTGGAATTCTCCAGGCCAGAATACTGGAGTGGGTAGCCTTTCCCTTCTCCAGGGGATCTTCCCAACCCAGGGATCGAACCCAGGTTTCCCACATTGCAGATGGATTTTTTACCAGATGAACCACAAGGGAAGCCTGAGAATACTGGAGTGGGTAGTTCCATCCCTTCTCCAGCGGTTCTTTCTGACCCAGGAATCAAACCAGGGTCTCCTGCAGTGCAGGCGGATTCTTTACCAACTGAGCTATGAGGGAAGTGAACAGAGATTATTCACCAATCAGCAAATTAAGTATTTTGTTTCTCTTGACAGCAAAATTTCTGACTGTAAATTAACAAACAGGAACTTCTGCTGGCCATGGGTTTTATTATTGCAATTCAACCTCTCTGAATGAAAATCGAGACCTAGGTCCTAAAAATGGAATCTGGACAAAGGTTGCACAAGTAAGGGTAGCCTTGGTTCCAGGGCTGACTCCAGAGTAAGGGGGTGGGGGACAGAGTCAGATGGCAAGGATTTTAGGCTTCAAGGGCTGTACAATCTGTTGCATAGACTACCCACGACGTCACTCTGCAAAACAAGGAGAAAGCAGCTCTCAACAGTGCTTACACAAATGAGCGTGACTGTGTTCCAACAGAACTTTAGATACAAAGAAGAGTCGTGGGCTGGATTTGGCTGTCAAACTGGGCCACAGTCTTGCTGACTCCTGGCCCGGACCAATGTCAACCAAGTAAAGGAAGCCCATCCTGAAGTAATTCTCAAAATGAAGCAATAACAAGTAGCTAAAAACTTGAGGGTACAGCTGATATCCATTGCTATTTACTAACTGGAATTATACCCTTTAATCTCCATTTAATAAAAGGTTCAAGATTTATTATATTTTCCCTGAATTTCCCCCTTTATATTACAGATCACTCAGAAAATCTCTTCATTTTGCCTCAGAGCAATTTTTATATTTGTGATGACTTTTGACTTACCGCTTTTCTATATAATTTGAGCTGCGTGTAATTACAACAGGTCTTCAAATAATTTTCCATTGAGATTTTCAAAATATTTTCATTCCTAGTACTTAAAAACTCTGCCATCATTCCTTTTTTTTTCTCCTTATGTAACATTTGGTGGGAAAATCTTTAGCATAAGAACATTTTCTTTCAAAAAAACATTTTTTTTAGATCTGACTGAAAAATGATGATACTATCCATCCACTCAGTTGTT
Organism: Budorcas taxicolor; assembly: GCF_023091745.1. Classification (NCBI taxonomy): domain Eukaryota; kingdom Metazoa; phylum Chordata; class Mammalia; order Artiodactyla; family Bovidae; genus Budorcas; species Budorcas taxicolor. Next base: position 17,164,643 of record NC_068926.1, on the reverse strand, counting down.
TTGAGAAAAATGTGTAAGAATATAATATCTATTAAAAGGTTACATGCCTTTTTATAAAATTGCAAATAGGAACAACTTTTTAAAGATTTTTTTTGAAGTTTTCTAAATTTGCACAGGGTTTCCCTGGTGGCTCAGAGGTAAATAAGCCAACTGCCTACCAGTGCAGGAGACAATGCCTGGGTCTGGAAGATCCCCTGGAGAAGGAAATGGCAACCCATCCCAGTATTCTTACCTGGAAGATTCCATGGACAGAGGAGACTGGCGGGCTACAGTTCACGAGTCGCAAAAAAGTCAGACAGCACTTAGCGACTAAACAACAACAACAAAATTGCACAACATAAGCTGACATGCATAGGTTGATTCATATCCAGTCCTTCTAGATTTTGCAAACTTAGCTCTAATGCCTTCTGCTGTTTGCCGTTTGCTCCAAATTCATTTCTTCTCTCTAGCAGTCTTTAGTTAGGCCTACTTCCCATTTCTATATTAAAACTGCTTAAAAAAAAAAACCGTATCAGTGATACTTAGTTTTTCTTTGCATTTTTCTCCAAAGATAAATGCTTGCTCTCTCTTCCTTGACCTAGAGCACAAGATGAGGCCACAGATTCTAAGACACAAGCTAATCTGATGCGACTTAACCGGTCACTTGGGGTTTGGCTCCTTATCTTCACAGCATGTGTTTTTTTTGTCAAGGTTTCAAACTGATCTTTCCATTCTTCACATATTCGTCTTCTTGTGAAATTTATTAGCACCTTCATGCGGGTGGACCCTGACTCTCTGTTCCTGACTTCGCTTACACATCAACTTTTCATCAAATTGGCACTGGCTGGCCCTCTTGAGAGGCTTCCCGTTGCAGTGGTAAAGAACCCGCCTGCAATGGAGGAGTCACAGGAGACACAGGTTCAATCCCTGGGTCAGGAAGATCCCCTGGAGGAGGTCATAGCAACCCACTGCAGTATTCTTGCCTGGAGAATCCCATGGACAGAGAAGCCTGATGGGCTACAGTCCACGGGGTCACAAAGAGTCGCACACGACTGAAGCGACTTGCACGCACACATGCACGCACAGCCCCCCTGAGATCTTTACTTCCAAGTCTCTGATTAAAAGGAAAAACACTGCCCGTAAGACACAAATATCATTCCCTCCAAAATTCCGTATGATAAACACTCCACAAAGTTCTTGACAATTTCAATTTTGCCTATGTTCAAATATTTAATACAGTCACATGGAAGTAAGTGTCACTTTCTTCCCTTGGTCAAAATGACTCCATTTGGAGGACGAGAACTAATTCTATCACCACTCCAGTCATGTGATATCAATGGAATTGCGACTTTTGCCTTCCAAAGCCCCAGATGTAGGTCTAAGGAGTACAGTGTGAGGGACAGCAAGCAGCTTAGGGCCTTGGAAAAGTTGCCTGGCCGAGGGCTGTGCGCTCTTTAGCTGCACCTGTTATACTTCCTTCTGACTACACTGGGAGAGAGGAGGGACATCGATGAGTTATGCCAGTTCAAAACAAGAGGCTCAAGAGAAAACATAGGTCCACACAACAACCTGTACATGAAGGTTTATACGGCCTTATTTATAATCACCCCAATTCAGAGATCCTCAGTGGTGAATCAACACACACACTGGGGCACATCAACAGAGAAGATGCTACCCAGGAGCCAACTACTGACACACACAGAGTGAAAGGGAAAGTCGCTCAGTCATGTCCGACTCTTTGTGACCCCGTGGACTACACAGTCCACGGAATTCTCCAGGCCAGAATACTGGAGTGGGTAGCCTTTCCCTTCTCCAGGGGATCTTCCCAGTGCAAGGGTCGAACCCAGGTTTCCCACATTTACCAGCCGAGCCACCCAGAAAGCCCAAGAATACTGGAGGGGGTAGCTATCCCTTCTCCGGTGGATCTTCCTGACCCAGGAATCAAACCAGGGTCTCCTGCATTGTAGGTGGATTCTTTACCAGCTGAGCTACCAGGGAAGCCCACTGATACAATGACAGGGATAAATCTCAAATGCTATCTTTTCGGTAGAAGAAGTTAGATGTAAAAGGCCAAAGACCGTATGATCCCATTCATAGAGTGTCCTGTGAAAACCAAACCTACGGGGATGGCCCTGGCTGCCAGGGGATGTTGGTGGGGGGAGGATCTGACTACGGAGTGGCAGCACCAGAGTATTTTAGGAGGTGATGGAACTCTTCTGTATCGTGATTGCAGTGGTGGTACATGACTCTTGTCAAAACCCATTTGCTGTTCTTTAGTTTCTAAGTAGTGTCTGGCTCTTTGTGACCCCATGGACTGTATGTAGTCTGCTAGGCTCCTCCATCCATGGAATTTTCCAGACAAGAATATTGGAGTAGGTTGCCATTTCCTTCTCCGGGGATCTTCCCAACCCAGGGATCAAACCCATGTCTCCTGCATTTGAGGTGGATTCTTTACCACTGAGCCACCAGGGGTCAAAACTAATAGGATTGTAAAAATAATAATAAGTGAATTTTATTTACTATATGCAATTTAAAAATAAATGTTAAAAATGAAACCAAGATGCGACTTCCCAGGTGGTGGTTAAGACTCTGTGCTTCTACTTCAGAGGGCACAGTTTGGACCCCTAGTTGGGGTCCTACACGCCACGTGGCTTGGCCAAAAAAAAGAAAATTATATAAGAAAAAAAAAAAATTATAAAAAAATTATTAAAAAAAAAGTAAAATCAAGAAGGGGAGAGCCTCCTGGCTGTGGAAGCAAGAACAGAGACTAAAGATTACATCCCACCACTGTTTAATTAACAACCTGGGGAAGAGTTTCATCTTCTCTTCCTTAAGCTTCCTCTCCCTGGTGCAGTGTGAGTGGCCAGGCTGGTGTTCTCCCCGTGTGTCAGGAGGATCTGTGCTTGCAGACACTCTGCTCACCCTGGCCATGCCTGATTCTCTAACCACTGGGCTAAGTCATTTCTTCTAAATGATGGAGACTTTGATTTTTCTTGCAGCAGCTTGAAAACAAAACAGACAAAAACCACAGCAGCTGTTTCCTGCATCTATCTCTGAGATTTTCATCAGGGCCAAAAGAAGCTCTATTTTCCTTCTTGAAACCTAAGTGTCCCAGGGGAAGCACAACAGTCTGCTCTCAATTTTTTATAAAGTGTAATCACGCTCTGAAACTGAGAAGGCCACACAAATGGCATAAATCGGTTCTCTGGGAATATATGCTGCTCCAAAATGAAATTCAATGCTAGTGTCAGATCCCGTGCTTGACCATTCCCTGAGGCCTGACAGGGTTGTCCTCGGCCAACATGGACTTCGATGAATAAAGGAAACAGGTATCCATTTTCTCCCCTCTGAAATCTCAGAAGGTCTTTCTGGGGTTTGAAAAGGTATATTTGGAGGGAAGGGCCTCCATTTTATAAACTTAACTGCTTTGCAAGGGGAACGATTTCGCTTTATCCCATATTGCACTATTACCAGGCCTGCTTTCAAAAGCAGAGGAGATTATGTCTATAGTTTTACAAGAAGAGTAAGATGAGAGATAAGTTTCTAAAAACTCTCTTCCATTTCAAATGCAAAATATCTCTGCACAACTCTTGGAGATGGCACAGGGTTAGATTGTTCTGTTTAATGAAGAGTTATCTTGTTTCATCATTTTTATCAGTTGTCAGGTTCTCATAGAGACGATTTGTTAACAGATGTGCCTAATTCGTTGTAAAACATGATAAAGGGTATTTAGTTGCTGTGAGCCATTCTTACTGTGGAGACTGTTTGGAGAGGTCAACTCTTGGCTAAAAATATTGGCTGTCTGTTCTGTTGTATTCAACAGATCCTACCCTGTTTTCAATGATCTTAAAATGAAGCCTTGCTTTATTCTGGAAAAAAAAAAAAAAAACAAACACTAAGCCAACAAACCCCTAAGAAAGTCAAATGGCTGCTTTGATATCTTTCCCCTTTCTTACTTCCACTTTTCATTTTCATTCTTTGAGGAGCATATAAGTGATCAATTGCTAGAGTGAGACCCCTCCCACCCCTGCCCCACCCCTCTCCCCACCCCCGGGGCCCAAATTCCAGTTCCACCACTTAACAGTCCTATGAACTTGGGCAAGTTACCTAACCTTGCTGGGTTTCAATTTCCTCATTTGAAAAATAGGGATGGTCAATAAGAGTACTTATGAGGAAGGATCATTGCTCCCCGCCCCCCTCAAACAAAAAGAAAAGTTATAATATATAAAGTACTTAGAACAGTGCTTGGCACAGAGTAAGTTCTACAAAAGTATAAGCAGCTATTGCTGTTATCGGGGCGACATCTGGTGAACACCACATACAGTAGTACAATAAGAATGATTTGGCAGGTCAGGCAGATATGACCTTAAATTATACCCATGTATAGGAATCTAGGAGGACATAGTGATGGACCTGTGTGCAGGGCAACAGTGGAGACACAGACAAAGAGAACACACTTATGAGCGTGGTGTGCGGGAGGACAGAGAGGGTGGGAACCATGGAGAGAGTAACAGAAACATATGCATTACCATATGTAAAGCAGATAGCCAATGGGAATCTGCTGTATGACTCAGGAAACTCAAATTGGGGCTCTGTAACAACCTAGAGGGGTGGGATGGGGTGGGAGGCAGGTTCAAGAGGGAGGGATCATAGGTATACCTATGGCTGATTGATATTGATGCTTGGCAGGAACCAACACAATATTGTAGAGTAATTATCCCTCAATTAAAAATAAATAAATTTAACTCTGCCATGTACTATCTTCACGTCCTCTGAGCCTCAGTTTCCTCATCTGTAAATGGGGCTAATGCCTCCTAACAGGACTGCTATATGCAGATTAAATGCCTAGCATTTAGCTAGCATCCTGCTCCTGTATGATAGCATTCAGAACTGTAGGCTCTGGACCCTTAAGTCTGTGAGACTTTGGGCAAATTATTAATCTCCTGGATATTCAGTTTCTTCTTAAGTAAATGGCAATAAATGTAGTGCTGAGTTCATAGCACTGATGTGATGACTATATGAAATAAGGCCCATAAAGCGTGTTGTTGTTGTTTAGTTGCTAAGTTATGTCTGACTCTCTTGCAACCCCATGAACTGGAGCTTGCCAGGCTCCATCCATGGAATTCTCCAAGCAAGAATACTGCAGTGAGTAGCCATTCCTGTCTCCATGGGATCTTCCCAGCCCAGGGATTAAAGCCATGTCTCCTGCACCGGCAGGCAGGTTCTTTACCATTGAGCCATTGGGAAGCCCCAGAGTAAACACAGAATCGCCCAAATAGCAGGGCCTCTTTGTCGATTTTATCCATATAAAAATATGCTTTGTTAACTTCTCTCTCCCAAGTCTCAGGCCTCCTGGGTGTCATGGACTCGATACTTAGGGCAGCGCTTACCTCTGAGGAGAGCTCTCAGCTGGGCTTTCAGCGCTCTCTCCCCTGTCACCCCTTTCTCCTGCCAGCCTCACACTTACCCTCAGAAGCAATTACACTCCAGCCTACCTGGAGAGAATCTTCTGGCTTCTCTGGGATACTGGCCACATCTTCCAAAAGGAAGCAAAGATCTGGGCATTGTCTGACAACTAACACTGCTGCACGCATCTCATTTGAACAGATTAGACCCTATGGCAGCTTTTGACTCTAGATTTTGTGTGCTGATCATCGATCAGGCTGCTCAGATAATTCATCAAGTCTGCTCTGAACCACTTTTAGACACCCTAAATGCCAAAATTCTTAATGACTATTTCTATTGGGATAAATGGATCCTATCTTTTTTTTTTTTTTTTTACCATGCACAATACGTAGCCTCAAGTGCAGAGAGAAACAGCCCAGAATCTATCTTTTACTATCATAAAGCATAGTCAGGTCTCATGATTGTTTAAAATTATAAGACAGTCACTCCTTTCAGAGAGCCAGCATACTGGAAAAAATATTCCTAATTTTAAAAGACATGTGCTGGTGTGGTAAATTGCTTCAGTCATGACCAACTCTATGCAACTCCATGGACTATGGCCCGCCAGGCTCCTCTGTCCAGTGGTATTATCCAGGCAAGAATACTGGTGGGGGTTGCCATGCCCTCTTCCAGGGGATCTCACCACAAAAAGGAAGGGAGGGAGGGAGGAAGGAAGAAAAAGTACTTCTCCTTTGGAAAACACCCCTTCCTAGTGAAGCCAGATTAGTTGGCTGCAACAGGGAGATTAACCTACAGCAGCACATTAAATCTCTCCATACTCTGTCACGAAGCTGCCTCTTTCAGGAATCTCTGAAATCTCTCCTTTCCCCTCTTCCTCTACTGCTAACATTCTCGACGCATGTTATTACTATTAGGCTTCTGCTGCAAAAGACAAATATAAAGCAAAACCTCTAATTCACCTTCAAGTCTGAAATCACCTATCTGGATTCCGAATACTTTCCTATCTTCACCCCATCCAGGACTAGCTGCTACTATCCATTTAAGTTTTCCTTTCTTATTGTCAAAATGTGTCAATTTGACTGCTTAAACTTTCTTAGAAAGTTTCTAATTTCTTAATTAGCTTCATTTGATATTCTTTACTCATTTCAGATATGTCGCCTTTTCACAGCGTCTCCCAAGAAATGTTATATTCTGTGAAATAGCAACTACTTATCTGAAATTGTGGGTGCATCTTTCCCCCCAGGTTTCTTCCTCTAAATGGATTATATTTGTGAGGGAAAGGGCAAGGGGACAATACGTCAGCTGTTACAATCCAGGCTTAGCTCTGCGGAGGGCTTTAGATGTAGGCATCCAGACAGGCTGACCGTGACTGTGATGGGAGAGAGACATACAGAAGCCACGTGTGCCCAGAAGGGGAAGTGGACTCAGGGAGAAGGTGCAGGGAGGCTGGCGCAGGAGGTCATCAGCAACCTCTCAGAGGGCAGGGGGCGCCGCCACGGGTGGAACAGTCCCCAGGCTACCTATGAGCAGTGTGATTACCAACTGAGATCTGTTCATCTGACTGTGGGACCTCCATGGTGACAACCACAACCACACTGAGCCACCGAGCAACAGCTGTGTGCTTAGTCGCTCAGTCACGTCCAACTCTGCGACCCCATGGACTGCAGCCTGCCAGGCTCCTCTGTCCATGGGGGATTCTCTAGGCAAGAGTACTGGAGTGGGTTGCCTCGCCCTCCTTCAGGGGATCTTCCCCACCCAGGGATTGAATCCAGGTCTCCCGCATTGTTGGCAGATTCTTCACTGTCTGAACCAGCAGGGAAGCCCACAGGATTTCTAAAATATTACCCTTGGGTAAGCGGCCATCCCGAGTCACGGTGCTGCCAACACAGCCCTAAGTCTCAACTATCTGGATCACTTGCGGCTCTGTCTACGGCCTTCGTGACTATCAGCCCCTAATCCTAACCCTAACCCTAAGGATACACACATTGTCAAGGGCAAGGAGCCATTACTGCTGGGACAGCTGTAACACTCAAAGACTAGAAGAGCAGGTCTAGGCTAAGGGCAAGTCAGCATTTGGGGAATTCTATTTTACAAATAGCTCTATCGGTCATTAAAGCACATGCCGTGTAGATGTTAGCTGAGCTGTTATTTTGAGCAGGGTAAATTTTCTTTGCTTTCTTTCTGTGTCTTCCCTGAGCTCCCTTCTTAACTTCATCTGCCAAGCAACTCACTCTAGGCAAAAGGCATCGCAGAAAAGGGAACGGTTCTTTTGTCTATGGATAGACATCTGGAAACACTGTGAGACAAAAGGAAGAAGCCTGCATGGGTATGCTTAGTCGCTCGGTCGTGTCCAACTCTTTGTGACCCCATGGACTGTAGCCCATCAAGCTCCTCTGTCCATGGGATTCTCCGGGCAAGAATACTGGAGTAGGTTACCATTCCCTTCTCCAGGGGATCTTCCCAACCCAGGAGTTGAACTTGGGTCTCCTGCATTGCAAGCAGATTCTTTACCATCTGAGTCACCCACCAGAAAAGACCAAAAGGAAACCTATGCTTGGCAATGGAAGCACCTGAACAGCTTTTGCTTCGACTGGACAGAGATAAGAAAAGAGCCTTGTCAACCAGATCTTAGTACTGCAGGGATTTTTTTGTGTTTCATATTTAGAAACTTTAGATTCATGAGACTTCCCTGCTAAAGGAGTTGATTTTTTATCTTTCAAATTTTACTGGAAAAAACCACCTAAAAGCATTAATGTAGAAAAAAATAAGCAAAAAAAGAAGTCTGTGTGGTTCAAAACTTTTTAGAACAAAGTAAGAATTGAATTATTCTCTCTTTCTCTCTGTATGAGACCAAGAGGGTGAGGGGGAGGAGGGAGAGAGAGAGGGAATATGTACCTAAATTTAGAAAATAGATTGTGTTTTCTAAAACTGATTGTTCCTTTAGAGACAGGCAATCTTTACGTGAGTATAAAGAACCACTTAAACTGATTTCTCCACTAATATTTGCATTCGGTCCCACTCAATATCAATGGAACTGGAAAGCTTTTGGTTTTCTTTTAGATTTCTACCCCCTTTGGAGAATTCTGCTTAATTTCAAAACTGTCAACCGTTCCACTTGCGCCCCGGGGTTCTTCAAACTTCACGGTCATTTTGCATTCACTAGTCTTTTACCCTCAACGTGTAATTCTGTGTTTATACCAAAGAAAGTGAATGCCATTTGGTTCTCAAAAGCAGGCTTCAGCTTGGCAGCTTCTGATCCTGACTTCCCACCCTCCTCCTCCCTTCCTTTCTAGCTCAAGGCAGAAGGGAAAAAACGAACCTAACCAAGGGGGTCAGGGGTGGTGTCTGCAAAGTCAAGACACAAGATAACATGTTTAAGGAGTATTTTAGGTTTTTGTTGTTGTGTAGTTGCTCAGTTGTGTCTGACTCTTGGCGACCCCATGGACTGTAAGCCCGCCAGGCCCCTCTGTCCATGGGATTTCCCAGGCAAGAGTACTGGAGTGGGGTGCCATTCCTCCAAGAGTACTGGAGAAGGTGCCATCCTTCTCCAGAGGATCTTCCCCACCCATGGATCAAACCCGTGTCTCCTATATTGCAGGTTCTTTACTACTGAGCCACTTGCAAATAGCACATTAAGTATGGTTTTCTTCAAAATCAGGGGAAGGATCTCTACATTAAAACAATGGGTACAACAGTGAATCTGGAAAAAAAAAATATATATATATATATAGCAATATTTTCTTGTGTTTACAGTCTTTTAGACTCTCTCCTGATACACTTATGTGCTCTGAAAATAAGCTTACCTTATGTTTTCTGACTTTCAGGACACAGTAAAAGGCATACTCCTAATGAACTATCAGAATGGTTCATGAAAGATGACGAATCCAATAAGGGTGCTTAACACAATTCCTCCTTATGCTATAATGTGATTTTTCAACAACCCCTAAAGCAGAGAGAAATAACCAATTCTTCTGAATTTTTATAACTAGGAAATGAGATCCTTAGATACTGACTTTTTACCATAAGCAGGAAAAATCAATAACCATAACCCCAAACCAGTCTAATAACTGGCTGAAAATGCCTTATGTTCAAGGCCACAGTCTGGATCCTAAATTAAATCTTTTTCTTGCCTTCTTCCTCTTCTTTTTCTACTCCAGAACTATCAGTGGATTTGATTTACATGTTGATGGTGTTGGTTTCAGTGATCAATTTTGGCTCTGCCTTGTCTGGAAGTTACAAAGCTGAAGTTACAAGAGGTGCTGAACCAAAGAAGACACAGCATCATAAAAGACACAAGAGCGGGGCCTTCCCTCGTGGTCCGGTGGCTGAGACTCCCGACTCCCAGTGCAGGGGGCCTGGGTTCAACCCCTGGCTGGGGAACTAGATCCCTCATGCTGCAACCAAGAGTTCACAAGCTGCAACTAAAGATTCTACATGCTGCAACTTAAGACCTGGCATGGCTAAATCAATAAATAAATAAAGTTTTTTAAAGACAAGACATGTGAGTATATAAAGAAATGAGGACAGTGATCACTAGGAAAGCGATGCCATTGGAGAAGAGCTTTGTTATACATTTCCATTTGTCCCTTTCTTTTTTTGCCCAAAGGCAGAGATCCCTGAGAATGGATACACAGCTGGTTGTGGGTGTACAGCAGTTCTGCAGTGTGACTGAGTGTGCACACACAATTCACATGTATATGCACCAAGCAGTACAGTACAAATCCCTCACATGACTGACATCTTCCTAGGCATATATGAAAGCTAGAAAGGCAACTGACTAAAGCTTCACTAAAACATGCATAAATGAAGACTGAGCAAAGATAAAAAATATGCTTTTTTAAAGTATAGTGAGGAAGCAACTTAACAGATTTTATAAGTGCTCCATGTCCACCTCTGCACACAATACCTAATTTCTATCTCTTAGTAAGTAGTATCACGTAGTATAGGTCAGACTACCCCAAATGTGAATCATGTTTAAATTTATATAGAATGCAGAGTCAAATCAAATGCACCCAATTCATTCCTAGGCATGAATCAGAAACACATGACCCACAATGACATACAGCTCAGGACTCCTTAATGTTGACCATTTTAATGATTTCAGCTTAGCAGATGATTGTTTCTCTGATCTAAAGTTCTATCCCTTTCTCCTAAAGAGTTGAATATTTGGAGTAATCCGGTATATGCTGAAATATCTGTTCAATCTGCGCTTCTGAAAGACAAAGAACATCCAGAGATAACTCTTTTTTCCAGGAAACAAAATCAAATATAGTTTTATCCTTTAAAAGAGGGAACTTGCAGAGCAAACACAAAGCTAAATACAAGTGGTATGGCATTTTGAAAACAATTCCAGTGTCTATAACTATACTTCTCTTAAATTTGCCAACTACAGAAACAAAATGGACCTTAAAAAACAGAAACACCTTCACTTTTTCCATCAAGTTGATTTGTAGCAGCCAAGGGTTGAGTTGATACTAAAGGATGCTTAGGTTTCTGATCAATGGAGAAGATGGTCACAGACAATTCTAGTGAAGATTTTGCATGAACTAGGGTAGACTCAAGAATCAGCCCGAAGAACACAGAGGTGAAAAGACTGACTGGCTGAAATGAAGATGAATTCTGGCAGAATGTGGCTGGACAAGGTGGTAGACCATATTTTACAAATACACCATCACGATATCATAGATTCTTCTCACAATGTGACCCTGTACTCTTCTCACAGAGAGGAGGGGTCTGCGGCTCTTCCCTTGAACCTGGGCAGACCTCTGTGACCCTGCCCACCAGCAGAGTGTATTATAGAAGCTCCGCAACTTTCAAGTCTAGATCTAAAAAATGCCTCCTCGGGATATTTGCTCTTGAGGCCTGCCTGCTACTGCAATGTGTAGGATCCCAAACCAGTCTGGTTTAGACTCCATACAGAAGCCTTATGGAGGTACTCCGTTTTACACCCCAGGTGAGTTCTCCACAGCAACCAACACCAACCACCAAACACACGAGCAAAGATGATGTCAGTCTGTCTCAGCCATCAGGTCACCCCAGCTTTTAAGTCTTCTCAGCTGAGAGCCCAGCAATGAAAGTTTCGAGTCCTGGACCACCAGGGACTTCCCAAGTGAGTTTTGATGCTAATGGATTTTGAAAGGTAAGGGGGTGAGGGGAGTGCCACGATTCTCCCAGGGGACCATTTGCAAGCAGGACAAACAGAAAGGAAAGCCAGTTACCAACAGATAGGGGACCATTTGCAAGCAGGACAAACAGAAAGGAAAGCCAGTTACCAACAGATAGGGGACCATTTGCAAGCAGGACAAACAGAAAGGAAAGCCAGTTACCAACAGATAGGAGAAAGCAGCTAGCCTGTGTTTTAGACTCAGCACAAAATCAGCAAAATAACAAAAACAAGGACAGCCATAATTTCAAAATTTTTTAAAAATCTGAACAAGTAATCTGAATCTTTACTGAATTCTCTCTGATAGGTTTCAAGCAGGTAATCATACTATGAAACTGCATAAATGTTTAAAAAATCCTCTTTTGATTCTGTAGTGGGTTGAATGGTGGCTTCTAAGAAAATATGTCCAAGTCCTATCCCCTGGAATCTGTGAATGTGACTTTATTTAGAAAAAAAGGTCATTGCAGATATAATCAAAGATGACCTTGAGATGACAGATGTTCCTATGAGGGAAAGGCAGAGAGATGACTGGGATTCAAACACATAGGTGAGGAGGCTGTGTGAAGATGGAGGCAAAGGCTGGGGACAGGCCACACAATGCCTGGAACTACCAGAAGCTGGAAGGGCAAGGAAGGAGTCTCCCCTAGAACCTTCCAAGAGAACACAGCACTTCTGATACCCTGATTATAGACTTCTGGCCTCCAGAACTCAAGAGATAATACACTTCTGTTGTTTTAAGCCACCCAGTAGGGTAATTTGTTATCACAGTTCTAGGAAACTAGAATTTCTCTCCAAAGGCCCATTATTCATTACAACCCTTCGCTACAAATCTCTTCTTTCTTCTTCCTCAAACTCCAGCCAACCAGGGTCTCATCACTTCTCCCCAGCTCCACTGCACTCTTCCAAATATGCTTTCTCCAGTATGTCTGTGCTCACTACAAACTTAGCAAATATGTCAAATTTGTTTTATCCTTCTACTTAATTTTGCTTGATCTACTTATTTTTCATGAAGGAATGTCGAAATCATCTGAAGCCTTTATAGTGAGGCCACTAAGTTTTCCTTACTTAGAATCTATAGTATATGTACAGCACACAGCCATGACTATAATGTCTTCTTAGTAAATTGTTCCTGTTAGTAATAAAGAGCATTAGTCCTTATCCCTGTTGGTGCTTTTGCCTTAATTCCTAAATTTTGCTATCATTGTTAAGGCCAGCTTGCTTTCAGTTCATAGAGGGGTGTGTGTGTGTACACACAAAAGGACTACATCAGCATCCAACTAATTAGTACCATAGATGAACTCTATGTAAATATGCTTACCAGCTTAGTAATGTATACTTTCCTGTTTAGCAAGTAAAGGAATATACTTAAGTGAACTGCTAAAGTCCAAATGTTTACAGCGTTATCAGTTCAGTTCAGTTGCTCAGTCGTGTCCACCTCTTTGCAACCCCATGAATCGCAGCATGCCAGGCCTCCCTGTCCATCACCAACTCCTGGAGTTCACTCAGACTTGTGTCTATCGAGTCAGTGATGCCATACAGCCATCTCATCCTTTGTCGTCCCCTTCTCCTCCTGCCCCCAATCCCTCCCAGCATCAGAGCCTTTTCCAGTGAGTCAATAGTACTTGGTTAATGTCAACGCACTCCTCTTGATGTCACACTGAAACACAGAATAACTCTTGCAAGTATTAAAGAGAGGTAACTAGGTGGTCACGGCTGCCACTGCCCTCTAGCCTGAAGTGTAGAAATAAACTACCACTGTGTAGTTGAAATAAACCAGCCATCTCCTTGTTACAATAGTACTAAGTCAACAACCCCTTTGAACAGGGCATGACTATGGAGTTTGTGCTTTGGAAAATGTTACTCTTTTTTTATTGCACATTTCCTCCTAGTGCCTCTTCTTTCTCTACCCCTACCTTCCCTCTCCCTATTTTTGTACTCTTTCTTTCATATTATTCTAAGAGGCTAATAATCTGTTTCTACCCTAAAAATTAATTTATTTTCATGTTCCTTTCTTTTCCCCCAACACCTCTAACTTTCAACACTATAAAAACACATCTGCTTTGAAATTTTGAAATACTGGTTGTACAGTAGCTAATAAATGACTTTTTAAAATAGCCTCTGCCCTTAACTTAAAAATCAGCCAAGTTTTTATATATTTCTTTTTAAAAAGCCCATTACTATTTTTTCTTCCACGTATCACCTAATTTCTTATTGTGGGTCAGTGACCCTCCCTAGAGAAAAAGTTCTTTATTTCAGCACTTACCAGTTGGACTATAAGAATGTTTCTGTAATTATGGCATTTATACCTTTTATGACGGCTGCTTTGCGGACATTATTTTAATCAACAGGAAAATGTAGATGCCTACGGGATTAATTCTAAATTCCTCAGGCTGGTATCCAAAGCTTTCTCCAGTGAATCTCAGCAGTGGTGGGCAGCACCCCTCCCTGGGGGAGCAAGGTGGTTTAAGAGAATGAGGATGAGCTCTGAGGCCCATCGGAGGAGGTTTGCACATCAGCTTTGCTATTTAACTAGCTGGGTAACTGTGGGCAGATTATTTAAATTTGGGGGGCCTCCACATACTCATACATAAACTGGGACATCAAAATCCACTTTTCAGGGAATTTTAAAGATCAGCATATTAACATCTGTAAAGCATCTGACACACAGTAGGTGTTCATTAAATATTAGCTGTTCCTGCCATCTGTGCCCTGTAACTCACCTAAGTAATAACCCTGATTTCTGCTTCTCATTCCATGGGAGGGAAAGGGAGGAAAACACCAAACTATCACGTGATCAGAATGATCACACTTTAGGGACGCTTAACGCCATCCTGAAGGAGAAACTGGCTGGAAAGAACCTGAACTGCGTGTCTAGCTCGTATTAGAATGGTAGCCTGACAAATTAAAAGAATGTTCTCTCTTGCTTTAGAATTACTGATTAAAACTTTAGGAGGAATTTGCTCAGAAGGAGCTGCATTAAAAAATAGTGAAGTAAAGGAAAGCAATTAAATAGTAAATTCAACTGCATCTTTTTTGTTTTAGCTGGGCACATGGCCACTGTGAAGAGAATCAGCCTATTTCTGCCTCTTTTGAAGCCTGATGCTGGCCCAAGTCAAGTGTCAGCGACAGTGATAACAGCTGACTTCTGAATGGTCCCAGGGGGTATTCCTCAGGTCCCAGAGGGTAGTCTGAGCAGCCCCAGAATATGTGTTAAAAGATGGTGACACTACAATATTAAGAGAAGACTGGGTCCCTAAAAATCATGAAGCTGCTGGAATCACCCTGGATAGTACAAACGTACACTTCATTGCCATGACAAGGAAGCTTCTACTGGATTAATCCCTGCTATTTTGGATTTTCTGTTATTTGCAGCTGTATCTAATCTTAAAAGACTAATAGTTAATAAGATGGATAAGTAAATCAGGATATAAAAAGGCATCAGAAATTTGTTAAAGGTAATATTACAAAGTTATAATAATCACAAGTATGGTATTGGCAGAAAAACAGATTTATAGAGGAATGGAAGAGAACTGAAAGGCCAGAAATAAACCCACACACATATGGACAATTTATGACAAAGGAGCAAAAGATATACAATAAAGATAGGATAATCTCTTCAATAAATACTGCTAGGAAAACTGGACAGAGACATGCCAAAAACAAAAACAAAAGAAACTAGACCACTGTCTCACATGATATTCAAAAATCAACTCAAAATGGAATAAAGACTTGCACTGCTAAGACCTGAAATTGTAACTTTCCTAGAAGAAAACAGAGGCAGTATGTTCTTTGACTTAGCCTCAGCAATAGCTTTCTGAGTATGTCTCCTCAGGCAAGGGAAACAAAAGGCAAGATAAACAAATGGAATTACATCAAACTAAAAACCTTTTGCTCAGCAACAAAACAGCCAGATTCTCCAGCCTTTAGATCCTCCACCTTCGTTTTGCTTTAAGCTGTCATTTAATGACTTTACTTCTTGAATCACATTAAAGTCTATAGGAATGCCTTTCTTACTTACAGCATCCCACACTCACATAAAAACTGCATTTTCAATATGAGATTAAAAGGTACTTAGCAAAAACTGTGAATTTTTCACATCTCCCGGCACAGCTTCAGTGACAGCTTCACAAATTTCCTTTACTTTCTTCTTCCTTTTCTTTTTTTAAACAATGATCCTTATGCTGGATTCATTTCTGTTGAGATGGCAGGCAACCACAGCTGCAGGCCTCAATCTACAGTACATATCAGACGATTCAACTTTCTCTTGGAATGTCATGATTTTTCTCTGTTTCTTGGGAGCATTTCCAGCATCACCAGTGGCACTTCATATGGCTCAGTAGCATCCTTCTTTTTTTTTGCCTAGCACATATTTTTCTAGCTTTCAATTTATAGGTGGCCTCTAGTTTCATACTATTGTGATCAGAAAAGATGCTTGATATTATTTCAATCTTCTTAAATTTATTAAGACTTGTTCTATGTCCTAACATATGGTCAATCTTTGAGAATATTCCATGTGTACTTGAGAAGAATGTGTATTCTGAATTTGGATGGAATGTTCTGAATAAATCTATCAGGTCCATCAGGTCTAATGTTTCACTTAAGGTTGCTGTTTCCATGTTGACTATCTGGATGGTCCATTCATCGATGTTAATGGGGTGGTAAATTAAAGTTCCTCGTTATTATTGTATTGCTGTCAATTTCTCCCTTAAGGCCTGTTAAAAATTGCCTTTCATATTTTGGCACTCCTATGTTAGGTACATATATATTTATAACATATCTTCTTGATGAACTGTCATCTTTATCATTATGCAATGTCCATATTTGTCTCTTCTTACCTTTTTTGGTTTGAAGCCTATTTTGTCTCATATGAGCATGGTTACACCTGCTTTTGGGGGGAGGGGCCATTTGCTTGGAGTATCATCTTCCATCCTTTCACTTTGAGCTTATGCGGGTTTGTCTGTAGAGCTGAGGCGGATCTCCTGGAAACAGTATATAGTTGGGTCTTGTGTTGAATCCATCTAGCCACTGCTGTTTGACCGGTGAATACAGTTCATTGACATTTAGGGTGATTATTGAAAAGTAAAGAATTACTACTGCCATCTAAGCTTTTGCTTTCCAGTTTCTCTACACCTCCACTGTCTCTTTTTCCTTATGTTGCCGCCTGTCATTCTAGTTTGGTGGTTTTCTGTTATGCTTCTCTCATTTCCTCTTTTTTATGTTTAGTGCCTCTGCCCTCGATTTATGTTTTGTGGTTACCATGAAATTTGTAGAAAATGTCTCAGATAAAACAGTCCCTTTTCTGCAGGTAGCATCTTGTCTTCACTTATCTATTCAGGTCCCATCCTTTCCCTCTTTCCTTTTTATGGTTTTGTTGTATCAAATTGCTCTTTTTCATGTGGTAAGTCTGTTACCAAATTGAAGTAGGTATACTTATATTTTTATGGCTTTCTTCCCCTTTGAACCTTACGTTGAAGTATTTAAAAACCTATTCTGATATTAACAATAGGTCTAGCAAAAGTGAAGTTTTCTGATTCTACCTATTCATCACCCACTCAAAGTTTTGTGTACTTTTGCCTTTTGTTTTTGGTAGAAGAGCTTCTTTCAAACATTTCTTTTAAGGCAGGTCTAGTGTTGATGAAATCTCAGTCACTGTCTGGGAAAGAAAAGGCATCAGATTTTATTTTTGTTTTAAAAGCTGACCTAACCAAATAAAATTTAATGGGATATATGAGAAAAAATTACCTCTACATTTATTGACACACAAAACTAATCACATACTAGGACAGGGAAGCATGGCTTAATGGCACACTGAGAAAGCAATTTTAGACCCCGTGTACAAGACAACATTAGTGTAGGAGCTCAAACATCCAATATATCCTTCAGTTACATACATAAAAACATAATGCCTAGATGCTAGATTCATACCTTCAGATGGCTACAGGGTGCGTAGGTGAAGGGTGCCAGTGAGAAAGAGACAGTGAACTGGGAAAACATACCCTGTACCGACAGCCACTGCTTTGCTCCCAGCAACGGCTGCTTTTTAGGAATGAGGGCCCAGGGTTACCAGAGTTCCTGATTTTTCCAGAGAAGCTAGAAATGCGGGTTTCTATGAGATGTCTCCATTTCTTCTAAACATTGGTTATTAATAAAAAATTTTTTAATAAAACCATGAGCATGCATGCATGCTGAGTCACTTCAGTTGTTCTGATTCTTTGCTACCTGTGGACTGTAGTCTGCCAGGCCCCTCTGTCCATGGGATTCTCTAGGCAAGGATACTGGAGTGGGTTGTCATGCCCTCCTCCAGACAATCTTCTCTACTCAGGGATCAAACCCACATCTCCTGTGGCTCCTGAATTGCAGGTGGATTTTTCACTGCTGAGCCACAAGGGAAGCATGTAAACAAACAAACAAACAAAACAAACAAAAAAACCCACATATGCTCCAAAAGAGCCATATCTTCATGGGAGTAGGGCATCCTTTTCAGATGACAGGAGAGGGTGGTCCCACTCTATCCAATTCAGGTGAGCCCACACCTGGAACAGTGTGTTTTCCTGGGCATTAACCTTAAGAAGAAACAGTGAGAAGGAAGAGTGGTATATCAGTGAGGGAAATGGGCTCTGGCTTCCAGAGCTGGTGAGACCATGGTTAGAATCCCAGCTCCACTTCTTACCAGAAATGTGGCCTCACACTTCCTTGGCCTCTGTAGGTCCAGTTCTCATCTGTAAAATGGGGGATCATCATAATATCTACCCCTACTGGACAGATACGAGGATTAAATGAATTAACGTCTTCAAAGAGCTAAGTCCATGGATCACACATTTTAAGCTAAACATGATGAGAAACATGAACATTTGTTTTATAAGGAACTGTAGGAACTTGCGATTTTCCCTCAGATTAGAAAAAGATCAAATGGCAACACAGAACTTGTTGTCAACTGTTGACGACGTGGGGGTGGTTTAGCCAGCCTTATTATATGAGGTCCCAGAGCAGAACTGGAAGGACACAAAGGGTGAAAGTTAAAGGGAGATGCACTTGGATCTGGTCAAAGAAACAATCAGAAGTTAAGACTCTGCTGTCTCCAAAGACAACATGGTAGGTTCCTTTCACAGAAGGAAATTAAACCTAAATTAGACAGTTGTTGGGCAGATACGGCAGGAGGAAGGTTACATACTGAACTAGAGCACGTGTAGGAATTAGGTAAACTAGATGACCTTCAGGGCCCTTCCAACTCCGAGACTTCTGTGATGCATTTACACAGCAGCAAATACATTCAATCTCTCAGACATTCTTTACGACAGACCCACTGATTCATATCGAAGAAGCTACCAACACAAACAAAGGAACTACAAGTCAGTACTTCATTTGTGCCTAAAAGGAACTGCCAGTGATGGTGCCAAGAAACACACATACACATTCAGTATCCAAGACCAACATACCTGACTGCAATCTCAAGTTGGTATACCGACTTAAGGCTATCGTGATGATAAAAGCTCCCAGATCCAATATTTTATTTTGGTTGGCATCAAGGTAAAGGGAGACAAATGTGACATCGTAAGGAAACTTTATTCATTACTTTTTCCCTTAAAGCCCTTAATATCAAGTACATGAAATGTTTATTCTTAGCACCAGTAAAAATAATGTCATATGTTTATGGATACTCAATTTATTACATTCAAAGTTACACAGTCTTACTGTTTTTTTTAATAACATATCAAGAGGCAGGTCAAACAGAGATTTTCAGTTTATAGACCAGAAACCTGGGCCCTGGAGGGGACAAAGTGAATATGTGGCAATATAGAGTCTTCTAAGTTCAAATTCTATATCCTTCCCATAAAGACTCAAATAACTTTTCTTTTGAGAAGTGTGTAAGCATACATATTATGCATAGAAATAGAAAGGTATGGTTTATCTATTCCTGTCCCACATGGGTAAAAGAAAGTAATTTTAGTACAAAACATCTGAATACATTAGGTAAACATTAAAAGCATCCTTTGCAAAAGAAAAGAGTTGGAGAAAAAGTCAGCCTAGATACATTAAGAAGACACATCTCCACACAGGAAAACCAGCCATGGAGGGCTGTTGCCCCTGAGGGCATCTCCCACTTCTGGTGGTCTTGAACCAGGGTTTATGAACTACATCTGTGGGGGAAAGAAGGCAAAGCCTAGGGGCCGGAACACTGAGGACAAAAAGGAAGACTCCTGTATGAAGCTGGAAGCCCTGAAGGGCAGCCCTGAAGTGAATGAACCAGAGAAAGAGAAAAAACAACAAGCAAAACTAAAACAAAAAACCTGCTTGGTAGGAGGGCCTTGGTCCAAGAGTGATAAAGAAAAAAATCTCCCTTGGGTTATTTCTCATCCCAAACACACATCTACACAGTAAGACCTGAATTCACCCTCCAGGGTGGCCCATAATCCCTTACTTTCCAAATTTTTAAAAGTGGCCTTAGCATGGAGCTTTCAGTAGAAGGAAACCCACAGTCTTCCAGAAGAACTCTATAAACACATGCTTCAAGGGGAAAAAAACAAACAAACAAACAAAAAAAAACTCTCATGGAAAAAGCTCTAAGGAACATAAACTCAATCAAATTCACTAAACATATGAAAAAATAAGCCTCCAGGATTTAGACTTGGGAAAAACAAAGTGCAGAAGCAGATGTGCAAAGCCTGCAGATAGTAGCAGCATGTAAAAATAATGGGTTTATTATCTTCAAGTGAGTGAAAGGAGAGACTGAAAAGATGATGAAAGATCAAGAGACTATCCAAATGGACTAAACAGATTTGAACAAAAACAGAAAGAGAACGTGCAGAAACAAAAAAATATAAATGGAGATCTATGCAGAGGATTACATATGCAGCTAAAGAGATGGTTAGTGACAGGGGAGGCCGAGCTGAAACATCAGAAAGAATGCAGGGAAGAGAAGATATAAGCAGAGGTTCAGAGACATGCAAAATAAAATAAAAACACTCAATATTCACTCACTTGGAAGGTCAGAAGCATGTAAAGAGATATGTGGAGAGGCAATATTCTAAGACAGGAACTAAGGATTTCCTAGATGATAAGCTCCATGCCCATACACCTCACAGTGAAACTGAACAATACCTGGTACAGAGGGAAGATGCTCACAGTAGCCAGAGAGCAGACATAATGCCACGAAACAGTGACTCAGAACTGCATGCTGACTTCTTAGCATCAACAATGGAAACTAAAGGACAACAGAATATTATCTTTGAAATGCTAGAAGAAAGTAACTGTCAATAGAGACTATGGCCAGAGGTTGGCAACCTTTCTGTAAAGTGCCAAGGTGTAAACACTTTAGGTTTGCAGGCCCATGTGTCACACTTTCTTTATTAATATTGTTACTGATATTGTTCTGTCCTTTACCACCACTTGAAAAATGTAAAAATTACACCTACCACAGAGCTGTACAAAAACAGACTTCATCTCAAACTGGGGCGGAGTGGCCCCAGTTTGCCAGTCCCAAGAAGTGACAAGAAAGCTTTCTGTCAGGAAAGAAGAAAAGACATTTTAATAAATGTATATATTAATTTTAACAACGACATGTCCACCAACTCTTATTAAGAAAACTTTGATGATATACCTTAGGAAGGCAAAATGACACCCAAAAGTCGGAGATAGAAGGAACAGCCTGCAAAGTATTAGTAAAACTCTATGAAAATCCAAACAAGCATTATGAAATTTAAATGTATAGAATTAAATACTAGAAAATGGGCTTCTGCAGCTGATTTAGAATGCTGGAAAGAGTGCTGTTCTAGCTTGATGATGACAAAAAAAACCAGAAAAAGCAACAGAATTGCAACTTTTCTCGACCCTATCAGAGGGCTGAGGGCAAGGGAACTCAAGGACAGTGAATTCCAAGGTGGGAAGGGAAGTGTGGTCGGCCTCACCTGGCGGGGCACCAGAGCAGGGGTAAGATGACATTAGCTACCATTTTAAGAAATTGCTGAAAAGTCATGTGGGACCCAGGATGTCATGTTTTTTATTATATAGATAATGGGTCAGGTGGGAGACCCAAACACAGAGGGGTTTGCAACCAGTTGTAGTAAATTCCGTTGAGTTCTCCCAGGGAAAGACCAGGGACAGGGAAGGGGGCTAGAGAGGGTCCCCCCCCTTAGCACAGGCATGAAGGGAAGTACAAGCCACTTTGCCCAGGAAGGCACAAACCCATTCCTCACCCAGACCCTTCTGTCATATGGAGCACACTGAACTGGAAAGAAGAGACCTACATGTCTATCAAAAGAAGAACTGATAACAATGGATATATAAATCACAGAATATTCATACAATGGAATATCCTACATGCTTTAAGATGGACGCCTCCTCAAAACTACACAATGTTGGAAAGACAGTCTCTTCAACAAATGTTGCTGGGAAAACTGGACAGGCACATGTGAAAAAATGAAATTAGATTGCTCCTTAACTTCGTACACAAAAATAAGCTCATAATGGATTACAGATCTAAATGTGAGACTGGACACTATAAAACTCCTAGAGAAGAACATAAGCAGAACACTCTCCAACATAACTCACAGCACCATTTTTTCCATCCTTCTCTCAGAATAATGGAAATAAAAGCAAAATGAACAAATGGGACCTGCTTAAACTCAAAAGCTTTCTCACAGAAAAGGAAACAATTAACAAAACAAAAAGACAATCCACGGATTTGGAGAAAATATTTGCAAATGATGTGACAGAGAAGCGATTCAGTTCAGTTCAGTCACTCAGTCACGTCCGACTCTTTGTGACCCCATGCACGCCAGACTTCCCTGTCCATCACCAGCTCCCGGAGCTTACCCAAACTCACTTCCATCGAGTTGGTGATGCCATCCAACCATCTCATCCTCTGGCGTCCCCTTCTCTCACCTTCAATCTTTCCCAGCATCAGGGTCTCTTCCAATGAGTTAGTTCTTCGCATCAGGTGGCCAAAGTATTGGAGTTTCAGCATCAGTATCAGTCCTTCCAATGAATATTCAGGACTGATTTTCTTTAGGATTGACTGATTGTATCTCCTTGCAGTCCAAGGGACTCTCAAGATTAGTCTCCAGCACCACAGTTCAAAAACATCAATTCTTCGGCGCTCAGCTTTCTTTAGAGTCCAACTCCCACATCCATACATGACTACTAGAAAAACCATAGCTCTGACTAGACGGACCTTTGTTAGCAAAGTAATGTCTCTGCTTTTTAATATGTTGTCTAGGTTGGTCATAGCTTTTCTTCCAAGGAACAAGCATCTTTTAATTTCATGACTGCAGTCACCCTCTGCAGTGATTTTGGAGCCCCCCCAAAATAAAGTTTCTCACTGTTTCCCCATCTATTTGCCATGAAGTGATGGAACTGGATCACCAGTGTGTTCTCCTGGCAAAACTCTGTTAGCCTTTGCCCTGCTTCATTTTGTACTCCAAGGCCAAATTTGCCTGTTACTCCAAGTAACTCTTGACTTCCTACTTTTGCATTCCAGTCCCCTCTGATGAAAAGAACACCTTTTTTGGGTGTTAGTTCTAAAAGGTCTTGTAGGTCTTTATAGAATCATTCAGCTTCAGCTTCTTTAGCATTACTGGTTGGGGCATAGACTGGGATGCCCCAACCAGTGACAATGAATGCTTTGCCCTGGACACGAACAGAGATCATTCTGTCATTTTTGAGATTGCACCCAAGTACTGTATTTCGGACTCTTGTTGACTATGAGGGCTACTCCATTTCTTTTAAGGGATTCTTGCCCACAGTAGTAGATATAATGGTCATCTGAGTCAAATACACACAATCCAGTCCATTGTAGTTCATGGATTCCTAAAATGTCGACATTCACTCTTGCCATCTCCTGTTTGACCACTTCCAATTTACCTTGACTCATGGACCTAACATTCCACGTTCCTATGCAATATTGTTTTTTATAGCATCAGACTTTACTTCCATCACCAGTTACATCCACAGCTGGGTGTTGTTTTTGCTTTGGCTCCGTCTCTTCACTCTTTCTGGACTTACTTCTCCACTGATCTTCAGTAGCATATTGGGCACCTACCGTCCTGGGGAGTTCATCTTTCAGTGTCCTATCTATTTCCTTTGTCATACTGTGCATAGGGTTAGTTTCCAAAGGGATTAATCTCCAAAATTTACAAATAGCTTACGATGTTTAATAGCATTAACAAACCACTCAAAAACCATCAAACAACCCACTCCAAAAAATTGGCAGAAGACCCGAATAGACATTTCTCTAGAGGGGACATAAAGATGGCCAATGGGCACATGAAAAGATGTTCAACAACACTAGTTATTAGAGAAATGCAAATCTAAAACTGCAATGAGATATTACCTCACACCTGTCAGAATGGTTGTCATCAAAAAATCCACAAACAAATGCTGGAGAGGGTGTAGAGAGAAGGGAACCATCCTACACTGTTGGTGGGAATGTAAACTGGTACAGCCACCATGGAGAACAGTAAAGACGTTCCTTAGAAAACTAAAAATAGACCTACAACAGGGGCTTCCCCGACAGTGCAGTAGGAAAGAATCCACCTGCCATTGCAGGAGGCGTGGGAGGCACGGGTTCGATCCTGAGTCGGGAAGATTCCGTGGAGGAAGAAATGGCAATCCACTCTAGTACTTTTGCCTGGAGAATCCCCATAGACAGAGGAGCCTTGTGGCGACAGGCCAAAGGGTCACAAAGAGTCAGACACAACTGAGCAACTAAGCCAGCAAGCGCAGAGCTACCATATGACCCTGCAATCCCACTCCTGGGCATATATCTGGAGAAACACATTATCTGAAAGGACACACGCACCCTAATGTTCCCTGCATCACTGTCTACAACAGTCAAGACATGGAAGCAACCTAAACGTCCACCGACAGAGGAATGGTAAAGAAGATGCAGTTCAGATGTGCAATGGGCTATTACTTAGCCATTAAAAAGAATGAAATAATGCCATTTGCAGAAACACGGATGGTCTAAGAGAGCGCCTACTGAGTGAAGTAAGTCAGAGAAAGAGAAATATTGCATGACATCCCTTATATGTGGAATCTAAAGAAGAAATTATACAAATGTACTTGCTTACAAAACAGAAAGAGATTCACAGACTTAGAAAACAAACTTACGGTTGCTGGGGGGAAGGGACAGTTAGGGAGTTAGGGATGGTCATGTGCATACTGCTATATTTAAAATGAATAACCATCAAGGACCTATTATATAACACACGAAACTCTGCTCAGTGTTATGTCAGCTTGGATGTGTGGGGGTTTTGGGGGAGAGTGGATACATGTACAGGTATATCTGAGTCCTTTGGCTGTTCACCTGAAACTACCACAACACTGCTAACTGGCTACAGCCCAATACAAAATAAAAAAGTATTAAAGTTGGAAAAAAAGATGGATGCCTTCTTAAAATGAGGGGAAAAAAATGGATGAATCCCCTGAGAAAAACCAGATACAAAATGATTCTCTGTATGTAGAATTAACCTCTTTTATAAAGTTGTGCAAAATTTACAGAGTTTATCGATAGGTGATAGATGTATACACATTTTTATACAGTGTGCCAAATTAGCAAAAGACAAATATGTGTGTACATGCAAGGTGATGATTTAAGAACCTCAGAAAGTGGCTGCCTCTGGGCCAGGATTCTGAATTCACCTCAGGGGCACCCAGGGACTTCTAAAGTGCTATTTATGAATAATCCAATTATTATACTGACTGCTGGGAATATGTGTTATTTTCAATTACCATTAGTCTTTAACTTTACATATATGTTACATGCACCCTTATGAATGCATGAGAGTTTTTGTAATTGAAATGGAAGTTCTGTGCAGATCAGATGTGCATGTAAGATTTAACAGCACAGCCTCCATGATAGGGAGGATGGAGAGGAGTGTTAACTGCCATGTTTATTTCTTGCTTAATGCGCTTCTGTTTCTTCGTTTGTTTGGAGTTATTGTTCTTTTTTTTTTTTTTTTTTTGGCAACACAAGGAGGAGTGTGCATTTATACATGTCTTAAAAACACTAAAGATAACTTTTAGCTACTAAAACTATGAATTATGTTCATTTTAGGAAGAGTCCTTTCTGCTACATAGTAAGATTACCTTGAAAGGATAAACATGAGATTTATACAACTTTCATGTTTCTAAGCTACTAAAAGACACACAATCATTAAAAAAAATACCATATCAACTATAAAATCTTCTTTGCCATATTTGCTTCTTTTAGAAAAGACATTTACTGTGGCCAAATAATCTTTTTATTTTCATTGCGGACAAGGTAACATGGTGATCATAAGATCGCATATTCCTCTACACAGACAAGAGATCCTGAGGTTCTGAAAAAGCCAAGTGGAGAAAGTAATTAGAATGCTTGGCTGAAATTCCATGAAACCCCAAGAATCAGTGCTGTGTTTCTTTTATCCCTAGGTAACTTCCAAATTCTTTTGTGTGGTTAACAATGGCCAATGACCAGAGTGGGAAGAGCTTTACATGGGAGTTAATGCTCTCTCAGGCTCTTTCCAGGTCTGAAAATCTTTTGGGTTCTTTTCAATGCAGCCATATCCGCAGCCACAAGACAATGTGATGCAATTAGACTCTCTCTCCTGTGGTTTTATCAGAGACTAACAGCCTGAATAGAAAAGCGTTATTTACCAAAGCAGACAGACCACAGTCTACAGAACTGTGTTGTTTGGGAATATTGCTTCTCCCCAAATACAGCATGAATCCCATAGAACAAGGGACCTTGTGTTGTTATGTTAGCATTACTGGAGTCTAGCTCAGTGTCAGGAGTGCCCAACGTATTGACAAACTGTTTGCTGAGTGCATCTGTTTGCTAAGCAGTTCAGAAAACTAACTTCTTTTTGCCAGCCATCCATATATGTCATCACAAGCGCAGGTGGCGACGGCGGGCCGGCGCACTGAGTGCAGGCGGTGGCGTGCACGGCTGAGAGCTACCCCACGTCCGAAGTCAGGGACAGCGGCCCAGAGTGCCAGGCTGCGACAGCGCAGGATCGGCCGGGAGGAGACACCCCACGTCCGAGGTCAGAGGCGGCCAGGAGAAGCCACCTCGCGCCCGAGGCCAGGGGTGGTGACCCTGAGGAGCCACCCCGAGCCCGAAGCCAGGAGCGGCAGCTGGGAGGAGCCCCCACGCCGGAGGCCAGGGCCAGCACAGGGAGGAGCACCCCGAGGAGCGGTGGCTGAGCAGGCGCAGGAGGGCCTAGAGGAGCTATCCCACGTTGAAGGTCAGGAACCGCGGTAGTAAGGAGATAGCCCTCGTCCAAGGTAAGGAGCAGAGGCTGTGCTTTGCTGGAGCGGCGGTGAAGAGATACCCCACGCCCAAGGTAAGAGAAACCCAAGTAAGATGGTAGGTGTTGCAAGAGGGCATCAGAGGGCAGACACATTGAAACCATACAGAAAACTAGTCAATCTAATCACACTAGGACCACAGCCTTGTCTAACTCAATGAAACCAAGCCATGCCTGCGGGGCAACCCAAGACCGGCGGGTCATGGTGGAGAGGTCTGACAGAATGCGGTCCACTGGAGAAGGGTATGGCAAGCCACTTCAGTATTCTTGCCTTGAGAACCCCATGAACAGTATGAAAAGGCAAAATGATAGGATACCAAAAGAGGAACTCCCCAGGTCATCAGTTGCCCAATATGCTACTGGAGATCAGTGGAGAAATAACTCCAGAAAGAATGAAGGGATGGAGCCAAAGCAAAAACAGTACCCAGTTGTGGATGTGACTGGTGATAGAAGCAAGATCCGATGCTGTTAAGAGCAATATTGCATAGTAACCTGGAATGTCAGGTCCATGAATCAAGGCAAATTGGAAGTGGTCAAACAAGAGATGGCAAGGGTTAACGTCGACATTCTAGGAATCAGTGAACTAAAATGGACTGGAATGGGTGAATTTAACTCAGATGACCATTATATCTACTACTGCAGGCAAGAATCCCTCAGAAGAAACGGAGTAGCCATCATGGTCAACAAAAGAGTCCGAAATGCAGTACTTGGATGCAATCTCAAAAACGACACAATGATCTCTGTTCGTCTCCAAGGCAAACCATTCAATATCACAGTTATCCAAGTCTATGCCCCAACCAGTAACGCTGAAGAAGCTGAAGTTGAATGGTTTTATGAAGACCTACAAGACCTTTTAGAACTAACACCCAAAAAAGATGTCCTTTTCATTATAGGGGACTGGAATGCAAAAGTAGGAAGTCCAGAAACACCTGGAGTCACAGGCAAATTTGGCCTTGGAATGTGGAATGAAGCAGGGCAAAGGCTAATAGAGTTTTGCCAAGAAAATGCACTAGTCATAGCAAACACCCTCCTCCAACAACACAAGAGAAGACTCTACACATGGATATCACCAGATGGTCAACACCGAAATCAGAATGATTATATTCTTTGCAGCCAAAGATGGAGAAGCTCTATACAGTCAACAAAAACAAGACCAGGAGCTGACTGTGGCTCAGATCATGAACTCCTTATTACCAAATTCAGACTCAAATTGAAGAAAGTAGGGAAAACCACTAGACCATTCAGGTATGACCTAAATCAAATCCCTTATGATTATACAGTAGAAGTGAGAAATAGATTTAAGGGCCTAGACTTGATAGATAGAGTGCCTGATGAACTATGAAATGAGGTTCATGACATTGTACAGGAGAGAGGGATCAAGACCATCCCCATGGAAAAGAAATGCAAAAAAGCAAAATGGCTGTCTGGGGAGGCCTTTCAAATAGCTGTGAAAAGAAGAGAGGCGAAAAGCAAAGGAGAAAAGGAAAGATATAAGCATCTGAATGCAGAGTTCCAAAGAATAGCAAGAAGAGATAAGAAAGCCTTCTTCAGCGATCAATGCAAAGAAATAGAGGAAAAGAACAGAATGGGAAAGACTAGAGATCTCTTCAATAAAATTAGAGTTACCAAGGGAACATTTCATGCAAAGATGGGCTCGATAAAGGACAGAAATGGTACGGACCTAACAGAAGCAGGAGATATTAAGAAGAGGTGACAAGAATACATGGAAGAACTGTACAAAAAAGATCTTCATGACCCAGATAATCATGATGATGTGATCACTCATCTAGAGCCAGACATCTTGGAATGTGAAGTCAAGTGGGCCTTGGAAAGCATCACTACGAACAAAGCTAGTGGAGGTGATGGAATTACAGTGGAGCTGTTTCAAATCCTGAAAGATGATGCTGTGAAAGTGCTGTACTCGATATGCCAGCAAATTTGGAAAACTCAGCAGTGGCCACAGGTCTGGAAAAGGTCAGTTTTCATTCCAATCTCAAAGAAAGGCAATGTCAAAGAATGCTCAAACTACCGCACAATTGCACTCATCTCACATGCTAGTAAAGTAATGCTCAAAATTCTGCAAGCCAGGCTTCATCAATATGTGAACCGTGAACTTCCAGATGTTCAAGCTGGTTTTAGAAAAGGCAGAAGAACCAGAGATCAAATGGCCAACATCCGCTGGATCATGGAAAAAGCAACAGTGTTCCAGAAAAACATCTATTTCTGCTTTATTGACTATGCCAAAGCCTTTGACTGTGTGGATCACAATAAACTGTGGAAAATTCTGAAAGAGATGGGAATACCAGATCACCTGACCTGCCTCTTGAGAAATCTGTATGCAGGTCAGGAAGCAACAGTTAGAACTGGACATGGAACAACAGACTGGTTCCAAATAGGAAAAGGAGTATGTCAAGGCTGTATATTGTCACCCTGCTTATTTAACTTCTATGCAGAGTACATCATGAGAAACGCTGGGCTGGAAGAAACACAAGCTGGAATCAAGATTGCCGGAAGGAATATCAATAACCTCAGATATGCAGATGACACCACCCTTATGGCAGAAAGTGAAGAGGAGCTAAAAAGCCTCTTGATGAAAGTGAAAGAGGAGAGTGAAAAAGTTGGCTTAAAGCTCAGCATTCAGAAAACGAAGATCATGGCATCCGGTCCCATCATTTCATGGGAAATAGATGGGGAAACAGTGGAAACAGTGTCAGACTTTATTTTTCTGGGCTCCAAAATCACTGCAGATGGTGACTGCAACCATGAAATTAAAAGACGCTTACTCCTTGGAAGAAAAGTTGTGAGCAACCTAGACAGCATATTCAAAAGCAGAGACATTACTTTGCCGACTAAGGTCCTTCTAGTCAAGGCTATGGTTTTTCCTGTGGTCATGTATGGATGTGAGAGTTGGACTGTGAAGAAGGCTGAGCGCCGAAGAATTGATGCTTTTGAACTGTGGTGTTGGAGAAGACTCTTGAGAGTCCCTTGGACTGCAGGGAGATCCAACCAGTCCATTCTGAAGAAGATCAGCCCTGGGATTTCTTTGGAGGAAATGATGCTAAAGCTGAAACTCCAGTACTTTGGCCACCTCATGCGAAGAGTTGACTCATTGGAAAAGACTCTGATGCTGGGAGGGATTGGGGGCAAGAGGAGAAGGGGACGACTGAGGATGAGATGGCTTGATGGCATCACGGACTCGATGGACGTGAGTCTGAGTGAACTCTAGGAGTTGGTGATGGACAGGGAGGCCTGGCGTGCTGCGATTCATGGGGTCGCAAAGAGTCGGACACAACTGAGCGACTGAACTGAACTGAACTGAACTGAGCCAATTACAATGGCAGATCCTGAGACCACAAATACGGTTAATACACTTTTCTGCCTTTAGAAGGTTAGATCTACATAAAAGTATAGTCTGGAATTATATCTGTCACTAACTACATGGTTAAAACTCACATGTTGAGTGAAAGATACTAGACACAAAAAGAGTACATTCTGTATAATTCTGTTTATATCAAACCAAAGCAGGTAAAACTAAGCTATGGAATTTGAAGTTGAGAGAGTGATTCCCTGAAGGAGGTTAGTGACTGGAAGGGGACCTGAGGCGGGCCAATGAGATCAGTTAGTGGTCTTTTTCCTTAATTTTTGAAATACACCAAGCAGTAAAATTCATGATGTGGGCACTGTTATATATGTATATTTTAAAAAGTATTCATTTAGCTAGGTATGTGTTTGGCTGCACCAGATCTTAGCTGTGGCATGCGGTATTGATCCTTCAGTTGCAGCATGTGGAACCTAGTTCCCTGACTAGGGATCGAACCTAGAACCCCTGCGTTGGGAGTGCAGAGTCTTAGTCACTGGACCACCCGGGAAGCCCCTATGTAAGTTATGAGCTCATTTTCAAAAGAATAACACTTCAAAAAACCATACGACTTGTCTCAGGGGATTTCTCCACTGTTCATACAGTTCAATATTCTCCACACTTTGCCAATCTTGTTCTAACTCAAATGCCACCTCCTGCATGAAGTCCTTATGGAACCCCAAACTTGAATGAATTTTTTATTCCTCTGAAATGCCACAGCATCTTACTAATGCAGCTTCCTTACTTTCCTTTAACTCTGAGCAGTGTGTCAAAATATGAAGCAATCCTCAAGTCACACACCTATCACAGTGCTTTGGATGTATTAGGTTCTAGAAAATTCTTTAGCACATATAAACATATAACACTTTATTCCCTGAAGTGCTCCATGTGACTTCTTCCTGTGGTTCAGGGTGATATTTAATCTGTCTTTAATTCAGTACAACATATACCATCCAAATGGAACCATCCAAATGTGATGTTAATAAGCCTGAAACCCTTTCTACCAATGGCTTGGACATGCTAAAAGGAAAATAACACTGTCTGTCCATTCTCATAATAAATATAATAAAAAAATTCAAAACAAAAATGTTACTGGTAATTTACTATATACATCATCTTACAACTTGATTTTTACTCTTCAAATGCCACACACATCTTCTCATGTCTGCACAAGCCATTCTCACTGAAGTTCACTGCATTTTGGAACAATGCTTTGGCAGAATGGCCACAGGCAGAAAGAATGGATCTGATCTTGCTTAACCAACTCCCCATCTATGGATATCTGGGCCATTTCAAAATGTTTACTTTTAAAATGATGAACATCTTTATTTAAAATTGTCTGTTCATGCTAACTATGTGAGGGTAAATGCCCAAGAGGTTTACTTTCTGGTTAAAATTATATGGGGCTTCCCTGGTGGCTCAGATGGTAAAGACTCTGCCTGCAATTCTTTCCCTGAAATCCCTGGGTCGGGAAGATCCCCTGGAGAAGGGAATGGCTACCCACTACAGTATTCAGAAGTACACCATTACAAAGGATTTTCTGGAGTATACACTATTAGATATAAAGACTGCAGGGATGTCTGCTTCACGGATGCACTGTTCTCACTTTTCAACATCTCTGAAGTCACATCTCTTAAGATCAATGGCATCTTCCAGTCACTGTCAGGCAGCTGGCTGTTGGGATTGGGTTAACTGCCTGCACCAGGATGTAACACCTCAGCCAGAAAAGGACCTGGAGACCATTCCAGGAATGGATGTAAGTGCTGACTATTGTCTGAAATCATTGTGATACCTTCTTTATGCTTCAGAAAGCCCCAGAATTGAATCTCGCAGAAATTCAGCAGCTTAGAGGAATAAGCATAAATAATTCTTTTATGAAATGCTTCATTCTTAGGGCTCTCAAAGGTACAGCTGATAACAGTGTGAAAAACATAGGTGTGGATGCCCTAAGTTGAAAAGAGATTCAGGAGTGTTGAACATTTATATGAATGGAGGGCAGTTTGATGTGTGTTTTCCTCCTTCCCATTTCACAAGGACTGGGTTTGACTTGAAAGTCAAGGTTAGAAACCTCAAAAAGCTTTACTGCACTTCTGACCCACTCACCTCAGCCAACAGAGACTGGCCCTGGAAGCACGTCAACTTATTTTTCCAGTTGTTTCCTTTTAACAATTCAAGGACAGAGTTCCTTTAGCATTATCTTAAAAACATCTATTCTGTCATGGCCTAATAGAAGTTTCTTTTCCTGAAATGCATCCTTTTGGGGATTCCTCTGCTTCCTCATGTCCACATCCCAGTAGGTTCGCCCCTCTTTACACAGCTAAACTGAAAATTAATCCTAAGATTTACTATTTACAGTTTTAATACAATTTTACATTTTTATAAAAGCTCCAGGTAAGAGGCAAAACCATCCCGCAGCAAGCTAGGAGATAAATGCACTGTTCTGGTGGAACAGCTGTAGAAGAAAGGAGGGCAGTGGAGAGGAGCCAGGAGAAAAATGAAGACAGAGAAACTCCCGGTGAGTGATGGTGAAATTTGTACCCAGCCACCACGGGAACCATGTGATCGTGTCTTACACCAAAAATAAGGGCGGCGGTCAGGGGCGGGGGGTGCTCCTGAGATGTTTGCTGAGAAACCACATGAAAAAGTGAAGGGCTAGTATGGATTATTTTGACTTCTGAGGCAGTATCTATTTCAGTGAAGCAGGTGGAAAAATCAGGGATCAAAGATGCAGGTGTGAACACAGGGTGATACCCAAGAGTGACTGACACGATGGCAAAGAGAAAAGCTTGGCACTCAGCCACACTGCCAAAGTTAAAAAAAAAAAAGAAGAAAACTTTCAAGAACGAAAATATCTAACTAAAATGCAATGTCGAATCATACAGTGTGTGATGTGAGCCCACAGATTTTCAGAAAAATCCTGTACACTAAGAGTATGATTGTGTGCATGTGAGTGTGTGTGGTGAGGGGCAGGTGAGGGATATGTTTTGGTAGGGTCTTCATCTTGGGGAGGAGGTGGGAGGAGAGAGGGGAAGGAAGAGAGAGAGGCAGAAACCTGATTAGGTTTGGATCACCCTGGTGTGTAACAGTGACATCATCAAAGGTCTTATGGCAACCATGAAAATATAAGCTCCGTGGAAAGCCCAAAAGATTCCAGAGAAGGATTGAATGGTTTATAAGAGGAGAATGATGATTCAAATCTTCACCATGTAAACTTCAAGGGACTGGGAGTCCCCAACTGCTATCTCAATTTTACTTCTCTATGAAAATGCTGTTTACATTACTCCATAGTGTGCTAATTATGTTCTAGTCTTTGTATTTATCAACACTTGATTTTCTTTCAGAAGAAAAAGGTGAAGGATGTTCATCTCAAACTGGAAACGAAGTTCTAGAATGGATTCAGAATCTTTTCACTGATGGAAAGGAGTAATATTTTTCTCTTCTACAATGTCCAAAGTGACAACCACCAATACTGTGTATCTACTATCAAGTAATAGCGACATATTAGACAGCATATTAAAAAGCAGAGACATTACTTTATCAACAAAGGTCCGTCTAGTCAAGGCTAAGGTTTTTCCAGTAATCATGTATGGATGTGAGAGTTGGACTATAAAGAAAGCTGAGCGCCGAAGAATTGATGCTTTTGAACTGTGGTGTTGGAGAAGACTCTTGAGAGTCCCTTGGATTGCAAGGAGTCAAACCAGTCAATCCTAAAGGAAATCAACCCTGAATATTCATTGGAAGGACTGATGCTGAAGCTCCAATACTTTGGCCACCTGATGCGAAGAGCTGAAACACTGGAAAAGACCCTGATGCTGGGAAAGACTGAGGACAGAGGAGAAGGGGATGACAGAGGATGAGATGGTTGGACGGCATCAGCGACTCAATGGACATGAGTTTGAGCAAATTCCAGGAGCATCACTAAGTCAATGGACATGAGTTTGGGCAAACTCCAGGAGATGGTGAAGGACAGGGAAGCCTGGCATGCTGCAAGTCCACGAACAACGACAATCAAAAGTTCAGCTTTCAGCACAGATACTCAGCTGTATAGCCACCCCTACCTTCCCCAACAACACCAGGGAACACTTGGAGGCTTGCCATCTTCCTAGTCAGGGTGAAATGGATGATGTCACATTGACCCTGTCACTGGGAAATTCCTACCTAAGTGACAGTGTTTACAGACATGATCCAGAAACCTCTCTGCAGTGGGCCAGCTTCTCTGGCTTAGCTGGACATCAACCCAGGGAGGCAACAACAAGTAAACCTGCTGATAATCCATGAGGAAAACCCTTTCAACTTTTGCACTTACAAAGCCGTGGCGGAGAAACTGATCGCAGACCACGCAGTGACCTGTAGACTGTTTACTAAGCAATGATCTTCAGCAAACAGAATAACAAAGGTAGAAATAAAAACTGTGGATAATTAAGAGTGTGGTTCCAGCGTTACAACAGTACTTCTTTACAAGGTCTTACTAAAAACACAGCCTGGAGAGACCAGAGGGGTCCTGGTTTCCAGTCGACAAGCTCCTCCTTCTTGTCCCCTGGTTCTCTGCCATAGGCTCATTCACTTTCATTTTCCCAGATGCTTTCAGGATGAAGACACCAATGACATAACCTTCATCTCACTGTTCCTCTGGCTTGGAGATGAAAGCACAGAGCCTTTCTCCTGGACTCCAGGTTCCACCAATGGTACTCACAGGGCTCCAGAGATTCTGGATTCCATTTCCTTTAAAAAACCATTTATTTTTATTTATTTGGCCACACTAGGTCTTAGTTATGGCATGTGATATCTTGTTTTACTTGTGGCACGTGGGATCTAGTTGCTGACCAGGGATGGAACTCGGGCCCCTTGCATTGGGAGCTCAGAGTCTCAGCCACTGGACCACCATGGAGTCTTCCCATTTGCTCCTTCATAGAGATAAAATTGTTAGAGATGCTTCTCCAGTGTGAACACACAGCCTTCTGCCCCTGATAAAAACTACGCACCTCTGCTCAGTAGAGGAGAGTGCTAGCTAGAGAGCTTCCTGGCTTCAGTTCAGGAAAGACTAGCCTCTGAGTTGGGAAGACTTTCCTTTACCTAGAAGCCTTTCTGTGCGAGCTTCTATTACCAAACCACTTGGCGGCAGCAGGTATCAGCCTGCTCTGTGGACATTACACAGGGTCATAAGGCTGGACGTGGCAGGCACTTTTATAGAGGAAAACCATGATGAGTCACTGGGGTATTATCTAAGACCTTGACTTTTAAATCCACTGTGACCTTTCATACACACAGGTGGATTTGTAATAAAACACAAGTTTTGCAAAATAATAGCTATCCATATTATGTGCAGTGAATTGTAATAGTTTCTCCTTCTGTTTCACTTTTAGAAGTGCTATGTAACCTCCTAAATTTATTTTTTAAGTGCAATTAGAAAAACAACAGAAAAAGTTAACAAGACAGGTGAAAATATAACTAAATTGATCTATTTATAGGAAATCTCAGAAACACAAGTGTGAAAGTTTTAAATATGAGGTTCTATTATTTCAGGTACTAGAATGATTTCCTATCAAATTCCAAACACAAAGGTCTAATTAATTTTTACGAAAGGATACGGCAGGGGCTTCCCAGGTGGCTCAATGGTAAAGAACCTGCCTGCCAATGAAGCAGATGTGACTTCGACCCCCAGGTCAGGCAGATCCCCTGGAGGAGGAAATGGGAACCCAATCCACTATTTTTGCCTGGAGAATCCCATGGACAGAGGAGCCTGGCGGGCTATAGTCCATGGGCTCGCAGAGTCAGACAGGACTTCGCAACTGAGCACACGCACACGCGAAGGATAAGGCAGTAAGATCGCAGGTGGAAAACATTCTGAACAACCTGTAATGAATTAAGAAGGTTACACCGCAACAGACATGCTTGATGGAGACGGGTGTTTGTTCTGATCAGGGATTATAAAAGGAAACAAGAGGTGATGAGGTTGGGGGGCATCGGAGGAAAGGAGTGAAGGTCAAGTTTTCTTGGTTTGTACACATCACCTAATTGGCTCACTTCTGAATCCAGTGGAGAATGTTGGCAACTGCTACTTGAAGCACAAAGGGAACAGAGACTCCGGTGATTCAGGTCAGAGGTCACCAGTAAAGATACAAAAAAACCAAAGAGCTGCTCATCCTTGTTATACGATTTGCAAGCATAACCCGAAGAGCCATTTTCCCACCTATTAACACCAACATCATTTACCCTGCAAAATTCTGAGTGCAGAAACCTCTGTCTTCTGCTTTGAATCATCTCCAACAAAGCTAATGGCAATTAAAACTGAGTGGCAACTGGGCAGCAGACGAGCTAGGAAATGTTTCTGTTCTTTAAGGAGAGGGGTTGTTACTGAGCCACTCAGTCATGTCCGACTCTTTTGCAATCCCATGGACTGCAGGCTACCAGGCTTCTGTGTCCATGGGATTTTCCAGGCAAGAAGACTGGAGTGGGTTGCCATTTCCTTCTCCAAAAGGAGAGGGGAGAGTTAATTAAAAGCCTGCAAAGTTCCAATGACTAGATTTTTGCCTCTACATCTCTTTATCCATTAAGAATGGTGTGTTCCAGCTTGAGCAAAGCATGGCTTCCCCCTCTCTGAAGCTGTCAACAAATGATACTCTGCACAATGACAGTAATGTGAAGACTCCACTCAATGTCCCAAAGGCAGACTGGTTGCAGATGCGAGAGGACCCCAAATTGTCAACCTCTTTTTGCTACAAGAAAAAAAGGAATAGTTGCAGAAATGCCAGTATTTGTAACAGCCTTAACAATGATCATTGAAATGATGAAGATTCTACAGTATGAGTTTATATCTGTGAGTTTGGAAAGGATGTCTAAGTTGAAATCATTCTAGTAAGACCTAAATAGAAACCTAGGCACTGCCAGCACCATCATAGTGATCTATTTTCTCTCTCTTCCCTCCTCTCTCTCTCTCTCTCTCTCTCTCTCTCTCTCTCTCTCTCTCTCTCTCTCACACACACACACACACATTCTTATACCTCTCCAGATTTATTTATCCCCATCATGATTTGGCATCCAAATACTAATATGATGACTGTGCACTGGCCTCATTTTAATAATCCCAACCCTGTATGCCTACTGTTTAGAAGTTAAATTTAGAGTCTTCTGAATTCCACATATTCTATATACTCAACCATTAACACTTCTCTTTCTGGAGATTTAAATGCCAGGATTAGAAACGGTAGTACCAAATTCATACCCATGTATGGGAAAAGGCTTCTAGTAATGGTTTTGCAAATTAAAGGGTTTCTCCAGATTGGCCAATTTACCTAAAATTATACTTTGCCCTTGAGAGAATCTAGGGAAAACTCCCGATTTTAGGCCCAGAATGTTAAATGGATGGAACTTTGACATCTTTTGGTCCAAGTGCATCACCACACATCAAATACAACAGCCTCAGCCTCTTGACAACATCTGGTACTATGTACCTCTTTACTGAAATTCTCTCATTCGTAGGTTTCCAAAGTTCTAGTTAATTTGGCTTTATTCTAATCAAGAAGTTCCTTTCCACTACCAACCCCCCCAAAC
Source organism: Budorcas taxicolor (assembly GCF_023091745.1). Classification (NCBI taxonomy): domain Eukaryota; kingdom Metazoa; phylum Chordata; class Mammalia; order Artiodactyla; family Bovidae; genus Budorcas; species Budorcas taxicolor. The sequence goes on along the minus strand of NC_068926.1, from coordinate 17,126,899 downwards.
GCTGCCCCACCTGCCCTCTGTTCTGCCCTCCCCTTACACCTCCTCCAGGGTTGGTCCCATCCAAACATACAGTTTTAACCTTCAGAGCTACATCAAGGGCAACATGCATGTGCCCAGCCTTTAGGATCTCAAATACAACATGCCCAACACTAAATTCACGCTTTGTTTCCAAACTTCTTTTTCTTGTGTTCCTTTTTATAATATCATTCATCAATCACCCATCCAAAGCTGTCATTTTTTTTAGTCCATCCTCATTCAGACATCAGTTTCTCAAATTTATTTCTGAAATTTCTAGACTATTGTTATCAGCTTCATAGCTAACACTGTCTAAAACCAGTGTCTTCTACATACACTCCTCGTCGCAGGTAGAAGGAAGATTAACACCGACAGAAGAATGTCCAACTTCCTAGCGTCCTTCCCTGAGTCTCAACCTATTTTTTGATCTCATCTCACCGAACAAGCCACCTGCTTGTCACTCGGGCCCACTCACCTTCTTTCAACAATCAAATAAACGGTTTCCTCTGCTTAAAGTGCTCACATCGGCTCCTTTCCTCACAACTCTGATTACTTTAAAATGTCACCTCCTCTAACAAGCCTTCTTCAAATCTCCAGGCCCACTAAATCATTCCTGGGTGTTCCTACAGCACTCCGTTCATTCTAATAATATCACATATAGATGATGCCTTGTTGTTTGCCAGATGGTAACCTGCTTTAGGAAAAAAAAGTGGTACCTTGCTCTCTGTATTTAACACACCTGGACATAGTAGGTGCTTAACCTTAACAACTGCTAAGTGAATATATAAACACAGGAAAAACATTCTTGAATTAAGAGAAGATGTGATTTTCACTCCTGCCTTGGGTAGGACTCAAACTTCCAGCTCTATCTATAGACTGATAAATAGTATCATTTCTGTCTATGCAGTACAATTACAAGAATAAATGAAATCAAAGTACTACATCAAATACAGATAAATGTATTAAGTATAATCCAAGAATATAATCTTTTAATGTTTATTATTTCACCTAGATATAGCAAAGATTAACTATAGCCAATGTCTAAATTGTGGATGAATATAGGTGTAATGAAAAATAGGTATTTTACATATCTTAGCACTCATTGTTCTAGAAATTAAGGGTGACCTCAATTTAATATCATTATGCTGTACAGACCACACTAAGTATTAGCATCAGAAGCTATGCTATGTTATAGAGATAAAAAGCATAGACTTGATTAAAATAGGTATGAATTATAGCACCATATTATTACTTTGCTTTCTTATTAGCATGATCAAATTATAAAATGCTAATTATAAAATGCCTTTATAGCATTTACCATATATATAAATAGTTTACATATATTATCCCATTATTCTCACAAGAGTCTCATGAAATAGGTCCCATTATTCCCATTTTACATCAGAGGAAACTGAAGTTAACTGTTTGGTTAACTTGTCCTGGGTAGCAAAGCTATTATGAGGTAGAGCAGAGATCTGAGTCTGCCCAGTCTGGTTCTAATCACTAGCCCACTGCAGCCAATCTATAATGACATGACAGATGAGTACAATGCATGACCCACAGGAAATTCTTGATAGACGTTATATTCCTTTTGTACTAATGCTACTCAGGTGATGATGATATATGCAACTGGTCCTGAAGTCTTGCTCCATTATCGCCTGACCACGCCCCCAAGCCATATGGACTCTGTGAAATGGAGATCTTCTCTGCATGGTGTACTACCCTCTTGCCCGTATAAAGCAGAGTTTCCAAGAAAACTAGAAAAAAAAGCATCAAACCATTTTAGGAAGCTATTAATTCATCCATTCAAATGGGAGCTAGATATATCTATTTTTTCTTTCGTTGAATCATTAAAATGTCATTATTCTGGGCTGAGGCAAAGGTAGAGAGTTTGCCAGTTCTTCCAGACCCTCTGATTGTCTTTCAACAAATCGCAGCATGTCAATGTCACTGTCTATTACAATCAGCACGGTTCACACTGTGTTCCCTTGCTCCAGCTCTCCCTCCCCTTCTGAGAATCTCAGAAGCTCTCCTCTCACAGGGATGTTGCTGCAGTTCCTCCTTTAGCCTATCATTCAGGGAAGAATGGTGTGAAACACTCTCTCCAAATATAGCTCCCATTTCTGCAATGCTTTTGGCTGGCGCCTGCTTCAGATGTGAGAAATATATTTGCTTACAACTATTGAGGTAGACAGACTTTTTCATGGTTCCTTCACCTGGGTTAATTCTTATATATAGATCTTTGTGGGTACCAACATGCTTTTTCATTGTTTTCTTACAAAATATTTTTCTAGTTTAATACTTGTCCTATTTCTATAAATATCATGTGTCTCCACTGTCAGCTACACAGGGGTTCTTGAATTATGAACTGCACAACGTCAATACTTAAGAATCATATATTTTTAAAAATATTGCTTACTTTTTATTCTTTATTTGTGTGTGTTTTTCTAATTATGTATCTGGTCACTCGACATGTAGCATCTTAGTTCCCAACCAGGGATCGAACCCTTGACTTCCACATCCCTGCACTGGAAGCACAAGAGTCTTAACCACTGGACCAGCAGGGAAGTTCCAACATTTTAATACTGATTCCTTTAGCACTTGCCATGTACCAGGTTCTACATTAAATGCTTCACATGCATTCTCAACAAACTTACAGCAACAGGGCAACAAAGAATTACTGGGCCAAAAACGGCAAGAGTGCCACGATTGAGAGTTCTGATCCTGAGGAAGTCTTCTATCTCTCAGAGATAACATCCCAACCGTACTTACTACCTGCTCTGTGGTGTCTATAAGGCCATGAACTCTTGGGGCTTTGTGTGTTTTACTGATAAAGAAATTAGCTTATACATTTCAATCAATAAAATAAAATAATTAAACTTGATGATCTCTAAAATCTTTCAGAAAATGTTTTCATTTTGTGGTTAATTAAAAAAATAATATCAAGGTAATGCTGATCATCCAGAGGGAAAAAAATTAAAAATTCATTGGCCTACAGGCAGACATAAGCTCACATTGTCAGGGCCTTTTTGGTTAGCTTGCCTGGGGAGATTTGGGTAAAACAGTATGTTGTTAAGAAAAAAATTGAAGGAATATTTACTTATAAGAATCATACAAGTGAAAACACTAGGACTTAACGTTAAAATAAGCAACCAAAGGAAATACTAAAAATAGATGAATGAGATACTGAGAATGAGAAATCAGGAACACAATTAAAGAAAATCTTATTTAAAATCAAGGGAGTAGCAACTTAATGAACAAGCAAAACTGCTCAGGGACTATGAGAATTAGGCATCTTCTAAGACCAATTAAAATCCTCAACTATGCATTATATGCGCATGTACACACACACATTTTTAAAATTCCCTCAGTGACAGTAACAGACTTATTCTTTTATTTTGATCTTAAAACCTCTTTCAGGTAAACGGGATTTGTATTACTTGGCAAATATTCATGATAATTACAAATTTAGGAAAATCACAGTAAGATAAATGTAAAGGAAATGATTTATTTATAAAACTCAAAGTAACATTTAGTGGTACAAATCTGCATAGACCCTTTTACTTCAACAGCATCAGCAGACAGGAGCCTGACTCAATTCTCTAAGAACAATCAGCATTTTAAACTAATGGGAGTAAGTCTCTCTGAGAACTGAAACTATTCTTTAAGCCAAAATATTCAGACAATGACTAACCAAAGGCATTACCATATTCACAGAGCACAAGGTTTGGCTTATGGATTAAATCCACAGTAGTTTGTACTTTGCATGTGTGTGGTTAGTCACTTCAGTCATGTCCGACTCTTTGCGACACCATGGACTGTAGCCCGCCAGGCTCCTCTGTCCATGGGATTCTCCAGGCCAGAGTACCAGAGTGGGTTGCCATGTCCTTCTCCAGGGGATCTGCCCGACCCAGGGATTGAGTCTTTTATACCTCCTGCCTTGGCAGGTGGGTTCTTTATTGCTAACGCCACCTGGGAAGCCAGTTTGTACCTTATATGTCTATAATAAATATTCTTTATATAATGAAAGAAATGCATTGCTGCAAATATACAATTTAATACTAATGGCAAATTAAGTTATCTAATGTTTATGGGAAACTGTTTGTAGACAGATTATCTTAAAAAAGTTTCTTTTCATTCCCCCCTTATAAAAAAATCACACAAATATAAAAATTAGTGAAAAGTAAAAGAAATCCTACACATTTCCCAAGATAGTTAAAAGTGATATAGACCTGAATTAAAATATCAGCTTTGCTTCTGTCCATCTGTGACTCTGGGCAAGTTTCCAACTCATGGGGTGTATGAAAGGAGTGAAGTACGAAAGACATCTAATTCAGTGCTTAGAGCCTTGTGTGTTCAGAACTAGTGTTGATTCTCTTCTTTATAGTATTTATTCAATCCAGCAAAGATCTGCGGAGCTCCTCAAAAAGAAAACGTGGCTCAGATGGAAAAGAACCTGCCTGCAATGCAGGAGACCTAGGTTTGATCCCTGGGTTGAGAAGATCCCTGGAAAAGGAACTGGCAACCCACTCCGGTATTCTTGCCTGGAGAATCCCATGGACAGATGAGCCTGGTGGGCTACAGTCCATGGGGTCTCAAAGAGTCAGACACAACTGTGCAATTAACACTTTCTAATGAAGAAGGTGATGAATTTAACATATATGCCTGGAACCATAAGTGGTGACTTGCAGAAAGGGTATCTTGGTTTATGCAAAAAGGGAGAGAATTCTCAGCAGTCTCCCATGGTAGGAGAAGAGAAGGCATGGGGGAGACAGAGCTCAGAGCTCAGGGCATGAGCTCAGCCACACGCCCCTCACACAGAGGCCGCTGGACGCTCCCCACCTACTATCCAGTCTTCTCCAGGGGCTTCTGTCAGAGCTCCATAGACCTTGCTCCCTGAGAACTGATGTCAGGGCTTCTATCTGGCCCTAAGCTCATGAATCCCGAGGCATGGTCTGACGCTGTCCATCAATGAGTTGCTAGACTCCAAGGCCTCAGCAGGCACAGAGGGTTAGGTCATATCCACTTGCACTTGAACCCAGCTGCCCTGTGACCTTGGTAACTTAACAAGTTTTGGGTGATCTCGGGGTTTTTTCATATCCCGAGTTTTTCTCAGCCTGCAGCATATTAAAAAATGGGCCAGCACTGGACACTTACGGATGGCTTGCTGTTGCCAAAATATTGGCTCTCTGTACACAGGTGCCAAACAGAAATACAGAGACAGAGTTTTGGAGGAAAGAGAAACTTTATCTCTTTGCCAGGCAGAACAGGACAGAACAGGCTCAGGCCTTGAAAAATTGTATCCCCACTTGGAGAAGACAGTGAGAAGTTTTATAGCAATGGTTCAAAGAGGATGTGATCAGCTCCTGGACATTCTTCTGATGGGCTGGTGGTGAGGTAAGCAAGAATTAGCATCATTAACCTTCAGGTCCAACTGGTCTGGGGTCTACAAGCTTGCGGGCAGCACACCATTATTAAACCTTAATTTCTCCCACCTGGAGAGGGTTTCAGTATCCACAGAATATCTCAAAGATATTGTGCATATCCTTTTCTGGGGCACCAGGACCTTGCCCCAAGGCTGTACGATTGTTTCTCTTGACTATTTGTTTCTCTCTTGTCTTGCATCCCTACTTAGCGACAGCTTGAATCTGCACACTGGAACTCAAGAGAAGGTCGTGGAGGATAAATGAAGGCTATTTCCTATAATTAAAGAAATGGGGAACATGGAAAGGCTTTGTGTCCAGAAGCCCCCGAGGGCCCTGTTTGGTATCTTTACTACTTGGTGTTGAGATAATCTTATTTAAACTGCCTGCTAGCTCCAGAAGGGCAGTGTCTGCTTCACCAGAAATGCCCATTCCTCTGAAAAAAGAAATGGCATCTGGGTGGAGACTCATCCAGAAGCACAGGACAGTGGGATGAATGCTCTATGACAGTGGACCCCTGCCCCTCACCCCAGTCAGTCAACATGATAACACATCGTTTTTAGCAACACCGTGGTCACCAGAAAGGTAGTGGCCTATTTGGGGGCTATTATTCCTTTTTAAAAATATGCCCCATCTCAGTTACCAAAAATCAATCAAGGGCCAAAGTGTGAGCTGTTTTTCTGTTTTCTTATTTAAATTGCTCCCGTGGTAAACATGACAACTGCAAACAGGAAACGAAGCAGAATATATTTGCATGAGTCAATGAACCACAATTATTTTAATGCATTGGTGACAGCCTGTGTTCTTCCAATATCTTAACCTCCTCAGAAATTTCACTTTAATGCCAAAATATCACTTATTCTGGATTGCACAAAGTGTACTGTAGTAATTAGGTGCCACCTTTTCAAAGACTAAATATAAAAATAGTGAGCAGCCTCATGGTTATGCTCTGGTTCAAAATGAATTCTAATTAGCTTCACTAAAGAAAATGGCTTACTCTCTTCTTCCCTACAATGTAATGCCTTTTGCACACTCTGACTAAGTTAATGAAACACAAAAGTCTTTTTATGAGCAAGATGCTCAGATATACTTAATATGGTACCTCAATAGAAAAGAATGCTGATGCGTTTCAGACAGCAGTAAACCAAATTACGAGTCATTTCGGTTTACCAAAGAGAGTAGGACTTTCTAATTTGAAAGGATCGAGTTTTAATTAGGTGAATGATTTTTCAAGACAGTCAGAGAGGGCAAGAACATAGAAGAGACTAATGAGTTTTTCACCTGCAAAACTCTGGACTGTAATAAAGCATCACTTCATGTCTTTTCTGAGCACGGCCCTGTCAGAAGGAAACTGACTTCTCACGCATAGGTCTAGTGTTTGCTGCAAGGTGAGCCTTACAGATGCTGATTATTTCCTTTAAACATTTGGTCGAAACTCCAGGTACCTCCCACCAAGTGGCACCCATGATTAAGCAGAACAATTAGCTAATATTACTGCAGACGAGGAATCATTCAAGACACTGGAGCTAGTTCCCAGAGGAAGGGGGCTGGGTGCACACGGCACCCTCCCCCAGGAAGCTCACAGTCTAGCAGGAAAGACAGCCAGGTAACAGAATTAACCTCAGTGAGGTGGACATGATCACTGCATTTAGGAAAGGAAGAAAGAATAAAGTAAGGATATGCACTTTTTGTAGAAATAAAGTCAAACTGATAAAGATAGTATCATTTCATTGTTTCAGAGCTAAAAAGTAAAGTATGCAAATACACAAGAGATTAAATTCATCCTACAGCAACTGTCAGCTGCTTCAGTAAACAATTGCTTTAACTGATGCTTGTTATCCCGATTTCAGAGACAACTTGAACTTTCTCTCCTGGTTCTCTCATTGCCCAAAAGGCCACAACTTTTCATATCTCACTGGTTATTTCCTATTTATAGAGATAGATTCATCATAAACTATACAGGTAAGATTTACAGTCAACCTCTAAGATTCCCTTCCAAGTAATACTTGGGTCCCCTGGAAGTTATCAAGTCTACCAGATGTTCATCTTCCAGTAAAAACATCAGGTGGCACTGTGTCCAGGTACTTCTCTAAGATTTCTGTGTTTGATCAACAGCTGACTCTCAAGCTGACATTTCTAATCCATTATCTTTAAAAATCCCACCTTGCAGAACCTCCAAAGCAAAGTTCCTCAGAACAGAGATGCGTTTGCTTACAGGAATGGGGGTGAGAAGGCATCCAGGTCTTAGAAAAACTGGCAGGGTAACAGGAAGAGATCTCAGGACATAATGACTGTCAAGGATCAAGTTCAGGTTAGACAGCAGACGAATTCCTCAGCAGAGGTCTGGCAAGACAAGAATCACTTTGCTGTGCACAACAGAAGAAACGAAGTGTGTAATCCCTTAAATTAAATCTTGCCTTCAACATAAGACAAATAAAGAGTGTGGAACATAAAGTCATCACTTCGTCTCCTAAGTGAGCGATGCACCTGAGAACTGTGGACGGGTTCATGCTGCACATTCACTTATCCATTCATACTTTCAATAGATATTTACTAGATGCCTTTTATGTGCCAGGCTCTAGGAACACAGCTGTTGATAAGACAAGAACCTTGCCACTGTGGAGCTTATATTTTCACAGGCGTGACAGTCATCAAGTAAATTATTGAAAGAAATAATATAATAATTTCAAGTAATGGTAGAAAGCTAGGAAGAAAAATAAGGGAGGATAAGACAAGAGAGTAAGGAGCAGATTAAGTTTTTTTAATACGGCCAGGGAAAACATGAAGGGGCAACTGAGCAGAGTCAGGACTGCTATGGAGGGGTGAGTCAGGTAAATATCTCGGAGAAAGATGCAAAGTTGAGAGTGGCGACTGGTAACTTTCCCTGCCCATGTGAGTAATAAGACTCCATGATTTTATAATTGTACTCCGTAGGAAGATATTTTCCTGAGTACAGGTGACAAAAAAGCAAACTGAATTTTTAAAAAGGAGTTGGTTAAACAAAGGAGAAAAGGGTAAATGTGCACCAGACATTCCTGTTTGGGAGTCATTCTCACATACTACAAATACATAAAGAGATGCCTGCTGTGTGAATAATAATTCTATCCAAAAGTTGGTGGGGGAAAGAGGGTCCCAAAGGCCCTGAGGGTGGGGCAAGCTTGCCGGAGTAGGAATGGGAGCTAGACAGTGGCTGGAGGTGACACAGCAGCTCAAGCAGAGATGATGATGGCCAGGACTCGGTGGGTGATAATAAAGCTGGTAAGATGTAGTCTGATTCTGAATATGTTTCTTTTGAAACATAAGTAGACTGAACATGCATCCAATGCTCAGAGCTGCCCCTCTGCTGCACCATGCACTGTAAGAGTTCACAACAGCTCTGATGGGGACACGTGAGGCTCACTTCACAGGCTGAGGCTTAGGTTAATCATGTGGCTCCTGTGTTTCTGGGCTCTCTCTGCCCAACACGACCACAAAGTCTTAGCGGCTCCTTTACCACTGTGCTCAGTTTAGAATGGTGCAATCTCACTCTTAACCAGCTCAATGACATCAAACCTCTATCTTGAGCCATATGTTGCTTTACGTCTCGCAGGCAATTGGTTCAGGTCAATTGGGTACCAGAATCACCTTTTTCACCATCACCCTATACTATTCCCCCAACTTTGATGAGCAAACTGGGGTCCTCCCTACTTGGGGAAAATATCATGATATTGTTAACTCTTTGGCCAGAGGCCTACCTCCAAGATAATGAACCTTTAGCACATCAACAAAATATCACCCAACTCAATTAAAATGTCTAATAATTTCAGATTCATTATTGTATACACTTTGACTGTGTTAAAGTAGTTTGTGTACTTGCCAAGTTTGCCATTTGTTTGTCTTTGTGCTGCTCTCCACACTCTGGTGATTTTTAGTGAGTCACTAAATCATGTCTTACAGGTAATATGTACCTGTACATACTATTAGCGATCTAAAAAATTATTTTATATTGGAGTATAGTTGATTTACAATGTTATGTTTGTGTCAGATGTTCAGCAAAATGATTCCGTTATACACATACATATATTTATTCTTTTTTAGATTCTTTTCCCATATAGGTTATTACAGAATATAGAGTTCCCTGTGCTATACAGTAGGTCCTTGTTGATTATTTTTTACATATATAGCAGTTGTGTGCTCAGTTGTTCAGTTGTGTCTGACTCTTTGCAATCCCACAGACTGTAGCTCTCCAGGCTCCTCTGTCCATGGGATTTTTCAGGCAAGAATACTGGAGCGGGTTGCCATTTCCTCCTCCAGGAGATCTTACTGACCTAGGGATTGAACCCATGTCTCCTGGGTCTCCTGCACTGACAGGCAGATTCTTTACCACTGAGCCACCAGTGTTCATATGTTAATCCAACATCCTAATTAATCACCCCTCCCCACCTTTCCCCTCTGGTAACCATAAATTTGTTTTTTATGTCTGTGAGCCTGTTTCTGTTACATAAATAAGCCCATTTGTATCATTTTTTTAGACTCCAAATGTAAGCGATATCATATGATATTTGTCTTTCTGTCTTGCTTCACAACTCAGTATGATAGTCTCTAAGTCTATCCGTATTGTTGCAAATGGCATTGTTTCATTCTTTTTTATGGCTGAGTAATATTCCACTGATATCTTCTTTGTCCATTCATTTGCTGATGGACACTTAGGTTGCTTGCATGTTTTGGCTACTGTGAACTGTGCTGCAATGAACACTGGGGTGCACTGTAACTTTTCAAATTATGGTTTTCTCTGGATACCTGCTCAGGTGTGGGATTGCTGTATCATATGGCAGCTCTATTTTTAGTTTTTTAAGGAACTTCCATAGTGGCAATTAGTAAATTTTAAAAGTCCTTCTTTCATGTCAGGATTTTATATGGTCAAAGGAAAAAGCACTGTTTCTTTAAATACATACAGAACCATGGGATAAGAGAACCTGAGGAAGACTCTAGATTCACCCATGGTGGTGGCTGTCAACCCTGGTGGCCCATCAGAATCATCTGGAGAGTCCCCTCATCGCCACCAGACAAATTACATCAGAATCTCCACAGGTGGGACCTGGGAGTCTGTCATTTTCAAACCCCCCAGAAGATTCTTATGTGTGGCCAGGATGGAGAAGCACTGATCCAAACCAAGTTCCCCTCTGGGACCCTCCTGCTTATCACTTTCAAACGAAAGAAAACAAGATCCAGAGAGGGGAAGTGACTTGCCAACGGTAAAGCCAATTTGAGGCAGAACCACAACTGAAAGCCAAGTTTCCTAATACCCTGTTCAATTTGCACTTAGCCCCAAGACATGGAAAAACGGAAGGAACAGGGAGGGCGTCACCAACCACAGTCCTGATGATGCTGTCACCGAGGCTTTACTTCTCTTTTAATTCCCCACCTTCTGTGTTCTGCCCTGACTGTCAGGCTAGTCCAGCTTGCAGCAGAGTGAAGCAGAAAGCTGTGCCAGGGTCTTGCAACAGCACCAGTGTTCATTCTGACAGATTCAGCTGACAGATACTCTTTCGTCTTCAAAGGAGAGCCATTCTAGGGAGCGAGCATGTAACTGAAGACATCACTAGACAGGCTTAAAGAAAATGCTCTATGTCTTCACATGAATAGCCTTTGACTTACTAGTGCCACATTCAGGCACTTGATCTAAGAGAATCATGAATGTCCACCCATTTTTAGGCACATAAAGATGTCTACAGCAGCACTGTTTAGGTAGGGGCAAAGTAGAAGCATCAAGGAAGTTTCAACATGTGCCTTTAAATTTTAAAAAGCTATAAAAACAGATGTAATAGATTCCCAGTTTGGTAAAGGGGAATATGTAACCACCAAGTGAAAAAACACTAGAGGTGAGTGAGTAGCTAAATTATTGATGGTTATCTTCCTTTTTTTTTTTAATGTCCTATATTTCCAAAATTTTCTACAAGGCATATGTCTTTCATTTTAAAATATATACATATACACATGGATATTAAAGCTGTTGCTGTTGCTAAGTCGCTTCAGTTGTGTCTGACTCTGTGTGACCCCATAGACGGCAGCCCACCAGGCTCCCCTGTCCCTGGGATTCTCCAGGCAAGACCACTGGAGTGGCTTGCCATTGCCTTCTCCAATGCATGAAAGTGAAAAGTGAAAGTGAAGTCACTCAGTCACATCCGACCCTCAGCGACCCCATGGACTGCAGCCTACCAGGCTCCTCTGTCCATGGGATTTTCGAGGCAAGAGTACTGGAGTGGGGTGCCATTGCCTTCTCCGGATATTAAAGCTACAGGACAATAAACATATCCACAGAATTGTATTTGGTTACAACATTTTTGTATACCCTGATCCTTTTGCTTGTTACTAGTGTGTCTTTTTTCTCCTGAGATGAAGGGCATGAACCCGGCACTCACTTCATGTCATATTCTACAAGATGAGTCAATCATTTTAACAGGAGACTCAAATTAGAATCCCCCTGACCTCATTGAAACAAGTTAAAAGCTAAGAAGAAAAAATTTTAGTGTCATAGAATATTTTTTCATGAAATGAGAGCAGCATGTTACGAGAGTCCATCTTTCCAGTCTGATTTAACAGATCTTAAGATTTACTGAGCACTTTCCATGCACCAGGGATCACGCTAGGCTTTGGAACTTTACCATGAGCAAAAAGCATCTAAAAGCCCTCCTTCTTGTGGCCCTTACATTCTGGAGGGAGAAGACATGCTAAGGATAAGGAAAATGAAGCAGGGAGAAGAGCAGCGTGTGCTGGGGGGAGAGAGGGGGGATGCTGCCATTCCAAACTGAGCAGCTAGGGAGTGCCTTGGTGATGAGGTCATGGAGAAGGGGCCTTAGAGACGCAGCCAGTGCTGCTTATCTGGGAGGAAGAACATTTCACACACCTTGGTAAATAAAGGAGGAAACGCTTTATTAAACAGAGGGGAAAACATCTTTTCTTTTCCACCATTCTTTGGGTCACTTGGAATTACATGTAGGTATAATCAGTTCATGGCTACAGAATGGTCAGATGAATACCTTCTGAAGAAAATGAGGATCAGGGAAAATACTTATGGGAGAAAAACGGCATTTGTACACTGACAAGACCTCTGAAAAATCTCAAATCCGCCTTTTCAACAGTGCTTACTGGCAGATTGTGTGTGTTAAAAGCAAAGTTATGATGGAGAGATACCAGGCTGAATTGGTTAAGAAAGACAGTATTTCCTGGATCTTGCCTAATATATATGCTCATTATATAGTTCTGCCTGGACATGAACTAGACACACATTTAATTCAAAAACACTTCTTTTTCAAATCTCTATCATGAAATATGGGACTTCCCTGATGGCCCAGAAGGTAAAGAATCCACCAGTAATGTAGGAGACACAGGAGATGTAGGAAAAGATGTTCCTACCTCAAATACAGAAAAGCCTAACAATCCAATATATAAGCTTTAATTTTATGGCAAATGATTCTTATTTCTACTGAAAATGATTTTCTAAATACTGCTGTATCATGGAATAGATAAGACTTTTTAAAAAATGATACCAGTAGAAATAAATTTATAAACAGTGCTTTTGAGGCAGTAAAAGAAATTTAATTTTCTTCTCATATAGAAAAATAAAAGAACTAGATCAAATCGTAATATTAATATTTTTATTTCACTCTATAAAGCACACTTATCCTATCATGAGCTAAATGGCCAAGTGATTAACCTCTCAAAAGTTTAAAATGAAAGATTATAGTGCACCTATAGACAAGGTTTCCATTTAATAGAACCACTGTTATTGCAGCTCAGTGGAAGAACAATCAAACAGCACAGGCAGCTTTATTTCTCTGGTTTTATATCACCCACAAACCCTCCAGAGCTGACATAAAATGAAAGTCAAATTCTATTCAGATTAATTCAAATTTAGCAACTCAATTTACATGATAAAATACACAGAATTTCAGCATCATTTCAGTCACTCAGTAGTAAGTGAAGGTCCTCCTTTGAGTATATACAAAGTGAAGTATCTCTTCTGAGGATAAACTGAAGACTTTCAGGGGCTATCAAAATATTAAGTTCTTTATACACCAAGTTTCATGTCCAAAAAAATACAACAATTATGGTCAAGAGCTTCTTTTTCAAAAGCTGAGACTGGTTTCTAAACACATTTGCATTGCATCAGAAGCATAATCATTCCTTTCTAAGAAACGAGAAGAATGAGTTATAAAGCGCGAGGCTCTTTATGAACCTTTCCAAATTTCACAGTCATAAAATTCCTTCCATTTTGAGAAGCCAGGGGATTTTTAAGAATAGAAGCATCAGGAGAGATGAAGACAGGATTCTTACTAAAGATTAAAAGGTAAAGGCAGGATTTTATGATCTGAAGTCAGTAAACAAACCATACAGTTTCTTGAAATGCCCAGACCATATTAAGTTACATTGCCAATAATGTTATTTAACACTGACACTAAATTATGGCTTTTAGTAAGAGAGTCTGGAATTTCTGGCTATTTGCTATCCACCTGCTAGCAGAGAGACAGGGGAAGAAGTACAGTTGAGCACCATATAAAGACAAAAATACTAAGTAGGGCGGGTGAGATTCTTTTGGCCTGGGAGATTAAGACCAGGCATAAATGGTAACTTTTCCATACGTAGCTTAAGAGGGAAATGAAATGGAAACTGAGGCTGTGAAGAAGTTTAAATTTAGAAATGATAGAGCATCAGGGGCTCTCAGGCTTGGGAAAACCCTTTGGTCATCCCCCATCGGAACTCTGGGCATAAATCCTGTGTTCAGTGCCCACCTGAAGGCAAGAGGAGGTTTCACCTCCCAAGTAAACCTCTTCCATCTCTCAACAGCTCTAACTTTATAAACTGCTTTTTCTCCTTTGCTTAACCAAGTCTGTGTTCTATAACTTCTCCTCACTAGTCCTGGTCTGTCTCCATAAAGCTGGGGCTCCAAATACATAAGCCTCAGGGCTGAGGCATGGGGCAAATAGGAGCAGGGCAGGCCCAGAGCCAGGACATCCACAGTGATGGGGCCTTGGGCCGGTTAACGGGCACACTGTTCATCTAAACGGCCAGTCACTTCTCTGCCCAGACACGGGGCCCTGTCATCAGATCTCATGAGGAGTCAGAAATGTGATTTTTAGTAAAAGTATCCTGTTTTTTTTTAATGTATAAGGAATAAACTGTGGTGTTCAAATAGCTCTTGACACGCAACTAATCCAAACTTCTCTATTTATAAGTGAGAAACCTGAGGCCCTGGATTGAAAGTGACGGATCAAAGCCAAATGGTTAATCAGAGGTTGCCCTGGAGGAGGGCAGCCCCAACACAAAATCCCATCTCTCCCGTCACAAAAATGCAGTCTGCAAGGCCATGTGTATTGGGCTAGTAGATGTGCTGGAGTATTCAGAAATGAGAATCAGCTTTAGATCACTTCCTGTCTCCACTATGAAGTCACCACTGTCCACAGCTAGTTTGCAGGGTTTGAGCAACAGCTACAAGCACAGACTCAGGAGACAGATTGCTCAGGTTTGTAAGCCTGGGTCCATCACTTACTACCTGCAGAGTCAAGTCACTTCCTCTGTCTAAACCTCAGTTTCCTGATCGGTGCAAGACAGCTGAGAACAGTACCTATAGCTCAGCGCGATTGTGGGAATTAAATGAACTGATACACAAAGTGCTTACAACATGCCTGACACACAGTAAGCAGCGCACAGGCAGTATTATTACTACCCAGAGAGAGGGCTGCCACATGCTGGAGAGGGGTAAACGCATTACTTAAAGGAAAATGTAGAACAAAACGACACAAATATATCCTAAAAATAAGAGTTCTGCAATAAATTCAAGCAGCTAATTACTTCACAGAGGCTGTAAAGGAAGGCTTCCACACTTACAGTAAATGCAGCATGGACCCACACAATAAAATCTGAGCACCCACCTACACAGCAAAGAGCCTTAATAATCTCCTACATTTTTTTCCTCCAACCTTGGAGAAGGCCCTAGAATACATGAGATACACCCCACTCTGGGCTCCTCCTCACCAAAAGCTGAGCTTGTATTTTGGATGGTTACTGCAACTATCCTCCCTCCCTCCATCTCTAGGTTATTACTAGGAATCCAGTTTCTCAACAGTTCTTCCTAGATGACTAGATGCTTAGTTTTCTCCTTTCCCTTTAACTGTGTACTAGCAAAAGACAAAAACATAGCAAACACACTCTTCAAAAAAGTTAAAAAGGAAATGCATGATTTCTCCAACATTGTAACTCGGACACTCACCGCCTCCACACACTTACAGATGTACCATATAAATACAATGTTCACCATATAAATATATACAAACTCTACGTAGGTACATCTCATATTTCACTGATGAGGCTTCAATTTAAGTCATGAGAAAACACAATTACAGGAGGAAAATTCTCAAATGTTCACCCACCATCAATAGGAGCTGGGACACCCGGTCTCAAGTCATAGAAACCACAGAGAGAAATTGGCATGACAGCTCTGACATCACAAGAGGGTGAATGAAGAGCTCTTTACTAAGGCTGCCAGGGCCACTGTGAGCCCCTGGGGGCCTGGGAACCCACAGAGTGGTTCCTGTCACCATTCACAATGCCTATAAGGGTACACATATTGACAGCTCCTGCCAGCTACAGACACAAGCACTGTACACCTATGAATTCATTTAATTTCCATAACCACCACCTCAGGCTCCCCCATTTCACAAATGAGGAAACTGAGTTCTTGAGAGGCTAATTTGCTCAAAGCTCCACAGCGAGAAAATAGCAGAGCCAGGACACAAACTTAAGGGGCTGGTGAGAGGCCACATTCCTACTTACCACTTCCCAAAAAAAGCCTCTGGGCTTCCCTGCTAGCTCAGATGGTAAGGAATCTGCCTACACTGTAGGAGACCTAGGTTTGATCCCCGGGTTGGGAAGATCCCTTGGAGAAGGAAATGGAAAACTACTCCAGTGTTCTTGCCTGGAGAATCCTATGGACAGAGGAGCCCGGTGGGCTAACAGTTCATGGGGTCACAAAGAGTCGGACACGACTGAGTGACTCTCACTCAATACAGCCTCTCGAAACTGCTGATACCACTTCCCTCAGAGTATACTTCAAATTTCACAGGCAGCTGAGCAGCTCCGAGGAGATCATTTGGGCCTGGCTGCCTTTTCCTGTACCTGGCAGAGTAACTGGAGCTCTCTGATGGAGGCTGCATTCCTACACAGCTTTTCACTCAAGCCCTCCTATTGCTGTCTCACAAAGCAAACATGGGGAGGAGCTCTTAAGCACTGAAGATGCAGTTCCTCATATTCTTTGAGAGGGGGCATAGAGAGTCTCTGGTCCATGGGCTTTTTTTCCCTTCCCAACTGAAAGAGGTAGAGCTCTTTTTATTTACTAACCTCCTTTCTTCTTTTGGGGCTTCCCTGGTGGCTCAGACGGTAAAGTGTCTGCCTGCAATGAGGGAAACCCGGGTTCGATCCCTGGGTTGGGAAGATCCCCTGGAGAAGGAAATGGCAATCCACTCCAGCACTCTTGCCTGGAAAATCCCATGGACGGAGGAGCCTGATAGACTACAGTCCATGGGTTCGCAAACAACTGAGCGACTTCACTTTCTTCTTTAAGACAAACCATAGTTGAGCCGAAGAAAACAAATAATGGTGAGCAAGGGGGAAAGGAGCAAAATGAAAAGTAGAGAAATAATTGCTTAGTTTCTAAGTCTTGTCCGACTCTTTGCAACCCCATGGACTGTTGCCAGGCTCTCCTCTGTCCATGAGATTTTCCAGGCAAGAATATTGGAGTGGGTTGCCATTTCCTCCTCCAGGAGATCTTTCCAACTCAGGGATCAAACTCACATCTCCTACTACAATATTGTAGGCAGATTCTTTACCTCTGAGCCACCAGAGAAAGAATTAAGATGATGTTAAAAAGTAACTTTCGGGCTTCCCAGGTAGCTCAGTGGTAAAGAATTCACCTACCAATGCAGGAACTGCAGGAGCCGTAGGTTCAGTCTTTGGTCAGGAAGATCTTCTGGAGGAGGAATGGCAACCCACTCCAGTATTCTTGCCTGGAAAATCTCATGGATAGAGGAGCCTGGTGGGTTACAGTCCATGGGATCACAAAGAGTCAGGCATGACTGAGTGAGTGAACACATATGCAAAAAAGTAACTGCCAGTCATCAGGGATAGCGTATAAGATATACTAGACAGCATATGCAAAAGCAGAGACATTCCTCTGCCAACAAAGGTCCGTCTAGTCAAGGCTATGGTTTTTCCAGTGGTCATGTATGGATGTGAGAGTTGGACTGTGAAGAAAGCTTAGCGCCGAAGAACTGATGCTTTTGAACTGTGGTGTTGAGAAGACTCTTGAGAGTCCCTTGGACTGCAAGGAGATCCAACCAGTCCATTCTAAAGGAGATCGGTCCTGGGTGTTCTTCGGAAGGAATGATGCTAAAGCTGAAACTCCAGTACTTTGGCCACCTGATGCGAAGAGTTGACTCATTGGAAAAGACTCTGATGCTTGGAGGGACTGCGGGCAAGAGGAGAAGGGGACGACAGAGGATGAGATGGCTGGATGGCATCACTGACTCGATGGACGTGAGTTTGAGTGAACTCCGGGAGTTGGTGATGGACAGGGAGGCCTGTGTGCTGCGATTCATGGGGTCACAGAGTCGGACACGACTGAGCGACTGAACTGAGTCATCAGGGACATGCAAAGGAGAATGGCAATGAAGACACTACTTCACAACCACCAGGATGGGCAAAATCAAAGAGAATGACAAGCGTTGATGAGGATGGACAGAAACTGGAACACTCCTACACTGCTGGTGGAAATGTGAGATGGTGTTTCTTTGGAAAACAATCTTACAGCTCCTCCAAAGGTTAAACCAGACAGTTGCCATATGACCCAGAGGTTTCACTTCTGGATATGTACCCAAAAAAAACGTCCACACACAAACTTCTACATGACTGTTCACAGCAGCATTGTGTACAATAACCAAAAAAGTACAAAGAAACTACGCGTCCATTATTTCATGAATTTTTAAAACGTGGTTCAGTTCAGTTCAGTTCAGTCGCTCAGTCGTGTCTGACTCTTTGCAACCCCATGAATCTCAGCACGCCAGGCCTCCCTGTCCATTACCAATTCCCAGAGTTCACTCAAACTCACGTCCATTAAAACATGGTATATACACAGAAAGAAATGTTATTTGGCAACAAAAAGCAGTGTAGTACTGATACACGCCACAGCACTGACAGATTTTGAAAACAGTAAGCTAAGTGAAAGAAGTCAGTTACAGAAAAACCATATTACTTGATTCCACTCACATGAAATGTCCAGAATAGGCACATGGGGACAGAAAGGAAAGGACTGGGGGACTGGAGAGTAAAATGAGGAGGAAAAGCCAATGAACGCGGGGTTTCCTTTTGGTATCAGTTGTGAGGGTTCTACAACTCTGTCCATAGAGTAAAAGCCATTAAGTCGGCCACAGGGGTGAGGAGGAAGAATGAATTGGGAGAGTAGGATGGACATAGGCACACGAGCCTGTGTGAAATAGATAGCTAGTAAGAACCTGCGGTCCAGCTCAGGGAGCCTAGCTCAGGGCTCTGTGATGGCCTAGAGGGGCGGGATCGGAGGGTAGGCGGAGGCTCAGGAGGGAGTGAATCTATGTATACTTATGGCCGATTCACTTTGTTGTATAGCAGGAAGTAATACAACATTGTAAAGCAACTATTCCCCAATTTTATGTATATATATATATATATAGAGAGAGAGAGAGAGAGAGTGAATCCTGTGCTACATAAACTCTCTCTCAAGAAACCAGTAATATTTTAAAGAGATTTTTTTAAAACTGATTACAAACTAAAGCTACTAATCTATCCCAGGAGAATCTGGGTCTTTGTGAATGAGAAAACCATAACTGCAGAAGTGTCAGAAACCCCAAATCATAAGCCAGTAAAGAAAAATCAGAAAGGCAGGCTCTATGGAAAGGGAAAGGGAAAATGACTTCCATTAACTGAATTTCAAGACAGTGGGTGTGACAGTGTCATATCACCCCAAACTCACAGATATTACATGATGGGTTGTGTAACACTAAATTCAGACTTTCTCCTCACCTGAAAGTGATCAGTGCCAAAAATAAAGGATCTGGAGGAGAGGTGAGAATTTTTTAAAAATGTAAAGGCTGATGTTCACTTTTTGGATACTGAAGCAAAAAGTTCAGGAATGTAAGGAACGTCTGATATATTGCATCCCATGTTCACAAAATAAGAATATCTGATCTAAAACATAAACCTAAGATACGTTTCCTAAGATACAACTGAGTCAGAATTCTGAATTCAACTAGAGAAAGTAAAGCCTTCAGGTTCTCGAGCTAAGTGTCGGAGCAGCACTGGCACAGGTTCAGGTTCAGGCAGAAGAAGTTAAAAGTGAAAGGTTCGCCAAGCTACCAGGTCATAGATCTCCTTATAATGAGACTTTAGCAGCCATCAATGCAATCGCTGACTAAAGTGCATCCAGTCCCTTAATGTGGCAATACATCAAATGATAATATGGAATTCTCATGGCTATTAGCAGTGACAATGTTAATGCATTTTTGGAAACAAACAGCTAATAGAGAATTTCCTTGACATTTTTTAGTCTAAATTTCAAACTATTACCAAGGCCTTTATTTATTCCCACTACATCTTAGTCAAGCATCATTTTGTGTGGAAAATCTGCTCACTGCTTCCTATAAAAACAGATGAGCCATTAATTGATCCAGTGTGTTGGCAGTTCTTTTTAGACAGAAACAAATGATGCCTCTTAACTTTGTGTTTGAAGCTGAAGAATCTGATTTCATGCACATGCAAAAAAAGAGACATATTTAAAGGATCCTGCAAAGGCGACTAACAATCTTCTTGAGGTAAAGAACAAAAACAAAAACCCCTCCTTCATGCTCTCCTCATTGAGGTTTAGATATTAAATATGTTTCCAAAGATCTTTTACATGATTTAAAATGCTCTTCCACAGTCCTCCAAATCCTCGACTATCATAAAGTTTACACAGGGCTCTTATGATTCAAGGTCAGAGTATAATCTTTTTCACCTACAAAACTGTTGAGCTCAATAAAGTATATCCTCAGTGCTCTATATTAACTTTTTAAAGAAGTTAACTGCCCCTTCCTCCCTTTCATTCATTCATGCATTGCATTATTTTTTACCCTGAGTTAGAAATACTGTGTCCAGCTCTGTGCAAACCCATAGATAGCAGCCAACCAGGCTCCCCCATCCCTGGGATTCTGCAGGCAAGAACACTGGAGAGGGATGCCATTTCTTTCTCCAATGCATGAAAGGGAAAAGTGAAAGTGAAGTCGCTCAGTCGTATCAGACCCTCAGCGACCCCATGGACTGCAGCCTTCCAGGCTCCTCCATCCATGGGATTTTCCAGGCAAGAGTACTGGAGTGGGGTGCCATTGCCTTCTCCGGAAACTTCCCCACCCCACCTGTTTGCAGCAGGGTTAAATTCCATGTCTGTAACAGCTGATGCTGACCACGAGGGGCAAACCCACTGTATATTTCCCTAATAGGTGACAGGAGCTCTGGGAATGAAAACTTGTCCCCAAAGAATGCATCCCTCCTCCAATGTGGCCAAAGCCTGCTACTCCATTTCAGAAGCATAACTGTTTAATTTCTTTAAAAGCCAGATTTTAATAATGTCTTTGATCCGGTGACTCCAGTAAGAAAATGAATCTGCCACTTCCACTCCCTGCTACTCCCTCCCCGATGCCACAGCCTCAAACCCAGCTTCTGGCAAAGAGGGGGCAAGGTTCTAGAGGCGCACAGAAACAAGAAGTAACCCAGAACTCAAGGAGGCGAACCTGCTAAAATGAGCTGCTTTTGCTAACAAACCTGGAGAGGTCTTTGCTGTTCCTACCAAGGAAGCACTGTTATGTCAGGCACACGGAGAAACAGTGCGTCTTAGGGCAGTCATGGATTTCCAGTCTGGGCACCCTGCGATCTTTACGAAAACCTTATTATTTCTACCGTGAAATCTCCTTTTCGCCCTAAAGGAAAACTTCAGCATACTTAACCTCCCAGGCGGGGGGCAAGGATTGCAATACTAGAAAAGCAGGCGTAACTTTATGGCCACTATGCTCTTGTTGGCTTGTGAAGGATTCTTGATCATTTACCATCGTGCCTGCCTGTCAGCCTGTCCGGATGACAGCTTGGCAGAGCACAGGATTTTCAGTATTATTTATGACGTGCGTCAACCCAGCGGGTGGCGCGGGGTGGGGGTGGGGGGGTGGACTCTTAATCTCCCACGAAGAGCTGAAACCCTGAAACCCGACTTGAGCAAGTTGGCGGTGGCGAGCGCCAGCATCAGTAATCCTACCTCCCTCCTGATACAGAAACGCCGGCATCAGGAGTATACCTGATGCACACACAGAAGATCAGATCTCCGGGTGGGTCCCAAACAGATGCGAGGCCACTCACTAGCCCAGAGCAACATCCGAGCCCTGCCCGCCCCCTCCTCCCCCCTCACACCCCACCTTCCAGATCCTCCTCGGAAAAGTTAGGCCCCCTCGGCCAACCCCTGTCCGAGTGGCTCTGTGTTAAGTGGAACGCACTCCCTGGTCCCCCAATGCAGTGAGTCCTCTCTTCTTTGCAAATCCCACGAAGTGACGCAGAGCGAAACTTAGTAGGTCTAGGCAACAGAGACGCGTCTTTAGCAAAGCACAGACTTTCCAGAAAGGAGCGAGGAGGCAGGCGCTGGATCCTTCTCGGCGCCTCCACCCGCCCTGGGCTCCCCGCCCCCGCCCCGAGCCCGCCCGGAGCCCGCTTACCTGCGTGGGGCATGGTGATGGTCTCGTTGGTGTTGGAGCCCACGTTGAAGATGACCACGGCGGAGGCGTTCTGCAGGAACGCATTCCGGATCTTATCCCTGTAGGTGCAGTTGCCCTTGGGGATGAGGGCTATCCAGTTCTTGCCGTGGGCCGGGGCGGCGAACTTGGTGTTGGGGTCGCAGGCCAGACGGTCGTGGGCCGAGCTGGCCATGACCACCTCCCCGCGGGCGTCCTGCTTGGGCGAGTGCTCCCCGTAGCGCCCGCACTCGCTCTTCTCGGTGTGCAGCTCGGTGGCGGTGGTGCCGCCGCCCGGCGCCCCGGCCCCGGAGTCCGGCGCGGGCTCGGCGTAGGTGATGTTCACGAAGGCTGTGTACCATTCCTCCTTCTCGGCCACGGTGAAGTCCAGGCAGACCAGATGCACGAAACAAAAGGAAAGCAGCCATGTTGAGAGAGCCAGGCTGCGGCACGCTTGGATGAGAGACATTGCCATCTTTATCCGCCGGGGCCCCCTCCCCGCCCCCCGCGCGCTCCCCCGCGCGCCGTCCCTCCTCCCCAGCCCCGGCCAACCCCGGGCCGGCCGCTCGTCGTTGTCCTCCTCCTCCTGCTCCTGCTCACTCCCGGGCCCGGGGGGCCGCGGCCGGGACGCGCAGCCGCCGCGGAGACAGGATTCGGAGCGAGCGGATGGCGCCGGCCCCTTCCCCTTTCAGCCGGAGCGTGGCGGTTGCATCTCGCTTCGCGGGCGCCGGAGGGGCGCGGGCGGAGGGGGTGCTCAGGGTTTGCAGCGGAGTCCGGCTGCTGAGTGTCCTGCTCCTTCGCCCCGCTTCTCCTTCTGGCATAGGGGTGGCAGGGGGCCCGGGAGTGTGCGGGGTGGCGCCCCGGCGCCCTGCAGCCCGGGCGGGGACGGGCGCGGCTGCTCGGAGCCCGGGGTGCCGGCGAGGTGTCCCGGTCGCCGTCGCCGAGCGCTGGGGCGAGCGGGTCCGGCCGCGGGCGCGGCGGCCGCCACTGCTGTGCGCCGGGTCCCTCGGGCTGTCGGCACTCGGCTCCTCGCTGGCTGCGCCCAGCACACACTTGCGGCGGGAGGGGCCGGCTCGGGGGTACCGGGAGCAAGCCGGCAGAGAGAAGACTACGCGGTCAGTGTGTGTGTGCGTGTGCGTGTGTCTGTATATGTTTGTGTGTGTGTCTACTGTGTGCGTGCAAGGAGGAGCTTAGTGTGATGTCAAAGAGTCTAGGCTTCTCTTGCCACGCTTCCCCGGCTCTCTCTTTATGGGCAGCAGCGACCCCTGCCGGGTCTCAAATTCCACCTAGTCTGCGACTTGGTCCAGGTGGAGGCGAAGGGAGGAAGCGACCCCTAGACCTAGGAGGACAGGAACAACTTCCTGCATCTTAAATGTAGAGACGTGTGTGCGTGTGTGCGTGTGTGTGTGTGTGATAAACTTTTCAGTTTGCAGAAGGAACTGCAGCGAACTCCCTGATTACCCATCCTAGGGCCAACGGGTAACTTTAGTTGGTAGCCAGGTCCTTCCAACCCCATGCCTCGAATGTCTAGGGCGGCGATAAACAAATTTGAACGTACATCCGTGTCACACGGAGGCGGAGGCAGAGTAGCGGGTATTTAGAATTCAGATTGATGGGCCCTGCTGCAGTTTCTCATTCGGTACATCTGGGGTGAATTCCATATTATGTTTTTCTAACAAGTTACCAGGTCATGTTGATGCTTCTGGTCTAGGGACCACCCCATCAGCATGCGTCTACACGTGGGCTTCTTTCTTACTGTCTGGCAGCAAACGCGATATATGTTTTCCTATAGAATGAGTGTTCTCTAACTCCGTAAGAAAATTAATTGGGTGAGCTATTTCTTTACTGTTTTTTTTTTCCCCCTAGTTGTCATGACAGGTAACAGAATACTTACAGCATCAGTAGGCAAGATACGTTGGTTTGGGGGGATTGTTTCTAGAGTATTGCCCAGCTGTGCATAGAGATCACAACTAGTTAGCAGAGAGTAAGCCACTCTGGAGTTGTGTTCTTAAAACTTCGATACAGCAAGTAAATGAGTGGTTAACTTTTCACACCCACAGTTTCCCTGGCTTCAGATACCTGTCAAGTCTCAAAAATAATTTGTGTGATGGTTCTTAATCACCCACATTGAACTTCCCAGCTGGCACTCTTTCCGAGAACTCAGGATCCAATTCATGATGAAAACAAAAGTCCACCTTTTTCTCCCTCCCATCCCAGATATTAGCATGTTTGCAAGATCTGTTAATGGCTACCCATCAGCAGGGGCTGTTCTTTTTCCAGCAGCGGTAGGAACAGCTGGTGGCTGTTAGGGGAGACCAGAGAATCCCAGCTATACCCAAATTAGAAGCAGGCCCAAGAAGAACTACTTAGAAGAATGTGTCTCTGTGGTATTGGATGTGCTGGGTTTGTGTGTTTCCCTAACTTATTTGTCTCAGAAAATAGGCTTCTAGGCAATTGGGACAGTGCTTTTTATAGCGCTTAATGCCAAAATGGCAAAAGTGAAGACTGCCTGGCAGCTGGTTCCTGAACCACCAGAGATCTGAGTCCATTGCTCAAAAATCCCAGTGAGGTTTTTGTATAGAGGCCTCACAAACCAGAGTGGTTCCCCATATTTCTCTGACTCTTAGCATTTTTTCTCCAACCACAAAACTTGGTGAATCTGTATCATTAAGAGTACGTGACTGCCCCATTCTTCTCTCCCTTAGAGGATAAGTCAGAGGCTGAGGAGATGGCAGGATGAAGGAGGTAGCTTCCTGGCTGGGAGACTGATTAATTATAGGGCTATTGGGCAAATATGTAAAATATTAAATATAATGGGAGCCAGGTTTCTTAGTACTGAACAAAGAATTTATGAATATGGAATGAAAGAAAGCTATAAATGTTACCCAGCTTGGGTTTGACTGCTTACCCCTGGAAAGCCAATAGCTGAGAGACAAGTTGGTTGAAAAGGAAAGGTTGGTTTATTCAAGAGGCCAGCAACCTGGGAAGAAGGTGGCTGCTGCTGCTGCTAAGTTGCTTCAGTCGTGTCTGACTCTGTGCGACCCCATAGACGGCTGCCCACCAGGCTCTCCCGTCTCTGGGATTCTCCAGGCAAGAACATTGGAGAGGGTTGCCATTTCCTTCTCCAATGCATGAAAGTGAAAAGTGAAAGCAAAATCACACAGTTGTGTCTGACTCTTAGCAACCCCATGGACTGCAGCTTACCAGGCTCCTCTGTCCATGGGATTTTCCAGGCAAGAGTACTGGAGTGGGTTGCCATTGCCTTCTCTGGGGAAGAAGGTGAACTCGTGTCCAAACACAAACTTCAAAGAGTCTTTTGGACCCTGAATGGTTTTAAAGGGAGAATCATTGGGGGAAGGGGTCAGAGTCTTCATTTATCTTCCCATGTGTGCAAACTTCCTTCTCATTTGTTGGTGGTGAAGTAACACAGTGGAGTGCCAGGAATATTGTGCTCAGCCTGAAGTTGCCATCATCCCCCTGGATAGGGGCCTTAGTTCCTGCAGAAGAACTCAAAGATATTGTTATATATATTCCTTGAAGAAGAGCCAGGACCCTGCCCTGACTGCTACTTCTTTGTTTCTGCATGTCCTCCCTTCCCTGATAAAGAACTGTTTGCATCTGCCCTTTGAGACTCAGGGAAGATCATGGAGGTTGAATGAAACCTATTTATTAAATAAGAAATGGGATCACAGAAAGGGTTTGTACCCAGGTGGGCCTCACAGGATCCTGCTCAGCTTCATAAAGAACCCTAAGGTGTTGCACTGAATTCTAAATGACTGGGAAGTCGTCACATACACGCATAGACACCATAGCTATTTTCATTCAGAGGCTAGAAGTAATGGACACATCAGGTGCCCAGAAGGTCTTGGTTTCTGAGTTCCATCCTCCCTTAAGTGAAACCAGGGCTGATTCCTCTGCTTGGGCTGGGAAGGTACAAAGTGAGCTAGGAGCCTATTACAGGAAGTGCTCAAAGCATGATGGAAACATGCTGAAAGGACATGCATAAGCTTCTGCTGGCCAAATCTGGGGCAATCTGGGTATCAAAATAAATAATGATAGTAACTGATTGCAACCTGTTGGGTAAAATAGAAATCCATTAATCTACGCTAATATAAATGAGTGAATAAATAATCATATAATAAGTGGAATAAATAAATAAGTGGGAAATAAAGGACACGTCTTCCTTATGAAGAATTGCAACTAAGTAAGGTTGATAGGGGACTTCCCTGATGGCCCAGTGGTTAAAACTCTGTGCTTCCAATGAAAGGGACATGGGTTTGATTCCTGATTAGGAAGTAAGATCCCACATGCTGTATGCCCTAAAACAAACAAAAAACACTGGTAGACATAGTAAGTCATCATTTGCCTGTATTGGTTGATTGTGGTCAGAGTCCTCAGTTTATGCTGAGGCTGGTGACTGGGTGTTTGATGTGAAGCAGCATGTCAGCCTGACCTTAACGTATCTTCTGAAAAGTATCTATTGATTACATGGAGGGAAATGGTAAATTCATTGAAGAGAGCCCTGGAAGACACCAAAATTGGCCAGGTGATCAAACGAGCATCAGCCTGAAGGGAACCAGTCGCATCACGTGCCTTCTGATGTGCTGAGCAGAGTGCCGCATCCTTTCTGTTACATCTGGAGGAGATTTAAGAGGCATGACCGCTAAATGCAATGAACAATTCTGGATTGGCCCCTGAACTGGATAGGAAAAACAAACAGTTGGCAAAAATGGAATGAGGTCTGTGGATTAGTTGGTAGTGTCTTATAAATGCTGATTACCTGATTTGAATGTTTATCTTGTAGCTATGTAGAAGAAGTTCCTTATGTGGGGAATATGTACACTGAAGTATTTAGTAGTGATGAGGCATTCTGTCTGCACCTTGCTCTTACATGATTCAAAAAATAATGATGATAATCTTTAAGATCTTGATTCCTACTGGCCACTATCTCAGAGAAGCAGAAATCCAATTCATGATAAAATAAAAAGTCCATTTCGAGGGCATGGTCTTAAGTTGTTTCCAGCCTTATACTGGTGATTGCTGTTCTTTAGCACAGTGCTCCTTTTTACCCCAGTAACATTACTTGAACCACTAGGCTGGGTATCCAGTAGGAAATCAAATAGACAAGAGTCAAAGAATTTACACTTTGGGGTGGGAGAAACAGAAACATTTCAAGTTGTAGGTAGTTCCAGGCACAAACAAGTGCTATGAAGAGAAAGGCAACCGAGTGTGGGAGGGAGCTCACTTATATTAGGCGCTATTTTACGCGGGGATCAGCTGCTCTGATGCGGTGAATTCTGAACAGAATCCTAAAAGTGAGGGATCTATGTGCATTTTGGGCACACTGGTTATCCTAGAAAGAGAGCATCATAAATGCAATAATCCTGAAGGGTGACTGTATTCTATGTGATGTGCTTGGGCCATGGCAAAGAAACCATTGAGAATGGAGAGGAGTGAGGGGAAGAAAGAGTGAAAGAGAAGAGGTCAGAGAGATGAGAGGTGGGCCAACACTTTGGGTGTTATTCTGAGTGACAGGAAAAAAACCTTTGGAGCATTTGAAGCTGGGAAGTGACATAAAGCTGACAGGCAGACTGTGCGTGTCTAGCAGTTTGTTCTGACTGTATTGGAGCCAGTATGGAAACAAGGAAAACAAACAGGAGCTATAGCCATAACTCAGAAGCAGAAGATGATCTCTTATGCCAAGAAGGTGGTGCCGAACATGCTGAGGAGCAATTGGATTCTTGATCTATTTTGAAGATGGAGCAGACAGTATTCTCTGGTGTGTTTGAAATGGCATATGAAGGAAAGAGAATTGCAGAAGCCCTCTACAGTTTGGAGCCTGAGCAACGGGCAGAAAGGAGTGGTCATTTCCTGAGATGAGGGAGATGCAGGAGAAACTGATTGGGATAAGAATCCAGAGTTTACAAACAGGGGCCCTGGATCAACCTAGAGGGGTGGGATGGGGAGGGAGATGAGGAGTTTCAAAAGGGAGGGGATATATGTGTACCTATGGCTGATTCATGTTGAGGTTTGACAGAAAACAGCAAAATTCTGTAAAGAAATTATCCTTCAATTAAAAATAAATAAAAAAATCCAGAGTTTAGAATATGTTAGGTTCAAAGTGCCTAGAGATACTAAAATGGCAATTTCATGTAATTTTCCTCAGCATAAAATTCCAGAAGGAAGATTATTGGATCAAAGCACATGAACAGTTTTCAAGTTATTGACACATACTTTGGATGGCCAAATTGCTTTTCCAGAGGTTGGTCTCACTTCATGTACCATACCCCAGAGTAAGGGGAGTTCCCTAAAGTATTTGCTTTTGAAATATCACCAGAAGACAGTTTAGTGGTGAGTCCATACCCGAGGGGGACTCTCCACCAGCCATGCAGCCCTGGCCAGATAGAATGAGTGTTTCTCCCCAGGGCTCTTTGGTGTAAGGAGGTTTTCTTATTTTCATTAATGGTAGAGGCAGATTTAACCTAAATGCATGCAACGTGTGTGTGTCCAAGTCAGAAATAAAGAGCAGCCTGTCAGCTACAAATTGGCACTTGCCGTTGGTACTTGCCATCCCCGGTGGCTCAGATGATAAAGACTCGGCCTGCAATTCAGGAGACCTGGGTTCAATCCCTGAGTTAGGAAAAACCCCTGGAGGAGGGCATGGCAACCCACTCCAGTATTCTTACCTGGAAAATCCCCATGGACAGAGGAGCTGGGTGAGCTGCAGTCCATGAGGTCGCAAAGAATGGAACATGATTGAGCAGCTAAGAACGCACACACCCCTACAAGGATTAAATCATGTGCTGTTGCTGACCTTCAGCACTCCCTGAAAGGAGTTCCTGGTGGGGATCAAAAGTGAGGCAATCTGTGCTGGGGCAGGGATTGGTGGAGGGCAGTGAACTGGCTAAGCAGGTCTTTAGAGAGTTAGATATTTTCAAGAGCTGATTTTATGAGCTCAATTCTTGTATCTCCTATATGTAGGAAAGCACTAAAATCCTTCATGGGGACATCTGCTCCTTGTGACAAGTAGAAACCTTCTGGAAAAAAAAAACTGTCCTCAATTGCACGTACTCTCCCTTCACCAAGCTCACATATATACTGACCTTCCCCTCCCTACCTTTCAGGAGCAGTCTCTCAGAGCTTTCTGAGATGCTGTCTCCCAGGCTACAGTCTTCATTTTGTCCCAGTAAAACTTCACTCTCAGCTCTCACATTGTGCATTTTTTAAGTTGCCAAGCCCCAGCAGAAAATGGGAGGATGTCATTTCTCCAGATGCCAGCAAATGGGACTTTATGAAGCCCTCAGCCTTGACACTGCTTTGCTTTGGCATCTTGCCACTCATACCTGACGCATGTTCAAAGGACATTCTGCAGTAGACGTCGAGAAAACAGCATTTGAAAGTACAGTTACTCCTACATATGCGTGTTTTAATGGCTTAATAAAAGCTTAATGGGGAAAAGTTTCAATGCACAAGGTTAAATCCATATTGTATTTTTTTATTTGATTTGATTGATTGGTCGATTGCAATTAAAAAAAACTGATGCCTGTTCAATTCTTCAGGGTAGGTCTTTTCTTCACAATAAGCTCCTGAATAACTATCCCCATGACCGAAAAGGGGGGAACTCTTTAAAAATATTTTCCACATAAGGGAGGAAGAATTCTCAAAATATAATACGGGATTCACATTACTTTACATGTGAGGGCTGGCATTATTGTTTAAAAAATTCATTTTCTGGAAGTTCCTGGCAATCCAGTGGTTAGGACTTGGTACTTTCATTGCTATGGCCCAGGTTCAATTCCTGATCAGGGAACTAAGATCTCGCAAGCCGCAGCACAGCCAGAAAAAAAAAATCCATTTCCTAAGGAGTAACATCCTGTGATACTTGGTATCCTATGGCCTGTCTCAATGATTTTCTTTCTTTTTTTTTTTTTTTTGTTTCCATCTTACCTTTGCTTGGAGGGGAGACACAAAGTGCTGGGTGGAGGTGGAGCTTTGGTACCAGATGAACCAGACTAGGATCTCAGTCCTGCCACATGGGCAGTTTTCACAGTGCTGAGCCACAATTTTCACTTTGAAACTGGAGTAATTTCACCTCCTCCCAGGACTGTTGGAAGATCCTGAAGGGCTCATGGACAATGAGACCCTAAGGGAGGTCAGGACAAGAGGAGTAGAAGGGAACAAGGTCTAGAAAGTTTAACGTCCAAAAAACTTTTCAAGAAAGACTATTTATTGATTTTTTTTTAAATGGATAATTGCCTTGTTTGTGTTAAGCTCTGTCCTGAGGAACAGACAGGAGTCCTCCTCTCAAGGAGTTTAGAATCTAGTTTTAGAGGTGGACAGATACATCCAAGGGAATTTTGAAGGTAGCGTCTGGTAGTTTTAAAAACACACACATAAGAAGAATTCAATGAGAGCAAGAAATACTACATAGAAATGAAAAATAGGGACAATTAAGCCAAGTTTGCACAGATAACCTACAGGAGCCTAGGCTTGCAGAGCTCCTCCTCTGTGCCTAGTCAGTCATGTCCAACTCTTTGCTATGCCATGGACTGTAGCCCTCCAGGCTCCTCTGTCCATGGGGATTCTCCAGGCAAGAATACTGGAGTGGGTTGCCATGCCCTCATCCAGAGAATCTTCCCAACCCAGGGATCGAACCAGAGTCTCCTGCATTGCAGGCAGATTCTTTGCCAACTGAGCTACCAGGGAAGCCCCTAGGACTTCCTGCTGCTGCTAAGTCGCTTCAGTCGTGTCCGACTCTGTGCGACCCCATAGACAGCAGCCCACCAGGCTCTGCCGCCCCTGGGATTCTCCAGGCAAGAACGCTGGAGTGGGTTGCCATTTCCTTCTCCCACCGCATGAAACTGAAAAGTGAAAGTGAAGTCGCTCAGTCGTGTCTGACTCTTCGCGACCCCATGGACAGCAGCCCACCAGGCTCCTCCATCCATGGGATTTTCCAGGTAAGAGTATTGGAGTGGGGTGCCATTGCCTTCTCCTAGGCCTTCCATATTCCAAGCATCTGGGGCAAATCTGGCTCAAAGGGGGGTGTCTGTCAGTGAGATGAGTAATAAACAGTAATAAAGAGATGCAATTTTTGTATACTTAATATATATGTAGGCACTATGTGTTCTAAGTTCTTTACATAGACTGATTTACTGAATTCTCAGAATGAGCTTAGTCTCTTTACAAAAGTGCCTGAGCAAAGGCAGAAGGGGGGCTTTTGCTATTGGAAGTCTGATCAGTACTGGAAAACCAACTCGTGTTGTAAGGGCTGTGCCGTTGCCTTGGTATTCTTCTCTGTCTCAGATATCCACCATCTTATTCGTGAACTTGACTCTGATTTGTACCTTTACTTCTCATGCCTCTGCCGATTCCTTTGTCCATTTCTGCTCCTATGAAATCACTTTCACCTCCTTCGCGCCAGTTTGCCTTGCTGCGTGGGTGGGCTCTATTGCTTCTCTGAGACCACATACTAACTCTCCAGACAAAGTAGAAGAACTTTTGGAGTCCAGGAGTCCCTTTGGCTGCAAGTACAGCAAATGGAAATGGAAGATTATGGATACGTGTATTTATTTTGGAGAACGTGCCTGAAACTAACACTACTCATTTCTCTATTCTTTATTCCTTTACTAACTCTCCAAATATCAGAAGACGATACTTTGCTAATAACTTTTTTTTTCTTTTTTGCTTCTTTGTATCAAGTGAGTTCTACTTATGTCAGTCTTTGACACGATTTTGACATTTAGTTTGGCCTTTTTCGCTTTTCTTATTAACCACATCCCCATCCAAACAACTTTATGTCATGAATGTTTTTGAGTAACTAGATATGGAAAGTCAGCCTAGAAAAACTCACCTGGGACTTGAGCCAAAACCAACAGAAAACTTTTCACCACATCTCTTTTCGCTTTCTCTTAATTGTTTTTTATGTGGTTCAATTTTTGTGCTAAACTATTACTTTTTATTGGGTACATTAAAAAATCTGGCGTCTTTTCTTTCTCTGTCCTTTAAAAATCATCTTGTCCTCTTTTACCAGAAGGCTGAAATGGGGGAGGATGTATCTACACATGAAGACATTCAGAGAATTTCACGCTGACTGACCACAACAACTGCGGTCATAAACAGCTGTAAACTGTACTTTGTCAAAATTACCAGAGCGGAGAGAAGGGGAGAGTATCCAGGACAAGGCAGCCTGGCCTGCTGCAGTCCATGGGGTCGCCAAGAGTCTTAGCAACTGAACAACAACAATTTGAAACGATGTTTTTATGAATAATTTCCCTTTTACAATAAAGCCCCATTCCCACAGGACTGGTAAACAGCAAGCACCAAAATTGAAGGAGACAGCCTTAGGACTGAAAGGAGCAGGTGTCAGGGTTTTAATCTCAGCCCAGTGTGTAGTTTGGTTTTAGGTCGAGACTGTGGGATGATACATTACTCCTTCTGGCATACAGTCGTCCCTCCGAATCCAGGGGGTATTGGTTCCAGGAGCAGGGGCCAAATACCAAAATAGGCGGATGCTCAAGTCCCTAATATAAAGTAGAATAGTACAGTGAATGCAGTTGGTTCCCCAGACCAGCGAGTTTTAAATCTCTGGATTCAAACAACCTGCAGATAGAGAAGGCAGGGCCTTCGTTGCTATGGGAGGGCTTTCTCTAGATTCTGTGAGTGGGAGCTTACTCTCCAGCTGCAGCGCGGACTTCGCATTGTGATGGCTTTTGCTGTGGAGCACGTGGGCTCAGTAGTTGTGGCACACTGGACTTAGTTGCCCCAAAGCACAGGAAATCTTCCTGGACTGGGGTTCAAACTCCTGTCCCCTGCATGGGCGGGCGGAATCTTAACAATTGGACCACCAGGGAAGCCCCCACTGGAAACATTTCTGTCCTTTATGTAACCTCTCAGCAACACTGGACGCAGTCTACCATGCCTTTTGCTTGAGATACTCTCGCCTTTCTTAATTTCCTCTGAACTACTCTCAGTTTGACGAGTTAACTCTTGGGTTTCCTAGGGCTCTGCCCCTGAGGGTTCTTAAAAACCCCACAGGTTGCTGTGGCCCATTTTTCGGCATTTTGTACTTTATTTAAGTGATCTGTTTCCAGTTTTAGTATCTTGTCTGTCATATCTGCTGATAGCTGATGATTCCTAAATCTTTTTTTCCGAAGCCCCAGACTCATCTCATTGCCTAATTTCCATGTCCTTGTTGATGATTAATGGACATCACACAATTCATATGTCAAACTCTGAGCTCCTGCTTCTTTCCCTTCCTATGTTTATCGTATAACAAATGGCACCATCACCCACTCATGTATTCAAGCCAGGAGTTGTGCTTTATTCCTTTCTTTTCCTCACAACTGCCCCTCGGCCACCTGTATATCTAACCCATCAGCCAGTTCCGTTAATTCAATCTTCAAAAAAAAAAAAAAATCATAAACCTACTCTCTCCTCTCCCCTTAGTCCCCTTTTACCACCTTAGTCCATGTTACCAACCATCTCAGCAAGAATGGGAACTGGGCTCAGGCTTCCCTCCTCCATGGGACTCAACACAGTAATTCAAGTGAATTCTAAGGGTAAATCTGGTTGGGCCACCCCATACTTCACTGAAGGATTCCATGACTTGGTGAGCCGTCCCTGCCCTTTCCTCAGGCTGGCACCCTCCTCTTATCGCCTCAGCCACATTGGGTTTCTTTTTTTCTTGGCCATGCCATGTGGCTTTCAGGACCTTAGTTCTTCAACCAGGGATCAAACCTAGGCCCTTGGCAGTGAGACTGTGGAGTCCTAACCACTGGACCATCAGGAAATTCCCCTGGTTTTTGTTTAAATCCTCAAATGGGGCAAAAAAAAAAAAAAAAAAAAAAAGTCCCAGGGCTTCTGTACAAAAGTCCCTGTGTCTAGAATGCTCTTTTTCTTAGTGTTCACAGAGTCACTGCTTCTTCTTTTACTTTTTTTTTAATTGAAGTATAGTTGATTTACAGTGGTGTGCCAATCTCTGCTGAAAGGCAAAGTGACTCAGTTATATACTTTTTTCATATAGACATTTTTTCATATTCCTTTCCATTATGGTTTAGTCTCATTATGGTTATTGAATATAATGCTCTGTATTATACAGTAGGACCTTGCTGTTAATCCATCCTATATGTCTCCAAAGCAGAAACAGACTCACAGACGTAGACAACAGACTTGCGGTTGCCAGGGGGGAGGCGTTGGGGGAGGGGAGGACTGGGAATGTAGAATTAACAAATGTAAATTCCTCTTCCTTTACTTTTTCTTAAGATTTATTTATTTATTTTATTTTTGGCTGTGCTGGGTCCTTGTTGAGGCGCAGGCGCCTTCTTCAGCTGTGGAGAATGGGGCCGCCTCTCCAGTCGTGGTACGCGGGTTTCTTATTGCGGTAGCCCCTCTTGTTGCAGAGCGTGGGCTCTAGGCTGGTGGGCTTCTCTAAGTTTGGCCCACAGGCTCCAGAGTGCTGGCTTAGTACTTGTGGGCATGGGCTTAGTTGCTGCATGGCATGTGGGCTTTTTCTGGACCGGGGATCAAACCTGTATCCCCTGCATTGGCAGGTGGATCTGTTACCACTGAGCACCAGGGAAGCGCTTCCTTTAGTTTCATTTATTTATTTTTTAATTGAAGGGTAATTGCTTTACAGAATTTTGTTGTTTTCTGTCAAATTTCAACATGAATCAGCCATAGATATACATATGTCTCCTCCCTTTTGAACCTCCCTCCCATCTCCCTCCCCATCCCACCCCTCTAGGTTGATACAGAGCCCTTGTTTGAGTTTCCTGAGATATACAGCACATTCCCATTGGCCATCTATTTTACATATGGTAATGTAAGTTTCCATGTTACTCTCTCCATACAGCTCACCCTCTCCTCCCCTCTCCCCATGTCCATAAGTCTGTTCTCTTTAATTCTCCATTGCTGCCCTTTAAATAAATTCTTCAGTACCATTTTTCTAGATTCCATATATATATGTTAGATTATGATATATCTCTTTCTCTTTCTGACTTACTTCACTCTGTATAATATGTTCTAGGTCCATCCACCTCATCAGAACTGACTCAACTACGTTCCTTTTTATGGCCGAGTAATAAAGCAATGGCACCCCATTCCAGTACTCTTGCCTGGAAAATCCCATGGGCGGAGGAGCCTGGTAGGCTGCAGTCCATGGGGTCACTAAGAGTCGGACATGACTGAGCAACTTCACTTTCACTTTTCACTTTCATGCATTGGAGAAGGAAATGGCAACCCACTCCAGTGTTCTTGCCTGGAGAATCCGAGGGACGGGGGAGCCTGGTGGGCTGCCATCTATGGGGTCACACAGAGTCGGACATGACTGAAGTGACTTAGCAGCAGCAATATTCTATCGTGTATATATACCAAAACTTCTTTATCCATTCATCTGTCAATGGACCTCTAGGTTGGTTCCACGTCCTACCTATTGTAAATAGTGATTCAATGAACAATGGGATACATGTGTGCTTTTCAACTTTGGTTTCCTCAGGGTATATACCTAGGAGTGGGATTGTTAGGTCACATGGTGGTTTTATTCCTGGTCTTTTAAGGAATCTCCATAACATCTTCCATAATGGCTGTATCAATTTACATTCCCACCACAGTGCAAGAGTGTTCCCTTTACTCTACACCCTCTCCGGCATTTATTGTTTGTAGACTTTTTGATGATGGTCATTCTGACATCTCATTGTAGTTTTGATTTGCATTTCTCTAATAATGAGTGATGCTGAGCAAATGAGTGTTTGTTAGCCATCTGTATGTCTTCTTTGGAGAAATGTCTGTTTAGGTCTTTCCCCCACTTTTTGATTGGGTTGTTTGTTGTTCTGGTATTGAGTTGTATGAGCTACTTGTATATTTTGGAAATTAATCCTTTGTCAGTTGTTTCATTTACTATTATTTTCTCCCATTCTGAGGGTTGTCTTTTCACCTTGCTTATAGTTTCCTTTGCTGTGCAAAAGCTTTTAAGTTTAATCAGGTCCCATTTGTTTACTTTTGTTTTTATTTCCATTACTTTAGGAGGTGGGTCATAGAGGATTCTGCTTTGATTTATGTAATTGAGTGTTCTGGCTATGTTTTCCTCTAAGAGTTTTATAGTCTGGTCTTACATTTAGGTCTTTAATCCATGTTGACTTTATCTTTGTGTATGGTGTTAGGAAGTGTTCTAATTTCATTCTTTTGCATGTCGCTGTCCAGTTTTCCCAGCACCGTTTATTGAAGAGGCAGTCTTTGGCCCACTGCCTTCTTTGTCAAAAATAAGGTACCCATAGTGCATGGGTTTATTTCTGGGCTTTCTATCTTGTTCCATTGATCTATATTCTGTTTTTGTGCCAGTACCACACTGTCTTGGAGAAGGAAATGGCAACCCACTTCAGTACTCTTGCCTGGAAACCTTCATGGATGGAGGAGCCTGGTAGGCTACAGTCCATGGGGTCGCAAAGAGTCAGACACGACTGAGAGACTTCACTTTCTTTCTTTCTATAGTTTCTTTTGGAGAAGGAAATGGCAACCAACTCCAGGGTTCTTGCCTAGAGAATCCCATGGATGCAAGGGCCTGGTGGGCTGCGGTCTCTGGGGTTGCAAAGAGTCGGACACTACTAAGCAACTTACATACACACACACACCATACTGTCTTGATGACTGTAGCTTTGTAGTATAATCTGAAGTCAGGAAGGTTGATTCCTCCAGCTCCATTCTTCTTTCTCAAGACTGCTTTTGTTATTTGAGATTTCCTGTGTTTCCATATGAATTGTGAAATTTTTGTTCTAGTTCTGTGAAAAATGCCATTGGTAATTTGATAGGGATAACATTGAATCTGTAGATTGCATTTGGTAATATAGTCATTTTCACAATATTGATTCTTCCTATCCAGGAACATGGAATATCTCTCCATCTGTTTATGTCATCTTTGATTTCTTTCACAAGTGTCTTATAATTTTCCATGTACAGTTCTTTTGTCTCCTTAGGTAAGTTTATTCCTAAATATTTTATTATTTTTGTTACAGTGGTGAATGGGATTGATTCCTTAAATTCTCTTTCTGGTTTTTCATTGTTAATATATAGAAATGCAAGTGATTTCTATGTATTGATTTTGTATCCTGCAACTTTGCTAAATTCACTGATGTGCTCTGATACTATCTTTAGGGTTTTCTATGTACAATATCGTGTCATCTGCAAACAGTGAGAGCTTTACTTCTTTTCCGATCTGGACTCCTTTTATTTCTTTTTCTTCTCTGATAGCTGTAGTTAGGATTTCCAGAGCTATGTTGAATAATAGTGGCGAAAGTGGACACCCTTGTCTTGTTCCTGATCTTAGGGGGAGTGCTTTCAGTTTTTCATCATTGAGAATAATGTTTGCTGTAGGCTTATCATATATGGTCTTTACTATGTTGAGGTAGGTTCCTTCTATGACCATTTTTTGAAGAGTTTTAATCATAAATGGGTGATAAATTTTGCCAAAGGCTTTTTCTGCATCTATTGAGATTATCATATGGTTTTTATCTTTTGATTTGTTGATATGGTATATCACATTGATTGACTTGCATATATTGAAGAATCCTTGTATCTCTGGAATAAACCTAAGTTGATCATGGTGTATGAGCTTTTTGATGTGTTGCTGAATTCTGTTTGCTAAAATTTTGTTGAGGATTTTTGTGTCTATGTTCATCAGTGATATTGGCCTGTAGTTTCTCTGTGTGTGTGTGTGTGTTGTCTTTGTCTGGTTTTGGTGTCAGGGTGATGGTGGCCTTGTAGAATGAGTTTGGAAGTGTTCCTTCCTCTGCAGTTTTTTGAAAGAGTTTTAGAAGGATAGGCATTATCTCTTCTCTAAATGTTTGATAAAATTCTCCAGTGAAGCCATCTGGGCCTGGTCTTTTGTTTTGGGGGAGATTTTTTATCACAGCTTCAATTTCTGTGCTTCTAATTATGTTGTTCATAATTTCTATTTCTTCCTGGTTCAGTCTTAGAAGATTGAACTTTTCTAATAATCTGTCCATTTCTTCCAGGATATCCATTTTATTGCCATATAGTTGTTCATAATAGTTTCTTATAATCCTTTGTATTTCTGCATTGTCTGTTGTAAACTCTCCTTTTTCATTTCTAATTTTGTTGATTTAATTCTCTCTTTTTTTCTTTATGAGTCTGGCTAAAGGTTTGTTAATTTTATCTTCTCAAAAAGCCAGATTTAAGTTTTATTAATCTTTACTATTGTTTCTTTCATTTCTTTTTCCATTATTTCTTATTGGATCTTTATGATTTTGTTCCTTCTGCTAATTTGGGGGTTTTTTAGTTCTTCTTTTTCCAGTCGTTTTAGGTGTAAAGTTACGTCATCTATTAGATGTTTTCTTGTTTGTTGAGGTAGGATTGTCTTGCTGTAAATGTCCCTCTTAGAACTGCTTTTGCTGCATCCCATAGGTTTTGAGTTTTCATTGTCATTTGTTTCTAGAATTTTTTTTTAATTTCCCTTTTGATTTCTTCAGTAACCTTTTGGTTATTTAGAAATATATTGTTTAATCTCCATGTGCTTGTATTTTTTACCGTTTTTTTTTCTTGTAATTGGTATCTAGTCTCATAGTGTTGTGGTCGGAAAAGATGCTTTATGTGATTTCAGTTTTCTTAAATTTACTGAGGTTTGGTTTGTGACCCAAGATGTGGTCTATTCTGGAGAATGTCCCATGTGCACTTGAGAAGAATGTGTATTCTTCTGCATTTGGATGGAATATCCTGAGGATATCAACGAGATCCATCTCTCTAATGTATCATTTAAGACTTGTGCTTCCTTATTAATTTTCTGTTGTGATGATCTGTCCATTGGTGTGAGTGGGGTGTTTAAGTCTCCTACTGTTACTGTGTTACTGTCAATTTCTCCTTTTATGTCTGTTAGTGTTTGTCTTATGTATTGAGGTGCTCCTATGTTGGGTGCATAGATATTTACAAATTGTTATGTCTTCCCTTGGCTTGATCCCTTGGTCATTACGTAGTGTCCTTCTTTATCTCTTGTAATCTTCTTTAAGGTCTATTTTGCTTGATATGAGGATTGCTCCTCCAGCTTTCTTTTGCTTCCCATTTGCATGGAACATATTTTTCCATCCTCTCACTTTCCGTATATGTGTCTTTAGGTCTGAAGTGAGTGTCTTGTAGACAGCATGTATATGGGTCTTGTTTTTGTATCCATTCAGCCAGTCTGTGTCTTTTGGTTGGAGCATTTAATCCATTTGTATTTAAAGTAATTATTGATATATATGTTCCTATTGCCATTTTCTTAATTGTTTGGGGTTGATTTTGTAGATCTTTTTCTTCTCTTGTATTTCTTGACTATAAGTCCCTTTAACATTTGTCGTAAAGCTGGTTTGGTGGTACTTAATTCTCTTAACTTTTCCTTGTCTGAAAAGTTTTTTATTTCTCCATCAATTTTGAATGAGATCCTTGTCAGGTACAGTAATCTTGATTGTAGATTTTTCCCTTTTGGTACTTTAAATATATCCTGCCATTCCCTTCTGGCCTGCAGAGTTTTTGCTGAAAGATCAGCTGTTAAGCATATGGGGCTTCCCTTGTATGCTACTTATGCTTCTCCCTTGCTGCTTTTAATATTCTTTCTTTGTGTTCAATCTTTGTTAGTTTGATTATGTGTCTTGGCGTGTTTCTCCTTGGGTTTATCCTGCATGGGACTCTTTGTGCCTCTTGGACTTGACTATTTCCTTTTCCATGTTGGGGAAATTTTCAACCATAATCTCTTCAAAAACTTTCGCACACCCTTTTTCTCTTCTTCTTCTGGGACCCCTATAATTCGAATATTGGTGCATTGGATATTGTCCCAGAGGTCTCTGAGACTTTCCTCAATTCTTTTCAATATTTTAACTTAATTCTTCTCTTCAGAATTTATTTCCACCATTTTATCTTTCAGCTCACTGATTCGTCCTTCTGCTTCAGATATTCTGCTATTGATTCCTTCTGGAGTATTTTTAATTTCAGTAAATTGTGTTGCTTGTCTCTGTATGTTTATTCTTTAATTCTTCTAAGTCTTTGTTAATTGATTCTCGCATTTTCTTCGTTCTGTTTTCAAGGTTTTTGATCCTTTATACTATTCAGGTAGTTCGCCTATTTCCTCTTCATTTATTTCAACTTCTGTGTTTCTAGTTTGTTCCTTCCTTTGTGTAGGTTTTTTCTGCCTTTTCATTGTTTTTTTTTTTTTTTTAAAACTTATTGTCTTTGAGGTCTCCTTTTCCCAGGCTTCAAGGTTGAATTATTTCTTCCTGTTGGTTTCTGCCCTCCTAAGTTTGGTCCAGTGGTTTGTGCAGTCTTCATATAGGGTGAGGTTTGTGCTGAGTCTTTTTTTTTCTTTTTTTTTTTTACTCTGATGGGCAAGGCTGAGTGATATGGTAATCCTGTCTGCTGGTGATAGGGTTTGTATTTTTTGTTTGTTTGTTTGTTGTTTAGATGAGGCATCCTGAGCAGGGTGCTCCTGATGCTTGGGTGATGCTGGAGTTTGTCTTCAGGTGGTTTCCTTTGTGCCATTTCTGACTGTCTGATACTCCCTAGGGTTAGTCCTCTGGTCGTCTAGGGTCTTGGAGTCAGCACTCCCACCCCAAAGGCTCAGGGCTTGATCTCTGGTCAGGAA
Source organism: Budorcas taxicolor (assembly GCF_023091745.1). Taxonomy (NCBI): domain Eukaryota; kingdom Metazoa; phylum Chordata; class Mammalia; order Artiodactyla; family Bovidae; genus Budorcas; species Budorcas taxicolor. Next base: position 17,086,034 of record NC_068926.1, on the reverse strand, counting down.
GGAAGATTCCACAGGTGGTTTGTTATGGCATTAATTGAGATTAAAACAATACCTAAAAACGAGAAAGCAAAGATGAACCCAGAAAAATAGCAGTTACAAAATCAGGCAAATAATAATTAAAATAATAGAATATATACAAATACATATATACACATATGCAAAATCAAAGCAGTGCAACAAAAATAAAGTACAATAGATGGACCTGGTGAACAAAGGAAACCAAAAATTATATCTACCGGTTAAGAATAAAACTAACTAAAGCACAAACTGGGAAATAAAAATAAAGCAAGGTGCCAAGTGGGGAATAAAGCAATGAAAACAAAACTAACAAATAAGTTGAGAGGAAAGGTAAGAAAGAAAAGAAAGAATAGATATGCAAAGTTAAATAGAGGTAGATAAAGAAGATTTATATACATTAAAGATTAACTGCAAGGGGAAAAGAATAGTTGGAAAAGCAAACAAGGAAAAAATGTAGAAAAAATAATAATAGGCTTAAGTAAAATTTTTTAAAAAAGAAGGAAAACTCTGCAGAACTGCAAAAGCCCAAGATAGAGGCAGAGGTTTATAACAACAATAAAAAGTGTGACTGAAAAAAAAAAAACAAAACAACTCAAAAGCTTAATTAGATTTCATAATGCCAATAACATTAACAACTAGAACAAAGGGTAAAAAAAAAAAATCCAAAAGAATCTACAGAGCAAGTAAAACCATAATAATAATAAATGTTCTTCTTGAGTCACTGCTGTCAGAGTCCTTTCCCTCACTGGGAGTCACAGTCCACCTCACCTCCCTAGGATGCCCTCCAACACTGTGCTTGTCTCTGGACCTGCTGTGGGGGCAGCTCAGACTCTAATCTGGTCCTACTCCTGTGTGTTCTTGTCTCTGATGTCCACAGCTATCAGAGATAGTACATATTTTTTGGTGGAAGCTCGCAGTACCCTTTTATGTATTCCATAGACAGAGTCTGCCTAGTTGATCATGTGGATTTAACCTGCAGCTTGTACAACTGGTGGAAAGGTTTTGGGTGTTCTTTAGCCACACTGCCCCTGGGTTTCAATTATGGCTTTATTTCCACCTCTACATGTGGCTTGTCCACTGGGGTTTGCTCCTGAGGCTGCCCTGGAGGACTTGGGTTGGCCCCTGTGAGGGCCAGCTCTGGAGGTGTTGCAGCTGCTTGGGTTGCAGGGACCCTGGCAGCACCAAGTGTACAGAGACACGGACTGTCTCCACCACAGGAGTTATGGCCCTATCAGAGTCTGTTTTTGAGCCTCTTGTAGCTGGCAATCAGAAGGCCTCTTTCGCCAGTCTTTCTTCATAGCTCCACCCATTCAGGCACTTAGAGGGTTCCCTTGCCTGGGGTCCTTCTCTGTTGTTTGGGGCATCAGGCACATAGAGAGGCCCCCGGGCTGGGGTCCTACTCTGTAGAGCAGCATGTCAGGCACTTAAAGGGCCACCCTGGATGGGGTTCTACTCAGTAGTCCCATGTGTCAGGCACTTGATGGGCCAGCCTCTCTGCTGTTCAACTGCTGATGGGGGCCTGTGGGGAGTGAGAGGCTATGGTGATGGCTCCACCCCCTACATGTGACTCAGCAGTATAGCCTTGCTTCCATGGCTGCCTGGCTTTCCTCCACAGGCACTTCCCCCCACAATCTCCTCCCTCACATCCCCTCGATCTGTCTCTCTGCAGTCAACAGAAGCCCTCGCCCTGGGATTGCTCCACAATCCCTAAACTCCAGCTCCCAGTCACTGCGCCTTGTAGGGGACTTGCATTCCTGTCTGGGGTATGTATGGCATGGCTGAGGCAAGGACTATCTGATTCTCATCCCATTTAGCCTGCCACAGATCAGCTGTTTCACTCTCAGCCTTAAATGTTTCTCTTCTGACTGAGACAATTGCCCCTGTATGGGGATGGGACGCCTGCTTCAGTGCCCCCACCTGCAGGGCAGGTCCAGTCCTACTAACACTCCTGTTTTTCCCCCTAGTTCTTTCGTCCTGCTGAGTTTTGCATGGTTCTATATATTCTTTTCCTCTGGTCAGGCACTCCTGTCTGTTCTCAGCTGGTGTTCTGCATGCACTTCTGTGTCTGAAGGTGTGTTCCTGATGTATCCACGGAAAGAGATGTACTCCACGTCCACCTCCTCCTCCACCATCTTGTTCTCTCACAGTCCACCTCACCTCCCTAGGATGCCCTCCAACACTGTGCTGGTCTCTGGACCTGCTGTGGGGGCAGCTCAGACTCTAATCTGGTCCTACTCCTGTGTGTTCTTGTCTCTGATGTCCACAGCTGTCAGAGATAGTACTTATTCTTTTGTGGGAGCTCGCCATACTCTTTTATGTATTCCATAGACAGAGTCTGTCTAGTTGATCATGTGGATTTAACCTGCAGCTTGTACAACTGGTGGAAAGGTTTTGGGTGTTCTTTAGCCACATCTTTAGTTTTAGACACCATTTTCTCAGAAATATTTCCCCTGACCACCCTTCCTAGAAAAAAAAATTCCCCTTCATTTATTATCTTCCGCAAAACTTGGGGGAAAAATAAAGTGTGTAAAAGGGAAAAGAAGTATCATCACCATATTGCATGTATGTGGGGCTTATCTTCTTGTGAAGAACTAACTGCTGTTTGACTAGGTAAGACTTTGTGTTCTGTAATGTGACATGCTTTGGCTCAAAAGCCACTATTTCAAGCACATAATTCTGATTCTCACAGTGCATAGCTGATCAGCCGTTTCAGTTCCTATGCCAGTAACTATGCCCTACTGATGAAGACTGAGCTGTGTTGAAGTATTCTACAGTTGGCAATTGTCATGTTCAACACTATTGCTTTGGAGGCTGGTTCTCAGAGATACTTTGCTTTGGAGGAGCCCAGTCCAGTTGATTAGAAATGAGCAGGAATTCTGTGCAAAATATTGTCTCCGTATCGGACTGTGTGGCTAAATAACTCAGTTTCCTAGTTGATGCTCCTTAATGCTTTTAGAAGCATAAATATGCTTAGACACTAGAAAATTTAGGACAGGGATGATTCCTTCTTTCACTGACAGAAGATAAGAAAGGAATAATTATACATTTTTTCCATCAGAGGAAATGTAGGAAAATAATAATTACTTTGGACAATATTTTCTACAGGGCTATGATTCTTTCCTAAATACTAGAATTAAGTGTCATGAAAGTAGATATCCTATCTGTATTCCCAAGGTATAAAAGAGCTGGTGTATACTGAATTTTCAATAAATATATATGGAAGGGAAGAAAGAAGGAAGGAGGAACAGGCAAGGTAATTAAACAAGGCAACCCCAGTAGCAAGAAATACTGCTTCAGCCAAGCATTTAAATTTGATAAGAGAATATTTATATCTATAGGACAGAACCACACATCCTCTGGTCTGAACTTTAAGTATGGAAATTTCTCTAAGGTTTTGATTGAAATGCGGTCCTGGTCATTTAAGATATTTATTTCCCATTTGTATTGTCCCTGTTCCAGAAAAACAATTGTTGGCAATCGATAAAATCAAATATAATAGAAACTAGGCCAATTAAAAATAAAAAAGTAAATTAAGAGGAGTAGGAAGAAAAATGTGACCAGCACAAGAATATATTAATTACTGTTCTGTGCTGAATTTAGTCAAAATTTCCTAGTAGGAAAGATACTAGATGACATAGATTTTGTTTATTTGGTGAAAAAATAAAGATGATTTGTCTTTAGCGATATATTTTTCCTTATTACTCATTTTAATATATTCACTTTCATTGTGATTATTATTGTAGCATGGTAATCAATGTTTCTGACTACATTTTTGCAAAAAAACAAAATCAAGGTCAAATGGGCATTTCCACCCCTACGAAATCCAAGGGAAAGCATTGAAACAGTGCAACTGAGGCATACCTGTGGAGCATATAAAATGGAGATAATAAGGGTACATACTGAACAGACTAAAATTCACTTGTATCAAACACATAGAATAATAATTTCCTCATAGTAACACTAAGTAAATATTAACTCCTACTGTTACAGTGTGCTACTGCTTCTGCTATCACAACCGATCATCAGGCATTAAATAAGGACCCAATATCATGATCTACAGTAGGAATTATTCCTGTGGCTTCCCAGGTAGTTCCCAGGTAAAGAACCCACCTACCAATGCAGGAGACATAAGAGACTGAGGTTTGATCCCTAGGCCAGGAAGATCCCCTGGAGGAGGGCATGGGAACCCACTCCAGTCTTCTTGCCTGGAGAATCCCATGGACAGAGGAGCCTGGCAGGTTACAGTCCATAGGGTTGCAAAGAGTCAGACACGACTGAGCAACTAAGCACAGAATGATCCTGTGCTATTAAAGCAAATAGTTGGCAAGGATCCGCTACAAGAAAGAAAATAGAAATACATATGTGTGTATTTGCTTGTATATCTACCTCTCCAGTTAGCTATAGAAGTAATTTTGGACATTTTTAAAACTGCAACCCAGATATATTAATACATATTTGATCATATTTAGTGAGAGTGTAAATCTGAGTGTAGTTTTCAGATTTCAAGTCACTTTTATCATTAATTCTTAATTCTCAACTCTCAACTGACAACCACATATTTATTGGTGATGACAGATATGTAAGAGATGACAGTCAAAGTACTTCATTTAGGTCCATGTTGTAAACTTTGGAATAAGTCAACCCTGGCTTCTTATTAGAATTGCCTGGATGTTTTTTGCTTTGTTTTTATTTTTGCAGAATATAAATACCTGAGATCTCAGAATCCAAACTTTGGAATAAGTCTCAACCCTGGCTTCTTATTAGAATTGCCTGGATGTTTTTTGCTTTGTTTTTATTTTTGCAGAATATAAATATCTGAGATCTCAGAATCCAAATATCTGGATTCAGTTGACCTGAGGTGGGACTCTAACAATGGTAATTTTAAAAGCAACCCAAGGGCTTCTAATGTGTGGCCAGATTGAGAACCATAGATAATTTGAATAAATTTGGAAAAGAGGTGAGAATTTTAAAAAATTAATAAATAGTAACAATTGTAAAATACCTCAATTCCCACACTAGGCAGTGTTTATAACTAGGTAAATAATTTTCTGAACTTTATCTAACTGGGTGTGTTATGTAAGTTTTTTTAATGGCAAAACTGTATAGAATTTAAATCATTTACAAAATAATATTAGAGTGATCAAAAAAACCCCACTGGCCTATGAATAAATACAAATGGAATTGTGAATATTTTCATTTGACATGAATGAGGTTAAACTAATAAAAATGTGCAAAATGGAGACTATTATGAAGCTTACCTTATTATGAGTCAAGCAACAAAGAAATATAAAATTATTATGAAGATAATTTTAAAATTGGCTATATAGCTAAATATGCATAGATAATTTCTAATGAATAAGAGTGAGTGTGTATGCCTGCATATGTGTGTGTGCATGTGAACACCTGTGTTCTTGTAATTAGTATAACTGACTTTTCTTCCTTTTTGAAATTTCTTTTTTATTGGAGGATAATTGTTTTACAACATTGCGTTGGTTCCTGCCATACATCAACATGAATCAGCCATATGGTTGACTTTTTATTACAGAGTAACTTCTGTGGACTAGCCACCGATTTATAGCCTACTTCAACTCTTGCTGTATTTTGGCATGGCCGCACTAAATTGAATAATCTTTAAAATCAGGTCTGACAAAAAGAAAAAGAAATTCTCATTTTCTTGTGTCTAGACAAAAAGTAACAGACAGAAATTGTATCAACTGCACAACCATCTCTTCATCCAAGATAGAAATCTCTCCTGGGTCAGGGCCTTCTTGGGCGACTATATCTCATGGAAGATCCAATGCTCAGGTTCTGCCACGGTTCAGGTTCCCTACTTCCATATCTTATGACAGTTTTGAGGAGTCAGGCTGGGTCTCGGGTTATCACTGTGTCAGGACAATGTAACATCAACCGCAGCTGCCTCAGTGGGTGTCTAGGATGTGGGGATTTTCCTTGTCCCATTGCCTTCTACCTACTGCTCACTGGGACATAACCATCTTCTCATTGTCCCTTTTCCTAGTACATCAGAAGGGAGAACTTAACTGTGCTGGTTAAATCTTTCTAGGATTCAGGAACGGAGAAGGCAATGGCACCCCACTCCAGTACTCTTGCCTGGAAAATCCCATGGACGGAGGAGCCTGGTAGGCTGCAATCCATGGGGTCGCTAAGAGTCGGGCACGACTGAGCGACTTCACTTTCACTTTTCACTTTCATGCATTGGAGAAGGAAATGGCAACCCACTCCAGTGTTCTTGCCTGGAGGATCCCAGGGACGGGAGAGCCTGATAGGCTGCCATCTATGGGGTCGCACAGAGTCAGACACGGCTGAAGCGACTTAGCAGCAGCCGTAGCAGCAGCAGCAGGATTCAGGAAAAGGAGATGTAATATAACCAGCAATGGGATTGACTACTTTGTTATTACGTACACGTGCACATTTAATAAATCAGAAACACTCTTTGTCCTGTTGAGTAAGTCAAAATAGTTTTTAGATTTGTGTCACATTATGGATCCAAATGATAGAGACTTTGACCTTATTTGCTTTGGGAGGAAAACTATAGGTGAAACTTTCCTGCTTTAATATTTTTTTTATCACAAGCTCCAATATTATAGGATAACAAAACATAATTGCTTGATGTCAGAAATGTTCACAACACCATTCATAGAATTTTAACTTCATTATTTAGGAAAAGAATGGAACACACCAACATTTGGGTGTAGTCATGTAATAGGAATCAGCTATCCTAAATGTGTGGGTTAGGTCACTTTCTCATTTATGAAACTGGGCTGCCCTCTGGAACTATAGGCAACAATTTCTGGAATTATCAGCAATATGGTGCATAGAAAAATTTGTTGAGGGTATAATGCAAGAATTAAAAAAAAACAAAAACAAAACTAACATATGGGATGAGACCATACACTGCTCCCTACTCAAATTTTCCACTGAACATTGATCAAAATGTGGAACACTCTTAGACGTGAAACCCACAAAATGACTGGCCCCCATCTTCTAGGTCCTACATTCCAGGCAAGGCAACCATATCATATACACCAAGAGAACTATACAATCTGCTGGAGGTTTAAGAAATTGATAAATAATACCCCCTTCCTTCTCCCAAGATTGGAACAAATTGAGGTATAAACCAGGATTCAGACAGACGGAAGCAATATTTGTTTTATTACTGAGAAAAGCTCTTTGGAGAATTTGACTTGTATTTGTTATGGTTAAGAAATGCTGTTTTGCTAACAAACCAGCTCTACAGTCTCAGTGGCTTAATAAAACAAAAGTTTATTTCTTACTCATTCAAACCCCAACAAGGATGTCCTGTTTGGCAGGCAACTTTCAGTGACCTTTCATAATATGACTCTATTATCCTCAAGGGCTTTAGAGTGTTTTTTGAAGTCTCTGTGTTTGGCAGTAGACTGGGAAGAGTGAGTGTGAAAGGTTACACAGGAGGTTTTTATGTGTCTGTACTGGACAGAAGTTCAATTCATGTTCCATCACCTGGAACTCAGTTACATGGCTTCACTTGACACTAAGGAAGACTGGGGAAGCAGGAAAATTTAGTTCTACGTCCACAAGGTAGAGAAAATGAATTTTGGCGAAGACCTAGCCATCTTGGCTAAAGTAACTCTTAGTCCAGCTAATGTTTCCTTCCTGAATGAAGCAGTGTGTGTCTGTGTGTGTGTGTGTGTGTCTGTGTGTGTGTGTGTGTGTGTGTCTGTGCGCACATGCACACGCGCGCACGCACTCAATCACTCAGTCATGTCTGACTCTTTGTGACCCCATGGACTGTAGCCCACCAGGCTCCTCTGTCCATGGGATTTCCCAAGCAAGAATACTGGAGTGGTGTGCCATTCCCTCAAATGAAGCAGACTCACCCCTAAAAACAACAGAACCTCTGTGCAAGGTATAACCTGCCTCTCTAAGCTTTTGTACAGCTGAGAGAGGCTCAGAGTGTACCCTCTCTGGGGGGCAGATTCCAGACAGAGAGGAGAAAATGGTTGACTGAACCTTCCTGATTCTCCCAATCTCATCAATGAGAGGAAGAGGGACGTGAGAATCCAGGAGTGTGTCTTTAGGAAAATGATCCACTTGGAAACCCTTTATTCAGCCTAGTTTCCCTTCCACAGCTGCCTGAGCGATCCTGTTAAACACAAGTCAGGTGGAGTCAATCCTCTGCTCAGAAGCCCCTAGTGGCATATCATTTCATTTAGGGCTAAAAGCAAAGTTTTGAGGATGGCCTATCTACAGGGCTCACCCCCTCACCTCCTCCCAGCCTTGTTCAAATCTTTGCTTCCTTGATCACTCTGCTAAGAACATTATCCACTTCCTGTCCTACTCTTTTTTTCCCCAACCAATTTCCTTTTAACGTAGTATATAGTTGACTTTGTTGTCTTTTTTGCTCTCTCTTTCCCCTACAAGAATAAGTTCTGAAAAGGCAAGGATTTTCATCTATACTCTTTACTGCTGTAAGTCTAGCTCCTGGATTATTTCCTCGAATGTAGGACACACCTAGTAAACAATTCTGGAATGAATGAATTGATCAGTTATTTTAAATTAATTTTTTGTATTACATGACTTAGTAAGTTTTGTTTTTAATAGTTGTATACGAATTGTAAGAATAAAACTAGCTTTATGTTTGAATCTATTTAAGTAAATTGTTACAAAAGTAATTTAAGTCAACATTGGGAGCTAAAGAAATGTTTTTCTTTAAAAGAGGTTTACATAATAATTATACTTTACTGTTTGAAATACAGGCTTCCCAGATGACTCAGTGGTAAAGAATCTGCCTGCCAATGCAAAAGACAAGAGACATGCGTTCGATCCCTGGACAGGAAGATCCCTGGAGTAGGAGAAGGCAACCTGTTCCATACTTCTTGCCTGGAAAATCCCATGGGCAGAGGAGCCTGACAGGCTACAGTCCGTGGGGTTGTAAAGTGTTGGACATGATCGAGCAACTGTGCATGCACCTTGTCTTTGAAAAACACTATTCTAGCCAGGTTGATAGTGATCTAGAAGAATCAGGAAATTGCAAAAATATTAAAATTAGGAGGTAACTTAAATATTATCTATTCTAACACTTGACCTTAAAATAGAAGAGAACAATTCTGGCATTATGGGAGATTAAAAAAAATTCTTCTATGATTGCTTGTTTGCCAAGTTATCTGGATTTTATGGGCAAGGAAATGATGTTCTTAACCCTTACAACATTTGTATTTACAAACAGTTTGAAATTCCTCAAGGAAGGAAATGTGATCCTATGATAAACTAAAGTTCTTCATGGAAAATATCTTCAGTATACCAGCTTTAACTTTCATTTAGAAATGAAAAGCTGTTCTAATGGATTTAACAGGTGGATACTAATGGAAAATACTGAATTCTTGGGGAAAATGCATGATGTAAGCCTACCTTGTGTTTTACAAATCGTTCATTTATGTCCAAAGAAAATATTTACTTTAGTCACAATGGTAAAATTGTAATTTTCTATTACAATGGGGTTTAAGCAATCTATTAATCCCTCTTAAGCAATTTGGGACATGTTGCTATGAATCATCAGAAATGCATGGAAGTGTGAGCTATGAATTTTTATTAGGGAATTATATTAATGTTATACCACAGGGATTCTTCAGTGGGTAAGACAATGCCAGGATGCAATTCATTAAAGAATTCAGTTAAATTGCCTAGAGAGTGGATTAAACATCAACACTGTGGAATTTTGTCCAGTCATATTTAAAAAAATGAGAGTTTCTTTTTAAAGGCATTAAGTTTTGAGATGAACAGAGCTAAACATTAGTGCTGGAAAGGAATAGTCTACTCTCTTGAAAAATGAACATGAAATATCTGAATATTATTTCAAATTGTGACATGACATTGTCACTTTAACACACTGCGAATTACAAACTGCCATCCACTTTTTTATTATAACATATGTTATATATTACCTACAGATTACATATTTGATTAATTGTATTATATTATACATTGGCCTATATTTTATAGTATATATGTTTATTATTATTGCAATAATAGTTGTAATAACTATTGCAAAATGATAATTTTATTATTTCTTTGTATTAAAAAGGTGAAATTCACTGCCTTTGATTCACTAAAGTGGATAATGAGCCTAACCATGAATTATTTAGGAAGATTTTCCCTCCCTTTTGTTTACTTTATCTGCTTAGGACCAACTCTTAATTTTTTCCTGCCCCAAGAGATGTTGAGTTTATACTAACCACTTCTGGGAGATATGAAAGGAAGTTTTACCTACCCTTTGTTATTAGGATAAACTTCACTTCATGGTACACATATATGTAATATCTTGCGATGAGGAGAAGGTCAAATTAGTCTGTGAAAACAATTCCAGGCAGTGTTTTTGAATACCAAAGGCTTGCCCCTAGGAATCATTCACAACATCATAATTATACACTTTGCTTGCAATACACATAATTATGTTCTTCTTTCCCTGCCTCAAGCAGGGAAAGGTTTTTAATTCTTCTGAGTGCTGGAGGTTCACAGTCATTAAAGATGTCAAAGTACTTTCTGGAGAAGTTGTTAGGGAGGAGGAGTTAATACATTGTAATGGGTTGAATCATGTCCCCCTCAAATTCACATAGTGGAGTCCTAACCCACGTACCTAAGAATGTGACTGTATTTGGAGGAAGGGCCTTTACAGAGGTAATTAGGTTAAAATAGTTCTTTAGAATGAGCCCTAACCCAATTCTACTCATGTCCTTATAAGAAGAGCACTTTTGGACATAGGTACGTATTGAGAGAAGACCACTGAAGACGCATGGCGAGGATGGCCATCTACAATGCTAGAGAGAGAGAGAGTCCTCAGAAGAAACCAAGCTGGCTGACACTCAAAACCTGAACTTCTAGCTCCCAGAACTGCAAGAAAATAAACTTCTGTGGTTTAAAGCCACCCATTCTCTGTGAGGGGCTTTCCAGGTGACACTAGTGCTCAGCAATCCGCCTGCCAATGCAGGAGACATAAGAGACGCGTGTTCGATCCCTGGGTCCGAAGATGCCCTGGAGTAGGAAATGGCAACCCACTCCAGTACTCTTGCCTGGAGAATCCCATGGACAGAGGAGCCTGGTGGGCTACAGTCCATAGGGTCACAAAGAGTTGGACACGAATGAAGCAACTTAGCAGGCATGAAGTCTCTGTTATGGCAATCCTAGCAAACTCATACACACAGCAAGGCAATAGTGGCAAAAAAATATTCAGTTGAGCCTTGTCCTATGGAAATAGAAGATAGTGGATGGGTGGATGATGTAGTAGGTTAAAAACAGATCCGAGGGATGTAGGGTCTCCATTACCTGTTTCTGTATATGTTTCACAACTGAATTGTGGTGTTCCTTAAAGCAGGAGTGATGTCTAAGGATCACTCCTTGTACACAGTAGGAGCTCATGCATGCCTAGTGAACATATGGGGGAGTGGCGGCCGTGTGCACACACATGGTGTAAGGCATGGGTAACAGAGCATGCTCAAGAGGGTGGGCGCTCGGGCTTGAATCCCACATCTGCCACTTATTGTTCATCTGCAGGCTTCTCCGTCTCTCTGTGCCTCTGTTTCCCCATGAGGAGAACAGAGAGCATCATTATACCCACCTCCTCAGTTCACTGTGATTGTTAAATGCAAAGATCATGATTAAATTATTCAATGTAAAAGCACTTAGAACGGTGCCAGGCATATAAAAGGCACTTATTCAATCTTTGCTATTAAATTAGTCATTTCAAGAATGTCCAGCAAGTATGTGACAGGGGAAGCCCTGCTTTCATTGTTGACAGAAAGCTGGCCTCTGGGACCCAGTGATAGTACTATCAGTTCTCTGGCCAAATTCCAACTTTCGTTCTTGCCTTAGAAGCAATACAGTCCTCCCCACTCCAGGAGAGGAAGTAGCTTTTAAAAAGCTAAAAAGGAACCTCACAGCCTGCATATTAAAAAGCGAGGTCATTCTGCCCTTTCTCAACTTGTCTGTGGAGCTCAGTACTATTATGTCAGTAGGATTGCTAAAACAGGCAGTTCTCATCAATTATTGGGTAACGAATATGTTTAGGTCAGAAAGATAAATATTGGGGGACTGGGAAAGGGTTGAGAAGAGTCAGAGAATGCACATACTCACTAATAAGGAAGGCCAACATCTTTGCCTTCCTGACCTCCTTGCAATCCTGGTGAGTATCTAGAGACAAGAATATGCCCAGTTGCAGCAGAAGACTTAGCAGTTGTAGCTAAAATTCAGACCACAGTCTTGAGTGCAAAGAGGACCTAAATTAACAGATAAGTTTAATTTGGGAAGAGCTTGTGTGAGAATACAAGCTGTACAGGAGGTTTGATGGGTAGGGACGAGGAATAGAAGGAAACCATGAATTAGTGAGAACCTAAGTTTCAGATTCAGTTTCTCATTTAATCCTCTCAATGAACCTGAAGGTGGAAACTACCATTATTCCTGGCACACAGTGACAGGAGATAGGAACTGTGTGCTTTTTCACAAAAACAAATGCTGGGTGGTGTCATCAAATATATATATATATGTGTGTGTGTGCGTGTGTGTGTGCACGTGCGCGCGTGCGTTTGTGCTAAGCAGCTTCAGTCTTGTCCGACTCTTTGCAACCCTATGGACTGTAGCCCAACAGGCTCTCTGTTCATGGCCTTCTCCAGGCAAGAATACTGGAGTGGGTTGCCAGGCCCTCCTCCAGGGGATCTTCTCAACTCAGAGATCAAACCTGCATCTCCTATGTCTCCTGCATTGGCAGGCAGGTTCTTTACCACTGGAATCCCCTGGGGAGCCCATATATGTACATTTACATATTAATAAATTGAAGTATAGTTGGCTTACAACATTGTGTTAGTTTCAGGTGTACAGTAAAGGGATTCCGTTATATTCTTTTTCAAATTGCTTTCCTTTCAACAAGATATTAAATATGGTTCCCTATGCTGTATAGTAGGTTCTTGTTCATCTGTTTTATATATAATAGTATGTATCTGCTAAACCCAAACTCCTAATTTATCCTCCTCATTTTCCCCTTTGGTAACCATTAGTTTGTTTTCTGTATGTGTGAGTCAATTCTTGTTTTGTAAATAAATTCATTTGTATCACACTTTAGATTCCACATATAAGTGATATCATATGTCTTTCCACATCTGACTTATTTCATTTACTATGATGATCTCTAGGTCCATCCATATTGCTGCAAATGACATTATTTCATTCTTTTTTATGGCTGAGTAATATTCCATTGTATACACAAAGAACATCTTCTTATCCAATGGATACTTAGATTTCTTCCATGTCTTGGTTATTATAAATAATGCTGCTATGAACATTGGGGTACATGTATCTTTTCAAATTAGAACTTTCATCATTCTTGGCTATATGCCCAGGAGTGGGCTTGCTGGATCATATGGTAACTCTATTTTTAGTTTTTTTTGAGGAGCCTCTATACTGTTCTCTAGAGTAACTGTATCAAGTTGCATTTACTCCAAAGGACTAGGAGCATTCACTTTTCTCCACATCCTCTCCAGTACTTGTGTGCGTGCTAAGTTGCTTCAGTCATGTCTGACTCTTTGTGACCCTTATGGACTACAGCCCGCTACACTCCTCTGTCCATAGGATTCTCCAGGCAAGAAACTGGAGTGGGTTGTCCTGCCCTCAGGGGATCTTCCCAACCCAGGGATGGAACCTGTGTCTCTTACATCTCCTGTTTTGGCAGGCTGGTTCTTTACCACTACTGCCACCTGGGAAGCCCTTCCAGTACTTATTTGTAGACTTTTTGATAATGGCCATTCTGACTTGTATGAGGTAATCTCTCATTGTAGTTTTGATCTGCTTTTCTCTGAGAACTAGTGAAGTTGAGCATCTTTCCATGTGTCCATTGGCCATCTGTATGTCTTCTTTGGAGGAATCTCTATGAAGGTCTTCTGCCCATTTTTAGTAGAGTTATTTGTTTTTCTGATACTAGGCTGTATGAGCTGTTGTTTATTTTGTAATCTGTTAATTAATTAAATCCAGTGATACAATGTCAGTTGCATCATCAAACAGATACCAATATCTTCTCCTTTGTAAAGATTTCTCTTTAGTCTGAACCCCAGTTGTTTCACTAATATGAAAATTATGGTATACATTATATTTAATTATAACTCTATGAACATAAGCTGTTGTTGCCCAGTCATGTCCAACTCTTTGCGACCCCATGGACTGCAGCACTCCAGACCTCCCTGCCCCTCACCATCTCCCAGACTTTGCCCAAGTTCATGTTCATTGCATTGGTGATGCCATCCAGCCATCTCATCCTCTGATGCCCTCTTCTCCTTCTTCCCTCAATCTTTCCCAGCATCAGGGACTTTTCCAATGAGTCAGCTGTTTGCAACAGATGACCAAAATACTGGAGTTTCAGCCTCAGCCTCAGTCCTTCCAGTGAATATTCAGGGTTGATCTCCTGTAAGATTGACTGATTTGATCTCCTTGCTGTCCAAGGGACTTTCAGGAGTCCTCATATGCTATTGATGATTTTTAAAAAGGAATTCATCAAAGTCCAGACATTTCCAAGCTTAGAGGCCTTGAGAGTGACAACGCCTCATGGAATGTGTAAGGCTCCCTTCTGCTACAAGTAACAAAACTTCCAACTAAATATGTCCTTAAAAGCAATGGGCTTCATCTCTCACATTACAAGTACACACGTAGGTAATTCTAAGACTGGCAAAGTCCACAGTGCAACACTGTCTTCTAAGGATTCAGGTAATTTCTGCATCTCTGCTCTGCTGCTTTCAGGGTACCACCAGGGTCTCCTCTCACAATCACAGACAGCTGCAGAAACGCCAGGTATCCTGTGCAGACGTGATCATACCCCCTCAAAAATAGGGGCTGGAGGGAGGTCTGTAAATATTTTTTCCATAGCAAGAATAACAGCATGACTGCGCATGCTACTGCCCCCAGGAAGAATTCGGATCCTATCGAGCTGGCTGGGTCATATAACTATGGCCAAATCCGGTCACTGGGAAAGAGAATAAAAGTATGATCGACTTAGCTACTAGTGATTTATAAAACATGGGAGGGTGAACCCCAAAATGAAACTAAGGCTCTTCTGGTAAGAGAGAACAGGGAAGGAAGTGGCAGCCAAGGGTGTCCACCTCATGAAATCATCATAGACTTGGAGAACTTCACATTTCTTTTTCCTGGTCTCTTTGAAGTTGACTTCATGTTTTAGCTTCCAGAGGGCAATTTATTTCTTCCGTTCTTGGGTCTGAATGGAAGGTTGCCCATTCCTATATTAACCCCATATGTCTTGACCTTCTTGACATGTTTCAAAAACTCTAAAGAAGGAAACATACATGACATGGTACCATTTCTCTGCAATGAGCACTACAATATAAAGAGTGTTTCTACGTATGCTTTCACTGTTACTCAGAATACCACTGGGAGAAGGCCAAGGCTCAGGGAAGTCCAAAATGATCTTGTCCAGAGTCAGACAGCTTTTAGGTCATCACATTTGTCCTAAGGCTCTGTCTTCTGACTCTTAGCCCATGTTTTTCTCTCCTGATGCTCAGAACTGTGTTGACAATGAGACACACTCAACCTAAACATGTGAAATGAAAAGATTAATGTTTAAAATCTGGAAAAGATTTTATCTTTTTGTTTGTATCATATCTTTAATTTTTTTTTTTTTTAAGGAGCATTTGAGAAAATGTAAAGCACCATAACAAGACAGCCACTGGAGGTCACTATTATTTCACAAAAGGAGAATTTTTTATTCTTTCAGCAAGAACAGACTGATCCTGTTTTTAAATCCCTAGTGAAATGATGATGGTGGTTGTTATGTAACATTTACTGACTTCCAGAGGCTTTAGGAATTACAGTTACACATAGCTCATGCTTAGTGTTTTTAGTGTTAACATTTACCAAACATTCTGCTGAGCCAACATAGCCATTTTTTTCTGTGACATTTCCCCATATTTAGAATTACCTTTTTTCTTTTATAATACAAAGATGGTGTTATTTTGTCAACAAAGAGGTTCTTTCCTCAAAGTTGATTTTTCCCCCGTAGTTATATTCCCAAGGAAGAGTTGTCCATACTTCCCATTGATGTAATCTGAAAGACATTTAGAACTCAAATTCTCTTTTACACTGGGAGATGTTTGCAATGCATTCACAGATAACTGAAATTTCATCATTAGCTCTTCGTTCCTTTTTTATTTTATTTTTACTTTTTGCCTTTTAAAACTTTTTATTTTGTATTGGGGTGTAGCCTATGGCTCAGATGGTAAAGAATCTGCCTGCAATGCAGGAGCCTTGAGTTAGATCCCTGGGTCAGGAAGCTCCCGTGGAGAAGGGAATGGCTACCCACTTCAGTATTCTGGCCTGGAGAATCCCATGCTCAAGAACAGCATTTCCCAAACTGGAGTTTTTAAAAATGTGTACAGGATGAGACATAAAGGAGGGATCCTGAGTCAAATCAGTGTGGTAAAGGCTGCAAAGAGCACCCAACTGGAGCTTGGACACCACAGTGACGTGGAGGGGAGTTCAAGAGCAAAGAATCTGAAAAAGAGTAGATACATGTGAATGCGTAACTGAATCAATTTGTTGTGAACCTGAAGTTAACACAACATTGTGAATCAGCTATACCTCAATATTAAATAAAAAGTTTTTTAAAAGTTGGTATCTTGTTTAACAAGCTGTTTCTGCATCTTTGACTGGAGGTCAGCATAAAGGAAAAAGGGCCAGATAAGGAAAAATAAGGCTTGATGGGTCAACCTGGGTCTCTGTTGAAACTTCTCAAATCTGTCATTGTGGTGACAAAGAAGGTCTGGACAAAACATGAATGAATGAGGAGGGCTGTGTTCCAATAATGGCTTGTTTATGAATACTGAAATGTGAATTTCTTATTTTCACACGTCATGAAAGACCTCTCACATATTGACTTTTTTTTCTTCCAACCAGTTTAAAAATGGAAAAACTCACAGCTATACACATTTTGGATGCAACTTCTAATATGCACCCAAACAGGCAGTAGACCAGATTTGGTTCATGGACCACAGTTTGCCATCCCCTGCTTTAGACTGCAAGCCTTCTCTCCTTACTTTTTTCACTTTTCATGTGGATTCTGTTAAGATTTAGGGGGCTCTGGAGCCTTCAGACTGAAGCCACCTTGATGGATATTTTGCTTGTTTTCAATTTTTAGTGTTGTAAGCAATGCTGTAATTCATTGGCTATATTCCTAGATCTTTTTTTAGACACACCATTTTCTCAGATGTATAACCTAGGACATAGATGGGGACAATTGTTGTTCAGTCTCTAGGTCATGTCCAACTCTTGGGGACCCTGTGGGCAGCAATGCTAAGTTGCTTTAGTCATACCCAACTCTTTGCAACCCTGTGGACTAGCCCACTAGGATCTTCTGTCCATGGGATTCTCCATGCACGAATACTGGAATGCATGTTGTTGCCATTTCCTTCTCCAATGGGCAGCAGTGAAGTGAAGTTGCTCACTCGTGTCACTCCGATTCTTTGCGACCCCATGAACTGTAGCCTACCAGGATCCTCCGTCCATGGGATTTCCCAGGCAAGAGTACTGGAGTGGGGTGCCATTGCCTTCTCCAGGGCATCTTCTCAACCCAGGGACCGAACCCGGGTCTCTCACATTGTAAGAAGACACTTTACCGTCTGAGCCACCAGGGAAGTCCAATGGGCAGCAGAGGCACCTATAATTCAAGAAAAACTATGATTTTGCTTTTATTTCTGGACAGATGACATTCTACCTTCTGTTTGCTTATAAGAGTTATTAAATATCTGGGCATTGACCCAAAGAGTAGGGAAGAGAAATTTATCAAGGCTCCACGCTTTTGGCTTTGGATAGGGATAGAAGAATGTGAGGAAAAATGATTTACATGGATTTTTGTTTGTTTGTTTGTTTTTTGATGTGGACCATTTTTAAAGTTTTAATTGAATTTGTTACAATATTGCTTCTATTTTATGTTTTGGTTTTTTGGTCCCAAGACATGTGGGATTTAACTCCCCAACCAGGGATCAAACCAGAACTCCCTACATTGGAAAGCAAAGTCTTAACCGCTGGATCACCAGGGAAGTCCCAACTCATAAAGATTTGACCACAAATCATTCTAGTAAAGCTGTGCACACTGGGGAAAGCAACATTAATTCTGGGAATAGAATTTTAATATTTTTGAGCTATACCTGGGAGAAAAAAAAAAGCAACACATCTAGGAAAAGAACTTGACCTTCTAGCATGGCACGCTAGAAATGTCAAGTCAAAGCAAATCAAAATAAGTCTGAAAAGTGAGTAGAAAAAAGTAGATATCCTATATTTGGGGGTGTCAAGATGGCAGACACTCTGGCTGGGGGGAGCTTTGATGGCAGCTTCAGAAATTCTAAGACCTCTTAATGTTTTTGAGTCTTCAGTCTTTGAATATTATTCCAATTCTATCTTAACTTATTTCTTATTGGTTTGCTTGACATTTCAGACACAGTCAAACACCAGTAGTTGGTTTTTAACTCCCAAGCTTTCTTTCATCTGTTACAATCTGCACCCATTGGGAGAACTTCACAGCAATCCTGGGTGGTGTGTTTCCCTTGTTTCTTAATGTTCTACAGCTTTGATTCTGGATGCTGGATTCCAGATCAGCAACAGCAGCACAACCACCACCTAGCCCCTTGTTACAGGCCCACCCCAGACCTATGGAGCTGGTCCAGGAATCTGTGTTTTCATTATGATGGTTGCTGAAATTTGAAAAACTGCTGTTTTATACTCACTAGCTAGGACACATCATAAGACAAGAAAGAGAAAGTCTGAAACCTGTCATGGATTATTTGGCTAAGGCATATCAACTGCCACAACAATGGGTATAGAAAGGAAATGCGATGGAAGGAAAGGACTGGATGAATCAGAAATCTGCATGAGGGGAAAAATGCTGATGGGTATCCTACCGAATCTTAACCAAGTGTCATTTAATTGTATGAGATGTCTTTGCAAAGAAGAATAAGAAGAATAATTATAAATAATCTTAACACATATCTCCCCATGGGAAAACAGAATTAAATAAATTTCTCAATAAATACTTCTTAGGTAATTTTTAGATGGCTATAACTTGGTAAAGATTCAGAGTAATTCATTTAAGAAGGAGAAATAAAACACTCCTTGAGCAGCAGGAAAACATCCAAGAATCACAGTAAAAAGGTTAATGTTAAATTTTAAAGGAGGATGTCTGGCCTGGGATTCATGAGAAAGCCAGAGTGAGCAAGACACCTTTTGAAGTACATTTGCTCCTGTATTCCAATATTCTCATCTTCCTGTGAGAGATCTATTCAGGTTTGGATCTACTTTACCTAAGTTATAAATTCAAGTCTCTGATGATTATTCTATCCATTTTCACCTTTTAGGTCTAACCTCCATTTTGTTGTAATACTTGCCATTCTTTCCTTTTTGACATTTATAAAGGTAATTATTGTTCTGGTGCCTATATAAGAACTATTTAGCTTATCATTGTCTTGACTCATTCAACACATGTTTCTAATCTTTGTTACCACCAAAGTCCTCAATTGAATTTCTATGATTCTACGATTTCACATATGTTCTGTAGTCTAGAAATCCCAAGAAGAAAAATACAGGAGACGTGTGAATTTCTTCAGAAAAACATTTAGAAATAAGGATCTCAACATTAATATTTAGTTTTCACTAAACTAAACATGAATCTAGATTTAGGGATGGTTCACAGCTCATATAATTAAACCAATGTTACAGAACTACAGAATCTTGAATCTGCAAATGAGAAGAAATGGAATTACCGAATCAAATTTAGAGTTAATGAGCCTTTTCAGACTTCATCGTGTTAAACAGTATATCCCATTATTATAAATATTTGTAACAGTTATAAGTCAGATGATATGCAGTACGTTGATGACTGCACTTTGGACCAAGTAGCCTGTAATTTCTCAGTTATTTTGAGGAACTTTATCATATATGAGACATTTACTTCATGTCTTAGGACACCTGTAGAGGATTTTTTATTGTGACATAAATCACCATATAATGCTTGAATGGCTGAAGGTCGCCTCTAGATGATCAGAGCTGTCAGAATCCATTTTTACACATCAGTTTGAAAAAAAAGGAACTCCCTTAATCAAACTTGGTATTTCTATTATTGCGATATAGCGCCTTTTCTTCACTTAGGAAAGTAAAATCTATAAAGATTATTTTTTCGGCCTTTGCAAAGGAGAGTCTGATTAAAGCAATAAAAATAACTCATTTTTTCCTAAGATAAGTAATAACTTTTATTTTTATTTCTAAAATTTTATCTCCATTATGGTGGGAATGTTGAGCATCTTCCATACAGACTTGTGGCTCAGCTGGTAAAGAATCCATCTGCAACGTGGGAGACCTGGGTTCTATCCCTGAGCTGGGAAGATCCTCTGGAGAAGGGAAAGGCTACCCATTCCAGTATTCTGGCCTGGAGAATTCCATGGACTGTATAGTCCATGGGTCGACATGACTGAGCGACTTTCACTTTCCATACAGGCGTATTGGAACAGTCAGTAAATAATCTCATTTTGGAAATGGCCACAGGAAACAAATGACAAATTGCTTCGTATGTCAACTGGCTTCAGAGTGTTCCAGAGAATAATTGAATATTCATTCTTGCTAAAACTTGATTGTTAGGTGGCACTGTCAAAATGAAAGCAATGTCTCCACTCTGACTCTCTCCACCCAGTTGGTTAAGTTTATGCCCAAGATATGAAGCGTCAAAACTTTTTTTTTTTTTTTTTTTGCCTGAAACACTTATTAATGGATGTTACATACCAACCATTGTGTTAGAAGCTGAGAATATGAAGAAAACGTGACAAGTAGTGAAAATGTCAGTCACTCAGTCATGTCCAACTCTTTGTGACCCCATGGACTGTAGCTCGACAGGCTCCTCTGTCCATGGGATTTTCCAGGTAAGAATAGTGGAGTGGGTAGCCATTCCCTTCTCCAGGGGATCTTTCTGACTCAGGGACTGAACCCAGGTTTCCTGCATTGCAGGTGGATTCTTTACCATCTGAACCACCAGGGAAGCCTGAGAATACAAAGAATAAGGTACAATCCTTCTTCAAGAAAGCAAGGGTCTTCTGGAAGAAACGAATGAGCAAAAATGCAATTTTAATATAGTTGTGTAAATATCATGACAAGTACATACAAAGTCTATATAGGAAGCAAGGAGAAAGCACTCTCAATATATGACGGAAAGACTGGTTTGTGGGAGGGAGGCTTACAAGAGAACACCACTGCCTTCCCTCCAGGCCATCTAGGGGAGTCCTGGGAGAAGGGTGGCACTCAACCACAGATCCTATGTTTCCAGTGCTCTTTCCACTAACAAAGATGTTTCCTGGGAGAGATTTCCGTCTTTATGGTGGTCTACTTTGGCCATCTCATGCGAAGAGTTGACTCATTGGAAAAGACTCTGATGCTGGGAGGGATTGGGGGCAGGAGGAGAAGGGGACAACAGAGGATGAGATGGCTGGATGGCATCACTGACTCGATGGACATGAGTTTGGGTGAACTCCGGGAGTTGGTGATGGACAGGGAGGCCTGGCGTGCTGCGATTCATGGGGTCGCAAAGAGTTGGACATGACTGAGCAACTGAACTGAACTGAACGTGAAAACTGACCCTTACAGTGGAATCTCCTTATCAGTGAACTCAATAAAATGTATTCGGAGAAAGAAAAGTGTGGGGTGGGGTGGAAGGGTAGGAATTCTCACTGCTTGACCATGAGTGAGGGTATGGGAGAACCGAGTCTGCGCTTCCCTCAATTAATCTGTTTCCATGTGCCTCTTAGGACTGCTTTAAGACCTTCTCTGAGTACATGGAGAGATGGTGACTTTTGAGGCTCTATTCCACCGTAAATGAAACTTCTTAAAATGTATCCACATCCCCTACTAAATACAACTGACATATAACTAAAAAAACAAAAACAAAACCCCCCAAAACCAAAGTGCTATTGACTAGTTGACAGCAAGTTTTATTTTGTAGATATTCGATTAAATAGTGTCAACCTTTCCCCCCCATACTTTGGAGCCAGTCATTTTTTTCAGGTTTCAGACAGATCTCAATGCCCCCTGTAAAGCTTGTCACTGGTGGGTACGGTTCCTATCCTGCCTAGGTGCCTCTTTTACTGTGATCATCTAGCCCTGATGCAATTCAGCTCAGTTCAGTTCAGTCGCTCAGTCATGTCCAACTCTTTGTGACCCCATGAATTGCAGCACGCCAGGCCTCCCTGTCCATCACCAACTCCTGGAGTTCACTCAGACTCACGTCCATCGAGTCAGTGATGCCATCCAGCCATCTCGTCCTCTGTCGTCCCCTTCTCCTTCTGCCCCCAATCCCTCCCAGCATCAGAGTCTTTTCCAATGAGTCAGCTCTTCACATCAGGTGGCCAAAGTACTGGAGCTTCAGCTTTAGCATCATTCCTTCCAAAGAAATCCCAGGGTTGATCTCCTTCAGAATGGACTGGTTGGATCTCCTTGCAGTCCAAGGGACTCTCAAGAGTCTTCTCCAACACCACAGTTCAAAGCATCAATTCTTCGGCACTCAGCCTTCTTCACAGTCCAACTCTCACATCCATACATGACCACTGGAAAAACCATAGCCTTGACTAGGTGGACCTTAGTCAGCAAAGTAGTGTCTCTGCTTTTGAATATGCTATCTAGGTTGGTCATAACTTTTCTTCCAAGGAGTAAGCATCTTTTAATTTCATGGCTGCAGTCACCATCTGCAGTGATTTTGGAGCCCCCCAAAATAAAGTCTGACACTGTTTCCACTGTTTCCCCATCTGTTTCCCATGAAGTGATGGGACCAGATGCCATGATCTTTGTTTTCTGAATGTTGAGCTTTAAGCCAACTTTTTCACTCTCCTCCTTCACTTTCATCAAGAGGCTCTTCAGCTCCTCTTCACTTTCTGCCATGAGGGTGGTTAGAGTGAGTTAAAATACTTAAATCATTTGTTCATTACATGCTCTTAGTGCATGCGTGCTCGGTTGCTTCAGTCATGTCTGACTGTTTGCGACCCTGTGGACTGTAGCCCACCAGGCTCCTTTGTCATGGGATTCTCCAGGCAAGAATACTGGAGTGGGTTGCCATTTCCTTCTCTAGGGGATCTTCCTGACCCAGGGACCGAAAGTGCATCTCTTGTATCTTCTGTGTTGCAGTTGGATTCTTAACCACTGAGCCACAGGGGAAGCCCATACGCTCTTATACACTGTATAATACTGCATACACTATTTTATACCTATTTATAAGATCAATATTTTAATTAGCTATTGCCACAATGATTTCTAGAAAAGAACCATAAAAGCATATAATAATAGGCTTTTTTCCTCCTCTCATGGGTTTTCTGATCAGCTCTGTAATATACTTCTTACTTTCTCCTGGGACCCTGAGCTAGCATGTGCTTCTTACGGTGATGGCAGAGTTGTGAGAGAGCAAGTGGAAACTCGTGAGATCTCTTAAGACCTAGAATTGTAACAGGTTACAGTCACTTCTGTCTCTATTTCATAGGCAAAGCAAGTTACAAAAGTGAAGGGGCGGAGAAACACCCTCTCCACACTGAGATTGCACAAGTGTGGATAAGGATAGAGGTGAAAATTTGGGGCCAATACTTGAATCTATTACGTCACCTTCAATCACATCCAGTGATTCCTATGCTCTGTGAGTGGTTAAAAGAGTGTTACAGGGTTATAAAGACTTCTCTGGTGGTCCA
This sequence comes from Budorcas taxicolor, assembly GCF_023091745.1. NCBI lineage: Eukaryota > Metazoa > Chordata > Mammalia > Artiodactyla > Bovidae > Budorcas > Budorcas taxicolor. Next base: position 17,062,275 of record NC_068926.1, on the reverse strand, counting down.
GTGATTAGGACTCTGACCTTTCACCGCAGGGGCATGGGTTCAATCCCTGGTCAGGGAACTAAGGTCCCACAAGCCATGCAACAAAACCAAAGGAAACAAGAAAAAGAGAAGATATTAGGGAGTCACCAGTTGACCTTAAAACCTATCCCCTGGACGTGATGTGATCCAACTCCACCTCCTCCAGCTGGTGAGCTCTGTGCCTGGGATGCCAAGCCACCCAGATGGACTTCCAGGATTGCAGTTGCCTTCCTTCAAGTCTAAGATAACCATACTCATTTGGGCATTAGTTAAACTGGGATCAAAAGCTGGATTTATGAAAACCAGAATATTTATTTTTCTTTGAAGCAAAATGTTACTGAGCTCATGGTTTCCAAGAGAAAAGCCACCTCAATCAGCTCACTGCCTTGTGACAATCAATGACTATTTGCTTTGTTCTAGATATTGGCTGTTTGTCTACAATGGCCCAATTTCTTGATGCCTTGATCAGTTATTGCCTGTCACTTGCTGTGATTGCTTACATACTTGTTTTATATTGGATGGCTTTTATAAATGTTTGGTTACACATTTATTTATTTTCATTATATAATGCTGTATATTTACTATAAATTTTTGAATACATAGATAAGCAAAAAGAGTTAAGCACTGAGTGCTTTACAAACATCATTTCAAATATTCCCTGCAATAACCCAGCAAAATGCATGTTGTTTGGTCCATTTCACTGAAGAGAAAACTGAGGAAGAGTGAGTTCATGGAACTTGACTAAGTTGACACAGCTGGTAAATGGCTGTCAGAACCTTCTGGTGCCTAAGTATTATACTATGACATACTGTGCTTACACACAACATATAATTCCTTAATTAGAGACAAAGTACAATTCCTTTCTTTGAGTTTTGTGGTATCTCTATTTCTCTAAGATTCTAGTTAACACAAAGAATAAATGTAGTCTCAATATAAAAATGTAAACAGTTTAGTAATATTTAGAGTAAAAAGTGAAAGTTAGCTTTCAAAATCCCCGAATCTCATCCCATTTCCCTCCCCAGAGGCAACCACCATTTCCCCTTTGATGTTAATTTTCCCAGACCTTTTCCGGTGATTTTCCGAGTACGCAGCTGATGCTTTGCGGATGTGTCCCTGCAAGTGTACGTGCAGATGTGTGTGCTATGCTGAAAAGGAATCATATATGATATGATTTCTTCTATAACTTGCTTCTTCACTAGTCTTCAACAATTTTTTTTCTTACCTAGCATTCCATTTTGGAGATGTTTCTGTGGCAGCATGCTAGCTGACTCCGGTCTTATTACTCAGTAATAAACAGATTGTGATCTGGGCACATGCAGCCCAGAATTAAGCGGTGTCTTTTTTATCCTTCCTGGAAGCTAGGGGTGGACATCTGAGTAAATTCTGGGCACAAGGATTTACACGGAAGCGTCTGAGACGAGTCTTCATTCCCTTCTATACTGAACAACTACCTGTATTGTCTGGGTCTCTCTGTCCTTCCTCCATCTCCCTGTCTGTAAAGTAGACAACACCATCTAGAAGCAAAGGAGTGGGACCAAGGACAGCAGAGAAATAAGATACGGAGGCCCAAGTGTCAACACCATAGAGAGTCGTAACAGCTCTGATCCTCCTCTTTTCTTAAGAGAGAAACACATTTTGTTTAAGCCACTATTTTTCGAGGTTTTTCTGTTACTTGCAACTGTCCTAATCCTAGAATCATAAGTGGATTGTAGGAGGTAGAAGAATCAGAGCATTTGATTCTAAGGACAGCTTTTTCATTCTTGAATCTGCAATCTAAGTTGTCTCAGTGGCTCCCTGGTAACCAATAAGAGAAAGAAAACAAAACCTTGAATCTCCAAATCAAGCAGTTATAAGCAATGTCTCTGAAATACAGCTTTAGCAGGGGGTAGCCCAATAGCCTCAAGTCCTTTTCAATCACCTGCTAAGGGTTTTCTTGAATGACAACATTAGTCTTCATGCAATAGAGTTTAGTCTGCAGTCAGATTGCTGGAATTGTACGTATTAGCTGTGCAAACTTAGTAAATGGCTTAATCTCTCCATGAAGCAGAAACTGATCGAGCTCTAATTATTTTGCCAGGCACTGTTCTTGGGAAAACATGGGGGGAAAAATGAACAAAAATGGTCCCCACTCTCATGGGTCTTGAGTTCTAGTGAGAGGAAAGAGAAAATTATCAAGTAAAGATATGATCAAGAGTCAGTTAACAAGATAATTTCAGATAATGGAAAGTGGTAGGAAACTAAAGCAGCGTGACGAGAGAGTGTTGCCAGCAGTCACAATATCCAAGGATGAGTTCCGATTCTATGCTATTTCTAAAATTCTTTGGTAGTAATCACTGCTGGGGTTTAAGAGAACCTAATATATTGCAACACTGCTTCCCACTTGAACTTGGCACCAGCTGAGAGATAAAGCAAAAGAGTTGAGGCTGACCCCACTCAGTCTGTCTTTCTTGTTACCAGGAAAAGCTAAATTCAAGTACATGGCTTGGTCTGTTGTAAAAATGAACTTTGAAATATTGAGCCTCAGAATTAGACTATCTTTTCCATCCAGTCATTGGCAGTACTGCTTTGCTTACTTTTACTCATAAGCAAGCTACAATTTAAAGGCTCAATTTAACAGGAACGCAGAAAGCAAAAATCTGATTATTAATAAAAAGAATCTTCACCACCACACAAGACTATGATTATATTTTTAGTATCTTCAAGGAATCTATTTTATAACTCTTTCATCATCTTTTATTCTGATAACAAGCAAAATAGCTCACTTGCTGTTCTTGAGTCACTGAGTCGTGTCCGACTCTTTTGTGACCCCATGGACTGTAGCCCACAAGGCTTCTCTGTCCGTGGGATTTCCCAGGCAAGAATACTGGAGTGGGATTGCTGTTTCTTTATCCAAGGGATCTTCCTAACCCAGGGATCGAACCTGCATCTCCTGCATCGGCAGGTGATTCTTTACCAGTGAGCCACCAATGAAGCCCAGCTCACTTAATGCCTTGTGTTCTTAAGAAGTTATGTCACTAGCTCAGAGCTTCTTTTTTTCTTTCAAGCATCTCTACTGAACATGCTCATGTCTGCTGGTTTTATTTGAAGTCAAAGATTATTAAAAAAATTCAACATAGAAAAAGTTTAATTCTACAATATCTTTAGCAATAATCTATAGTTAGATCACGCTAGTGGCTCAGACGGTAAAGCATCTCTCTGCTATGCAGAGGACCCAGGTTCGATCCCTGGGTTGGGAAGATCCCCTGGAGAAGGAAACTGCAGCCCACTCCAGTATTCTTGCCTGGAAAATCCCATGGATCTCGGAGCCTGGTAGGCTACTGTCCATGGGGTCGCAAAGAGTCGGACACGACTGAGCAACTTCACTTTCACTTTCACTTTCATAGTTACATCTGAAACTAATAATGCCACAAAAGAGGAGTATCCTGAACTTTTGAAGTGCACAGTCCTATAAAAATGAGGATTACCGTGTTCTCTTTAAATTGTATTTCTAATTCCCTCCAGTGAACCCACTGTCGAGAAATGAAAATCCAGGCTTGGATCTTTGCTGCTCCATTCTGATACGTCCTAAACCCAAGTCCTTGTTTCTACTGAGGATAGTGGGGTCAGGCAGCAACACGGATTTACAGAGTAGGTACATTGGTGTGGGCATGTAACCTTGGTCTCCACCACCCCCACCCCACTCACGATACAGCTTCAAATGCAAATTAATATCAGGGCACTGCATTGTCCTGGAATGCCAAACTCTCCTAAGAAATGAATTTTTCTTTGAGAGAATTTCCACAATCTAGATGCATACCCTGGCATTCTCTTTCCTGGGTCTATTATTCCTCACATCCAATTCTTGTTCTGTTTTCTCTGACATTATGGAATAAAATTAATGGAACAGAATAAATTAAGAGACTTGGTGCTTTATCATCTTAACTGCTCAGCAAATTGAACTGATACCTTGGGGAGATCAAAGGGGTTTGCTGATAACTGCTTCAGAGCAAAGAATTTTTTGTTTTTATTTACTTTTATGTTTTTTATCATAAAGATATCATAAAGATCATACTGTTATGGTGCTAAATAAACAAAAAATATAAAGCAAAGGTGATAAGTAAAGTTTTAGGAAGAAATGAGAACTTTATGCTTTCAAATTACACTGCAATATTTTGTCCCCCAATATTTATAGAACTGACAAACCTCGTTGTCTGATCAAAAGGAAATAAGCAAACATCTTTCAGTTCAGTCACTCAGTCATGTCTGACTCGTTGTGACCCCACGAATCGCAGCACGCCAGGCCTCCCTGTCCATCACCAGCTCCCAGAATTTACTCAAACTCATGTCCATTTAGTTGGTGATGACATCCACCATCTCATCCTCTGTCATCCCCTTCTCCTCCTGCCCCCAATCCCTTAGGTTGTATTAAAAATTCTAGAGTATTTGTAACATTAAGAATATTGTAGAAATTCTCTTTGTGGAGGCTCTGGAATGAGATTTCTTTATTTGGGGAGAGTTAGGGCTGAAACTTAGAATATTTTCTCAGTGTCTGTTGAAATTGCTGTGTGTCTCTTTGTGTGTGTGTGTGTGTATGTGTGTGTGTGTGTGTGTGAGAGAGAGAGAGAGAGAGAAGATAACACATAAGAGTGCTCGTGCACATAGGATTTTCTGCAGAGCTGAATTAACCATGCTAGCATATTGGAGGTTCTTTACCTAATTTGAGATCTCTAGCTAAATCCAGGCTTAAAATGAGAATTTCCTAAATGAGGAGTAAAAGAGCAATCTTTGTACTTCAGATTCAAAGAAGGTAATTTTCTCTTACATTTTCTTTGTTTTTTTTTTTTCCATGTGAGAAATGTGTCAGAAAGGACAATTTCTGGAGGAATTTCAGAATAGCTCAAAATTATGAGCAGAGAGGCCCACCTGTTATTCACTGACCATCTTTAGCTTGAAGAAGATGAGTTCCTGGGGTGGAGAGGGGGTGGGGGAGAGTGCAGATGGCAAGAGAATGATGGGAAGACAAAGCTTTGAACCTGTACTGACAAATGCCAGGGCACATGGGATTCACGTGGATGCCAATTTAGGTTCTCCAACTGCTTCTTAATGTCAAGTTTGAATTTTTTCAGGTTCAGTTATGTATTTTTGTCATTATGTGTTATGTGTCCCACAAAGCTGAATAATCCTGCCTAGACTAACACCTACTAATTTTTCAGATGTAAGCTCAACATCACTTTCTCCAGGAAAACTTATCTGATCTTGAAGTTCGAATTTTAAAAAAAAAGATTTTCTCTTTTGATACCATGCTCCTTTTCTTTAGAGAAACATATGTATAGAAATCCATGTATTTGTGAAGGAATATGATATGTAATTACACATTAAGATCTCTTGTTTCATGTTTTTCTCCCATATGGGGCCATATCCTGTAGCAAAGCAGGTACCACTTCCGGACAGAGTGGCACCAGATGGTAGACAGCCAATCCATATTTCATCAGAGAATAAATCAGTTAATACTGCCTCATTTTCTCATATTGGAATTTGTGAGTTTTGTCTTCGGTTCTAATTAAACTTTGATCAGCATTATCTCTCACCAGTTTAGATGAACAATTTCGTAGTTCTTTCTTCATTGCCAAGGGGATTTAATATTTAAAGGAGTTCAATAGTGATAGGTTTTGCAAAGAGAAGTCATTTGAATGTGCAAACATTCCATATTCTTTTTCAAGGGGAAATTTATTTTTACAAATAATCCCTTGTTTATGGGGTGTTCCCTGCTCTAGGGCATGGTCCTTTCACAACTGTTGAAACACACATGCATTTTACTAAGGGACATAGTCACCTTTCACCACCCTACAGTATAATTTAATGGGATCTGGGGAGACTGGTTTTCTTTTTGCTTGCATGGCGACAGGCGGGAAGTCTGTCCTTATACCCTCTAAATGCACATTAGCTGTCAGGCCAGAGCCTTCTAGCTGCTGTTACAGCCTTATGCCTCATGGAGTCCAGGGGGAAAGAAGAGACGGATGAATTAGAACCAACTACTCTCGAGCCAGAAGATCTCCTGTTAGTATGACAAAATACAACAAAATCCACTACCCAGTTTGCTCAACTGATCAGGAATTTCAGGTTATGCAGTTCAGATGCACACATGGATACTCTTTCCTGGGAAACAACACAGCTGAGTCAGCAAAGCCAGAAACCTGGCCTTGGCTGTACTGTCCCCTCTGGTGACTATCCAGCTTGTCTTTTTTCTTTTATTCACAGATATCTCAAATAATGGCATACCTATTTAAAATACACTAGGCTCTAAATACCAGGTGATCTGACAGTCGTTTAACAGGACGAGATGATTCTTCTCATGTTACAAGAAATCAGGATGGTGGTTGTTGCTGATGTCCCCTCGGTGGCTCACCAAGTCCAGACTTTGGCATTGGGGGTCTCTGTGATTGTCATGGTCCTACCCACCCGGCTGTCAGGGAAGTGAAGTAGTTCCCAGAAGCCTCTGTTCTCACCCCCAGGATCAGGGGCAAGTAGCAGGGTATTACAGCCCAGTCCCATTCTCTTAGGAGGGAGAAGCCTTGCTCATCAACTTCCTGCGTCTGTGACCTCCCCTTATATTTCACTGGCCAGAACTGGGTTACGTGACTAGTCGTGCTGGAAAAAAAATGATTATTAGGTTGTCCAGTCATTTTAGTAAGTAACAGACAATGGAGAACTGGGTTGGAAATATTTCGTAGTGCTTTTTTTAATTGTAAAAGTCACTTAATACAAAACATACTATTTTAACCATATTTAACTGGGAAAGCTTGAAGGTAGAAGGAGAAGGGGAAGACAGAGGATGAGACCGTTAGACAGCATCACAGATTCAATGGACATGAGTTTGAGCAGACTCCGGTAGATGGTGAAGGACACGGAAGCCTGGCGTGCTGCAGTCCATGGGCTTGCAAAGAGTCAGACACGACTGAGTGAGCAACTGAACAAGTGTGCAGTTCAGTGGCACTAAGTGGTGGTGGTGTGGTTTAGTCACCAAGTCGTGTCCGACTCTTGGGACCCCATGGACTGTAGCCCGCCAGGCTCCTCTGTCCATGGGATTCTCCAGGCAAGAATCCTGGAGTGTGTTGCCGTTTCCTTCTCCATGCCACTACGTACATTCACAGTATTGCACAACTCTCACTGTCATACATCTGAATTTCTCATCTTCCTAAACTGAAATTCTATCCCCTTTACACACTTAGCTCCTCCTTTCCGCTTCCCCACTCCGTCCAACTTTTTGGCCCCTGGCATCCACTAATGTACTTTCTGACTCTATGAATTCGACTATTCTAGGTGCCTCATATAAGGGGAACCAAACAGTAATTTGTCTTTATCTTTATAATGCATATTGGTGGAGAAGGAAATGGCAACCCACTCCAGTATTCTTGCCTGGAGAATTCCATGGACAGAGGAGCCTGGTGGGCTACAGTCCATGGGGTCACAGAGAGTCAGATACAACTGAGCAACTAACACACATACACATGCGTGCGCGTGCACACACACACACACACACTCAATGTATATTGGAATTAAGTTTTAAGGTTGAATTAATATATGTCCTACAAACAGACTGTACCTTAAAAAAATGGAAATGGTTCTTGAATAGGTGCAAGAGAGTCCAGAATGGATTCTAACCTGAGATTCTGCTTAATCCTTTATAATTTGCTTTATTCCCTGGTGGCTCACATGGTAAAGAAGCTTCCTGCAATGCAGGAGACCCAAGTTCAATCCCTGGATTGTTAAGATCCCCTGGAGAAGGGAATGGCAACCCACTTCAGTATTCTTGCCTGGAGAATTCCATGGACACAGGAGCCTGGCAGACTACCATCCATGAGGTCACAAAGAGTCAAAACGACTGATCATATAGGTCTGACACACATAGTTCTGAAGCTGCATTCTTGGTGGTGACCTTCTCTCAAACATTAGAATGCACCTCCTTCTCTGTTCAGTTCAGTGCAGTCGCTCAGTTGTGTCTGACTCTTTTTGACCCCATGGACTGCAGCACGCCAGGCTTCCCTGTCCATCACCAACTCCCGGAGCTTGCTCAAACTCGTGTCTATCCAGTCAGTGATGCCATCCAACCACCTCATCGTCTGTCATCCCCTTCTTCTCCTGCCTTCAATTTTTCCCGGCATCAGGGTCTTTTCCAATGAATCAGTTCTTCACATCAGGTGGCCAAAGTATTGAAGTTTCAGCTTCAGCATCAGTCCTTCCAATGAATATTTAGGACTGATCTCCTTTAGGATGGACTGGTTGGATCTGCTCGCAGTCCAAGGGACTCTCAAGAGTCTGCTGCAACACCACAGTTCAAAAGCATCAATTCTTTGGCACTCAGCTTTCTTTATGGCCCAGTTCTCACATCCAAACATGACTACTGGAAAAATCATAGCTTTGACTAGACAGACGTTTGTCAGCAAGGTAACGTCTCTGCTTTTTAATATGCTGTCTAGGTTGGTCGTAGCTTTTCTTCCAAGGGGCAAGCATCTTTTAATTTCTTGACTGTAGTCACCATCTGCAGTGATTTTGGAGCCCCCCCAAATAAAGTCTGTCACTGTTTCCATTGTTTCCCCATCTATTTTCCATGAAGTAATGGGACCAGATATCATAATCTTTGTTTTTTGAATGTTGAGTTTTAAGCCAGCTTTTTCACTCTCCTCTTTCACTCTCGTCAAGAGTCTCTTTAGTTCCTCTTCACTTTCTGCCATAAGGGTGGTGTCATCTGCATATCTGAGGTTATTGATATTTCTCCTGGCAATCTTTATTACAGTATTACAGCTTGTGCTTCATCCAGCCCAGCATTTTGCATGATGTACTCTGCATATAAGTTAAATAAGCAGGGTGACAACATACAGCCTTGAAGTACTCCTTTCCAGATTTGAAATTAGTCCGTTGTTCCATGTCCGGTTCTAACTTTCTCAGGTACTGCAATTCCTAGAGTACTAAATGTGGAAGTTTATAGCTGATTGTAGTCAATTTGTTATCTATATAAAGGAAGTAAGATCTGTAATTTCATGATCTGGGACATTCGAGAGGAACTTCTCTATAATTTATTATCTTTTGAAAAGGTAATATGATATTAAAGTGCCCCTCACCCACCCAGCCCTTCTAAAGTACACAGTTTAATCAAAATCTCTTCATGCTAGAAATGTTATCATATACTAGTAATTTACCACTCAATCACAGCCTCTTGGGTTTATTCATCATTCCCCAGCACATGACCTGTCACTGAATTTCTACCTGTGGTATCTTTTAAGTCATCTGTGCTCTTGAAGGGCAAGTGGATTCTCATTTCACTTCACCAAGAATGAAAATAAAAATGGACACATCTTTTTTGTAATTATTGGTAGTTCAGTATGTGATGCTGGAAAGTCACCTAATGTCCTAAACTTTCGCATGAAAGAAAGAAAACAGAATCTGCATAATCTTCCTGTAATTGTGATGTGGGGCTGAAATTGATTGACCTGAACTATTTAAATTTTTTCATCTGTATATAATTAATAAAAAATGAGTTCTGCAAACCAAACGATATTTTTGAAATTCGTGTGTTTGGGAGTCTTGATTTGACCTCTTTGAAAATAGCCTGCAGCTCTGTTATTTGTTTGTTTCCTTGATTGGACCCCAGCAATTGCTCATGCATTGAAGCTCTTACTGACTCAATGATGCTTTTTCTTTTGCATACAAATGTTCTTTTTTTTTTTTTTTTGCTGTCATCAAATGTCCATGTGATACAGTCTAAAAATGTGAAGACTATGCTCATCCAGAGAGAGTTTAGTGTTTAAATAAACTATACAGCAAAGTTAATCTGGCATACATTTAATGATGTGTATAATTGTTATTGTGCTGCATGGTAATTGGGCTTGAGTTGTAAGTTACTCATATCATAGCAATGGAGCCTCTATTTATAGAGAGACTGGCATTTTACAGTCAGCAGTGAGGAGTTGAGCCTGGGAAGAGTGAGAATGGGAGGGAGATTGTGAAAAACGTCTTCCTGATCATAGGAGGACTGAAAGTTTACCTGTTTTCTCCTGGCTCTCTTAGATCTGATCTTAAGGAAAAATACGTAGCATCTCAGGGATTTTCCTATACTGATTTTCCCAGGATTTAGGTGAACCAACATGGCAATCTATGCCGGGGCTTCTTAAGCACTTACATGTGGGTCTCATTTTGAAAAGGGAAGACATTGTTTAAAGGAGTAAAATGTCCAACAACTGTCAACTGAACAAGCAGGAAAAGAAAACAATGAACATTTTCTACACACAATTATCTTGATCAGAGTGTGTGCTCAGTCACTTCAGTCATGTCCAACTCTTTGTGACTCCAACGGACCGTAGCCCACCAGGCTCCTCTGTCCATGGGATTCTCCAGGCAAGAATACTAGAGCAGGTTGCCATTCCCTCCTCTAGGGGATCTTCCCGACCTAGGGATCAAACCTGGGTCTCCCACATTGCAAGCAGATACTTTACCATCTGAGCCACTAGGGAAGTCTAATTTCCTAAATATACAGAGTGTTCCTTGTGGCTCAACTGGTAAAGAATCCGCCTGCAGTGCAAGAGACTTGGGTTCGATCCCTGGTTTGGGACAGATCCCTTGGAGAAGGGAAAGGCTCCAGTATTCTGGCCTGGAGAATTCCACGGACTCTATAGTCCATGGGTTTTCGAAGAGTCAGGCATGACTGAGTGGCTTTCACTTTCACTTTCCACAGAGTATTCAATCATGAATCAGTTGTAGCAATTTATGCTTCACAGAGGTTATAGAGAACCTGGTGAGAAAAACAGATGGTATACAAATATGCATGTAATGCTGCTGCTGCTGCTAAGTCGCTTCAGTCGTTTCTGACTCTGTGCGACCCCATAGATGGCAGCCCACCAGGCTCCCCTGTCCATGGGATTTTCCAGGCAAGAGTACTGGAGTGGGGTGCCATTGCCTTCTGTGCATGTAATGCTAGTTTGTGATTAGTGCGTTGAAGGAAAGCAGCTGGTAGAGAGAATGGCCAGTTGACCGTGGTGAGAAGTATAGGTTAGATAGGAAAGACCCCCCTCCGAGAAACTGAGAAGGGACCGGAGGATGCACAGACATTCATTGGTCAGGCAAAGCTCAGGGCAAGAGTGTTCCAGGCCTTCGGAACAGGTGGGATGGTTCTAAGGTGAGAGAGTGAGAAAAGACCAACAGTGGCTTCCTTCCCATCTCACTCAGGACAGAAACCTCATCCTCCTCTCACCCACAACACTCTGCCACGTGTAATTCCCCATGACCTTTCTGACCTAATGCTATGGCATCCTTTTCTCTTTCTGACCTCACCTCCTACTTCCTTCCTCTCTCCTCCCTCTGAAATAGCCCCCTATCTTTTCTTCAAACATGCCAGGCAAGTTTCTACCTCAGGGCCTTTGCACTTGCCGTTCTCTGGCTGAAGGCTCTACTGCCAGGTAGCTGCAGGGATCGTCTCATTTCTTCTGGATTTACTCACAAATCACTCTGTAACACCTGATGTGGCCTCCTTATCTAAAACTGTAGTTCCTCCTATGCTTTATGTTAATCTTCCCTGCTGTTAGAGTTCTTCTTAACACTTATCACCTAATGAACTATATATATAGCTATAATTATGTAACCATATACAACTACATATAAACGTATATGCCATTCATTATATGATCTATATACACATTTGTCTGGGCTGCGTGGCTTGTGGGAATCTTAGTTTCTGGACCAGGAATGGAACCTGGGCCCTTGGCAGTGAAGACACAGAGTCCTAACCACTGGACCACCAGGGAGTTCCCTAACAAACTATGTATTTTATTCATGTGTCTTATTTATCGTCTGACCCCCTTGTACTGTAATCCGTGAGGGCAGGGGTTTGTGTCAGGTTTATTCACTATAGTATCTTAGCTACTAGCATGGGACCTGGCATGTAGGAAGCGTTCAGTACACCTCTGCATGTTGAATGAATGAGTGGCTGACACTGCTTTTTGATGTACTTGTTTTCCTCCCTGCCCCATGGTATTTGTCCTAATTCAGTCCCTCTCTTCTCTCTTACAGGCTTACCCTGCTCTGCATCATCTCAGGCTCTTTGCTTCTGCTTCTCCAACAATCTGACACGTCTCCTGGGTGTTTAGATAGTGAGTCAAATTCTGTTCCTTCCTTCTTGCCTTTAATGATTATTTGTGGGGCCCTTGATACCAAGCAGGACCCTATGGGGCTCCTAGGCACAAAAACCTTCCTGTGTTCCCCATTCCTTGATTACAGGAAATAGGCTTCATTCAGCCTCAGTGAACTCCCCTGAGTTCCAGCAGGCAGGTTCAAACAGAGGCTAATTAGGGAAGGGCGGAGATTGAGAGAGTAGGGAGGAACCGTCAAGAAACAATGGGGGTAGAGTCCTGGTAGTGAAGCTAATGAGTACGTGCTCAGTCATGTCAGACTTTTAGTGACCCATGGACTCTAGCCTAGTAGGCGCTTCTGTCCATGGCATTTCCCAGGAGAGGATACTGGAGTGGGTTGCCATTTCCTCCTCCAGGGGATCTTCCTGACCCAGGGATTGAACCTGCATCTCCTGAATTGCAGGTGGATTCTTAACCACTTGAGCCACCTGGAAAGCCCATGGAGTCCTGCTTCCCCCTCAAGGGCTCTATATAACAGTATCTTTGAGCTGTTTTTACAGTTAATTCCACCAGGTGGAAGAAGTAAACAGTGGCTGCCCACCAGTGTGTAGACCCCACACTAGTTGTAACCAGAAGGTTGATGATGCTGACTCCCACTTACCTCACCACCAACCAATCAGAACAATGTCGACGAGCTGATCACATTCCGTTTGAGCCATTAGGATAAAACTCCCCACTACTCCCTCCAGGTTAGGACACACAGTTTTGAGGGTATTAGCCCACTGTGGCCCGACTTTGCCCAGAAAAGCAATAAATCTATTCTTTTTACTTCACCCCAAACTCTGTCTCAGAATTAAGTTGGTGTCAGGATGTAGACTTCCCTCGCTTTCCTGGTGGCTCAGACTGTAAAGTATCTGCCTGCAATGTGGGAGACCCAGGTTCGATCCCTGGGTCGGGAAGATCCCTTGGAGGCAGATGACAACCCACTCCAGTATTCTTGCCTGTAGAATCCCATGGACAGAGGAGCCTGGTGGACTACAGTCCATGGGGTCGCAAAGAGTCAGACGTGACTGAGCAACTAACACTTTCACACTTTCAGGATATAGAGGCTGGATTCAGCTTCACACCTGCTTTGTACCAGGCACCATTCTGGTCTTGGGGGATTTGATGACAAGGAAGACAATATCCTTGTCTTCACAAATTTAGACTTTAATCAAGAGGCTCCACCCCCCTCGCCACTGCCCAGAGATTCTGTTTTGTGACAAACACCTCATCCCTGACTCTCTGCTGCCTTTACCTGTTATAAGGCAGCTCTAACAGCAGTGGCCAGCCTGGCAGACCCCATCTGTTGTTAGAGTAAATAAATGTGGCACAAATAAAATCAGTAGAGGATGTAGGAGCCAGGAAGGAGAGAGGAGCCTGTCTGGTGCGAACGCTGCAGAGGGAGGCAGAGGTGCCTGGGCAATGCCCCCCAAAAGGATTTACTCAATGGGGAGAGGGTGTTAAGGTGAAGACTCTGTGCTGTGCTTAGTTACTCAGTCGTGTCCGACTCTTCACGACCCCATGGACAATAGCCTGCCAGGTTCCGCTGTCCATGGGTTGTCCAGGCAAGAATACTGGAGTGGGTTGCCATGCCCTCCTTGAGGGGATCTTCCCAACCCAGGGACTGAACCCAGGTCTCGCACATTGCAGGCGGATTCTTTACCATCTGAGCAATGAGGGAAGCCCATGAATACTGGAGTGCGTAGCCTATCCCTTCTCCAGGGGATCTTTGTAGATAAATGCAAGCTGGTCATCCAATTACCCAGTAGTGTTTTACTTCCTCTTTACGTGATCAGGAGGATTATCTTATTCTGAATTTGTTCTTAGATAAATTAGAATGGCCGCTGCGGAAGAATGGCTACATCTGTGTAGACCGTAAAAAGCAATGAAGCGTTGCCATCCCAATTCCCACAAGCACATGGCTTTACAAAACTTGATTGCTCACAGGACGTACCATTTGAAATGCACATATTGCACACTCTAAATGACACACTTCCAATGTGGCAGATGCTGACAGAAAGTTAACTGAAAAATCTAACAGCTTACGAAAAACCTGAATGAAATTTTTTGGCCAACCCAATATTATGTAAGATAAGCGCACATACTCAAAAAGGAGATATAAAATATAGGAGCAATAAGCACTTTTCTATCCCTTCCCCCTACACATCCCTTTTCCCGACACATGCATACGCACACACACACACACACACATCTTCACACACACATAAACCCCTCATGAAAATGAAAAGAGAAGAGCTTCCTTCACAGGCTATCAGGAAAAAAACCTTAATTCTCTCCTGGGACTTCTGATGTAGTGTCTGCCCTTTTAAACGAACCCAGTTTGCCCTTGTGAACCTGAGCTGGGATTACTTAAAGGCTGTGCAAGGCCTCTGAGCTCCATCCTTGGAATACTGCCAGGTCATTTCCTACCTGCCAGAAGTGCTAATCCTTGATCTTGGTGTGATTAGATCATCATCTTTTCAGATAATAATTTTTGTGGCTTTCTCCCACATCTTTTCTTTAACAATGTCCCTATCTTTCTCTCTCTCCCTCCCTCCACTGCCTCCATCCAAGCTTAACCTAGACTCAGCTCTGCTTTTTTCAGTGGCTGTTGGAGGTGGGGGCAGGGTTGGGAGTCTGGTTAGAAGGGAAAGCACTAGTAACCTGCACATGTCTTGGCTTTCTTTACTCAAAATCTAAGCCCGCAGGATAATTAGAGGGCTTGTAAAGTTGCTAGAAAGGCAAAGTGAATGTGTGTGGGTGAAATGATTTAGAAGAAACACAAGGGGAGAAAGATTTCCCGCAGTTTTTGCAAAGGTTCTGTTGGATTGCAACAGTGTTTGCAGTCTGAAGATTTTATCAAGAAAAGAGACCTGAACGTTCCTCCCTGACAAAAATGCCAGCATTAAACATGACTCCAGGGGGACTGGCTGCACAGAACGTTGGAAAGTTGGAATCCCAGGCACCTCATTAATGATTTCCATATGCAAAACCCAGGTTGGAAGTGACAAACAGCTGGCAGAAAGCAGACATGTGGACAAAAATTACGGGATTCTCCAAGTGATCTATGAAGATGGCAGACCAGAATCCGGGCTTCGGTGATGCAGAAAAACGGGAATAGCAGCAAAATGCTTGTGAGTGGAGAAACTCCAAGAAATAACTGTTTTCTCCTGATATGGTGGAATGAAGCTCAAAATAGAAATTAATTTGATATATACAAAATAAAGAGATCTGATGGCTCTGGCTGGGGTTTTTACCTTGCAGTGTTCTTATCCTTTCTTCTGCTACAAAATCCCTGGCCCACTTTAGAGGAATTATATCTTTTCCATTTGAGAAGACGTGATGAAATTGTTGATCAACTCGTTCTACAGAAAATTGGAGAAGGCACAAGGTTCAGACTAGACCAGTCAGAGTCCTCCTCTTAGGGCTTTGAGGAAAGTGATGCAAGTACAAAGAACGGTTGGATCTGATCGATCTGTTTTAGAAGTCATCAGTTCCTGCCACTGAGATCCTCAGGGCTGCTCTGGGTTCTGCCCTTCACAAGTTCTGTTCTTCGGGTTTGTCTTGGATGCTGAGATTCTTCCTCTTCAACTTAGATAGGTTGTTAGTGGAAATACAAAGTTAAAGAGAATTGGCATTTTGGTTCCAACTCCTAAAATGAACAGTTCTTCGAAGTGTTACACCATCCTACTGCACATGGCTTTGGATTAAGGAACTGATGATGAATTGCAGCTGTAGTTGGCCTTGACTCTATGCCAAGGTATGCATTTTGGCATCTGTTTTGGTTTCTCACGCCGATTCTTCTTTTCCCTGAATCAGCCCAAGTGATTAATTCTTTCTACTCCCCTTCTCCCAGAATCTGCTTTGCAGGAGGAGGACCAGAGAGGTAGTCACTGACCCCAAAGCTCCTGATCAATGAGAAGATGCTGTATCATCTTCAGTATGTTCCAAGATGTGGTTTATTTCATTGATACCTAGTTTTTAAAACATTAGCATGAACCCTCTTGATCAGTGGCTGATATAAAGAACAAGATTAAGTTTTGCCCCAAAACCAGAGTGATTTTTCTTTCACCCTTTGGTGTCATTTCCTTCTATCTGAATTGTAGCTTTTGTTTGCTAGACAAATGCCATGCTAAATTCTTTATTTTACTGAAAATTATTTATCTTAAAATATTAGTGAATTCACAATTGCAACCCAATATCAAATATCTTCATTTATTTTGCCAAAAGTTTACTTCAAATATTTATCAATATTGTTTTGAATCATTCTATATCAAATTTGATTGTATACTTTTCAGTTCAGTTCAGTTCAGTCACTCAGTCATGTCTGACTCTGTGACCCCATGAATCGCAGCACGCCAGGCCTCCCTGTCCATCACCAACTACCAGAGTCCACCTAAATCCATGTCCATTGTGTTGGTGATGCAATCCAACCATCTCAACCTCTGTCGTCCCCTTCTCCTCCTGCCCTCAATATTTCCCAGCATCAGGGTCTTTTCAAATGAGTCAGCTCTTTGCATCAGGTGGCCAAAGTACTGGAGTTTCAGCGTCAACATCAGACCTTCCAATGAACACCCAGGACTGATCTCCTTTAGGATGGACTGGTTGGATCTTCTTTTAGACACATATTTTCTTGATTTTGAGTGTTTCTTCCTTTTTTGCAGTTTAATCATCAATATTTTAGTGTGATTGTGGTGGTAAATATAAACTACATTTTTGTCAAACATAGAACTTTAGGCCATAAAGTAATTATTTTACTGTATATAAATTTTTTTCAATGAAAAAAGCAGGTTTTTTTCCTTTTCAGTTTCTTGCAAAAAATTGTAAATAGGGAGATAAAAATAAATGCAATTTTTTGTTATCACACTTGGATATCCTCTGGCCTGGGTTACATCTGAGGTCTGTAAATAACTCATGAGGTTACATTACTCACACAAAAGAATACTGTTTGGTTATGAAACATCTCTATTTTGTACCCAAATAGTTACATAACTTACATGAGATTTTCTGGGGAGCCATAAATCTGTATATTCCAGTTTTGATAGGTGATCCTACATAGATCATAATCCTTTTAAAGACGTTACATAGATGAAGATTCACCTCCTAGAAAACATTATTTGCATGTTTTCCTGAAGGTCAGTCTTCAAGTGTTTACAAGTACATTTGACAGATCACCTTCCTCGTTTCTTCTCTGGAGATGCCACTTCCCCAATTCCCACGTGAAAAAGTGGGTGCAGTCCTGCTGTTACTTCCTTTTGGAAACCTTTTAAGTCAGAAACTCAATCTCATCAAGCCTCTCTCCCTCTGTCTGTCACCACCCAGATGGATTCCCCACCCCCACCCCCGCCCCCCGCCCTTATACTTTGGAAGATGGTCACCAACAGCTTTATCTTAGAAACTCCAGTAGAAAGAATTATTATCATCATTTTTTGTTTCTTCATTTCACTTTCAGAATCCTAGGGAAAATAGGGATGGTTCCTTTTGAGGTCATGTGCTATCTCGCTGTTAGAGGATTTAAGCCCCTGGATCAAATTGAATCAGGCAGTAAGTTCTGTTATTTAAGAGGAGAGAGAGGAAAACTTCCTGGGCAGCTAAATCTAACAGCCCGGAGTCCAATGAAACATCAATCATTTTTGTCTTAAACACAATCAGAATTTGGTCAGAAACCACTTGACCTGCCTCTTGAGAAACCTATATGCAGGTCAGGAAGCAACAGTTAGAACTGGACATGGAACAACAGACTGGTTCCAAATAGGAAAAGGAGTACGCAAGGCTGTATATTGTCACCCTGCTTATTTAACTTCTATGCAGAGTACATCATGAGAAATGCTGGGCTGGAAGAAGCACAAGCTGGAATCAATATTGCTGGGAGAAATATCAATGACCTCAGATATGCAGATGACACCACCCTTATGGCAGAAAGGGAAGAGGAACTAAAAAGCCTCTTGATGAAAGTGAAAGAGGAGTGAAAAAGTTGGCTGAAAGCTCAACATTCAGAAAACAAAGATCATGGCATCTGGTCCTATCACTTCATGGGAAATAGATGGGGAAACAGTGGAAACAGTGGCTGACTTTATTTGGGGGGGCTCCAAAATCACTGCAGATGGTGACTGCAGCCATGAAATTAAAAGACACTTACTCCTTGGAAGGAAAGTTATGACCAACCTAGATAGCATATTAAAAAGCAGAGACATTACTTTGTCAACAAAGGTCTGTCTAGTCAAGGCTATGGTTTTTCCAGTAGTCATGTATGGATGTGAGAGTTGGCCTGTGAAGAAAGCTGAGTGCCGAAGAATTGATGCTTTTGAACTGTGGTGTTGGAGAAGACTCTTGAGAGTCCCTTGGACTGCAAGGAGATCCAACCAGTCCATTCTGAAGGAGATCAGCCCTGGGATTTCTTTGGAAGGAATGATGCTAAAGCTGAAACTCCAGTACTTTGGCCACCTCATGAGAAGAGCTGACTCATTGGAAAAGACTCTGATGCTGGGAGGGATTGGGGGCAGGAGAAGAAGGGGAGAGGATGAGATGGCTGAATGGCATCACTGACTCGATGGATGTGAGTCTGAGTGAACTCCAGGAGATGGTGATGGACAGGGAGGCCTGGCATGCTGTGATTCATGGGGTCGCAAAGTGTCGGACATGACTGAGTGACTGAACTCAACTGAACTAGTATTTTGTTCATAAATATGCTTCCTAGGTAGCTCAAATTGTAAAGAATCTGCCTATAATGCAGGAGACCAGGGTTCGATCCCTGAGTCGGGAAGATCCTCTGGAGAAGAAAATGGGAACCCACTCCAGTATTCTTGCCTGGAGAATCCCATGGACAGAGGAGCCTGGCGGATATAGTCTATGGTGTTGCAAAGAGTCGGACATGACTGAGCAACCAAAACTTTCATATTCTTAAAGATATTTTTAACCATGGTATTTTTTATCCATGGTTATTAGATGTAAGTTTAAAGTAAGACTTTTGTTTAAAAATATCTCACTAATATAGTTATTATTTTTCAAGTTAGCTTTTTGAAGGAAATTATACTCTTCTTTTTTTTCTCCATGTTTATTTTTTATTTTATTTTATTTTTTAATTTTAATTTTTACTTTATTTTACTTTACAATACTGTATTGGTTTTGCCATACATTGACATGAATCCACCATGATTGTACATGAGTTCCCAAACATGAAACCCCCTCCCACCTTCCACCCCATATCATCTCTCTGGATCATCCCCGTGCACCAGCCCCAAGCATCCTGTATCCTGCATTGAACATAGACTGGCGATTTGTTTCTTACATGATAGTATACATGTTTCAATGCCATTCTCCCAAATCATCCCACCCTCTCCCTCTCCCACAGAGTCCAAAAGTCAGCTCTGCACATCTGCGTCTCTTTGGCTGTCTCACATACAGGGTTATCATTACCATCTTTCTAAATTCCATATATATGTGTTAGTATACTGTATTGGTGTTTTTCTTTCTGGCTTACTTCACTCTGTATAATCGGCTCCAGTTTCATCCATCTCATTAGAACTGATTCAAATGTATTCTTTTTCATGGCTGAGTAATACACCATTGTGTATATGTACCACAGCTGTCTTATCCATTCATCTGCTGATGGACATCTAGGTTGCTTCCATGTCCTGGCTATTATAAGCAGTGCTGCGATGAACATTGGGATACACGTGTCTCTTTCAATTCTGATTTCCTCGGTGTGTATGCCCAGCAGTGGGATTGGTGGGTCATAAGGCAGTTCTATTTGCAATTTTTAAAGGAATCTCCACACTGTTCTCCAAAGTGGCTATACTAGTTTGCATTCCCACCAACAGTGTAAGAAGGTTCCCTTTTCTCCACACCCTCTCCAGCATTTATTGCTTGTACACTTTTGGATCGCAGCCATTCTGACTGGTGTGAAGTTGGTACCTCATTGTGGTCTTGATTTGCATTTCTCTGATAATGAGTGATGTTGAGCATCTTTTCATGTGTTTGTTAGCCATCTGTATGTCTTCTTTGGAGAAATGTCTATTTAGTTCTTTGGCCCATTTTTTGAGTGGGTCGTTTATTTTTCTGGAATTGAGCTGCATAAGTTGCTTGTATATTTTTGAGATTAGTTGTTTGTCAGTTGCTTCATTTGCTATTATTTTCTCCCATTCAGAAGGCTGTCTTTTCACCTTGCTTATATTTTCCTTTGTTGTGCAGAAGATTTTAATCTTAATTAGATCCCATTTGTTTATTTTTGCTTTTATTTCCAGAATTCTGGGAGGTGGATCATAAAGGATCCTGCTGTGATTTATGTGAGAGAGTGTTTTGCCTATGTTCTCCTCTAGGAGTTTTATAGTTTCTGGTCTTATGTTTAAATCTTTAATCCATTTCGGGTTTATTTATGTGTGTGGTGTTAGAAAGTGATCTAGTTTCATTCTTTTACAAGTGGTTGACCAGTTTTCCCAGCACCACTTGTTAAAGAGATTGTCTTTAATCCATTGCATATTCTTGCCTCCTTTATCCCAGGGATGCAAGGATTCTTCAATATCCACAAATCAATCAATGTAATTCACCACATTAACAAATTGAAAAATAAAAGCCATATGATTATCTCAATAGATACAGAGAAGGCCTTTGACAAAATTCAACATCCACTTATGATAAAAACTCTCCAGAAAGCAGGAATAGAAGGAACATACCGCAACATAACAAAAGCTATATATGACAAACCCACAGCAAACATTATCCTCAATGTTGAAAAACTGAAAGCATTTCCCCTAAAGTCAGGAACAAGACAAGGGTGCCCACTTTCACCGCTACTATTCAACATAGTTCTGGAAGTTTTGGCCACAGCAATCAGAGCAGAAAAAGAAATAAAAGGAATCCAAATTGGAAAAGAAGAAGTAAAACTCTCACTGTTTGCAGATGACATGATCCTCTACATTGATAACCCTAAAGACTCCACCAGAAAATTACTAGAGCTAATCAATGAATATAGTAAAGTTGCAGGATATAAAATCAACACACAGAAATCCCTTCCATTCCTATACACTAATAATGAGAAAGTAGAAAAAGAAATTAAGGAAACAATTCCGTTCACCACTGCAATGAAAAGAATAAAATACTTAGGAATATATCTACCTAAAGAAACTGAAGACCTATATATAGAAAACTATACTCTTCTTCAAAGCATTCTGCAAATATTGAAAAGATTTCTGAAATTTTCTATAGAAAAGCTTCAAAATCAGTTTGTGAATTACACAAGAAAATTATTCTTGTTACTTCATAACATCATATTAAATTTTAATGTCTGCAGTCAAATGTTTTATCATTAGCATTTGTCTTAAGAGAAGACTCTGAAAGTTATTAAATACAGAGAGACAAAAAATAATTTTGGAAGTCTTTTAGGGATCACATCACTGCCAAATTAACAAACAGTAGTATTTTACTCTGCCACTGCAGGCTAACCCATACAATGGAATGCTGGATGTGGAGAAAACAGTGGCAATAAATCCTTAAAACAAAGTATGCTTATTTAAGAAATTTTAAAAATAAAATTCATGGTCTCTTTGGAAATGCCAAAAGATTTATTTCCAATTTTGTTTCATAATAAACATTTTGATGATATGACCACACAGTTGGATCTATCTTCAACTGTAAATATATATATATATATATATATATATATATATATATATAACACCTCAGATATGCAGGTGACACCACTCTTATGGCAGAAAGCATAGAAGAACTGAAGAGCCTCTTGATGAAAATGAAAGAGGAGAGTGAAAAAGTTGGCTTATAACTCAACATTCAGAAAACTAAGATCATGGCATCTGGTCCCATCAGTTCAGTTCAGTCGCTCAGTCGTGTCTGACTCTTTGCGACCCCATGAATCGCAGCACGCCAGGCCTCCCTGTCCATCACCATCTCCTGGAGTTCACTCAGACTCACGTCCATCAAATCCATGATGCCATCCAGCCATCTCATCCTGGGTTGTCCCCTTCTCCTCCTGCCTCCAATCCCTCCCAGCATCAGAGTCTTTTCCAATGAGTCAACTCTTCGCATCAGGTGGCCAAAGTACTGGAGTTTCAGCTTTAGCATCATTCCTTCCAAAGAAATCCCAGGGCTGATCTCCTTCAGAATGGACTGGTTGGATCTCCTTGCAGTCCAAGGGACTCTCAAGAGTCTTCTCCAACACCACAGTTCAAAAGCATCAATTCTTCAGCACTCAGCCTTCTTCACAGTCCAACTCTCACATCCATACATGACCACAGGAAAAACCATAGCCTTGACTAGGTGGACCTTAGTCAGCAAAGTAGTGTCTCTGCTTTTGAATATGCTATCTAGGTTGGTCATAACTTTTCTTCCAAGGAGTAAGCATCTTTTAATTTCATGGCTGCAGTCACCATCTGCAGTGATTTTGGAGCCCCCCAAAATAAAGTCTGACACTGTTTCCACTGTTTCCCCATCTGTTTCCCATGGAGTGATGGGACCAGATGCCATGATCTTCGTTTTCTGAATGTTAAGCTTTAAGCCAACTTTTTCACTCTCCTCTTTCACTTTCATCAAGAGGTTCTTTAGTTCCTCTTCACTTTCTGCCATAGGGGTGGTGTCATCTGCATATCTGAGGTTATTGATATTTCTTCCAGCAATCTTGATTTCAGCTTGTGTTTCTTCCTGGCCAGCGTTTCTCATGATGTACTCTGCATAGAAGTTAAATAAGCAGGGTGACAATATACAGCCTTGACATACTCCTTTTCCTATTTGGAACCAGTCTGTTGTTCCATGTCCGGTTCTAACTGTTGCTTCCTGACCTGCATACAGATTTCTCAAGAGGCAGGTCAGGTGGTCTGGTATTGCCATCTCTTTCAGTATTTTCCACAGTTTCTTGTGATCCACACAGTCAAAGGCTTTGGCATAGTCAATAAAGCAGAAATAGATGTTTTTCTGGAAGTCTCTTGCTTTTTCCATGATCCAGCGGATGTTGGTAATTTGATCTCTAGTTCCTCTGCCTTTTCTAAAACCAGCTTGAACATCTGGAAGTTCATGGTTCATGTATTGCTGAAGCCTGGCTTGGAAGATTTTGAGCATTACTTTACTAGCATGTGAGATGAGTGCAATTGTGCGGTAGTTTGAGCATTCTTTGGCATTGCCTTTCTTTGCGACTGGAATGAAAACTGACCTTTTCCAGTCCTGTGACCACTGCTGAGTTTTCCAAATTTGCTGGCATATTGAGTGCAGCGCTTTCACAGCATCATCTTTCAGAATTTGAAACAGCTCCACTGTAATTCCATCACCTCCACTAGCTTTGTTCGTAGTGATGCTTTCCAAGGCCCACTTGACTTCACATTCCAAGATGTCTGGCTCTAGATTAGTGATCACATCTTCATGATTATCTGGGTCGTGAAGATCTTTTTTGTACATTTCTTCCGTGTATTCTTGCCACTTCTTCTTAATATCTTCTGCTTCTGTTAGGTCCATACCATTTCTGTCCTTTATCTAGCCCATCACTTCATGGCAAATAGATGGGGAAACAGCGGAAACAGTGGCCAACTTTATTTTTGGGGGCTCCAAAGTCACTGCAGATGGTGACTGCAGCCATGAAATTAAAAGACACTTGCTCCTTGGAAGAAAAGTTATGACCCACCTAGACAGCATATTAAAAATCAGAGATATTTCTTTGCCAGCAAAGGTCCATCTAGTCAAAGCTATGGTTTTTCCAGTAGTCATGTATGGATGAGAGAGTTGGACCATAAAGAAAGTTGAGTACTGAAGAATTGATGCTTTTGAAGGGTGGTGTTGGAGAAGACTCCTGAGAGTCCCTTGGACTGCAAGGAGATACAACCAGTCCATCTTAAATGGAACCAGTCCTGAATGGTCACTGGAAAGACTGATGCTGAAGCTAAAACTCCAATACATTGACCACCTGATGCAAAGAACTGATTCATTTGAAAAGACCCTGATCCTGGGAAAGATTGAAGTCAGGAAGAGAAGGGGATGACAGAGGATGAGACGGTTGGATGGTATCACCGACTGAACGGACTTGAGTTTGAGTAAACTCTGAGAGTTGGTGATGGACAGGGAGGCCTGGAGTGCTGCAGTCCATGGGGTCATAAAGAGCTGGACACGACTGAGCAACTGAACTGAACTGATACATGTATCTACTGTCGATGTTTACATGCTCAGTTGCTCAGTTATGTTTGACTCTTTGCAACCCTTTGGACTGTAGCCTGCCAGGTCTCTCTATCCATGGGATTTTCCCGACAGGAATACTGGGGTGGCCATTTTCTCCTCCAGATGATCTCCCCGACCCAGAGATCAAACCAGTATCTCTTGTGTCTCCTGCACTGAAGGTGGATTCTTTACCACTGAGCCACTGATGAAGCTCCTTATAGATAGATATGATAAAGATATATGGGATCATAGCACAAAAATATGTGATTATAATGAAAAGTGTGGCCTCTGATTATTCTGTGTAACTGACTGAGAACTAATTATGTCTTCATCACCATTTCCTCCCCACTCCAGTCTTTGCATAGACAAGGATCACCCTATCTAATTAATAGAGAACTGAAAGCACTTCTCATCCCTGGTGAAACTTTCAGTGTCTTATTTTTGCATTTTTTCAAGTCAGGTTGGGAGCACCTTCAAGGGGGATCTTGTTTGGTTTGGCTTCTACTTTTGCCAAGAGAGATGTTACTTTCTGAGGTGGAGAGAGAAAAAAAAAAAAGGGCTCATCAAAAAGGACAGGTACGGGTCCACCACCACCAAAACTCCCAGTAACCCCACCAGCACCACCAGCACCACCAGTACCAGCAGCAGCACCACCACAACCAGTACCACCAGCACAAATCGGCTTAGGTCTGCTTAGCCTCTAACTGTGAGTTGAGAGTAACAGAAATATACTCTCCCAAGAACAGAGAAGAAGAAAAAACAAAAAACAGTTCTTCTCTAGACCTTCTCAGAGGAAGGTCTGTTAAGAATTTTGGAAGGATGAATAGGGCTCAGCAGGAGTGCAGGAGAGAGTGGGGGATATAAGATCTCCAGACCAAGGAGACATGGTATTAGGTATTAAGTGTGAAGGTTCAGGAACTTCTAGCAGTTCACTGTGGGCCAAGACCAGTGGCTTCAGGCCATGAAGTATCCTGGTTTGTCAAAGAATTTGGACTCTACGAAATCTGAGAACTACTTCAAGTGGAGTAGATTGGAATTTGGAAATACCAGTGTTGCTGCAGCTAGAGGAGGGATGCAGGCAGATGGGGTTAGAAACAGGTTCCCAGTGTCTTTCATGTGAGAACAGGTGAAAAATGCAAGCTTGTTCAGGGGCAGGGAGAATGGAAAAGGGAGGAGATATGTAGGAGCTATTACTGATAACTGAGGATCTACTGGATGTGAGGATTGAAAGGGAGGCATTCTTCCTGCTGCACTCAGAAAACTGCAAAAACTAATTACAATGATCCACTCACCTTGTTTAAAATGCTTTCATTGACTTTCTGAGGTTTTCAGACAAAGATGAAATTCCTCACCTACTCACCTTTGTATCTCTAGTACCGAATGTCTAGTCGTCACTTAATAAGTACAAATATTCTTCATCTCATCTTCTCCCTGGTCTATGAACATACATGTGTGCTAAGTCACTTCAGTTGTGTCAGACTTTTGTGATCCTATGGACTGTAGCCCTCCAGGCTCCCCTGTCCATGGGATTCTCCAGGCAAGAATACTGGAGCGGGTTGCCATGCCCTCCTCCTGGGGATCTTCCAAACCCAGGTATCGAACCTGTGTCTCTTATGTCTCCTGAATTGGCAGGCAGGTTCTTTACCACCAGTGCCACCTGGGAAGCCCACACGTGCTATTTAAGTTGATCTTTCCCTGAAGGTAAAGAAAGATTTTAAAGGAGATAAACTGAGGTTTCTGTCAGTGGCAGAAGTGGCAAGAGCTCTTGGCACTCACAGTGACAACCTGATACACATTTTGTCCAAATAAGGTAGTTAGGGTAAATTTCTCAATAACCTATAAATTGTAATATAAAGATTATGATTATGCTCTATTGCACATTTTACATTTGCTGGGTTGGTCCTTGGTCTTTGGTAGAATAGTAATAAGTGTTCTTAGGGTGAGAGATATGAATGTTCTAATCTCAGCATGACCATAAGCTCAGACTATTTATTATTTTAAATGACCTTTTTTCATATAAGTGAAACCCAGGGGTATTTTAAAGTGTAGAATGTTGGCAAGGCCATCTGATATATTCCTATAAATGCATGCCCTGAGGCCTTTCCTGAACATAGTTAACCCATTTGGGATAAACATTCTTAAAATTATCCTACATCAAATAAATATTGACATGTTTTTAAGGTCATTTGCTACAAGACTAGAATTTTAACAGAAAGCTAAATTTGATGTAATTTTTTAAACCACTAAGTGGAATTGAAATTCATGGCATTTATTTGAGAGTATAAATCTTAAGCATTAAGAAATCATTTTGAATTTCTGTAGTTCCTGTCATACCCTAAGCTGCTGGTGTATATATATATATAGGCTATTCACATACAATGCCTGTAAAATATTCTTTATATCCTATTTTTTTTCTAAAATGCCCAGAAACCCAAGGACTTGATATGATAGAACAGAAGATTCTTTTTTATTGTATTATACATTTATTCATTATATATATAAGAGATTAATTCCAAGCTATTATTTATCTCTGTGCTATTCACTTTTCCCTTTCTGGACTATGCTTCATAGATAATAAAGGAAACAAAAAGACAGAGAATTGGGTCTGGGAGGAAAAAATTAGAGAGGAAAAATAGTTTCTATTATTGAGATAGATGATGGATTTAGAGAGGCAGGGCAAAAGGTTGTCATTCTTCTAATGAATATTTTTGTTCCACATCGAAGCACAAATATGTTTCAGGATTTGTGTGTGAGGGGGTATCCATAATGAGAAGAAACATTTCTTCTTGGGAGCCAAATAACAAGGAACATATCTCATCTCACAATGAAACTAGACACACGTTTTGTTTATTTGACAAGAGAATTGATGATGTCTTTACATCCCACAGAGTAATCTCTTAATTTCTGGGTTCCCAGGAGCAATCCTAAATTCCCCATCCACCTTAGATCAGGCTTCTGGCAAAAACTGATTCTAGGAAATTGCTATGCTTCCCAGTTTTGGTTGCTTGTGAGTGAGGGGGTGCGGGCGGGGGACAGGAAGTTGTTCACCTAAAAATGATTGCTATGCACAATTGCTTAAGAAGGGAAGAAATGGGTTTTACATCTTGATTTTTAAAAACAAAATCATTAAGGCAATACCTTTATAAGATGATGCACTTTCAGGTCCATACATGACCACTCCTGGAACACTTGCCCTTTCTCCCAAGTCACCTTGAGTTGGCTTTGTTATCATTGCTTTCCGAAAATCAAGCTGTGGCAATGCCTTTCCGTCTCTCCCACTCTTACTCCTACTTAAAGCAAAGTCCCAAAACCAAATTTTGGGGTTTAAAGAAGATTCCCACAGTCAAGACAGATCATAAGCATTCAAATGAGGCTGTCAGATGAAAGATAAAACATTTAAATGCTTAGGTGGTAGACAAAATCCTTCCCTCCCCTTACAACGGTGACCATGCTCTAATCCTTGGAACCTATGAATATGTTATATGACCTGGCATAAGAGACTTTGCAGGTATACTTAAAGATAAATTATCTCAGATTTTCTGGGTAGGCGGGCTTCCCTGGTGGCCTAGTGGTAGAGTCTGCCTGCCAGTGCAGGAGACAGGGTTTCAATCCCTGGGTCAGGAAGATCCCCTGGAGAAGAAAATGGCAACCCACTCCAGTATTCTTGCCTGGGACATCCCATGAACAGAAGAGCCCAGTGGGCTACATAGGCTATGGGGTTGCAAAAGAGTCAGAAACAACTTAGTGACTAAATAACAGCAACAATCTGAATAGGCACAGCTGAGCACCTGCTCTGGCTGGAATCAAAGAGAGGCAGCAGAAGAAGTTAGTGACAACCCTGCATGCAAGCCGGCTATTGGAGGAGGCCACATGGGAAATATGAGCTCAGATGTGGTCAGCCTCTAGCAGTAGAGACCAGCGCAGGGGGACGGCCATCAAATGCACAAGGATCTCGGTCCTCCAACCACATGGGCCTGAACTGAACCGACAAGCCTAGTCAGCTGTGAGCCACACTCTAGACCAATGAATGCAGCCCTCATGACACACTCCTTTTGGCCTTGAGAAACCCTACACAAATACCCATTTAAGCCTACCCAGACTTCTGACCTACAGAAGTTGTAAGATTGAAAAACAATAACAGGGACTTCCTTGGTGGTCCAGTGGTAAGAATCTGCCTGTCAATGCAGGGGACACAAGTTCGATTCCTGGTCTGGGAACTAAGATGCCACATGCTGTGGGGCAACTAAGCTCACACACCACAACTACTGAAGCCTGCTCGCCCTAGAGCCCATGCTCCAAAACAAGAGACGCCACTGCAATGAGAAACCTGCACACTGCAAAAAGAGAAAGTCCACGTACCTCAGCAAAGACTTAGTGCAGCCAAAACTAAATAGATAAATAAAATAAATGTCAACTATAATGGCTCAGGCTAGTCCCATCACTTCATGGCAAATAGATGGGGAAACAGTGGAAACAGTGACAGACTTTATTTTCTTGGGCTCCAAAATCACTGCAGATGGTGACTGCAGTCAAGAAATTAAAAGATGCTTACTCCTTGGAAGAAAAGCTATGACCAACCTAGACAGCATATTAAAAAGGAGAGACATTACTTCGCCGACAAATGTCTGTCTAGTCAAAGCTATGATTTTTCCAGTAGTCATGTATGAATGTGAGAGTTGCACTATAAAGAAAGCTGAGCACTGAAGAATTGATGCTTTTAAATTGTGATGTTGGAGAAAACCCATGAGTCTCTTGGACTGCAAGGAGATCAAACTAGTCAATCTTAAAGGAAATCAGTCCTGTGTCTTCACTGGAAGGACTGATGCTGAAGCTGAAACTCCAATAGTTTGGCCACCTGATGCAAAAAACTGATTCATTAGAAAAGACCTTGATGGTGGGAAAGATTGAAGGCAGAAGGAGAAGGGGACGAAAGAGAATGAGATGGTTGTATGGTATCACCGACTTGATGGACATGAGTTTGAGGGAGCTCCAGGAGTTGGTGATGGACAGGGAAGCCTGGCATGCCGCAGTCTTTGGGGTTACAAAGAGTTGGACACGATTGAGCAACTGAACTGAACTAAATTGATAATGGCTCAGGCAGTAAAGAATCTGTCTGCAATGCAGGAGACCTGGGTTCAGTCCCTGGGTCAGGAAGATCCCTTGGACAAGGGAATGGCAACCCACTCCAGTATTCTTGCTTGGAGAATTCCTGAGGTTACAGTCCATGGTGTCACAAAGATTTGAACAAAACTGAGTGACTAACACTTATTAAGTCACGAAGTTTGTGGAAATGTTACAGAAGCAATAGAAAACTTAGAGATGTAACTACAAATTCTAATAGAATCTTTACTTCTACTTTTACTGTTAGTTTTGACAATGATGAGAGAGAAAAGAAAATCAACTTAGAGTAGCTTTTCCTCAAAATGTACCAATTTGTTTTGTCAGACAAGTTTCAGTCAGTAAAAAAGAAGCCATTGCAGGTATTTTGAGTAGGAAGGATTTAACATAAGACATTAAGCACTTTAAAAAACGATAACAAAAACAAGGGTTGAGGAAACAAAAGTGAGCCAAACCACCTCTCATGAAACATGGAAATTGAAAGAACTACAAGAAACCACTGCTGATGAT
This sequence comes from Budorcas taxicolor, assembly GCF_023091745.1. Lineage (NCBI taxonomy): Eukaryota > Metazoa > Chordata > Mammalia > Artiodactyla > Bovidae > Budorcas > Budorcas taxicolor. Next base: position 17,032,339 of record NC_068926.1, on the reverse strand, counting down.
TTCAGTTAACTGTGGTACCAAAATGAGCTGTTCTCAGAATGAATGGGAGCAGTTGGCAAAGCTTCCTGTCAACTGCTTGCTAAAGTGAATGCTTGCCTTGCTCTGCAGGAGGAATAATAATGGCTTCTGCCTCTGTCCCGCTCTCTGAACCTCACGTGACTGGTGGAATCTAACCCAGAAACTAGGCTTCTAGCTCGTGCAATATAGAGACAAGAACAGAAGGAAAACAGCCCTGAGTGGCTGGCACATGGCTGTACATCGTTGTTGCCACTCCATCAGTACCCACGTGTAGAAAGATGAAGAAAAATGAAGCAGGAAGAAGAAAAAATCACCATCCACCAAAGCATTCAGTGACAAAGATTCAGACACAAAATGAAATGGAAAAGCTCCATTGTGTCCAGATGAGTACTTCCACTCTACACCTCTAAGTGCTTTTTTCTACACTCACACAATATGACATCATGGAATACTAAAAACTAGTTCCATTTTCTCCTTTTACATAAAAGGAGTGGAAAAAGTCTATAGAGATTGTGTGATAGCCCAAAACAAGTTGGCTGGTTAGGCAGGAACCAGGGTCAAGAGCTTATGGAGTCTTTCTAGTCTCCCAACTTCCTGTCAAGGTCTAGGAAACGTCTAGGTTTTTACCTAACTTAGAGGCTAACAAGTTAGTCTGTTACCGAGTATGGACGTTGGCAGAAGACAGAAGACTCTTGGATCAGGGACAACGGACTTCAGTCCTCATGTCACAGCGGTGGCCAGGCTGTCAGATGGTCATATTGGTCCCCCTTGATTGTCAAACTTCACAGAAGTGATGCAGAGGGGCCCGGAGGCTGCTATGCACACAGTAGGTTTGTGTCATAGCCAGAGAACACTGAGCTTGAGGAATGTTCTGCTTTTTTTTTTTTTTTTTTTAGCAAATGGAAGCAAGCCTACTCTTTGTCCTATAAAACATGTTACCTCAATCTTCAGGGTGAAGTGAAGTGAAGTGAAGTCGCTCAGTTGTGTCCGACTCTTTGCGACCCCGTGGACTGTAGCCTACCAGGCTCCTCCATCCATGGGATTCTCCAGGCAAGAATACTGGAGTGGGTTGCCATTTCCTTCTCCAGGGGATCTTCCCAATCCAGGGATCGAACCTGGGTCTCCCACATTGCGGGCCGTCGCTTTAACCTCTGAGCCACCAGGGAAGCACAAATATAACCCTGAGAAACGACATTGATAAAGGGTTTCGCATTCTTGGCAGACTTGCAAGAATGTGCACCAGAGGGTCTGTGGCAACTCACCCCTTCTAACACCACTGATGGGTTTCCCTGGTGACTCAGCTGGTAAAGAATCCACCTGCAATGCAGGAGACCTGGGTTCGACCCCTGGGTTGGGAAGAGGAGGAGGGCATGGCAACCCACTCCAGTATTCTTGCCTGGAGAATCCCTGTGGACAGAGGAGTCTGGTGGGCTACAGTCCATGGGGTCACAGATTCAGACACGACTGAGAGACTAAACACTACACTGCTACTACTCATACCACTTATAATTTAAAATACTTAATACTATGTGCAAAACAACATATGTAATGTATGTAAATATTCCACCTCTGAAATTTAACCAATTCTGCATATGGTTTTAGTCCATTCATTTTCACTACCGTATAATATTGCAGTGGGTGAATAGGTAACAATTTATTAATCCATTCTCCTGCTGATGAACATCAGGGCTGGTTTGCAGTATTTTGCTGTTATGCTACTATGAATCTTCTTGTGTACGTTTACTAGTATCTTTGTGCAAAAGTTTGTCTAGAGGATTTGATGAGATGCGAAATTATCTGATTATTAATGAAGTTAAAAATAACTTCTTATATTTTAGTTACAATTTGTGTTTCATGTCTATGAATTGTCTGTTTATGTTTTTAGCTCATTTTTCTGCTAGGTTGCTTTTCTTTAAAACTTTAAATTTATTTTTAAGAGTTCATAGTTTCATCACTGATTCAAGGTTAAAACCAAATCTCTTAGTAATAGGAACATTCTTAATGTACACATACACACCCACTCCCCCCTCCACCACTGCCAAAAAAAAGGTATCTATTAAAACCTGTAATTGCAAACATCTTTTATATGACAATCTGATAAAAGCATTCTTTTAAAAATCAGAAACCAGACAGAGATGCTCTCTATCTTGGCTTCTATTCAACATTATACTTCAAGTCTTACCTAGCTCATTAAGGGAAGAATAGAAAATAAAAGATAAAAGAGGAAAGGTAAGAAGAAAAAAATAATCACAGATGAAATCATTGTCTACTTGGAAAAGCCAAAATTATTCAAGGAAACATGATTAGAAATGATAAGAGAATTTATAAGTTGTATGGGCATGTTTAGAATCACAAATGAGTGATAATGTTTTTCTGCAGCTAGTGAGATGACAATATTCTTTTTTTTCTTTAAGCTGTTAATGTGGTGAATCACTCTTGTCAGTTCAGTCACTCAGTCATGTCCGACTCTCTGCAACCCCATGAACTGCAGCACGCCAGGCCTTACTGTCCATCACTAACTCCCGGAGTTTACCCAAACTCATGTCCATTGAGTTGGTGATGCCATCCAGCCATCTCATCCTCTGTCGTCCCGTTTTCCTCCTGCCTTCAATCTTTCCCAACATCAGGGTCTTTGCAAATGAGGCAGCTCTTCCCATCAGGTGGCCAAAGAATTGGAGTTTCAGCTTCAACATCAGTCCCTCCAATGAACACCCAGGACTGATCTCCTTTAGGATGGACTGGTTGGATCTCCTTGCAGTCCAAGGGACTCTCAAGAGTCTTCTCAGTTCAAAAGCACAGTTCAAAAGCATCAATTCTTCAGTGCTCAGCTTTCTTCACAGTCCAGCTCTCACATCCATACATGACCACTGGAAAAACCATAGCCTTGACTAGACGGACCTTTGTTGGCAAAGTAATGTCTCTTCTTTTCAATATGCTATCTAGGTTGGTCATCACTTTCCTTCCAAGGAGTAAGTGTCTTTTATTTTCATGGCTGCAATCACCATCTGCAGTGATTTTGGAGCCCCCTCAAATAAAGTCAGCCACTGTTTCCCCATCTATTTCCCATGAAGTGATGGGACCAGATGCCATGATCTTCGTTTTCTGAATGTTGAGCTTTAAGCCAACTTTTTCACTCTCCTCTTTCACTTTCATCAAGAGGCTCTTTAGTTCTTCACTTTCTGCCATAGGGTGGTGTCATCTGAATATCTGAGGTTATTGATATTTCTCCTGGCAATCTTGATTCCAGCCTGTGCTTCTTCCAGCCCAGCGTTTCTCGTGATGTACTCTGCATATAAGTTGAATAAGCTCTTGTAGACTTTTTTTTTTTTTTTTTTTTTAGAATTTAGACCACCTCTGTGGATATTTATTCATCTTGTATTGCTATCTCATGCTTAGTTGATTTTAATCCATGCTTTGGACAACCTGGAGACCTACGTTGGCAATTCTTTCCTCCAGCAAGTATTTACATTTGCTTCTTGTTGAAGTCCAGGAAACCACTGGCCTAGGGCCACATTTTCTGTCTTCAAGGACCCAGGTTAAAACCTGAGCTTCTGATTGAGCTCATTGAGCTGATTGCTGGCAAGAGGCTTATTCTCAAGTGTGACCTGCTGATGTTGGTTCTGGCCCTCAGACAAACATCCTTTTCATTTTAGCTTACTTTTTAACATGCTGATTGCGATTCCAGCTTTCTTTCTTTCCCAGGGAAAGGGAGGTGGTGGTGTTAGAGGTTTTCCTTATTTCCTGTGAACTCAGCAATGCACTAAAAATTAAGTTGCATGCAGAATCTAGTCGTTTTGTACTGGAAGAGATTTTTAAAGAACACTGTTTCCCATTTTGACCCACATTGTCTTTTCAATCTACCCTAATGCTTTCAAATTTCCCTGTCTTGTGGAATATAAAAAAAATCAAGATGTGGCTGACACTGCTAGTTTCCTACTTAATATCCATTATCCATTTCTCCTTTAATAACAGACCTCAATTTTATTCAGGGTTGCAATGTGTCCAGCTGAAAAACTGTATTTGCTAATCTTAATGGCAACCAGGCTTGCTCATGTCATTCAATTCTGGTCAATTATCAGAATCCAGAGTCACTGATTGTGTTTCAGGAAAGCCATTGACAGAAGTTAACTCAAGCTTCTAGGTCCTTTTGCTTTTCTCCCTTCCTCAATTTTCATTTCTAAGAGGTTCCTTGAGAGCTTGGCCAAAAGAACTCCAAAGACTTTGGCAGTAAATTTTTGTACCCATTCTGGACTTCCTGTAACACAGAGAAAAACAAACTATCTTGTTTAATTCACTATTATTTGGATCTTTAGTTACATACACTGAAGGCAGTTCCCTACTGATGTATTTCATATCTGATTTTGATGTAACTTTTAATTGTTATCTTAACATATTTAAGTAGCAGTCTTTAGAAAAAATCACAGTCACAAATCCCATTTATTTTATGTTTGGTAATTTAAAGTGTTTTGCTTTATCATGGTTAATTATGGAAGCAGCTGGAGATGAAATACATCTAGGCTTGTTATTTCAAGAAATTTTTATTGAAGGTATAATTTGATCCTATTCAAAAAGAAATGAAACTATAATTTAAGTCAATAGCTATTATCTGATATTTGATATGTATCTTGACTTCCACATTTTACACTCCTTGTTAGAAAATTATCTGATTCCATTTATAATCATGCCTGGTTATTTCCTCCAAGCGCAACCATTAATGTACTTCAACTTTTATTATACTGAGTCTGTTTTAATGGCATTGAAAGTTATCTATGCATTGTTTTCCCACTAGTCCCCAAGTAGAAAAGTAATAGAATCAACTATCCCTTTAGCTATTTTCATTTATTTTAATATACCTTAATTTTTTTGGACATCTGGTAACTATTGCCATGCAGATGGATATATATTGGATAAAGATCACATTCTATGTTCAAAATTGACAGTAATTGGCTTCTCAGTTTTGATAGATAGGGCCGTTTGACTTGGCTATACAATCTCTACTGTCAATATTTCAATTAATTTTTTAAACACTCATTTCATTGGAAGCTCCACACTCAGGCAGAGTGGTGATGATGATTATTTCTAAAGCAAAGAGGAGAACTTAATCAGAGAGGAAACTTGAAGAAAGAGGATGCTTAGTTGATTTATGGACATGAGTTTGTGTAAGCTCTGGGAGTTGGTGATGGACAGGGAAGCCTGGCGTGCTGTGGTCCATGGGGTCACAAAGAGTTGGACATGACTGAGCGATTGAACTGAACTGAACTGACTAGTTGATTTTGAGCTGAGCCTGCACATGATAACCTGTAACCATCCAATATGATTTAAATATCTCCCATCAGGGCTCCCAGAGTCCTCAGTGCTACAAAGGCACTACCTCACTGAATACCCTGAAGGATCCACTGAAAATCCCGGAGGACTGAGGTCTCAAGGAGCAGTGGGTAGGACTAATGGATAAGAAGGTGCTGAACCATAGCAAGGAAACCAAGGAAGAAAGAGCTCTAATTATCTCACTAATTTTCTCCTTTGTACAGGCAGTTGTGCTAAATATCCATACAGAGCACATACCTAATTGTCCCAGTGAACCTTGTGGGGAAGGGGTTTAGTAACCTCCGACCAGGGATGTTGAACTTCAGAAATGTTATGAAGTCCACATGTTATGGAGCCCAAATGTTATGAAGCTTGTTTCTATTTACTACTCTTATTTCACTGTAAAAACAGGGAGGGAAGCCTTGAAATCAGACTATTACTTGGAGGTGGGCTTCTGTTTAGGAATTCTCCTGTGGTGCTTTTAATTTTTATTTCTTCCCACTCTACTAGGGGCTTCCCTGGTGGCTCAGAGGTTGAAACGTATGCCTGCAATGCGGGAGACCTGGGTTCGATCCCTGGGTTGGGAAAATCCCCTGGAGAAGGAAATGGAAACCCACTCCAGTACTCTTGCCTGGAGAATCCCATGGAGGGAGGAGCCTGGTAGGCTGCAGTCCACAGGGTTGAAAAGAGTCGGACACGACTGAGTGACTTCACTTCACTTCACTTTCCACTCTACTAAGAGACAAAGGCGACACAGGGAATTAGCCCTCTCATCTTCCTCTAGGTGGCAAGATTTTTTTTTTTTAATTATTCAAGTATGATAACACACTTAACAGGAGTCTGGAAAACTATAGAACAAAGTTACGTATAGTTCCATTATATATTATAATTCTTTTTTTAAAGATAAATTAAGATTTTACTTGGAGTTTCAATATCAAACTCTCAAAAATTAATAGAATGAATATAAAGAAAAGTTGAAGGGCACAGTAGACCTGAAAAGCACCATGAAGCAATTCAGCATGATTACGATTTATACAATTTTCACACAACAGAATACAAATTCCATTCCAGTTCCCATAGACTATAAACTAGGAGACACTGGAACATATCCAGGGCCATAAAACAAGGTGCAAAATTTTCATGGTCTAAAAATATTGAAATCCTACAGAATCTGTTCTCTTATCACTGTGGAATTATGTTAGAAATCAACACCAAAAGATATTTGAAAATAACTTGCACATTTTCAAGTGCAATGTGGCATGTATAGGTCACAAGATTTTTTTTAACTTTGTTTTTGTACTAGGGTCTTGTCCCAGCTTTATCAAACAGTGTCACCCAATATCCTACTCTTCTTGGCCACAGGGCCCTTGTCCCCAGGGCACATGTTATTCACTAGAATCTAAGTTCTAGGTCACTCAGGTTTTCAGATGGGCCCAGCCTAATGTCAGCACTGGGGCTTGCTTGCTGTCTGGATTCCTACCCTCTCATTCCTCCCAGGCTCCTTGAACTTCTGTTCAGTTTAGTTCAGTTGCTCAGTCATGTCGGACTCTTTGCAACCCCATGAATTGCAGCATGCCAGGCCTCCCTGTCCATCACCAACTCCTAGAGTTCACTCAGACTCATGTCCATCAAGTTCATGATGCCATCCAGCCATCTCACCCTCTGTAGTCCCCTTCTCCTCCTGCCCCCAATTCCTTCCAGCATCAGGGTCTTTTCCAATGAGTCAACTCTTTGCATGAGGTGGCCAAAGTACTGGAGTTTCAGCTATAGCATCAGTCCTTCCAATGAACACCCAGGACCGATCTCCTTTAGAATGGACTGGTTGGATCTCCTTGCAGTCCAAGGGACTCTCAAGAGTCTTCTCCAACACCACAGTTCAAAAGGATCAATTCTTTGGCGCTCAGCTTTCTTTATAGTCCAACTCTCACATCCATACATGACCACTGGAAAAACCATAGCCTTGACTAGACGGACCTTTGTTGGCAAAGTAATGTCTCTGCTTTTTAATATGCTGTCTAGGTTGGTCATAACTTTCCTTCCGAGGAGTAAGCAGTACTCATCTGCAGTGATTTTAGAGCCCCCCAAAAAAGTCTGACACTGCTTCTACTGTTTCCCCATCTGTTTCCCATGAAGTGATGGGACCAGATGCCATGATCTTCGTTTTCTGAATGTTGAGCTTTAAACCAACATTTTCACTCTTCTCTTTTACTTTCATCAAGAGGCTTTTTAGTTCCTCTTCACTTTCTGCCATAAGGGTGGTGTCATCTGCATATCTGAGGTGATTGATATTTCTCCCGGCAATCTTGATTCCAGCTTGTGCTTCTTCCAGCCCAGGGTTTCTCATGATTTACTCTGCATATAAGTTAAATAAGCAGGGTGATAATATACAGCCTTGATGTACTCCTTTTCCTCTTTGGAACCAGTCTGTTGTTCCATGTCCAGTTCTAACTGTTTCTTCCTGACCTGCATATAGGTTTCTCAAGGGGCCGGTCAGGTGCTCTGGTATTCCCATCTCTTTCAGAATTTTCCACAGTTTATTGTGATCCATAGTCAATAAAGCAGAAATAGATGTTTTTCTGGAACTTTCTTGCTTTTTCCATGATCCAGCAGATGTTGGCAATTTGATCTCTGGTTCCTCTGCTTTTTCTAAAACCAGCTTGAACATCAGGAAGTTCACAGTTTATGTATTTCTGAAGCCTGGCTTGGAGAATTTTGAGCATTACTTTACTAGCGTGTGAGATGAGTGCAATTGTGTGGTAGTCTTAGTCAATTTTTAGTTTGGGGGCTACTGCAAATGAGTGCTGCTATAAACATTCTTTACATATACTTTAGTAAATGCAAATATACATTTAGTACATAATGCTAAATGGTTTTCAAAAATAGCCCCAGTTCACACTCCCCAAATTTAAAAATAGTTCCAGTTGCTCCATGTTTTACCAACACTTTGTATTGTCAGTCTTTTAAATTTTGACATTTCTTTCTGGTAAATGTCAAGTTGTTATATAGGTTTTTAAATTAGTGTTGCTTTGACAACTAAAAGTACAATTCATCATTCATTTGTTTCCTTTCCCTCACTAGAAATAATAAAAACCTGAAGTAAATATCATTTCTATAGATGTTTTGGTACTTTCACTACATATGTATGTATCCATAAATTATGTCTACAATTGGTCTCTTGCATTACAATTTTACATAAACAGTTAACTTAAATTTGCTTTTTTCTTTGACATAATGTTTTGGGATTACCCATGTTGATGCTTACAGATTAAGTTCATAAACTTTAATTGCTATATAGATTGCATATAATTTATTCCTTTTCTAATTAAGATAGGTTGTTTAAAAATTTTTGCTATTAAGAGGAATGCTACAGGTTTAACAATTTATGCTCCTACCAGAATTGCTTAAAATTTGTTTCTCCACCTTTCCTCAGTTTTTTGCATTGCCAGGCTTTTTAATTTTGGAGTGCAAAATAATACTCCACTATATTATTGAATTGGATATTTTTAATGCTATTTAGATTTCTTCTTCTATGAAATTTTCTCTTTATAGCTTTTACCTATAATTCTTTTGGGTTGTTTGTGGTTTCCTCACTGAATGGTTGGAGAAGGAAATGGCAACACACTCCATTATTCTTGCCTGGAGAATCCCATTGACAGAGGAGCCTAACAGGCTACAGTCCATGAGATTGCAAAGAGTTAGACACGACTGAGCAACTAATACACACTGAATGGCGGTTCTTAACTGATTCATTGAGTCTGTATATAAATTTTCTTTTAGTTATATAGGTATCAAATTCAACTTCCTAATATTTGGTTTGCCTTATCACTTTACTTGTGGTGTCTTGCTGAAGTTTTAAATTTTAAATTACGTGCATTACTTATTTTCTTTAATTTTTGCTTTTTCGTGACCTATTTAAGAAATCACTTGTACCTTGATATCGTAATGGCATTCTCCTATATTTTCTTACAATAGCTTTATAATTTTTCTTTGTATATGTAGATCTTTGATCCATCTGGAATTTATTTTTATGCATGCTGTAAATAGGGATCTAGTTTTATTTTCCTTCATGTGGATAGCCATATATCACTTATCAGTGATGGTTAATGCAGCCTATACCATTTAGCAAGTCACCAAATGTATATGAGTCCTTAACTAGGTTTTCTATTCAGTCACATCAGTCTATTTGCTGATATCTGTTATAGTTACTAGAACTTTATAATAAATAAAGATATTATCTTCTGCTGGCATTTAAAATGATCTGAGCTGTTGCTGTCTGTTCACTTATCCATAAGAATTTTAGGATTAGTTAATAAGATTCCACTTAAAAATCCCTCTCAGGAGTTGATTTCAGTTGCATCAAATTTAGAGAATATTTAAGCCCCTCATAGTTTTCATATCCAATTTGTTTATTATAGTTGTTTTGTACAGATTCTGTTTTTTGATTTGCCAGTGGTAAAGAACCTGCCTGCCAGTGCAGGAAATGCAAGAGACTCGGGTTCGATCCCTGGATCAGGAAGATCCTCTGGAATAGGAAATGGTATCCCACTCCAGGATTCCTTCCTGGAGAATACCATGGGCAGAGGAGCCTCATGGGCTACAGTCCATGGGGTCCCAAAGAGTCAGACATGACCAAGCAAGTGACCACATGTGCATTCATCACACACGCCCTATGTCAAAGGAACTGATTCCAATCTATGAATTTTTGCATCCCCTCCTTCCTTCTGAATTCTGTTTGCATCTTCCTGAAGCACCCTCTTTGGAATTGTTTCAGTGAGGGTCTGAGAATGATAAGGTTTCTTTGTCTTTTTCTGAATATTTCTTCATTCTGTCATCACTCTTTGTAATGAATACTGGAAGCTACCACCCAGATTCCTCTTTAGAAGTGAAGGACTGAGCTGCTGGTAGCACAGCAAGGTGACAAAGCCCAGCTGTCAGCCCTTCTAATGAGTAGTCCAGGGTTTACACCTGCTTCCCTTGTCAGCCCACATCCAGTGACTGATGTCTCAGGTGTATAAAGGCTGAGTCCATTCGCCTTGACTCTGAAGGGACATGCCAGGTTCAAAATCAAGCCCTTCACTGAGACCATAATGTAGGCCAACTCTTCACTTCATCCACTGTGGCTACCACCCCTTCCTCATGTGCTGTTCCCAAAGCATTCCCTAACAAACTCCTTACACTCATCTTGGACTCAGGGAAGACATCCCAAGTTGACTGATGTCACGGTTGAACCAAAAAAATAGGAGCTAATATGGAATTTTAAACTTGAATCATTAGTCTCCTGACTGTCGGTGTAGACGTCTTCACTGATGACAGATGAACAACAGATGAACTTTGGCACAAGGTAACAAACAGTGCAATAATTAGAACTTTTATCAGTAGTGAACTGGGATGTATTCTAATGGAAGGTAACATACTAGTAGTGGGTGTAACATATCAGGTGTTTAAGAAGTACGAGTGAACTAGTCATCTTAAGAACAAGGAAATTGGCTTAAGCAAAACTGATTCTTTGGAAAAAGTAAAAAAGTTGAGAATGATTAAAGGCTATTAAGAATCTAAGAGTAAAAAAGTAAAGAAAAAAGTTAGTAGCAAAGAAAGAGGCTTTTATCTCCTGAAGTAGGAGGGCAGAAAGAGCTGAGGAACAGGCCTCATCCTTAATCATAAGGGTGGCAGACCTCCAGAGAAGGTTAACAACCACACAACCCATCCAGGCTGGCCATGCCACGTCAGAGTGCTGGCTTGGAAAAAAGAAACCCTGATGCAATGGGCTAGGCTGTGATACCTGGAAGTCTTGAATCCCTGGATTCTCCTGAACCCCTGAGTCTGAACACAGAGTCCAACTTTCTCAATCAATGACTAGTGCTCCCCTTGGCTTAAAACCATGCAGAGGCCTCTGCATGAGGTGCAACATGTGATCCCTTCAGGATCTGCCTGCCACTGCCTCTCCCTGCCCCCAGCCCCTGCCACTGGGTCGATAACTTGACTTAAGTTACAATGTAACCTGGCACATATTGCAATGAGTGACAAGAAGAGAGAGGCAGTGAGGGAGAGGGGTCTGATCCTCAGAGGATTGTTGTTGTTGTTTAGTTGCTAAGTCCTGTCTGACTCATTTGCTACCCCGTGGACTGTAGCCCACTGGGTGGGTCCCTCAGTCCATGGGGTTTCCCAAGCAAAAATACTGGAGTGGGTTGTCATCTCCTTCCCCAGGGGATCTTCCTGACCCAGGGATCTAATTCACATCTCTTGCATTGGCAGGTGGATTCTTTGTATCACTGTGACACCTGGGAAGCCCATAATCGGCTATACTTTAATGTAAAATAAAAACATTAGGGAGATGGATAACAGAATGTGGATCAGATGGACTGCAAACAGGGAGACTGCTCAGTCTGTCTGTATATTCAAAAGAAATCAAGGGAGTGTCCAACCAGGAGCCAGAGAAAAATGCTCTAATAATGAGTCACAATTCCTTGCTCAGCTTTAAAGTCTGAGCCAGTTTTTGGATCTGGAAACCATCAAAAGAGAAAAGATCAGATCCACAGGAAGAAGGACTTGAAATATCATAAAAGATTTACATCATAATAATTTCCCCAGCCTTCCCCTAGAGTGTTTTTTGAAATTTCCTTGGCTAACTATAGTAGGAATAATGGAAACATCAAAACATTTCTCAATGGAATGGCAGATATAGGAATTTATCTGCCTTCTTTTAAGCTTTAGGCTTTCCCGGTAGCTCAGATGGTAAAGAATCTGCCTGCGATGCAGGAGACCAGGATTCGATCCCTGGGTCAGAAAGATCCCCTGGAAAAGAGAAGGGCTACCCCATTCCAGTATTCTTGCCTGAAGAATCTCATGGACAGAGGAGACTGGTGGGCTACAGTCCATGGGGTTGCAAAGAGTTGGACATGACACTTTCACTATTAAGCTTTACAAGAAAGACAATTGCAAAATTGTAAAATAGCATCACTCTCCTCTGTTTTATATTTGGGAAAATATGGTTATTTTCATAGAAATATGCTATTCATGCTAATATGTGATAGACTTATCAGGATAACTTCCAGTAAATGAACAGCTTAAAATTTATCTGTTTTATTTTTCATATATGTGTGTGTTTGACTCTTTGAGACTCTTTGGACTGTAGCCTGCTAGGCTTCTCTGTCCATGGGGATTCTCCAGACGAGAATACTGAAGTGGATTGCCATGCCCTCCTCCAGGGGATCTTCCTGACTGAGGAATTGAACGCTGGGTCTCTTATGTCTCCTGCACTGGCAGGCAGATTCTTTACCACCAGTGCCAACTGGGAAGCCCGAGTTTTTTATATGGTGAATATCAATTGACTATAACCCACACAAACAAGAGTTTGTTAAAATTCTCAAGTTTTAATTAAGAGTTTTTAAGGGGTCCTGAGACCAAATTTAAGAAAATTTTAAAATTACTACAATAGACAACATTACAAGCTAAATCATCTGTATAATACTGAAGCAAGTCATACAGTCTCTCTGACCTAGTTTCATCATGGGTAAAATTAGGAGTTAATGATACACATGTAAAAAAAAAAAGTGATTAGAAGGTCAAGAGCATGAAATGTTGTTACCAATACTATTCTATTTTTTTTCTGTGAGAAAGGAAGCAATAATATTTGCTAAAATTGATGAAGTGGTAGAAGTTTGATGAAAGGGGAAATTCAAAAGTCCTCATGGAAAATGAGAATGATAGGCTTGATAAGGAAAACATAGATGGCTAGCAGGGCAATTTTGGGAGACCTGAAGAGGTCAGTGACTTTGGATTTAAAGTAGAATCATGATTACATACTTTTTTCCCTCTATAATAACACTCAGAAGTTCAGTGTAGGAAAGAAAAGGCAAGTTGTTGAATTAACAGAATTCACCACATTCCAGCTCAGGAAAAAAAAAGGAAAATTGTGAGTGAAATGATGAACTGTGTTTTAAAGCTGGGGAAGAAAAAAGTATATTGATACCGAGAAAAGAGAAGGACGACGTGATTCCAAGTCTTCATTAAGGACAACTGAGAGAGTTGACAATATAGGAGGTTGGATGGTTAAACGTTTGAATTTTGGATTTCAGTAGTTCCACCTGACGACAAGTCCTGTGGTAGTCATGACCGTGGGTGTCTGTCTTGGAGCAGAGATGATGGCTGCTGGAGATGAAAGCCAGAACCCAAGAGGACAGGTCTTCCATTTAGATGTTCATGTGACTTCCGGTGATGGCCGAAGTTGGAACCAAAGATTTTCATCACTAAGGAGAGAGTAACACAAAGCAACAAGGAAGGATAAAAAGTGGCATGGCTACATAAAAAGGAGGAGGGATCATCTGAGTAGGTCACTGGGGAGCAAGGGGACAGACCCTAAGCTCCTAACCAAGACATAAAAGAAGTGTGGAAAAATAAGCCATCTTCTCCTTAAAGTTTAAAGCAAGCAGCCTCTGGGAGGAAGAGGATGTTATGTCTCAGCTAAAGACAGGAAGAGCACACTGGAGATCTAGAATGTGGAAGAGTTTATTCACAAAAGACTGGAATTCCAGAGGCCAGCGGAAACAGACAAAGGAGGGTAGTACAGAACTTCACTGGCAACTAAAGGTCTAGCTTGTGCAGCAAACATGAAAAGTGGTTGTGCGGGAACAAAAAAGTTTCCAGAAGAACTAAGCAAGAATTTTCTGTTTGTACGTGATCCAGTACCAGGCTGTGAGTCTCTTTTTCCTTTTAGATTTTTCTCTTCCTTTAGCGTTCTCCTTTTCTGAAAACATAAAATTGATGGCTCCCTTCCCAACCACTTTCCCCTTCCGGTTCCCTCCTTTTTCCTCACCTCCCAGGTTCTCTGCACAGCATTGGGAGCCCCGCCCCGCGCGTGAGGGGCAGGGACGGGGCGGAGCGAACAGAAGTGGGCGGGCCCTCCTCTATCGACGTGTGGCCGTTAGGACGCTGTGACGTCAGAGGACGTCCGGTCCGGCTCCTAGTATCTGTAAGCGCTTCTGTCCGCGTTTCTCCGGGCTTAGTAGCGTTTTTCTCCTAGGGTTGTGGTTCGCGCGTTGGAGCTGCTGCCGCCGCGGCCGGCTTCACGCCATTCCCTGCCCCTCGGCCCCCGGAGTGAGTCCGGCCTCCCCGCGAGGGTGAGCGAGGTCCGCCCGGAGCGCGCGCGAGGGAGGGTGCCCCGCGGGCGGGGACGGCGTCGGTTTCCCCAGCCGCGTGGCACGGCCGCCTAGTCGCGCCTGGACGCCCCCCGCACCTCCGGCCCTCCTGCTGCAGGCTTTGCCTCCCGAGCCGCAGTGACACCACCCCCGCCCCCCGGGCCTGTTTCTTCATTTCAAGACACGGGCCACGTCCTGAAGAAGTGGGAACCTTCCTGGAGAAGGGCTTAATACCGTATAAAACCGAGAACAATTCAGTTTTTAAGTTTACAAAACAAACTGGAGGGGTAAAAATGAGGCTCAACTTTCCCAGCGGATTTACCCCTGGGGACGCAGAAAATTTCACCCGAGGAACACCTTGTGATTATTTCCGGAGCTCATTTGGCGAGGGCAGTACACGTTTTTTCACTCTGTGTATCTTGTCACTTTAAATATTGGAAGGGTGACCTAGTGGATTTGGATGTTACTCCGTATCACCACCCACGAAACCTCTTGGCCTGGTTTGTCTATAAGACTTAGCTAACCACCACACGGTTGATGGATTGGGCATTCCGGCGTTAGCGTTGAAACCCAGGAAGTAGAAAAACTTTTGAGTGACCTTAGTCCTGTTCCAGGCACAAGCTGGTGTGTGATTTTTGCGATACTGTAATGAGAAATATAAATGTCGAGTTGTGCTTTCTTAGAACTGTCTCCCTGTATCGTGGACACGACTCCGCTTTGTTTGAATAAGAATATTTTTGTCTTCATGGAGGTTGTTTGTCAGTCCGCCGTGAAACTTGTAACCATGCTTGGAAGTTTCGGATTTGTAGATCTTGGATAGAGCCCAGAAGGCTCAGTCTGTACTTTTATAGATTTCCAGATAATTTTTGAGAACCACCCTTAGAAAAGACATTTTTTAAAAAGTATATGTAGTTTGAAGAATACTAGGAACTTTAAGTTTCTATTTCAAAGCAAGCATGTGGACTCGTTTGTGTATTTCTCCATTTATTAAGTGCTTAATTTATGCCCAAAGGGCTGGGAGGCAAAGCTTGTCAAAAAAGATAGAACTGGAATTTTCAGGGAACTTGTGGTCTTCAGATGGGATGAAAAGCCAAATAAAAATGTGTTATTTCGTCAAAATCTTGTTTTTTCTAAGTGTGGTGGTTCTTTCAACTAGCTGATAAAAGCCAGTTTTAAAGTCCTTATTTTGACGTGTGGTAAGCACATACTCTTAAATTTGAAGTTAAAATTACATGCTCACTGCAGGTAAAAGTGTAAGGAAAGGCAGCTTTCAAGGAGTCAGATTGATTCTGATGACTTTAATCTTTTTTCAGAAAGGATAGTTTGGCTTTGTAGTTGATGTCATTTGACATGACTCTTGGATGTTTTATCTAGGTACTATGTGGGAGAAACTAGACATGAAGTCTTGGCAGCATCAGGTTATCTGAATATATAGCTTAAAAAGTGAAATAAACTGGGTAAATAATACATTCCTAATAATTTTGTTCACTTGGTACAGAGTAATTTTTAAAGGATATTGTGTAACATCAAAGAAACTTCTCTGTGGGAAAGAAAACCATTTTGGCTGTTAGGATAAATCTTTTGATGTTTACATTTTTTAGAACTATTTGATAATACAAATAAATGCTTTGTTTTTCTAAAGCCATCTATTTGGAATGGTGTAAGCTTAATATTTCATAAAAGCTTAAAATGTGCTTAACCATCACAATGGCAGAGTTGAGTTTAAAATTTAATGAGAATTAGAGCATTTCATTCTGCTGCTCCTCAGTTTCTTTAAAATAGCAAACACAACATGGCGATTATATCTTCTCTGCTTGCTTGTGTAGCTGCTGCTGCTGCTAAAGAAGGGAAAATGCCGAAAAAAAAGACTGGTGCAAGGAAGAAGGCAGAGAACCGCCGGGAACGGGAAAAACAACTAAGAGCATCAAGAAGCACCATAGATTTAGCTAAACATCCATGCAATGCGTCAATGGTAATGGGTCTTTTGGTTCTCAGTTGAAAAACTATGGAAATCTGTGTTAAAGGTGTGTCTGTTGTTTTCATTAACACCGAATAGCAGTTGAGTTCTGTTTGATTTTATAAATCCTGTCATACTATCTTGGCTACTATTGTATTGATCAAGAATACATAACTAGGAACTGTGTGACATTTTCCAGCCTTTCTAACCTAGTACACCTTCCTCAACTTATCCTATTAATTGGAGCCTTTCTCCCACATGTCATCATTACCTCATCCCTTCCTCGGACCACGTTTTCTCTGCGTTGTCCCCAAACTGGGATTTCCACGCCTCTGTACTTTTTCTCTTCCCATTCCTTTTTATGTGTATTTTTGTTCATCAGACATTTATGAAGTGCTTAATATGACTTAATTCCTCAAGTGTTTATCGTGTACCTGCTCTGCTATTTTAGGCACTATGGAGGATCATAGGTGAATGACAGTCTCTGTTTCCACAAGCTGTGGGCTCAGTTGTTTTCTGTATTACCTAATGTTTATAAATTACAGAAATCCAAGTTAAGTAACTTCAGGGAGAAATAGAGTTGACTGAATGAATAATGGACTAACTTGTGTAGTTGGAAGCACAAGGATGTAGCTGGGATGCGGGAACCTGGAACAACTTCTAGTTGTGTCCCTTTCTTTTATTTAGTTCCATTTTCTCAGATTGTTTTATTTCGTTTGGGTTCATAACCACTGGGTTTATAGCTTGCATGTTACAGCACATATTGTCCTAAAAGAGGGAAAGCGTTCTGATAGGTTGGGCGTGGGTGGGTGCCCATCCCTGGGTTAACCGACATTTATGACTGGGTTGGGGGGTGAGGGGGAGCAAGGTTACATTGTATAATTAGGACAGTGGGGACTCCGTTCTCTGTGCCAGGGTCATTTCTAGAGAAGAGAAGGAAGACGAAATGACTCATCCATAAATATATGCAGTAAGGGCTAGACTTTGGTAAGTGCTGCAGAAAAGGTACAATTGGGGCTAAGGTATATTAGGAGTAAAAGGTGGTAAAAGATGAATGTGGGGGCGGGGGTTCAGTTCATAGAAGAGGTGGGATCATCACCAGAGCTTGCAGCAAGTAAAGGAGTGAGGAGAGACTTTTCAGGGAGATGTATTAGAATAAGTAAGGCATGGAAAAGAAAGAGTACAAGACGTATTTTGAGAACGACTGGCAAATAGTGATTTGAATCTAAAGGGAAGAGGCCAACAAAGTTTGAAAAGTGACTAGAGGCCAGATTGTGGAGTTCTTGGTACCATTTTCAGAATTCTGGATTTTCTATGCGCTTCAACATGCTGTGTTCCCTACTGTTTCTTGTACCATTCGGTGTTATTTTTCTGATTCCTTAGGAAAAAAAATTCAAAACACAGACCACTACTGTTTTTAGCCTCTTTTGTGAAAATGCCGCTGCTTTCTCTAGTGTGGTATGCCCAATAGCATACCTTTGTTATTAAAGTGTGTGTAGATGCTGGTATACATGGGCTTTTGAGCAAGTGTCACTTACATTTTAACAGAAAAATGGGATATTCTTTATAATGCAAGTGACTTTGCAATTTTCATCCGGTAGAAAGATTAATGTTATGTTTTTATATTTTACAGGAATGTGACAAGTGTCAGAGGTAAATTTTATTTGTTTTTCTATCTTTTTTCTATTTATATGTAATAACATAGATGGACCTTTTACCTGATATTGACTGTATTTAAAAATTTTCTTTTACATGACAAGGCGGCAGAAGAATAGAGCATTTTGCTACTTTTGTAATTCTGTACAGAAGTTACCAATTTGTGCACAGTGTGGTAAGTATATGGTAAAAATGCATGCCTTTTCTTTTACTAAAACATTTATTTGGTATTTATTTAGTTTGAACCTGTGGGTTCATCATTATCATTTACGATAGTGTTATGCTTACTGTTAATAAGATAACATAAAATGTTATTTGGCCTACCAGAAAACTGTCACATGTTGGTTTTATCTGTTTGATGTCACGCTGGAAAAATAATTAAGATACAATTTTGGTACCATGTATGTTTTTTTAAACATGAAAAGATTAAATTTCAAACTAATAAGATTTGGTGATCCTGAACTTTTCTTTATGCTGTCTTAGTCTTGTTGATATCTTTTGTTTACTTCTCTAACTTGATTCTTGCTGATACTGCCTGCAGTATGTTGGTTAGACCATTGAACGTGATTTCATTGAACATTTACCTGGGGCTGGTTTTTGTGATCACTTGTTTTCTTATTTGGTTCTCAGTGTATGATTCTTGAGTTTCCTCACATGTATTCCCAAGTAAGTGGAATAGAAATCCTAAGCCATGTACTTAATGAATTTTTATTCAGAGTGAATGATTATTCAGAGTGAAACTATATAGTAGTTCACAGAACAGCAAAGTTGATGTTTCCCAAATAGTCTTCCACGGAGCACTTGGTATATTAATAGGTATTCTTCAAGCAATGCGCGCCTTTGAGACGTACTGCATGTTTCCCTCACTGCCATCGGGGAGAATTCTGTTACATATGTGTATGTGTAAGATTCTGTAGACCTCCAGTAAAGAAGCCTGATTAATTGTATTCATTCCAGAACCACTCCCCAAACTTTTGTTTAAACACAGGTTCCCCTTTGGTTATGGGATGATAGTTTCAGGTGAAACACAGTTTGAGATATGCTCATTTAAATGTATTTATGCATGGTAACATTGCAGAAAGTTAGGAAGGCTTAGGGCCACACCCCTGAATATTTCCAGCTTCCAAAGATGTCTTTGAAGTCTGTAATTAATGGAAAGGAGAACACTAGCCTAGATAAACCTATCATCTGCTGGTTTTTATATCTTTATTCACTAAAGACAAATGGATGTAGAATGCGAAAATACAGATTGTGGAGAAGATGGAGATACAGCCTCGCGAGGCCCTTTGCCTGTCTTCAGCGTCTGGAGCGCTATGCGTGGATGCCTCTCCTGCTCACTAGTTCTTGCCCTTGGTGTTGGACATGGAACAGTTGGGGTGCTGCTGCCTCTCATTTCCAGTTTCTCTTTCTTCCTGTTTCCTCTTGTCTAGCTTGGTTTCCTAGGTAATCAGGGTAATGGAAAATCGAGAGTCTTCTGTTTCTTCCGTGTTCTACTTTGTGGTGTCTGAGATGTGTGATTAGTATGTCACCGTTAATCCTTTCATGGCATGTGATAAATGAATTTCCTGATGGTGTTTCAGATTGCTAATTTACTGCTAGATCAGAGCTCCTGTGGTTGTATTGTGATTTTTTTGCTTTATCACTGTGTTCTTGAGTTTTTGTGCTCACTTGGGCGCTATTTGACAATTCTTTTGGAAGAATGCTTACCTGGGAGCTATGTTTATAAATTTTTAACTATGGATAAACATAAAAAATGAACTAGGTAATTTGAATAGTTATTTTATATTTGGTTTGAGATCTTCTGTGGAAAGAAGCAGTCCCTTCAAATCAGACTGCCTTTATTGTGAATTATAAAATGTGCGTATCACTTTGAAATCTCTTAATTCATCTGAAAATTCAAAAAATGCACAAGGTTTTAAACTGTTCTAGTGATGATTAGATAAGAAAGCATAACCTTTAATTTCTGATGTTACTACAAACATGAAGTAGTATATAAATTCCTAATCTGAAAAGATCTGACTGTTAAGATCTCAGTTATATCCATTTTCTTTTTTCAGTTATGTAAGCAGTAAACAGTGCTAGTCTCTATTTTCAAATTATTTCCGTAGGATCTTGGGCTAGATAAAAAGAGGAATTAGTGAATATTTACATGGACCACTTTGTAAGACTAATAGTGAAAATTCATTTCTTTGCTAGGGAAAACAAAGTGCATGATGAAGTCTTCAGACTGTGTCGTAAAGCATGCTGGTGTCTACAGTACTGGCCTTGCCATGGTGGTAAGCTTCTTGTCATATCTTTTATACCAGTAGATTTCCAAGGTAATAGAGAAGGCATTCTTACCAATATGCAGTTATTTGTTCCCAAATGGTATTGCTTTGTCCCTTGGTTCAGTTAGTCTGGATTATCTGGCATGGTTTTGTATGATTTTCACTTATTCTCCACATGTTTTTGACTACTTCTTTTCTTACTGGGAAATGTACAGACGGCTTCCTTCTTTCTTACTGGGAAATGTACAAGGAATGGAAACTCATCTAATATGGACCCAAACAATTCATTTATCAGTGGGGCCTTTTTAATGTGTCTTAATTAGACCTCAACAATATATTATTCCCACATTGCAGGCAGATTCTTTACTGTGAGCCCCCAGGGAAGCCCTTTCCATATTAAAAGTTCTGCTAAATTAAGATTCAGGCTTTTGGTTGAATAAGCAACCTAAGTTCCAAAACAACCTATGATTAATTGTATTTTTAAAGCCTTGCATTTGAGAAAAGAGTACGTAGTTAACAGAGTTTTCCTCTTCACTACATATAGACATAATGTACTTTATTGCATGTAGTTATCCTTCATGACATGTAGAATTTTCAAAGGAAGTTCATTGTTTTAAATAATAGAAACAGTTGTGTCCTGTGATGCATTTTACTCTTTTTTCCACTAAAAGATGTTATCCTTTTGACCCTTTTTACCATATTCTATTGTATTAATTTATGCTCAGTTCCAAATATCAGTCCATGAGGAATATAATATTTAAAGTAGAATATAAGTAATAATTTTCCAAGAACACATAATTTTTCATCATAAAGTAGACCTTTGCGTTTTTCATGTGTGCATGTCTTACAGAAGTAAGAGCCAGAATTATAATCATCTTGTGAAAATTCTTCTTTAAGTATAGGATTGGCAGTGTTGCCTTTATTCAGAAGCTGTTATAATCTTCCTTGGTATGTCTAGATTTATCAAATTACTACTTTTTTAATTCACTGAATTGTGTTAGTGTGAATGATCTCTTATATAAAGAATACATTTAAGTAGAATCATGCATTGTTAGCTCTGAGTCCTAGAATAGTGATTTTCTGGCCATTTTCTATTTGCCAGTTAAGATTCCCTCTCCCTTCACTCTTCTCCACCCTGATTTGTCATGGGAGCCTGGCCTGTGTGTGTGAACTGGGTCGGTGACTTTCTTACTTATGGCTTTTTTTTTTTTTTGGCTTCAGCCCATGGAGGGGCTGACGAGGGGAGGAAATTACGACCTGGGTGTTTATTCTTCCAGCTTTCTCCCTACCATGTTGTCCTGGTCTCCTTTATTTGAATAGGTAGTCCTCTTCATATGGCTCTCTCTTGTGGTTCTAGAACCTTCTTCTTCCCCTTGCCTGTATCCCTTCAGGTCTACGGGTATATGTGTATCATCCCTTGATGGCTTTTTATGCCCTTCCCTGTTATTTGTAAATTCTCTCTTTAAACTCCCTTGCATCACCCAGGTTAGTGTGTCATCTTTCTTCTGAGTTAACATTCGAGGATTTGTTATCCACACTGGTAATCTACTTCTACAAGTCCAAAACATTCTTCCTATTTGTTCTTTACCACTTTTGTTACGGAGCCTTGAATTGTGTTGAATGCGACACTGAACATTGAGGTTCAGAAGACCTGGATTTAAATCACGGCTCCTCTCTAATGTAGCTCTGGAACGGCTCCTCTCTAATGTAGCTCTGGAACTTGCATCATGCCCTGTCCCTCCTCACCTGTAAAGGAAACACCGTTCAGTTCCATTTTCTGAAGAGTCTTTCTAGCTCTTAGTGTCCTGTAGATGTCATGGTGTCATTGAAAGGCATAGTCTTAACAGTCTTATCTTGACAGAGGATTGGAGTCTTATTGCCTTGTCATTTAGCAACATATTTTACTTTAGTTTTTTTCTACAAAGAAGTATATTAATGGTTTACAATATGTGCTGTGTGTGTGTGTTCAGTCACTCAGTCATATCTGACACTTTGCGGCCTCATGGAGTATAGTTTGCCAGGCTCCTCTGTCCTTGGGATGTTTCAGGCAAGAATACTGGAGTGGGTTGCCGTTTCCTACTCCAGGGGGTCTTCCCAATGCAGGGATCAAACCGGCATCTCCTGTGTCTCCTGCACTGGTAGGCAGACTCTTTATCCACTGAGCCATTGGGGATTTAAAACATAAGCTGCTTTAAAAGAAAAAAGATGCTGGCAGAAATTTAACATTTTCTCTCTGTTATTCTAGAAAAGTTACATGATTATTTTATAAATTTCACAGGTAAGGATCTTTCTTAAGTCAGAAATGTTAATATTTGAAAAAGTTCAGTTTAGTTAACAAAATTGCTATAGGACAGGGATGTTTGAATTGTGGGCTCTAGACTTCATTTAATTTAAAATCAGTTTGACGACTGTCCACTCTTTGACTTATTTTAATGATTAACGTTAGAGTACGTGTATAGTTTCCCTCTTGCTTCTTTTCCTTTGGATTTGTAGCGTAGATTTGTGTATTGTAAATAACTATTGCTGAAGAAGTTGGATCTTCAGGGAACCTTGTTTAATTTTGGGTTAGAGAAAGCAGTACATTTTTAAATGTAGCCACTCTATCACTGAATGTTGATGAGTGGCTGAATGCATATAATTTTGGTGATAACCTTTACTTAAATAATGGTCGTAGCCAGTCAGGTGGCAGAGATTAATTTTTGGTGTTTTTTTGTTGCAGGGTGCAATATGTGACTTCTGTGAAGCTTGGGTCTGTCATGGTAGGAAGTGTCTCAGTACACATGCCTGTGCCTGCCCGCTTACCGATGCTGAGTGTGTGGAATGTGAACGGGGTGTGTGGGACCACGGTGAGTGGTCACATACAAGTGATGAGCTTTGCTGGAAGTGAAGGATGACCTTGAAACATTCTAGATGCTCTAGTTTGATTTTTCTTTTTACAGGATACTCTCAGCCCTAAGTATTGGCACTGTTCCCATTATCAGTATAGTTCAGGGGTCCCCAACCTCCAAGCCACAGACTGGTACCTCCCGTCAGATGAGGAGCTGAGATGAGAAATAAAGCACACAATAAACGGAATGTGCTTGAATCATCCTGAAACCATCCCCCCACATCCCCAAACCTGTCCCTGGTGCCAGGAAGGTTGGGGACCAGGTAAACTTTAGTTGGAGAAAGGATTTATACATACCAACATTAAGAGGCAGTGCTAGGATTGTCTACCAAGGCAGGTAGGGAGGGGAGTTACGTACCGGAGAGGAAGTATCTCTCAGCATTGCACGTTATATTGGGAGCTAGGATATAGTGGGAGTTCATTCTCTTGGTTCAGTCGGTTAGTTTTCTTTGTAGCTTTTACCAGAACAAGAATTGCTGTGCTATTTTGGTATACATCTGAGATAACTTGCCATCTTTTCTGAGCAGTTTTATAGATGAGAATTTTTTAAATTAAACTTTTATTATATTTACATTTGTGGGTTTTGTTCTTTAATCCAATAGGAGGCAGAATTTTCAGTTGTTCTTTTTGCCATAACTTTCTCTGTGAAGATGATCAGTTTGAACATCAAGCCAGCTGCCAGGTTTTAGAAGCGGAAACATTTAAATGTAAGTTTTTAATATGTTACATGTTCTTTATACCTAAGATTCTTAATAGTGTAAGTGTTAAACTTACGGGAGAAGGAATCTGGTTTTTGATGTGGCCTCTTATGGACTATAATCTAATTCAGTATCTATTTTCTGTTTCTAGAAAAAATTCAGAACACATACAGTCCATTGTTTTCCAGCAGTGGTGCCAGTGGCATTTGGGTTGGGTCAGTTCTTCATTTTGTGGGATTGATCAGGCATTGCAGGGCTCGTAGCATTCCTGATCCTGAGTACTGAATGGCGTTTTCACTTTCAAGTTATTACAATAACTAGCCCCTCTCCCCGACCCTATTTTCAGATGTCCCCAAATAAGTGGTTCAACCCCTAGTTTGTTCCTGCTTTTGGTTCTAGTGACTCTTAGACAGTCGTCTGATTGGAAATACCTGTGGAGGTTTTTAGAAAATGGAGGTACCCAAGTCTCATCCTTGGAGATTTTAAGTCTGTGGTGGGGGCCAGGCATCTGTATTTAGCCTGTTCCCATAATTCTCATGTATATTCCAGTTTGAGAACCAGTGTTACTGATGGGTTCATGGTATCATTTTTACAGATAAGATTGTATTATATTCTTACTCTGTTAATTTCTCAAAAGCTCGAGTTTTAGATTCAAACATTACTTGATTTCTTTTTTTTAATTTAAATTTATTTATTTTAATTGGAGGCTAATTACTTGACAATATTGTATTGGTTCTGCCACATATCAACATGAATCCGCCACAGGCATACACATGCTCCCCATCCTGAATTCCCCTCCCACCTCCCTCCCTGTACCATCCCTCCTGGTCATCCCAGTGCACCAGCCCCATGCATCCTGTATCGAACCTGGACTGGCGATTCGTTTCTTATATGATATACATGTTTCAATGCCATTCCCCCAAGTCATCCCACCCTCTCCCTCTCCCAGAGTCCAAAAGACTGTTCTATACTTCTGTGTCTCTTTCGCTGTCTCGCATATAGGGTTATCGTACTTGATTTCTTACGGGCCATATGTTTTGGGGCAAATTACCAAATCTTTCTAAACCTGAGTTTTGTTATGTTTTAAAAGGAAGATGCTAATTTTTTCCAAGAGTTAATTGAGAAGAGAATCCATATGAAGCATCAGGACGGTACCCTTTCTAAGGGTACTTAGGAAGCCCTTAGTAAATAGTAGACACCATTGTAGGAAAGGCTGAAATTCCAGGTTCACTCTCATGAATTTGGTTCTTGTTCTACTATAAAATGTTAATCCTTACACTCATCTATAACATCTATAAATACAAAGTTGGTAAGTCATCAGTCTAACACAATGTCCAAACACATATGTAATTCTCACAGTATTTATAAAGAAAATGTCAAAAGATCAAAGGAACATGTCAAAGTAGTTAGCATTTTTCAGCTGTTCCTAGACTTGTACAGAATGTGTAATATAAAAATTGAAATATTTTATTTGAAAATTGGGAGCTTTATGTATTTTATAGTATTTAAACCCAAAGACAGGCAACTTTGAGTGATAAAGTTTTAGTGATTTGGTAAAAGACAAAGGAAAAATAAAGATACTGAATAGTGGAAGGGATTTTAATATAAATCTGTTACCATGTCTTTGATACCTCATATTAAAGTCATTCTCATTGCAGATTCACAGGTTTCTTTGGCTTAGTGTAATTTATCCTCTTTCTTTACTTTTTTTCATTGCTTTATTTTTCCTTTGTCATTCTTCCTTTGCCAGTTGCCATTCAGTGGTTGAAATGTTTGCTCTGAAATACTGCCCTAATCATACATATAAGCCCCAAAGATAGTTTGTTTCTACTCCCTTGCTGGTCGTATCTCATCATTTTTGGATTTGAACTTATAACTATGAATGGGAAATTATGGGAATTCTTTAAAATACTTATTTTACCTGCATAACCAGTGGGAAGAATGTCTTGAGAGGAAAAAAAATCCCCACACATGTGTGTACTCTGTCTTTATTTTTTCAAATAATGAAAATGGCTTGGGGGCCTCCAATTTAAGTGGCTGATTATCAGTAGTCTTTGATGTATCCAAACCTGCTTTCTTTTAAAATACTCTGAAGACACAGAAAGAGATTTAAAAAGAAAACCATTCCCCAGTCTAAAACTAGGAAAGTCACAATATTTTTTAGAATCTGGAAGAAATGCATTTGTAAATATAAACTCAAGATTTTAATTCTTCGGGAGAAAAATGAACGGGACAGATAACTGGAGCGCCTGTGTGTGGGGCTGAGGTAGTTAGCAGCAGACTGGCAGAGCCACGTCCCGCCAGAATGGCTTGGGTTCTTGAGAGGTGACGTAGCGGTGGACAGCAGGGAATCTCTTAGAATTGTGTCTCTGAGGCGTGCCCAAAGCTCAGCTGGCGGGGGTGGGAAACGCTTGGTGCACAGGGAAATCGGGTGAGGCACTTTATGCTTTCAGTGTGTTCCGGTGCTGTATTTGAAAGGGATTTACAGTGTGTGGGCTTCCCTGGTGGCTCAACGGTAAAGAATGTACCTGCCAAACAGGAGACAGAGGTTCGGTCCCTGGGTCGGGAAGATCCCCTAGAGAAGGAAATGGCAACCCACTCCAGTATTCTTGTCTGGGAAATCCCATGGACAGAGGAGCCTGGTGGGCTACAGTCCCTGGGGTCTCAAGAGAGTCGGACACTACTGAGCAACTAAACAATAATCCATTTTTTGACTGAATGAAGACTGAACCTAAGAATTCCGGATATATCTTCAAGTAGAGATGATTGAGGTTTCAGGCTTTTTCCTCCACAGACTGAAACAATATAGTTTATAGGAGTAGTTTGGTATGCCTATATATATCTAACGTTTGGTGAGTACGCAGTTGATTTTTACTTTTACTGTTAGCATTTAGGACAAGTAATACAAATCCATCTGGTACTGTGGAAGGAAGAGCGGGGTTGGACAGAAACAATAATAATACACATAGTTGAGAAATCATCCTTGAGTTTTTAAAAAAATAACTCCCTGGCCCAGAAAAAAGCTTCCCATGATCCAGACAAATTTAATAAAAGAATCCCCAAGTTAGAAATATCTGGTCAAATATTTGAATTATAAAGATAAAATTCCTTTTGTTTACTTTTCTTTTTTCAAGACCTCTGAGTAAATTGAAAGTTAATAGTTTATATTTATGCTGTATCAGGGTAAGGCTTAGTTTATTTTTTTGTTCTTATATGTCTCTTAATTATTTTTGTCTTCCATTTGTGACATACTCAATATATGCCAGACATTTTGGGTATTCCAAAATATTTGCACTTAAGTGTAGATTTTTTTGCATTAATTGTAGATAATGACCAAAATTAAATGTGGCTTACTGACTAAAATAGAGATATTTTGGGATTTTTCCATCTGTTTTCCTGCCCCCTTGAACATTATTTTCTCTTCATAGTCACGCTTTTCCACCTTTTCTCATATCAGAAGTTTGCAAAGAATGGCAATAGCCTATACCACCAGGAGATAATATATATTAATGGAGATGTTATTCTTTTAAAAATAGAAATATTATATCATTAAGTGAAGAGTCTAGCCTGTGTCACGGGGAAAAAAAGATGTTTTACCATTTGTTTTAAAATATCACTAATGACATTTGCCATCTCCTAGTTTTGGAGGAATGGAAGGAGATTAGAGGATAATTAGAGTTGTAATAGTGAAAGAATGCTGGGGATGTGCATTTGCTGGTTTCCTTCCCTCTGGCTGGCAATTCCATCTCTTTTTTGTTTCCTCAAAGTTATGAGACAAAAGAAATGTTGATAGTTAATCTAAGATAAGACAGCACAAGTATAAATCTGTGGAAAATAATGTTTTCATTCCAAATTTGAATCTGGATATTATGTACTTTCCCACACAGGTGTTTCATGCAATCGGCTTGGTCAGCATTCCTGTCTCCGTTGTAAGGTATACTTTTATATTTTTTAGTTTTAGATTTGTTTCTAATTCCCATATATTCCCACCAGCCCTTAGAATATTTTTAGTTGTAATAAATCTATAAGGGTCCTTAAACATTATATGTGGGTTTGCCTGGTGGCTCAGTGGTAAAAGAATCCTCCTGAAATGCAGGAGATGCAGGTTCCCCTGGAGGAGGGCATGACAACCCACTCCAGTATTCTTGCCTGGAGAATCCCATGGACAGAGGAGCCTGGTGGGCTACAGTCTGTAGGATCACAAAGAGTCAGACACAAATGAAGCAGTTTAGCATACATGCCTGCAAACATCATGTAGTTTAATTCTTTTATTGTAGAGATTGTGAATGCAGTTGAGACAGCTTAAGAGACATTTCAGAACTCATCCAGTTGGCGTGTGTTGACTTGAACACTAGTGTGTGGGTCTGCTGAATCTTAGCTCAGTGTTTTCATACCTTATATTTATGGAGAACATTCTGACCAAAATGATGGGAGTATATTTTAATTTATGTCAAAATGGACGTGCTCGGTAGAGTTTGAGGAAAGTGAAGATTTCCATAATGTTCTGCTTCCTTATACCTTGTCTCCACCATTTCCATTTGTCAAGGATCACTGAACAGATGCACCCTGATTCACTTAGTCTCAGAGTAATTTCTGTGGTTCTTATTAATACGCCTAGTCGTATCTCTTCTTTCCCAACTCCTCTCCAAGTTGGTCTGTGCTGTTTCCTCTGCCTTAGACAACTCGTCCACTCTTGCTTACCCCGCTGCACCCCCATTCTCCGTATCTTAGATCTCAGCTAAGACATCACATCTCCTGGGAGTCTTTCCTGAATCCCTGACCTGGTTTGGTGCTCCTTCTCTGCTCTTGCATCTCCAGTTATGTGCTCCCAGTTAGACGGTATGCTCTGCGTGGATAGATGAGCTGTTCACCATTATCTCATCAGAGTCTTTGTGAATACTCATAGGAAAAAATGTGTCTGCATGTCACACCCTGTGTTTACTTTATGCCATGTGTTTAGGTCATAGTTCAGAAGAGTTCTGGCAGAGACCTTTTCCCTTAAGGAATTGAAATCAAGAATGTTACCAGTCCCAACAAAACTCATCTTCGCCTGAACAAAGTATATCTTTAAATTTCCTTGATATATTGAGTGATGGTCCAGAAAGAAGGCTGAGCACTGAAGAATTGATGCTTTCTAATTGTTCCAGGAAAAGAGAGTTCCAGACTTGATATTTTTTGGCTCCGTGCATGGTGACTACAGCTATGAATACCAGAAAAAGAGAGTTCCAGAAAAACATCTACTTCTGCTTTATTGACTGTGCCAAAGCCTTTGACTGTGTGGATCACAACAAACTGTGGAAAATTCTTACAGAAATGGAAATACCAGATCACCTTACTTGCCTCCTGAGAAATCTATGTGCAGGTCAAGAAGCAACAGTTGGAATAGGACGTGGAGCAACAGACTGGTTCCAATTCAGAAAAGGAGTACATCAAGGCTGTATATTGTCACCCTGCTTGTTTAACTTATATGCAGAGTACATCATGAGAAATGCTGGGCTGGATGAAGCACAAGCTGGAATCAGGATTGCCAGGAGAAACATTAATAACCTCAGATATGCAGATGACACCACCCTTATGGCAGAAAGTGAAGAATTAAAGAGCCTCTTGATGAAAGTGAAAGAGGAGTGTGAAAAAGTTGGCTTAAACTCAGTGTTCAGAAAACTAAGATCATGGCGTGTGGTCCCATCACTTCATGGCAAATATATGGGGAAATAATGGAAAGAGTGAGAGACTTTTTTTTTTTGTGCTCCAAAATCACTGCAGGTGGTGACTGCAGCCATGAAATTAAGACACTTGCTCCTTGGAAAAAAGTTATGACAAACCTAGACAGAGTATTAAAATGCAGAGACATTACTTTGCCGACTAAGGTCCATCTAGTGAAAACTATGATTTTTTCGGTAGTCATGTATGGATGAGAGAGTTGGACTATTAAAGAAAGATGAGCACTGAAGAATTGATGCTTTTGAACTGTGATGTTGGAGAAGACCCTTGAGGTTCCCTTGGACACCAAGGAGATCAAACCCCAGTCAATCCTCAAGGATATCAGTCCTGAATATTCACTGGAAGGACTGGTGCTGAAGCTGAAACTCCAATATTTTGGCCACCTGATGCGAAGAACTGACTCACTGGTAAAGATCCTGATGCTGGGAAAGATAGAAGGTGGGAGGAGAAGGGGATGACAGAGGATGAGATGGTTGGACATCATCACCGACTTGATGGACATGAGTATGAGCAAGCTCTGGGAGTTGGTGATAGACAGGAAAGCTTGGCGTCCTGCAGTCCACAGGGTTACAAAGAGTTGGACATGACTGATGGATAGGGAGGTCTGGTGTGCTGCGATTCATGGGGTTGCAAAGAGTCGGACACAACTGAGCAACTGAACTGAACTGAGTGACTGAACTGAACTGAATTGTGGTTCCCGAGAAGACTCTTAAGAATCTTTTGGACAGCAAGGAAATCAATCAATCCTAAAGGAAGTCACCCCTGACTATTCATTGGAAGGACTGATGCTGAAGCTGACGCTCTAGAACTTTGGTCACCTTATGCAAAGGGCCAAGTCCATTGGAAAAGACCCACGTGGTGGCAAAGATTGAGGGCAGGAGGAGAAGAGGGTGACAGAGGATGAGATGGTTGGATGGCATCACTAACTTAGTGGACCTGAGTTTGAGCAAACTCCAGGGGATAGTGAAGGACAGGACAGCCTGGCGTGGTGGCAGTCATAAGATTGCAACTACTCAGACATGCCTTAGCAACTGAACAACAAAAACATTGAGTGATGTCTTCATGTATTTTTTGAATTACTTATTTAACTTCCTAATTTTTATTTCTCCTATATAGGCTTGTTTCTGTGATGATCATACAAGGAGCAAGGTGTTTAAACAAGAAAAAGGAAAACAGCCTCCCTGCCCTAAATGTGGACATGAAACTCAGGAAACTAAGGATCTTAGCATGTCAAGTAAGGCTTTTCTTAAAATAACACTGGAGTGATTTTGCTTTAATGCATAGACAAGATTTGTTTCTTTCTTTCCTCTTTCAATTTTTGTTTTTGCCTTTTCTTCATATTTGAGAAGATGAACATGTTCTCCTAAGCAAATGGAATTTTATAGCCTTGGGAAATTGTGGGTAAAATTTTTCAGTTTAACATTAGAAATTTACCATCATTCACTTCAGTATTTGGCATTTGCTTCAATTAATGACATAGTGAATACTGACATTTAAGACCAAAAAGTGATTTGTCTGTTTTTGCTTTGGCTTCCTTGTTAAATAATTGTGTGGTAATAAATCCTTAATATTCAAGTTCTGGTAATCTTCAGTACTTGGAAGTTGGAACTCATTTTGAAGCTATTCTTAGGTGTCTGATATTTGAGCAGCAGTGCTTATTATGTTGTACATTGCTACTCTAGGAAATTGTTTTATGGTTTAATGTAATTTTTCCATGAAGGAATGCAACTACTATAATGTGCTTACAATAATGCAGCTCACAATTTTGTTAAAGAGAATTTGACTCTTTACCAAACATATCAGAACAGAACCAAAATTCTAAATGACTCTGACTGTACTTTGTTTAATCAAAGACACAGTTATGCAGTGAGGTGAGACATAATTTTTTGCACTAAACTTTGTTTTGCTAGTAAGGCAGAAGAAATGACAGGCTTTATTTTCTAGGATATCTGAATTACAAAATAGTTCTTTTGAGAAGAATATAATGACATGAAATCAGGTGTTCTATAATTTGAAAATATACTTTCAATTAATCAAACAAAGGCCTTTTAGACCTTAATGTTCCGTATTTAATGTATGTATCTAGAATGCTATTCTTATTTTGTTTTCCAA
Organism: Budorcas taxicolor; assembly: GCF_023091745.1. Classification (NCBI taxonomy): domain Eukaryota; kingdom Metazoa; phylum Chordata; class Mammalia; order Artiodactyla; family Bovidae; genus Budorcas; species Budorcas taxicolor. The sequence continues at coordinate 17,000,585 of NC_068926.1, read as the reverse complement.
CCTTGACTAGATTTAATGAAACGACACAGTCATGTTGATCATCTGTTTTGTATGATGTATATGTCGACTGTGAGTAGGAGATAACTGACTGTTTTTTCTGAGGTCTCCTTTTTTTCTTTTTGAAGTTTTATTTATTTATTGCTGTGCGGGTTCTTCTCTACTTGCAGCAAGAGGGCACTGCTCTCTAGTTGCGGTACGCAGGCTTCTCATTGCAGTGGCTTCTCGTTGCAGAGTATGGGTTTCAGTAGGTGCAGCACATGGGCTCAGTATTTGTGGAGCATGGACTTAGTTGCTCCGTGGCATGTGGGATTTTCCCATGTCAGGGATCGAACCCATGTCTCCTGTGTAGGCAGGTGGATGCTTTACTACTGAGCCCCCAGGGTCTTCCTTCTTTCCAGTTAAATTTTAAGTGAGTAAATAAGGAAAATGTGACTGACTTTTGCATTTGAGAGTAAGAAGCAGATAGGTTCACATAATTTTATGTGCTGTAGAGGATTTGGAGAATTTAATCAAACACCGCATATATATCTGTGTTTTGTAGCACGTTCCCTGAAATTTGGCAGGCAAACTGGAGGTGAAGAGGGAGATGGAGCTTGTGGGTATGATGCCTATTGGAAGAACCTTGCATCTGATAAGTATGCTGGTGCTGGCTGCCATGATGAGGAGGAAGATGAGTACGAAGCAGAGGATGATGAAGAGGAAGAAGATGAAGGTGGAAAAGATTCAGATGCTGAGTCATCAGATTTGTTTACTAATTTGAATTTAGGAAGGACCTATGCCAGTGGCTACGCTCACTATGAGGAACAAGAGAACTAGGAGAGCTGCTTGCCCTTTGATGACCTTGTCTTAGGAGCTGGGATCTGTGTGCTTGATGAATCATGTGTGAATGTTCAAAAGTATTCTACATACTGTTACTTAGCCTTGTGCAGAGACTAGTCACATTTATTGGGACAAGGAGTAGGGCATAGCATTTTAATAGGAACTGATAATCAGGCTTCTAACATAAGAAAAATGAATTTCAAGTGTAATATGATCGATCTAAGCAATTGAAGCATCATGGATTGGATTTTTACTGATTTCTGTAATCTAGTAGGTTTGCCAATTAAATACATATATAGGATAAAGGAATAGGATGATAATATATTTGTTTGAAATGAAATTGCTGTTTTTATTAAAAAACTGTGCTTATAAAATCTTTTTGTCTGATTTTGTAAAATGTAATGGGTAAAATGAATGATTGTATTTTTTCTTATTTGTCCATAGGATAAAAGTCAGGTGTTATCTGCTAAATTTTCATTAAATAGTCATGTTATCTTAAGTCATTATATGTATGTTTCAGCCATTGACTCATTCAGTTCTTTCTTCACAGTGTGTGTCCTGAAAATACCTGTTATTTATGCTTAAATGTATGGACAAAGGTGACCATATAGCCATTTTTCAGAGACACAGAATCAGTATTATCACACAGATGTTTTACCCAGGAAATTTGATTTCTCTTTGAATAAATCTAGTATCTCACTTATAAACTTTTGACATTTAATTTCTTATTCACACTGTTTTAAACCTATTTTGGAAAGCGTTCCAGAATTTTTGTATAAACTATGTCATTTTTTATCTAATACGTGAGATAGGTATCAGAAATGTATAGTGTGTGGTGGACACAGAGTGATTCAGCTGGACCCTGTCATTCATGGTGGGTGGGGAATGGTTGCAATTTACACTGATGATGCATGGGGATGGTTCGGTAGAAAGGAATGCAGTATTGGACTGGCTGGCATTTGAGAATCTGGAGAAAATTGAGCCTTGAGGATAACAGGGTCCGATGGCTACTACTGAGCCCCTGTTACTCCATAGAACTGTAATGAACAGCCGAGGGCAATAATAGGCACCAGAAAACCAGGCGTGGCAAGCCAGAGATCCTCTAGATGCATGCAGAGAAGCTTCCATCTCTTGTAGCAGGAGAACTGAGAACACTGAGGACCAAACCAGGACCTAGTAGTCTGAATGGATAAACTTCAAAAGACAGCTGTCAGTCAGGGCAGGTCTGTTTTGCAGTGGTCAAAGGACTGGGAAAGTTGAGGACTCTGACAAGTGAGATGGCGACATCTGAGTGAATGCTACTGAAGGTTTGCCCTCTCTAGATTCCTGAGCTTCGTGAGCCTGCAGTCACAGCCCACTTCTCTGTTAAGGGCAGGCAGCCCTAACCCGCTCCCAAGCTGGGTGGTAATGCACAGGTCTCTTTCCCCAGGCAACCTGTCCCCGCTTCAGGACTTGCTCTGTGTCCATGCCACGAGACCTAGAACGCGGGGTGAGCAGCTGTAGTTAGGGTTAAGCAAAACTCAGCCAGCGAGAGGCTGGGCCTGATGAGACAGGAGACAGACTGTACCCCAACGGAGCTGCAAGAATTGGCCTGGATGTATTGAGTAAAACAGGAGGAGAATGCTTGGGACTGGAAGCTGAAGGTATTGACTAGGAGGGGGAGAACTTGATAATAGCACTCACATTGGGTCTTTGGGTTGAAAAATAAGCTATCTTAATAGGATTTGACATCCTGATTAGGATCCCAGGAGGTGTGAACTCACTATTAGGGTGGCTTCTAGAAACATGGAAAAAGCAGTGGCCAATTCTGAACAAAGTTGAGTGGCCACTGGTGGAGGAAAGGATGGAAAGACTGAGGAAATGATATGCCAGAATGGATAGGTTTATCTTTGGATGATTATGTTCCATAGAAAGGCCATAAAGACGGGCTGATAGGGGCACAAGGGCCCCTAAAAAGTTTGGTGGTAACTGGAGGCTACAGCTAACAATAGAAACAAGCTACGGTAAAGGAAATCAGTCCTGAATATTCATTGGAAGGACTGATGCTGAAGCTGAAGCTCCAATACTTTGGCCACGTGATACAAAGAGCCGACTGATTAGAAAAGACCTTGATGCTGGGAAAGATTGAGGGCAGGAAGAGAAGGGGGTGACAGAGAATGAGATTGTTGGATGGCATCACTGGCTCAATGGACACGAGTTTGAGCAAGCTTTGGGAGATAGTGAAAGACAGGGAAGACTGGCATGCTGCAGTCTATCAGATCGCAAAGAGGCAGACACGACTTAGTGACTGAGCAACAACTGGAAAACTTAGCTTGCTGATGGCAGTGGGTGACAAGACCCAGAAACAGTGGCTTGTGGCGGTACCTACTTACAGAAAGTTAGTGGGGTCACAGTTAGGGTAACGAGGACCAAGGTGGGAGAGAGCATACACAGACACACCAGGAAAAAGGCCGTGTGAAGATGGAGGCAGAGAGCTACAAGCTAAGGAACGCTGAGAACTGCTGGCAACCACCGGAAGCTCGGAGGGAAACTTGGAGCAGGTTCACTCTGACGGCCTCCAGGAGGAACACCGCCAACACCTTGATTTCTGGCTTCTGGCTGCCTGGTCTGTGAGAGAATGCATCTCTGTTGTTTTAAGCCACTGAGTTTGTGGTCATTTGTTACAGCAGCCCTGGACAAACACCGTGGGAACCAAATGCAGATGCAGGAATTGTCATCTTTCCCAGATTCACTGGGGAACATCTTGCTTCCTATCTCAGTGACTTTGGGGATCTGATGACCCCAATCCATGGGTTCTCAAAGTCGGACGCAACTTAGTGACTAAACGACAAAGGTCACCACAGCATTGAGTAGAGTTCCCTGTGCTATAGAGTTTGTTCTCATTAGTTACCTATTTTATGCGTAGTATCAATAGTGTATATATGTCAGTCCCAATCTCCCAGTGTGATGGGGACAGCGGAATCTGGGTGGAATCTAGGGGATTTGCTTGAATTTTCAAGGTGTTCCTTGGCCCACTTGGGATTGTAAATAGACATGGCAAAGCGCCCCAGCCCAGGATGGGTATGGTGACTAGATCCCTGGGGGATAATGGTCTGGGTCACTCCACCAGCTAAGCCACTGAGACCAGCAGAGGTAGTAGCAGTCAATCTGCTTCCAGGTCGGACTGCTGCAGAGCTGCCTGGGTGGGATCCAGTCCTTCCTGGGGCACAGCATGAATCTGGTGACTGAGTGTCTTGACTGGCTATTTTGACTCAGTATGACTCAACCATGACAAATAGCTTTTAAATTAATATCCATATAAAAACTAGCAGCTGACTGTGTGGGCGTAAATATGTTTTCCTCCTGTGAATTTTGGTCATGTTGCAAACTTTCTCGGAATATTGTATCGATGTGTGTGAGGGTGACCTTTGTAAGTCACCTACAAGCTTCTGCTCATGCAGAATGTATTAGTCCAATTCAGGAAGTGAATAGACCATACAGCAGGCACACCTGTGCTTTACAGGACAACCCCAGCTACTTATTTGGCTAATGGGAACAGTTCAAAGGATGCAACTTAATATATTCATCATACTTTGTAGAATCAGATATGATAGTATAATGATAAATTAGACATATTAAAGTATTAGTAAAGAATCAGAACACAATATATGTAGAGGCCAGAAGATTTCTGATAGAGCCTGTGTGTGAAGGCAGAAGAATGCACTACGTGCAATTTGCTTATTTTCCCAAGCTACACTGAGAGGCTTAGTGTAAAGCCGCAAGCCTTTCCAGATTCTCAATTCTTTCCCCTTCTCTCAGAGTATCTGCTGGGCTCCACCACAGTCCCTCCCTTCCCTGAACAGTGGGCAGTAAATTGGCATTTGCTGGCAGTAAGCTAGGGCAAATGTAAGGTTCATCTTGTTAGTTTCTCATCTCGTAGGGATTGCTGTCCCCTTCATTACCTAATAGCCTGTGTCTTGAAACCTGTAATTTTATGTATTTTGTCCCTGTTTTTTTTCCGAGGTGGGGGAGTATCCTGGTCCCTGCTTCTGCAGTCGGCCTGTAGCGCTGTCATAATCTATACGCTTAACTCCATAGAAACTTGTTCTCCAGAGCTGACTGTTCTTTGACATATTTTCCATCCACATTTATAGGGATTCTGTTACTATTTTTAATCCATCAAAGAACAAAGGGAGGAAAAAAATCTCCTCATAGTACTGTGCATATCTATTCCTAACTCTATTAACTTAGTTGTATTAATAATCTCACTTTAAAAAAATTCTTGACAGGTTTCCATCAGAAAACAATAATAATTCTTACTACCAACTTTACATTTAGGCAATGTGTTTCAAAATTATATTGATTTCAGGTTTAATATAAATATGTGTTTTTACTCGTCAGGAGAAATCATGTGACTTGTTTTTATTTTTTAAAAAAATTTTCGCTATGCCACTTGGCATGTAGAATCTTAGTTTCCCTGACTAGGGATCTAACTCACACCCCTTGTATTGGAAAAGCAGAATCTTAACCTTGGACTGCCAGGGAAGTCCTCATTATTTTTATGTTTTAAAAAATGGAAGTTACATTTTCATATTCATAGAAGAAAAGTCCTAAGGCTAACGTGGTAAGAATCCTATAGTGTTGATGCTCTGGGGGAGCATTTTGTTATTAATTGCTATACCCTGAAAAGTTAAGCATCTGTGTCTTCCTGGTGGTGGAGAGCAAAGGATAAATAGAAAAGCAGTGCTCTGTAGATCTATAGCGGGTTTACAAAGTTAGAAATAACCCTCAGTGTCATCAAGTTTAGTTTCCCACTCTGTTCAGGAGTCTTCTGTAGATTGTTAATGCTTATCTCAAACTATGTTCCAAATAGGGAAAGGAATACGTCAAGGCTGTATATTGTCACCCTGCTTATTTAACTTATATGCAGAGTACATCATGAGAAATGCTGGGCTGGAAGAAGCACAAGCTGGAATCAAGATTGCCGGGAGAAATGTCAATAACCTCAGATATGCAGATGACACCACCCTTATGGCAGAAAGTGAAGAGGAACTCAAAAGCCTCTTGATGAAAGTGAAAGAGAAGAGTGAAAAAGTTGGCTTAAAGCTCAACATTCAGTAAACTAAGATTATGGCATCTGGTCCCATCACTTCATGGGAAATAGATGGGGAAACAGTGGAAACAGTGTCAGACTTTATTTTTTTGGGCTCCAAAATCACTGCAGATGGTGATTGCACCCACGAAATTAAAAGACACTGACTCCTTGGAAGGAAAGTTATGACCAGCCTAGACAGCATATTAAAAAGCAGAGACATTACTTTGTCAACAAAGGTCCATCTAGTCAAGGCTATGGTTTTTCCAGTGGTCATGTATGGATGTGAGAGTTGGACTATAAAGAAAGCTGAGCACAGAAGAATGATGCTTTGAACTGTGGTGTTGGAGAAGACTCTTGAGGGTCCCTTGGACTGCAAGGAGATCCAACCAGTCCATCCTAAAGAGATCAGTCCTGGGTGTTCTTTGGAAGGAATGATGTTGAAGCTGAAACTCCAATACTTTGGCCACCTGATGCGAAGAGTTGACTCATTTGAAAAGACTCTGATGGTGGGAAAGATTGAGGGCAGGAGGAGAAGGGGATGACAGAGGATGAGATGGTTGGATGGCATCACCAACTCAATGGACATGGGTTTGGGTAGACTCTGGGAGTTGGTGATGGACAGGGAGGCCTGGCATGCTGCAGTTCATGGGGTCACAAAGAGTCGGACACGATTGAGGGACTGAACTGAACTGAAATGAACTGATTGCAAAACTGCTTTTTTTTGAACTGTATATAGTTATGTCTATAGCTTAACAGGAAATGAGTATTATCATACAGAATAAAGTTAATCATCTGTACCTGAGACTTAAATAGATAGGATCATGGGATCCTGACTCATGCATAGAGTTTTAGATTTTTGGCATCATTAAAAATCTGTTTTAGTGCAGTAGGCAGAATAATGGCTTCCCAAAAAAGTCCACATCGTAATCCCAGGAAACTGAATATGTTATGTTACATTGCAAAGAGGAATTAAAGTAGCAAATGGAATTAAGTTTGCTAACCAGCTGATCTTAAAATATGGAGATTATTTTGTGTTGCTTGGATGGGCCTAATGTAATCACCAAGATTCTCAAACTTGAGGAGGGGGCAGAAGAAAAGGTTTCGGTGATGGGAAAAAAAAATCAGGTCTCCCTTGATGTCTTTGATATTGAGGAAGGAGACTACAAGCCAAGGAGTATGGGAAGCCTCTAGAACTGGAAAAGGCAGGGAACTGAATTCTCCCCTGGAATTTTCAGAAAGGAACAGCCTCACCAACACCTTCAGTTTAGCCCAATGAGTGTCAGCTAACTCAGCTACGGAACTGCAAGGTAACAACTTTCCACTGTTTTAAGCCACTAAAACTTGCTGTAATTTTGTTATAGCAGCAATAGGAAAGAAACAGTCATTCCCAAAACTTTAAATGAAAGTGTTAATTTAACACTTTGGCCTGTTTCTATAAATTAGAATAAAAAAGGTTTTCACATAGAATAGTTTGTATTTCCAAAAAAACTGAAATGCTCCCAGAGTTTACTGGGAAGTAATTATTAGATTAAGTCACAGGTTAGATGCAGAAATTTTAGCGATGCAACCCCTCAAAAAGAGAAAATAGAGGGCGGCAAACATCTTCCACAATATCAGCACATTGTCTGAGAGCGTTTACATTCATGAAGAAATTGAGAGCTGACTCCTGAATCTATACTTTTTGAGATACTCTTGCCAGGCTGCAATGAAAACCAAAGATGCTAAATTACTGAGACTGGCAGTCATCGTGGCTGTCATATTTGGTCTCTGGAGTTCTTTATTCAATATTGCCTATGAGGTTTTTGTAGACCAATGAGGGCTAAGTCATTAATGAAATTTCAAAATGAGCTCATTCTAAACATTAGGGAAGTAAGATTTTTATTACAGTACAACTTTCTTGGGCTAGATTTATGTTGAAAATCCCACACTTGAGTTCTATAAGAAAATGTACAGAGAGAAGAGAAATGGTCTGTGGCTGTTTTTCATATTTGAGACCTTGCGCAGCCCTGAGAATGCGCTTGTGGACTCTGATGAGTCCATGGGATAGGCTAGTTTTGAGGGCATAGCTATTTTTATGTAAAATCTATGTGCTTAACACAGGTGTAAAGTACAGAGTAAAAATAGCTGTAGACTCTAAATAGCTCCTGCAACTGTGAAGCAAAAACATTTTTTACATAGTTAATTCCAGGAAATGATTACCATATACAAGAACCACACCTCTAAATATGCAGGGCTCATGTACACATACACACTGCTATTTTAAAGTCTGAGATTTACATGTTACCTGTGTAACATCTCTGTAAATTTATATATTTCTCATATTTTGTAAGTCTGGCCTCAGATATCAAATTTTTCTTAGCTTCCTAAAGAAAACAAAATGGTGTTTAAAAAACACAGTGAAAGAAGGGTTCCCATAGTCTATATAGTCTTGACCTTTAAATAATATCTGGTGCCAACTACTGAGTCCATGAGTGTATAATACACCTGATGAACTCATCAAATTAACTTCCTTTGCTGATAACATCTCTATTTTTAAGAAGAGATATACTTAATGCTACCAGACAATCATGGGAAAAAAGTAGTGTCATTGAAGTTTTATTTGGCTGGGAACTCTTTGTTGGATAAAAAGAAAGTTTAAACAAAATATTTTTTCTCTGAATTTCAGTCTGGAATGCCACCCAGGCCTCTCCACCCAACTTTGAACTGGAGTCTAAAAAAGGTGTTTGATCTTCTTTGTCTTTTAACGTGACAAAATGTCCTTTTTGAAATCTCCTTTTTGTTTTATGTGTGCTTGTTAATGTGTTTTAGGAATGTAAAACTCTTGGGGTAACATACGAGTATTTTTTGCTTAACCTTTGAACACTCTCCTAAGTGTCTACTCTACCAAGTTTGCATTCCCTAAATATTTCTCATTAAAATCTTATTAATCTTGTAGTTTAGAAATAATGAGTTGTTGTTTTTAGCTTCTTCACTTGGAGTCTTTAAAAAATAAAAATTCTCAAAAGTAACATTTCCTTCCGTTCAACAAATATTTCTTAAGACCCTTCTGCATGGCAGTAGTTAATGTTCAGTGAAAGATTAGTTGACATAGCCCATGTGATCAAGTTCTGTGTTTGATATATAGAAAAAAAAACTTAAAAGTGATTCATGGATTTAAAAAAAAAGTATGCTTTTATTGGGACAAGAAAACATAACTTGCTGCAATGACATTACTTGGTCAAATAATCAAAGAATACCAGATTCTAGCCCTAAAATAGGGCTACCTTTCGTTGGATGAAATACATATGCAGAGAAAAGGGCAAAATTATACTTTATTATCAGGTAGGGATTTTGCTTTAATCCTAAGGAGAACCCCATGAAAAACTCCTCCCTAAATGTTACTAGCCTGAAATGTCCACTCTGTGTGTCTCCCTTTCATGAAAGTAGGGTTTGTACATGGGGATGAAGAGAAGCCAAAAAGAGACCAAAATAGCATAAGAGAGAACAATTCAAAAAATAACTATGATTTATCAAAATATGCTGCATGAATCTACATAGAATAACAAGGGTAGCCCAGTCCTTGTTCTAAGTAATCTTCTCTGATTCGGTGGTTAGCTTTCAGTAGGAGGCCTCTGTTGTTGCCTTAATTTTTGTTGAAATAAAATGGAAGTAAGAATATTCTGATTTTAGATCAAACATCCATCAGCTTCTGCTTTGGCAGAAAGCCTACTGCCATTAAGAAGAACAGATTAGCTGCGAAGAGAGCCACTAATAAGTAAGAATATGTAGTTCAAGTAAATGCACTTGCATAACGCTTTACACTATATCTCAAATAATAAGGCATTCAGTGATAAAATTAGGTATTTATCCCCCCTGGAATTTTTCATTTACTCACTTTTCATTTTTAAAGGCACTTCTTTTGGATTGCCTTCAGAGGATTCCTGACTCAGAGCATGTCTACTAATACCAGAGTACGAGACTGCCATGACCTTCATTTTTATTTCAACCATGAGCAGAATCTAGAAATAGACATGATAGTATCAACCGAGTACACTGCTATATTACAAACGATGTCACGGAGACACTGTTTTTAAGGATACCTAAATAAACTGTGGAAAATTCTGAAAGAGATGGCAATACCAGATCACCTGACCTGCCTCTTGAGAAATCTGTATGCAGGTCAGGAAGCAACAGTTAGAACTGGACATGGAACAACAGACTGGTTCCAAATAGGAAAAGGAGTATGTCAAGGCTGTATATTGTCACCCTGCTTATTTAACTTCTATGCAGAGTACATCATGAGAAACGCTGGACTGGAAGAAGCACAAGCTGGAATCAAGATTGGCGGGAGAAATATCAATAACCTCAGCTATGCAGATGACACCACCCTTATGGCAGAAAGTGTGGAGGAGCTAAAAAGCCTCTTGATGAAAGTGAAAGAGGAGAGTGAAAAAGTTGGCTTACAGCTCAACATTCAGAAAATGAAGATCATGGCATCTGGTCCCATCCCTTCGTGGGAAATAGATGGGGAAACAGTGGAAACAGTGTCAGACTTTATTTCTTTGGGCTCCAAAATCACTGCAAATGATGACTGCAGCCATGAAATTAAAAGACGCTTACTCCTTGGAAGAAAAGTTATGACCAACCTAGAGAGTATATTTAAAAGCAGAGACATTATTTTGCTGACTAAGGTCCGTCTAGTCAAGGCTATGGTTTTCCCAGGAGTCATGTATGGATGTGAGAATTGGACTGTGAAGAAGGCAGAATGTCGTAGAATTGATGCTTTTGAACTGTGGTGTTGGAGAAGACTCTTGAGAGTCCCTTGGACTACGAGGAGATCCAACCAGTCCATTCTGAAGGAGATCAGCCCTGGGTGATCTTTGGAAGGAATGATGCTAAAGCTGAAACTGGCCACCTCATGAGAAGAGCTGACTCACTGGAAAAGACTCTGATGCTGGGAGGGATTGGGGGCAGGAGGAGAAGGGGACGACCGAGGATGAGATGGCTGGATGGCATCACTGACTCGGTGGATGTGAGTCTGAGTGAACTCTGGGAGTTGGTGATGGACAGGGAGGCCTGGCGTGCTGTGATTCATGGGGTCGCAAAGAGTCGGACACGACTGAGCGACTGAAGTAAACTGAACTGAAAGAGAGTGGTATTCTTGGAATTTCCCTGGTGGTTCCGTGGTTAAGGCTCTGTGCTCACAATGCAGGGGGCCTAGGTTCCATCCCTGGTCACAGAACTAGATCCTGCCTGCCGCAACTAAAGATCTCCCACGTGGCAATAAAGATCCCGCACACCACAACTAAGACCCGGTGCGGCCAAGAAAATAGATGCATAGAAAGAGAGAGTATTATTCTTAATAGACTTGGGAAAATAAGGAAAATCAAGGTGACTGTGGCAGAGAATGAGAAGGCCCTGCCACCCACAAGAAGAGGAACAAATGTACCTCACAGGGCTCCCTGGCCCAGTAGGAGGGCTGCTGGGTGAACCTCGATGTGGTTGGTGGGGCTGTAGCCACCATGCAGCTTTGGCAGAAGAGGGAAAATACCTTAAAGAGGATTTTTCTATAGTGTCACTCCCCATCCACTCTTCTTAAGGCCAATCTGGCTTCTACCCCACCCCGCTGACCACTTTTCAGAGACTGTTTTCATGGAGCGTACTGGATTCATCATGCCCTACATCCAGGGATCGCCTCCCTGTTATCTCACTTAGCCTATCCTCAGGCTTTTACACAGATGGCTGCTATCTTTCAAACATTTCTCCTGTGTTTTCCACTATATCATACCTTTTGCCTCACTGTCTGTTCCTGCTCTTCCTTGCTGGCCATACCTCCTTTCTCCACTTTAAATGCTCTATTAAAAGCTGTTGTAACTAAACATATACATTCTACATTTTATATGTATAACCATATACATTCTACCTATATGACCTCATCCCCTCCCAAGGCTTTAACTTTATCTTCTGAATATATGGTGTCTTCAAAACACAAAGTGTTTTTCAGTTTTCCAGCGAGAAGATCAAAAGTGTTTAAAATTTTAACGCCTGAAATATACACACTGTGAGAGATATAAACTAGCTAAATATATGCTTAGCTGTTACTTTGTTTGCACATATTAACAATTACATGTTATATAAAGGTGCATTATAAAGTAATAATGTTGAGGTATTACTTTTTCCAATCTTACAGTCTGTGAAATAAATACATGCAGAATCAGAATCTTCATTTGTGGCCTTGGATATCAGTCTCTGTCATCATTGGAACCATTTTTAAGTTAAGACAGTTTTCCTGACTACATCCATCTTCACTTCCACTTAGGTTTTTAAGGTTTTGGAATTTTTTAATATATGATTTAAAAAATATTTTAATATAATTTTTAAAGGTTACACTCCATTTACAGTTATAACAAAATGTTGGTTATATTCTCTGTGTTATATAATACACCCTAGGACCTATTTTATACCCAGCAGGGTGAACTTGTCACTCCCTCACCCATCTCTTGCTCCTCTCTCCCCACCCCTGCCCCACTGGTAAGCACCAGTTTGTTCTCTGCATCTGTAACTCTGCTTCTTTTTTTGTTTTATTCACTAGATTGTTGTATTTTAGCCCTTTTGGAACTTTGCAGGATAATATCATTGGACATTTTATTCTATTAGGGATATCTGTACAACAATGTCTGTACATTAGAACAGCTATTTTCTCATTGGCCTTGTAGATGCATATTTGTGATATCCACAATGTAGTCACTTTCTTTAGGTAATTTCAATAGGTGTGCTTACAAGGATACCTAACACTTATAATTGTGAGATCATACCTTCCATTATAGTTAAATTTATGGGTTTTTTTGGCCTCCATTTTATGAAAGGTGGCTTCCATTAGCATCTAAAACTAGAATTAATTGCAAACTGTTATATATAGACTGGATTAACAACAAGTTCCTACTGTATAGCATAGGGAATTATATTCATATCCTGTAATAAACCATAATGGAAAGAATATGAAAAAGAAATACATACATATGTATAACTAGAAACACTTTGCTATACAGAAGAATTTAACACAGCATTGTAAATCAACTATACTTCAATAAAATAAATTTTAAGGAAAGTAGAGTTAATTGAATCCTTTGTGCCTGAGTTTTTCCTAAATATTACTACAGTTCTCATATAGAGTTATCCACAAATCTGTTTTTTGGTGCCCTTGAGATTTGTTTATTGCCTTTTGCACAGAAATAGAGCTGATTTCTGGTTTAAAAATGTAATCTTAAATATATTGAGTTGTATTATAATGCCATTTGTTCCTTAAAGTATGGGTTATAAATCTCTATTTATTCTATTTATAAATATAACAAATGTTAACAGTCTTTTTAAGAGGCTTTTGGAAAACGTGTCTGTTTATAAGCTTAGTTAATAAAACATCTTCAAATATTCTAAGCTGCATTTATAAATTTAATCTATTTGATTTCATTTTGAACTATATCAATTACCTGGTTTTAGAGGATAAACATTCCCAAGTACTAAAAATGGTACAAATCTAACAAAATAAATATATATGCATGGTGAAACTCAAGTATTTTATGGTAATAAATGTTTCAATATAATGTAGTAAGATGTAAGCCCCAATGCCAAAGCATAAATTACTTAGTTACAAATTTTAAATTGCCACTCAAATACATCAAATTCTCCTAATCATTACAACCACATATATTACCAAAAAAGCACAGATTCACCCTTTATACAAAACTAGATATATTCTGGTCTTGAGTCTCTTAATCTTAAAATTTTAGATGTTACTCAGGTTGAAAAAATCAGTGTTTCTTTAGAAAGACAGCTACTGAGGTTTTTGGGCTTCCCTGGTGGCTCAGCTGGTAAAGAATTTACCTGCAATGCTTGAGACCTGGGTTTGATACCTGGGTTGAGAAGATCCGCTGGAGAAGGGATAGGCTACCGACTCCAGTATTCTGGCCTGAAGAATTCCATAGACTGTATAGTCCATGGGGTCGCAAAGAGTTGGACACGACTGAGCGACTTTCACTTTCACACACAGATTTATTCTTGACACAAAAATAGATATATATTCTGTCTTGAGTCTCTTAATCTTCTTAAAATTAATTTTAAACATTACTTGGATTGAAAAATCAATGTTTATTTAGAAAGACAGCTATTGAGATTATTTAGTACACATTCTTATCTGGGTTTGTGAACTGGCCAGAACCAATTTGTTATTTTTGGTAAATGTTTATTGCCACATGTAGCTAATAAGAGGTTGTGAGAGCTCCTCCCCACAACCAGGAAATAATACAGACAGGAGTCAGGCTAGATTCTGCCTGCCACACCAGTGTCTTCTAGTGAACAGTTACTAAGTCATATCATAGTAATTTAACATGTTCTGTAAGTCTACTGAAGTCACAGTTTTCTGTTCTTTTTGGTGATCAATAACCTCTTACATGGGGCTTCCCACGTGGTGCTAGTGGTAAAGATCCTGCTTGCTGATGCAGGAGACATAAGAGACGTGCATTTGATCCCTGGGTTGGGAAGGTCCCCTGAAGGAGGGCACGACAACCCACTCCAGTATTCTTGCCTGAATTCCATGGAAAAAGGAGTCTGGCGGGCTATAGCCCATAGGGTCACAAAGAGTCGGAAATGAGGCGATTTAGCAAGTACACATGCAGCCTCTTATGTGAAAGACTTACTTAAGGCAAATTCGGCAATATTCTTGTGTCAGGAATTGGATGGTCATCTACTGGAGACAGGCAACCAAGAATCCTCAGAACCAGCAGCTGGACATGAGTTCATATAGGGATCCAAGCTTGGGTGCTGTACCTAAATGTGTAGGTTACACGGCTCTAGATTTTCATTCACCCAAATGTGGGGGAATGTTTCTAGAAGAGTCTAAACGATATCCTAAACAACTCTAAATTTATTCTGAACATCTCTAACTTTTGTGAAGGAAAAGCCTGTTTCTTACATATGTTATGCAAATTATCAAAGCCCTAACTTTGCTAAGAAGTGGACATTATTAACATGCATTTATTAGCTACACAAAGAATGAGAACTTTCAGTTCACTGCTTGCTAACTATACCTGAGAAGTGAATTTCTGATTTAGGCAACTCGCCTTCCTCATGTAGACTGAAACAAACCAAAACAAATTCATATCACTGGTTATACTCAACAATTTAAAATAAATTATAGATACAAATACACTGGTGAAAGCAGCATACTCATTAAGGAAGAAAATTACTACCCTAATTAATTGAGTTTACATACAACCAGAGATTCTAGCCATAAGCAGACTGGAGTCCTGTCAGTCACTATGATGGAATATATAGAACTTTATTTCTAGCTACTATGTCCATGACTTTCTAAATCGAAGTAGATGTATAGCCTTGTTATTTGGATTCATATTATATATACTGCTTAACTTTTTATCATACCCATAGAAATTAGGATGTCCTACTCAGCTTGATCACTTGACTGGATTTTTCCATTATGCTTTTTGGAAGCATAATGAATACAGATACTTTTCATCTTTAAAGATTTTAAAATCTGATGGAGTCCTGTTTTTACATATAATTTCAGGGTTCTCAAATTCTCTTATGGATATTTCTATTAATTGAATTTTACTTATTTCTCATGGCTTTGTCTGACTTCTGGTTGTTGTTCAGTCGCTCAGTCATGTCCAACTCTTTGCGACCCCACAGACTGCAGC
The DNA here is from genome assembly GCF_023091745.1 of Budorcas taxicolor. Lineage (NCBI taxonomy): Eukaryota > Metazoa > Chordata > Mammalia > Artiodactyla > Bovidae > Budorcas > Budorcas taxicolor. Next base: position 16,985,003 of record NC_068926.1, on the reverse strand, counting down.
ATGCCAGGCTTCCCTGTCCTTCACGATCTCCTGGCGCTTGCTCAAACTCATGTCCATTGAGTCGGTGATGCCATCCAAACATCTCATCCTCTGTTCCCTTCTCCTCCTGCCTTCAATCTTTCCACACATCAGGGTCTTCTCCAGTGAGTTGGTTGGCTCTTTGCATCAGGTGGCCAAAGTACTGGAGCTTCAGCTTTAGCATCAGTCCTTACAATGAATACTCATGCTTAATTTCCTTTAGGATTGACTGGTTTGATCTCCTTGCAGTCCAAGGGACTCTCTAATAATGACTTCTGATAAGGATTCATAAAATCAGTCTATGATATAATTGTTATTATGCCCCATCCTGTGAAACATCCCAGTATAGGAACTCCTCTTCTGAGCAATCATTTTCTTCGGAAGAAAACATATTGTGTTATATTTAGGTATATATGGTGAAGTGAAGTGAGTGAAGTCACTCAGTCGTGCCCGACTCTTTGTGACCCCATGGACTATAGCCTACCAGGCTCCTCTGTCCATGGGATTTTCCAGGCAATAGTACTGGAGTGGATTGCCATTTCCTTCTCCAGGGGATCTTCCCGACCCAGGGATCAAACCCGGGTCTCCCGCATTGTTAACAGACGCTTTACCATCTGAGCCACCATCTGCTACATACCAACAACCCCACACCTATGTCTAACCTAATCATGCTCCTGAATTCTAGAGTTGTATTTCCAATCAGGTAGTAGACATTTCCACTTTAGTGATAATAAATATCTCAAGTAATCATGGACAAAATCAAACCATTGAATTTTGCATCCCACTTACTCAATCTCTTCTTCTTTGTGTCTCTCTCATGTCAGTACAAAGCATCAGCATCCATCTATATGCTCAGACCTAAAAAATCTACAGGTTACTCCTGATGTTTCTTTTTCTTTTCCATTTCTCTCACCCCAACTACCCTCATCATCAATTTCTGCTGCCTCTACCTATAAAATAGATCTGAAGTCACCTATTCGAGTCTCCATTATGTGTCAACAGGGTGATTTCAATACCTGGTAACTGGTCTGGTCTATTATCCATTATTAATGCAGTGGTTTTGTTAAAATTGAGATTAGATCTTTCTCCTATACCCAAAACTCTAAAAGTTTGGAATAAAATCCGAACTCCCTACCTTGTCTTATGTGATAGGATCTTTACAGAGTCTCTGATCTCATCTCCCAGCCCTTTCCTTACTAGCTAGACGCCAAACAAAGAGCTTCTATTTCCCTTAAACTCACTGAGGTTATCTCTGTCACACGACCTTTGCCTTGGCCCCTCTGAACAGAAATCCATTTCCTCTTATCATAGGACATTGACTCTTTTTGAATAATTAGAATTTCATTCTAAATTTTACTTCCATAGAGAAATATCTTCTATCTCTCTAAAGTAGCCCTGAATCACCCTCTGTCATTTCACACTATTTTAATACTGTCTATGGCACTTACCAAGACTTACATTAAAAAAAATTTTAATTCATTTTTTATTTGTTTACAGTAGATATTTGTTAGTTATCTATTTTAAATATAGCAGTGTGTACGTATCAACCCCAACCTTCCAATCGATGCCTCCTCCCCACCTTTCTCCCGTGGTAATTATAAATTCATTCAGAAAGTCTATGAGCCTATTTTTATTTTGTGAATAAATTCACTTGTATCTTTATATTTAGATTCTGCATAGAAGTGGTATCATATGATATTTGACCTTCTCTGTCTGACCTTCACTTAGTATGATCATCTTCAGATCCATGTTCACTACTTTCTTCTCTAGTAGTATATGCAGATCATGTTTAGTTTTTCATTATTATATTGCCTGGGCACATGGGATTTGATAGACAGCCTGTATTTTTTAAGAACAGTCAGAATATAATCCATACATCAATATGTCTATTGACAGCCTCTCTCTGCCTGTTACGTGGCTCCTCACAATTTGCTTCCATAACTGCCCCTTCTTCTGTAGCCCCTTAATTACTGTCAATGTGACTTTTTTGGATGCCTTTATGGGTGGTTTAGGGACCCAGAGAAGATCAAAGCGACATCTTATTTAGTCTAGCCTAAAAATTTAACTATTACCTTTATTAACTGGCAATTTTAATCACTTTTGTTTGTTTTAACCATTCACTCCCATTTCTTTAAACTATATTTAAAATTGGTATTAGATTTATTTTAAAAGTACTTCATTTGAGTCACGAACAAATAAAAATGGAAACTTTCCAAGTGCTTAATAAATCATTTAAAATCTAAATTGACACCTGGGACTTCCCTGGGAGCTCAGCTGGTTAAGAATCTGCCTGTTAATGCGAGACATGTGGGTTCTTATCCCTGGGCTGGGAAGGAAATGGTAATTTTCTCCAGTATTCTTGCCTTGAGAATCCCATGGATAGAGGAGCCTGGTGGGCTGCAGTCCACGGGGTTGCAGAGAGTTGAACATGACTGAGTGACTAAATAACAACCGAACAACAATGCCTAATCTTACATTCTCTGACATGTTGCATTATTGTTTATGAACTAGTAGAATTGCAACTTAAAACCGCAAGTCTACAGAACAAACATATGGTTGCTGGGAGGAAGGATGGGGAGAAAGTATAATTAAGGAGTTTGGGATGGACATGTACACACTGCTTTATTTAAAATGGATAACCAACAAAGACCTACTTTATCGCACATGGAACTCTGCTCAATGTTATGTGGCAGCCTTGATGGAAGGGGATTTTGGAGGAGAATGAATAAATGTATATGTATGGCTGAGTCACTTTGCTGTCCACCTGAAACTATCACAACATTATTAATCAGCTATGCTTGAAAACAAAATAGAAAGTTTTTTCAAAAACATAGAGATGTGAAACTCTATTTTCAGATAATAGCATGTTATACCTGGAAAACTCAAAAGAATCAATGACTAGCTTAACCGCTAGAGATTCAATAACATTCAGTTCAGTTCAGTTCAGTCGCTCAATTGTCTACCACTCTTTGTGACCCCATGTGACCCCATGCATGCCAGGCCTCCCTGTCCATCACCAACTCCTGGAGTTTACCCAAACTCATGTCCATTGCATTGGTGATGCCATCCAACCATCTCATCCTCTGTCATCCCCTTCTCCTCCTGCCTTTCCCAGCATCAGGATCTTTTCCAGTGAGTCAGTTCTTCGCATCAGGTGGCCAAAGTATTGGAGTTTCAGCTTCAACATCAGTCTTTCCAATGAATATTCAGGACTGATTTCCTTCAGGATGGACTGGTTGGATCTCTCAAGTGTCTTCTCCAACACCACAGTTCAAAAGCATCAATTGTTTGGCACTCAGCTTTCTTTGTAGTCCAACTCTCACATCCATACATGACTACTGGAAAAACCATAGCCTTGAAGAAACCATCCCAAAAGATTTGCACGGTTGGATTCTTAGCTGACTGAGGTTGCATAGCAATGAGTAGTTTGGGCTGAAAGTGAGGTCTTACTCTGCAAATGTGCAAGGCAAACCTTTTGGTTTTTATGCCACCACCTGTCCGCCCAAGCTTTCCAGCTGTGATGTAAATGCCCTCCAGATGGGGTGGACTTGAAGTCTGTTCCCTAGTTCTACATTCCCTAGTATCACCTCAGATGAATCTGCAAATCCATCCCAAGAGTTGCAGCTCATTTTCTTCTCTGCATGAATTGGATTTTTTTTCCTTCTTTGCCTTCTAAGATATTTAATTTTTATCTGAATGGGCTCTGCATATCATTTTAATATTTTTCTCACTCTCTGTACAGTTTCAAGATCATGTTAATGACATCACTCCAAGGGTGAAATCTGAAAATAAATCTGCCTTTTTCACCAACCCTTCCTGTATCAAAGTTGTCACCTCTGTTGACTCTATGATTGATCTCAAATTCATTCCATTCTTCTCATTCGCACTGTTATTGCCTTAGTTCAGGTTGTGATTTTTTTTTTTCTCATTTAAACTCTTGTTCTTCTTCACAACTATCCAACTCACTAGGCATTGCACACATTTGTCAAAGTGATTTTTCTTAAATGCAAATCTGCTCACATCATCATGTTAAAATCTTTTCACAGTTGTAGGTAAACTCCTGGCTTAAATTTAAACTTAACATGGCATTTTCATCCATTCATTCATAGTCCATTCATTTTCCATCCATCCTCTATCCTTCAAACAATCAGTTCCTGCTCGTTGCTGGGTCTTCAGTTATCTCTCTCCTCTTTCTATCTGTAAAACCTTAATCTTTAAAAAATTTTCCAATCTCCTAGACTGTCTTTCTTTTTAATTCATGTATTTTTAATTGAAGGATAATTGGTTCACAGTGTTATGCTGGTTTCTACCAAACATCACATGAATCAGCCATGGATTTACCCAGGCACACTCGTACTTGAACATCCCTCCCACTTCCCTAGACTCTTCATCACCCTGTCTACAAATGGCCTTCAGGCAGGTCAACTGGTGTACATTTCTTAAAAATTCTATGACTCTTAGATCTGGTTGGTTTGGCTTCTGCCTGGAATTCCTCTCCTTCCTCAGCCACTGGACTATCTTGTACTCAGCCAAGGTATTGAGTTCAGTCTAAATCTCTCATTTGAACCAGCAATATGTAGTTTGCAAAATCCTTAAAGAAAATTTGTATTTCTTGAGTGTATTTACCACAAGGACCAAGCCTGGGTGACTACTTTCTTTTTTTATCATTCATACTGATTCAAAAGGTCATTTTTATTTATTTTTAATATAAATTTATTTATTTTTTTTGGAGGCTAATTACTTTACAATATTGTATTGGTTTTGCCATACATTGACATGAATCAGCCATGGTGTACATGTGCTCCCCATTCTGAACCCCCCTTCCTCCTCCCTCCCTGTACCATCCCTCTGGATCATCCCAGTGCACCAGCCCTGAGCATCCTGTATCATGCATCGAACCTGGACTGGAGATTCATTTCACATATGATAATATACATGTTTCAATGCCATTCTCCCAAATCATCCCACCCTCACCCTCTCCCACAGAGTCTAAAAGACTATTCTATACATCTGTGTCTCTTTTGCTGTCTCGCATACAGGGTTATTGTTACCATCTTTGTAAATTCCATATGTATGCACTAGTATACTGTGTTGGTGTTTTTCTTTCTGGCTTACTTCATTCTGTATAATAGCCTCCAGTTTCATCTACCTCATTAGAACTGATTCAAATGTATTCTTTTTAATGGCTGAGTAATACTCCATTGTGTATTTGTACCACAGCTTTCTTATCCATTCGTCTGCTGATGGACATCTATGTTGTTTCCATGTCCTGGCTATTATAAACAGTGCTGCAATGAACATTGGGGTACATGTGTCTGTTTCGATTCTGGTTTCCTTGGTGTGTATGCCTAGCAGTGGGCCATTTAAAGAAAAATCTTTTTTTATTTTAAAATAAAACAGATTCAGAAAGCCACACAAATCAAACAGGAAGACTGATGGATTATTATAAACCAAGCAACCCTGTCAAGAAGTAGAATTTGTCTAGTTACCTCAGACAACCCTTCCATGTGTCCCAACCTCATCACAACTTGCTCCCATTTTTAAAAGTAGATCATCACCTTTGGGTAATCATTTCTTTTTTAAAAAGTAATTGTTTTATCACAAGATGCATATCTAGCCATGATATTTTAGCTTTGTCCATTAAAAACACTTTGATGTATCTCTAAAATGCCTGTGGTTCCTCTCCTATCCTTTGCATTTACTGACAACTTCTCTGTTCAACAATTCAGCCCATGTGACATGTAGAGTTTCCTACAGTCTGGGTTTTTCTGATTATTGCCTTGCTATTTCCTGAAACTGGCACCTGGATACAAAGATTTGATCAGAATCATATCTGATCTCTGTGGCAAGACTGTCAGTGGCTCATGTAGGTAACCTGTGCCATCTCATTGTCTCTATAGTGGAGAAGTCAGCAACCATTGCATAGGCATATGCCTGTATGTATCCTAGATCCAGGAGTTCATTCAAAGCAGCAATTCTTTTTCATTTATTTGCTGCAATACATAAGGAGAGACTCCCTCTTCTACTATAGGCTATTTAGTGTTACAGTTCCTATAAGAAATGCATAATAATGCTTGATTCTTTCCCTTTATTTTCTGGTTTTCAAAACAAATAGTGGATTCCCTGGTGTCCTTTGAAATGGACCAACTAGTTATTATTTTTTCTTAGCATAGCATTGTGAATTTGGGGATTTAAACATGTTACAGGTTTTAGCCTACTGTATTACTTATTCTTGTTGAAGTTCAAAGTAACCTGTCATTGGCCAGGGAGGGCCTCTTCAACTTGGCCGCCGAGTCTTACGGATATGATTCTAATTTTCTTAGGTAGATTTTTTTTTTTTATGTGGAATGATAAGATGTTTCAGGGTTATCTAGTTCATTTTCTGCCCTGCATCTAAAATCCCCAGGTTTCCAAAAAACTGTCTCTTAGTGAGAAATTATATTTCAAAACCACGGCTTTAGGTACCAAGGATGCTTATTGCTACTGGAATGATTACTCTGGCCAAAAGCCTGCTTGACTGTTTAAAGGGCCAAGTCCTAAGAGGACTCACACTGTTAGCCCAAGTGGATAGGGTTAGAATTGGAATCAACTGTTTTCTTCCACCCTAAATTTTTTTTAAGGCAAGAAATGGTGGAAAATTTTCACCTTATTTTTGCCTACTTTTAAAATATGAATGCATTTAGCAACCCCATGTCCTAGACGTCTGTCTTCATGGTCATTACCAACCTGTGCAGGTCAGAGGCTATCAAGATCAAAGTGAATTTAATGAATAACATAGCCCAGGGTAATTTCAATAGCTGTCTTAAAACTTGCAGAGCTATGGGCCTGAGCAATCTTTTTTTTTCTTCCTGGAAGCCTCAAGGGCAATGCTTCCTCAATAAGAATCGTAATATAAATTTGAACTAAGCAAACACATACAGTGCAAAAGAGGGCAAGTGTTTGATTCATCATGTGTGGATACAAAAACAAATATGACAGAATTAGTGATTTTTTCCACAATTATTTCATCATTCATATGATTTTTACAAAATAAATTTGATTTAAAGAAATAAAATTTCTCACGTGAAAGGAATTTAACTTCTCACTTTTTAAACAACTGTATGTCCTTGGGGCAAATATAAATATCCAGATGAGAATCCTTTCTTATTAAGAGTCTGCATATCAACTCTAGCCACATTGATTTTCAATTGTATGTTTGTTGAATGAATGCTAATAGCTATGAATTATTAGGTCCCCACTAAGTGCTGGGTATTTTATAGATGTTTTGTTCTTTCTATTATCCTCACAATACCCTGAAATGTATGTAGTCATTTTTCCCTTTTATAGATTAGGAAATGGAGGACAGTATATTTGAAAAAAACAGAGCCAGACCTTCTGAAGCTGAGGATTCCACATAGGGGATGTCTGATTTTAGAGACTCTGTTTTTATCTACTATAGCCTACAGCTGGCTAGGTTTGGACTACACAGACAGAAATTACATCTCTTTTCATGAGCAGACAATGAATGGTCTTTGTAGATAATTTGTTATTAATGTCTCTTTTCCTTGGTACTATTGGTGGGGATGTATTATGATGTGATTTCTTTCGTGTGGTGATTCTCACTCAGCTTGTGTGAAACTTATAGGATTGAAGCTCAGTTAAGGAGTTCAAAATGGAGTCACAGTGGTCAGTATGAACTTCCATATTAGATGTTGTAAAACCCTCAGGTATAGATGGCAGGTGTTTTGGAGTGATAAACTATGAGTGTCATTTTAGATAAGGAATCTGGCAACATCTGCGAAAGACTTCACTGGAACAAAAGGAGCAACTCCTGGAGACAAGACCTCCTGGGGGGTAACTATCAGGATACCCTATTGGCGGACTCCTTAAGATGAAAACAATATTCCAAGTGACTTAAAGGCTATTTGCTGGAGGACCTAACTCTGAGCTGCTAAGATGTTGGGCCTAGGCTCTGTTGGAGCAGAAAGTGACTTCCCACTCACACCTGGTGGGAGACTCATTCATTGCTCAACCAGACTGCTGCTCACACTGAGAACCCTTCATCCTAGACTTTTCTTGGAGTAATTCACTACCCCTTTCGTCTCTTCCCTACTCTGACTCACCTGCACTGTGTGCTAATTATGTGCGATAAACCTATGATCCATGAATTGGATATTGGCTGTTTGTATATTTCCAATCTCATAATTCTTACGTGTCATTACCACTAGGTCCTGTGACAAAGAATGAAAAATAGATGTAACATTTCAGCTAATTATGAGAGGGATGGATTTTAATATCCTAAGTGACTAATAACTTCAAATTAAAAACAGTTAAACATTATCAGGTAGCCAACTGTGTATCTACGAATTACTGAACATTTTGATCCCTGGGTTGGGAGGATCCCCTGGAGGAGGAAATGGAAACCCACTCCAGTATTCTTGCCTGGGAAATCCCATGGACAGAGGAGCCTGGTAGGCTATAGTCCATGGGGTCACAGAGAGTCAGACACGACTAAGCATGTACACACAGAGAACACACAGTAGGGGTCAAGAAATGAAAAAAAGCATAACGCTCATTCTTTAAAAACATTATACCCTAATGAAGAGGTAGTTCAGTTCAGGTCAGTTCAGTCCAGTTCAGTCGCTCAGTCATGTCCGACTCTTTGCGACCCCATGAACTGCAGCACGCCAGGCCTTCCTGTCCATCACCAACTTCCAGAACCTACCCAAACTCATGTCCATTGAGTCAGTGATGCCGTTCAACCATCTCATCCTTTGCCGTCCCCTTCTCCTCCTGCCCTCAATCTTTCCGAGCATCAGGGTCTTTTCCAATGAGTCAGCTCTTTGCATCAGGTGGCCAAAGTACTGGAGTTTCAGACTTTCCAATGAACACCCAGGACTGATCTCCTTTAGGATGGACTGGTTGGATCTCCTTGCAGTCCAAGGGACTCTCAAGAGTCTTCTCCAACACCACGGTTCAAAAGCATCCATTCTTCAGCGCTCAGATTTCTTTATAGTCCAACTCTCACAGCCAAACATAACATAATGAAGAGGTGGACACATATGTAAATAATGTAAGGGTGTCTACTTGCTGTTAGAAACTTGAGGTACTTATTCAGGATGATGAAGAATCTTGACAGAAGAGTCTTAGGTAATTTGAGGCTGGGATAGTAGTGTGAATGAAGGAACAACTTCTCTTCCATTGGAAGAAATGACCCTTTCACAGCTCAGAGATATTCCCTGGTTTTAAAGTGCCTGGGAGAAAAATTGTCACAATCAAAGTGGTAGGAGCCTGCTCCATTCCGTTTCCTTATCTTCACTCCTCCAGTTTTGGACTCTTTTCCTCCATTTCACTCTCAGCAGTTAAAGCTTCAGAAAAAGCAGTCTTTGGTTTTATCACGAAACATACAAACCTTCCTATATATGTACCCATCTGCTCTTCCCTTTTCTCATGGAAACAGAAAATTTCTCTTCTAAGAGTAATTCCTCCCCCTGCTTTAGATCCAATTTCCTCCCCTCACCACCCGCAATCCTTAACATAAATATAGTCCTTTTCTCTCTTGTCCTTTCTACCTATACTTTCCCAGCTGGATTTGTCCCATTGACTTCAAACAGCCTGATTCTTCCTTGTTTACATGTTCCAAAGAAAAATGAAAGCTTCATGAGTTTCTTGATCCCTGTCCAGCTCCACCCTTTTTCCTTCCTCCCTGTTTTTCAGAACCAAACGACTGGAAATAGTTGTCTATAATTCTGTCTCAGTGTCCTTCTACTCAGCTCTTTTGTATCTGGGTTTCTCATGCATCAATCTCTCTACTGAAATAATTCTCCCTGAGATCACCCATGACTACATACTTGCTGAGCCTCATTGATGTTTTTCATTCTTATCTGTGCTAGTCAACATAGTTATTGCAAACTTGCACAGCAGACATGCCTCTAAATACCAGTTGTTTAGCCGCTAAGTCATATCCGACTCTGTGACCCCATGGACTGCAGCATGCCAGGCTTTCCCATCTTTCACTATCACTGGAATTTGCTCAGATTCATGTCCATTGAGTTGGTGGTGCTATCTAAATATCAATGGCATAACATAAAAGTGTTATGCTTTCTTTTTTCTTTATAGATTTTTTGTTGTTGAAGACCACTTTTAAAGTACTGACTTGTTACAACATTGTTTCTGTTTTATGTTTTGGTTTTTTTGGCTGCAAGGCATGTAGGCATTTAGGATCTTAGCTACTTGACTAGGGATTGAACCCACACCCCCTGCATTGGAAGGTAAAGTTTTAACCACCTGACCCCAAGGAAGTCCCTGTTTTTTATGTTTTAATTCTGTACAGTCTGATGCTGGTCAGTGGCCCCTTGCATTTTCTAGCTACGTCATACAGAATATATAATGTCTCTAGTTATTTACCACTGTATAACAAGCTATTTAAAACTTGGGCTTCCCTGATAGCTCAACTGGTAAAGAATTTGCCTGCAATGCAAGAGACCCCGGTTCAATTCCTGGGTCAGGAAGATCTGATGAAGAAAGGATAGGCTACCCACTCCAGTATTCTTGGGCTTCCCTGGTGGCTCAGCTGGTAAAGAATCTGCCTGTAATGCAGGAGACCTGCGTTTGATCCCTGGGTTGGGAAGATCTCCTGGAGAAGGGAAAGGCTACCCACCCCAGTGTTCTGGCCTGGAGAATTCCATGGACTATATAGTCCATGGGGTCGCAAAAAGTCAGATGTGACTGAGCGACTTTCAATTTCTAAACTTTCACTTTAGTGCCTTAAAGCAGTGTCAATATTCATTTTGTTTTTGAGTCTGAAATTTGGAAAGTGATTTATAGATACAGTTTTTAAAAATAGATTTCTTTGATTCATTCAGCATCTGCTGGAGTAGTTCCAAGGCTGAGGGCTGGACTTGCCCAAAGATGGGCTACCTCATTCATCTGCAGGTTGGTTGCTGGCTGGCACTTCAATGGGGCTATTCCCGGAATACCTACACTTGACCTTCCCAGATGGTTGCTTGGCTTCCCCACAGCATGATGTCTCAGACAGGCAGGCCGAGGAATTGCAAGGCAAAAGCTGGATCCTCTTTCCTGAGCCACTGCTACAAGTCATACAGCATCACTTCCCCTGTCTCCCCTGTGGATGCAAGTTACTGAGACTGGCCACCACACCATCTGACTTGACTCCTTAGCAGCACTGATGCGTTACCTCTGCTTCCATAGGAAAGCTTCTCTTTCCTTCCTTTTTTATGACTGCACATCTCCTAGCTTCACTTCTACATTTTTGCTCCTAAGACAATACCCCAAATCCACAATCTGGTCTGGCCTATATCCGTCTCCACTATATCATCCTTTGATTATTCTGCTCCAGCCACATGAGCTGTTTTTCGTCTCTCATCTAGGCCAAGTTCCTTGGCACCCTAAGGCTGCTGCCCAGGCTGTTTTCTTTTCCTGAAATGCTCTTTCCTTAGCGCTTGTGTGTCTTCTTCAGCTACTTTAGCTAGACCTTCAAAATTAGTTCAAATCTACCTATTGAACCTTCTAATAAAAGCATATATATCTTCGTTCAATGCCTTTATATCAGTTCTCAGTCTGAGTTATTTGCTTCTTATGTATTGTTCATCTTCATCTCTACATATAAACTCCATAAAGGAGGTCTGTTTTGCTTATCAATTTTTTTCTATTTGAATGGCAGAGTGCCTGGTACATAATAAATATTTATTGAATAAATGAAGGCATCACTCAGCTTAGGAATCTTGGGTGTAGCAAGAAATATCTCTCTATTAATAGTTCTCAAGTTTGAAAATGTGTGTATGTATGTGCATGTGTGTGTGTGTGTGTGTGTGTGTGTGTGTGTGTCTAGGATCCTGATATTTATGAAGGAGCTCAGATCTGTTTATCATCCTGCAGTGAACAGAGCAGTCTCACACCCCATGTGAATAGTGCCTTTCCCTGCCTTGAGAAGTCATAAATCGATGGTTTAACTGACTTTCTTAGCTGATTCCTGTATTAAAAGAGCACATCCTCAGACCTGCAGAGATAAAAGAAAGGCCTATGGCATTGAATCTCTCCATCCCATCTTCTCATTCTGTAGAAGGCCAGTTTCCTGGGTATCCACTTTTGAGTATGAATATGGTAGACAGTAGTGACTGCTTGACCTCCAAATCTCCAACAAATCAGCTCCCCTCCCTGACCTCTAAAACTTGATAGAGTTGCCTTTATACACTGGCAGGGGGAAAAGTTCACTGGCTCCAAAGCCCAGCACTTCTTCACCTCTGAGTATAGCAAACAGTGAGCAATGGATATGTATCCAATTAGCTTCTTTTTTGTTTGGTTAGTATAATGGAAGTGGCTGAACAAACAGGGAGTCCCTTGGACTGCAAGGAGATCAAACCAGTAAATCCTAAAGAAAATCAGTCCTGAATATTCATTGGAAGGACTGATGCTGAAGCTGAAGCTCCAATACTTTGGCTACCTGATGTGAAGAAGTGACTCATTAGAAAAGACCCTGATGCTGGGAAAGATTGAAGGCAGGAGGAGAAGGGGATGGCAGAGGATGAGATGGTTGGATGGCATCACCCACTTGATGGACATGAGTTTGAGCAAGCTCCGGGAGTTGGTGATGGACAGGGAAGCCTGGCGTGCTGCAGTCCATGGGGTCCCAAAGAGTCAGACACGACTGAGTGACTGAATTGAACTGAGCAGACAGGATAAAAAGTTGATGTGATCAAAATGCTTTTGGAGGAAACTGAAATGCATATTACTAAACAAAAGAAGCTCATCTGAGAAGGTTCTTTATGATTTCAGCTATATGACATTCTGGGAAAGGAAAACCATGGAGACAGTGAAAAGATCATTGGTTGTCAGCAGGGCTTGGGGAGGGAAGAGATATTAATAAATAGGCAAAGTACAGATGAGTTTTAGGGCAGTGAAAGTATTCCATATAATCTGCATGACATTATAATGGATAAATGCCATTATATGCTTATCTAAACCCACTGAATGTACAACATCCAGCATGATCCCTTAGGTAAACTAGAAATTTTGAGATTACGAGGTGGCTTTCACTGAGTATGACCTGGATAGACCTAGAGATTATCATAGAGTGAAGTATGTCAGACAGAGAAAGACAAATATCATGCAATATTGCTTATATGTGGAATCTAAAAGAGTGGTACAAATAAACCTGTTTACGAAACTGAGTCACAGATGTGAAAACAAACTTAAGGTTACTTAGGTGGGGAGGGATAAATTGGAAGATTGGGATTGACATACACTAATATATATAAAATAGGTATAGCACAGAAAACTCTACTCAATACACTGTAATGGCCTACATAGGAAAAGAATCTAAAAACAGTGGATACATGTCTATGTATAACAGATTCACTCTGCTGAACACCTGAAACTAACATAGCATTGTAAACCAACTATATTCTAATAAAATTAATTAAAAAATTTTAAATGTGGGATAAACTTTCACATAAAGGCATAAATAATCCTTGGTGACTCAGATGGTAAAGAATCTGCCTGTAATATAGGAGACCTGGGTTCGATCCCTGGGTCAGAAAGATCCCCTGGAGAATGGAATGGCTACCCACTCCAGTATTCTTGCCTGGAGGATCCCATGGATAGAGGAGCCTGGAGGGCTACAGTCCATAGGAATTTGCAAAGAGTTAGAGATGACTGAGTGACAAACACTTTCACCTTCACTTTCAAGGATCACTGGCGCCACCGGGAGACTGTCTGCAATAGTGACTTATCCAGTTCTCTAGGGCTGAGTTGGAGATGTCTGATTATCGGTAAAGGATTCCTAGTTGCTTGAGGTTCTGCACTAGAATGAAACATGGTCCAATGACTTTTGCTATAAGAGAGAAAATGGGAATATGGTGGGCAGAATTATGGTCCCCAATGCTCAGAACTTGTGACTGTGTTGCAAAGGAAAGTGCCCTTGCAGATGTGATTAAGTTAGGAATCCTGAGATGGGAAGAGTAGCCTGTTTTATTCAGGTGGGTACAATGTCATCACAAAAGTCCTTACACAAGGGAGGCTGGAGAGACAGAGGAGATGCAGCTACAGAAGCTTAGCTTCAAGTGATGCAGGACCATAAACCAAAGAATATGGACAGACTCTAGAACCGTCAAGGACTGGAATCACCCCTAGAACCTCCAGTGGAAATGCAGCCCTGCTGACCCCTTGATTTGAGCCCTGAAAGATCCATTTCAGACTTCTGACCTCCAGAACTGTAAGCTAATAAATTTATTTTGCTTTAAGTCCCTAATTCTGTGGAAACTATAGCAGCAATAGGAAGTTAATAGAGGGCGTGATAAGGATGCATTTTGGAAGGCAAAGTGTGGTGTTCTTTTCAAATGGTTCCTCTTCTAAACCTTGCAAGGCTCTCGCCCATGAATTCTGAAAGAGGAAGAGTAAAGCATTTCCTCCCATTGATTGGATGTTTGCTGAGCTTCCAGGCTTGTGGGCTTGTCCCACTACTATCAGAGATGGAGAAAAAAATATTGAGGAGGGAGGGCATGGTAGCATAGTGAGGCAGAAAGGAAAGAGTAGCCTCTGGGGTTCCTTCTTCCAAGATGAGGCGACAACAGAGTTGCTTGAGCATGAAGGCCGTGAGGTGGGGAGCCCCAGAGGATGGATACGACCAGAAGCTGCCTGCTACTGACCTGAGGTGACGAGGTGCAGAAGCCAGCAGTTGTAGCCAAGCCTCGCAAGGGACTTCCGGTCCTTTGGAAAATCATTTCCAAGTAGGCCGACTCCAAAAAATGGACGGAAATTTCAGAATGGGGAGATGACATGTTTATAACCAAAAGGACACTGCCTTCATAATTAAAAATGACTGAATAATTATGGAATCTCTCTAAGGTAGCCCACTGAGAGTGGGTTTCCACAGAGCTGACTTGGTACAAGTTTCTGGCACGTTAAAATATTTTTGTGTGTATGCCTCAGTAAGTTGAGATGCTTCCCCTGAGCTAGTTATAGGACCTATTCTTTTCAACACTGAATAACAACACTGGAGTGAAGGTAACCATCCAATTAGAGATACGCCCTGGTGTCAGAGGCTAAATTTTGCACGTTAATAAATATTCTTAAATCTCAGTTATGTTGTGTTTCTCTTGACCACAGCTATGAGCCCCGGGGAAATTACAGGGCTGGCTACACAGTCTCTGGGATCCTGGGAATGACTGCAAAGCATGGAAAACCGTAGTGAGCCTATAATGACTGTTATCATCCTGGTTAAATCAGGAAGGAAGTGGAGGAAAATGAGCACTCAAGTGTTACTCATCAAACAGAAATCGTGTGTTGTGCTGCACTGAAAGATGTACAAAAGATGGATGACAAGTCTGAGAGTAACAGAAAGTGAGGTTTGATTTGAATCCCCTCTTGGGATATTTGTTTTCAAATATTCAGATGTTTATAAATATGGAATTGAGAGAGCTTTCTCAGAATTTAACAACCAACCCACCCCACTTCCCTATTATTCTTTTAAAACTGCTCAAAGTGTGAGATTTAAAATTTTTGGTATGATCTCTCCTGTGAAACAGGGCCTTGAAAATTACATAGTGTTTGCTTTTTAACAATGAATTGCAAACAATAGATTAATCAGAGCTTTCATGTTTTATGTAGGCCTTAAAACATATGGGTAATTTTCTGATAACATCATTTAGATTTTGAGAAGCCTTCTACATTTCAGCTTAGGCTTATTTACTCAAGCTTTAAATAAATATATATATAAGAAGAGACAAAGAGGCTTTAAAGCATAATCTTCAGAGTTTGAACTTGTACAAAATCCCAGGGTAAAAGGGTAAAGACTGATCTGTGGTGCTGGAGAGGACTCTTGAGAGTTCTTTGGACAGCAAGGAGATCCAACCAGTCAATCCTAAAGGAAATCGACCCTGAATAGTCCTTGGAAGGACTGATGCTCAAGCTGAAGCTTCACTTCTTTGGCCACTTGTTGAGAAGAGCTGACTCATTGGAAAAGACCCTGACGGGGGGAAAGATTGAGGGCAGGAGGAGAAGGGGGCAGCCAAGGATGAGATGGTTGCATGGCATCACCGACTCAATGGCCATGAGTCTGAACAAACTCCGGGAGATGGTGAAGGACAGGGAAGCCTGGCATGCCACAGTCCATGGAGCTGCAAAGAGTTGGACATGACTTAGCCACTGAACAACAACAAGGATAGAGAGAATTGTGACACCTTGAGAGGTATGTGGCAGAGGGGACATCAGCTGCGTTTTGTAGTCACACAGACCTGCTGCTGCTGCTGCTGCTGCTGCTAAGTCGCTTCAGTCGTGTCCGACTCTGTGCGACCCCATAGATGGCAGCCCACCAGGCTCCCCCATCCCTGGGATTCTCCAGGCTACCTTAGTTTAGGCTTAAATCTGATTCAGCCTCTTCCCGGCTGTGCGGACTTGGTAATCTCTTTGAAGATATAGTACCTCATCTATAAATTGAGTGCAACCCCTTATGCTTGTGTGGGAGTCACTGTTATATGAGAAAATACCTATTTTTACTCTTCTCGTTACATGCTTTAAAAGTTTATATGAATATGTAGAGACAAAAGGATGAAAATGTGAAAATCTAAATGCTTGACACTTCCACAAGGTTTTATAGATTATACTCTATATGAAAGAATGTCTTTGTTTTCTTTTTATGATATAGGTTCTTGCAAATTAATATACCATTATCTCTCTTTAAAATTGAAGTATAATTGACATATTAATTTCAGGTGTACAATGATTCAATATTCATAATATTGCAAAACGATCAGCAGGGTAAGTCTAATTAACATCCAACACCATACATGTTGATAGAATTTCTTTTGTTGTGATGAGAACTTTTAGGACTCTTAGCAATTTTCAGATATGCAGTATAGTGTTGTTACCTATAGTCCCCCATGCTGTACATTACATCCCCAGGACTTGTTTATTTTATAACTGAAAGTTTGTACCTTCTAGAGGTCACCTACCTCTGGCCTCTGCCAACCACCAATCTCTTCTCTAATACACTATCATTTCTAAATTTGAATAGTGTCACATTTTCTTCTAATTACACTATTATTCTTTGTCTCTCTCTAGAAAAATACTGTATACAGGGCTTAATATATTACCACCACGGTTACCTCAGGGATGGGCGCATGACCCGTTCAAGCCAAAATTGTACAACAGGATTTTCAGTAGGATTCCCAGGAAGGGTCACATCTCTACTATGCTGGATGTAATGTTGAGAACATATACAGGATGGATCTGTCACCATTATCTACTGTGTGAAGTCCAAGAAGAAGCCACACATGGTTGAGGAGGGGTGTGCTAAGAAACAACTGATGGAAGTTGAGTCCTAGGGACATTGCCTGACTCCTTAAAGTCACCATGTTTGAAGCCAAACACAGATACCTCTAGATTTTTCAGACTATGTAAGCTAAGAGATTTCAGTTTTGTAGTGAAACTCATGGTTGTGAAGGGTTAGTCTGTCATAGCAACCCTGGGCTGCTAAGTGATATAGAGCTAATGGTGCAACACTTCAAGAACGGAAAACTACAATTTGGCGTATCTATTTGACAGCTAGTAGGTAGTCACTGGGCTTCCCTGATAGCTCAGCTGTAAAGAATCCACCTGCAAGGCAGGAGACCCTGGTTCAATTCCTGGGTTGGGAAGATCCCGTGGAGAAGGGATAGGCTATCCACTGCAGTATTCTTGGGCTTCCCTGGTGTCTCAGATGGTAAAGAAACCACCTGCAATGTGGGAGACCTGGGTTTGATCCCTGGATCGGGAAGATCCCTTGGAGGAGGGCATGGCAACTCACTCCAGTATTCTTGCCTGGAGAATCTGCATGGACAGAGGAGCCTGGTGGACTGCAGTCCATAGGGTTGCAAAGAGTCGGACACAACTGAGGGAGTAAGCACGCACGCACACACGCAGGTAGTCACTAAAAGTGATACTTATGAAGACTATGGAGTGACATGGAATGGGACAGGATACAAAATACAGTTGATCCTCATGATTTGTGGATTACATACTTGTGAACCTGCCTACTTGCTAAAGTGTATTTGTAGTCCCAAATCAATACCCACAGCTCTTTGAGGTTATTCGTTGCCATGTGCGGAGCTGAGAACAGTCTGAGTCATTTGATGCCAATGTGCCCCGTTGAGTCTGGACAAGTCTCTCTGCCTTCTTGTTTCAGTTCTCATACTATGAACAAGTATTCTTTTTGAGTGTCTATTTAGTGACACGGTTTCTGAAATTTTGTGCTTTTTGTTGGTGATTTCACTGTTTCAAATGGTCTCCTAATTGTGCTGCTTAAGTGTTTTTGAGTTTTTTTAAGTGCAAGAAAGCTGTGATGTGCCTTATGGAGAAAATAAATGTGTTAGATAAACTTAGTTCAGGCATGAGTTTTAGCGTTATTGGCTGTGAGTTCAGTGTTAATGAATCAACAATGTATAGTAAATAAGGTATGTTTAAACTGAAACACATATGGTTATGTCTGACTGGGTGATGCAATGTTGTGACCAGAAGCTCACAAGAACCTCATATTATTCCCCCAGGAAAAATGGTTAGCATTTGGTAATTTTGTGTTTGCTGCAACTTTACAGAACATAATTGCTATCAATAAGTAGATTCAACTGTATGTCAAAAGCATACCCCAAAGGGAAAAATTGGAGAAAATGAATAAAAATAATAGTGGTTGTGCTAGAGTGATGGAAATAAACTTTTTTCATCTTTTCTCTTAATTTTCAAATGTTTAAAAATAATAGCATTATGATAAAAACATATTATGCATTTAAAAATATCACACACATATTTAAAAAAATAATAAAAAAAAAATCACACAAATCAAGAAAACCAACCAAACAACCCTCCAAAACATGCTAGGCATCTGACAGAATCAGTTTAAAGAAATACATTAGAAGTGTTTCATTACTTTAAGTTCTCCCTTTATTTTATAAAACATGCACAAACATACAAATATTAAAAACTTTGTTTTGTTCTAACTCAGCTTAATTGTTCAATCATATCACCACATTGGTCTCTGAATGATTTCTCCCCCTCAAATCAACTTTTTATCTAAGAAATGTGGTCATGCCCTATATGTATAGCAATCAGAGAAATGGAAAAGATGCTGGGGTTTATTTCCTGTAACCTCTCTTTCAATATGTGTTCTCTTTCATCACCCACAGAAAAGCATCTCATTTTTAAAATGTTCTTTCTCTATAAAGGAAATTTACTACCATATAATATGTTTGGTCAATTATAACCATTGTATTTCTTGTATTTATCCCTATTCCCACCATAGTCTGTGTTTTCTCAATACAGAGGATGAATCAAATTCTCTTTATACACCATAGCTCTCGAAATACTGTAGGAGAGCTACTATGTTATTTCTCTGGCTTTTCTTTTCTAGGTTAAATATTCCCAGGAAGTTTATCCACTTCTTATAAGAGTATTTCTCGGTATCCTTTGCTGTCCTGCTTCCCTTCCTCTCCTTGAGCTCTGCCTGATCAATGCCCTTCTTAACGTGGTGAAATCAGGACTGACCACGGTCCCCACCCCAACTCTGCCCCCGCACTTGACATTTTCAACAGTGAAAATACACAGTGAGGCTGAGACGTGTGGCTTCTGAAATGAGTACATTATTTTACCACATGACTAACACAAAGGGAAAACACTCACTGTGATGAATAGGATTAATCAATTTATAAGCACTTTTCTTGTATTTTTCATCTCTTTCTATTTTTTAGTTGTTTCTTGAAATTTCATGGGCGATAAATTCTACAAATCATTCCATTTTGATCCCATTCAACCTTTTTTATTTTTAGGTTCTAAGCTGCCTGCTTTTATGGAAATTATAGATTTAACAATATTGTTTACATAAGTTACTATTAAAACTTTCTTAAATTCTTAGAAGTATTTTTGTCATAGTGCTTAGAGAACAGTTTTGGTTCTGAATTTGTTACCCTCTGTTTTCATGCCATATTGCCAAGGTTTTCATTTGTTAAGCCTGCAGATGATATAATGCAACTTTAAATTTCCTAAAATTACCCACTGAGTAATAAAAGCAAACAGTTGTAGGGTACTGAATGATTCAGAAGAATGTGTAAAGATTTTTGTTGTTGTTGTTAATTACACTTTAAAAAATGTTTATGCATTCAGCTAGCTCTAACGGTAAAATTATATATTTTAAATTTTTCTTACAAATGATTTTATTGTTGAGTAAGGCATCTGTCTTAATAAATGTCTAAAATTGAGTCATATATTTTATCAAACTTGTCATAATTTTGGATTTAGGAACAGAAGCATGAACTTTTTTTTACATGTATATTTTCATATACTTTTCAACCAATCATTCCTTGTTGCTGTTGTTCAGTTGCTAAGGCACGTCTGACTCTTTGCAACCCCATGGACTAAACTGCCAGGCTTCTCTGACCATGGGTTTTGCCACGCAAAAATACTGGAGTCAGTTGCCATTTCCTTCTCCAGGGGACCTTCTCTGACCTGTGTCAGGGACTGAACCTGGTTCTCTTGCATTGGCAGGTGGATACTTTTTATCACTAAGTCACCAGAGAGACTTGTAGTAGTTCACTTTAATAGAGGGAGATAATTTTACTTATCAAGATTTATTCAAAGTAAATATCTCTCTTTTTTCTTATCTGCCTTGATATAAAGTATAAAATAGTTCTATCTTTTTATATAAATATTCATCCCATGAAGATTAATTTATCTATCTTCTCAATTCATATTTCCATGGCAATTTATATTACATTAATTCCACATATTTTTTTTAATTGCTAAAGAACAGATTCAGTTCAGTTCAGTTCAGTTCAGTCACTCAGTCATGTCCGACTCTTTGCGACCCCGTGAATCGCAGCACGCCAGGCCTCCCTGGCCATCACCAACTCCCGGAGGTCACTCAGACTCACATCCATCGAGTCAGTGATGCCATCCAGCCGTCTCATCCTCGGTCGTCCCCTTCTCCTCCTGCCCCCAATCCCTCCCAGCATCAGAGTCTTTTCCAATGAGTCAATTCTCTGCATGAGGTGGCCAAAGTACTGGAGTTTCAGCGTTAGCATCATTCCTTCCAAAGAAATCCCAGGGCTGATCTCCTTTAGAATGGACTGGTTGGATCTCCTTAGGACAGAATAAATAGGCTAGGGAATGTGTAGCTTGACATCTAGAAGGGAAATTTAATTTATTTGACTTTCGTGGTGTGGAAGATATTTGGGTTTTTCACTAGTATTTCTGGTTCTACTCTTTCCAGGTGCAGGAGGTTGCAGTATAGAAAAAGGAAAGGTATTGTATTTCCATGTCCCCTGAGGTTTGGTGAGATCTGTGACACACGTTAACCAATAGAACATGAGTAGAGGAGCCATGTGCGGCTTGGTGCCCAAGACATTGGTACCTGTGTAACCAAGGAGGACCCTATTGGCCTTCCTGGGACAGACCCCTCCCCATCACATCTCCTGCTTACCTCTTGTTAATAGCAAAGCTGTACTCTCCCCGGCCTCCCCTGAGTCATAAAAGCCTGGCTCCAGAATTAATGGAAAGGATGTGAACATGTATTTATAAGAAGAGCAACTGGGCCAGGAGAACTGGTAAGAATTTAAGCAATTAACCAGGCATTCAGCAGTTACAGAATCTTTAATTCCTCCTCTAAATACTGATACATAGATAACGGTATCTGATGCACATTTCTGCATCGATTTATAGATGCTAAAACCCCCACCAAATGGAAGACGCTAACTGTTAATACTTGAGGACCATGAGACCTACCGGAGCCCGAGGACCGATAATGCGGACCATGTGGCACCACCCTGTGACCTCACTGGTGCTCAGTCCCTCAGTCCTGTCTGACTCTTTTTGACGCCATGGTCTGCTGCCCGCCAGGCTCCTCTGTCTTTGGACTTTTTCTAGGCAAGAATACTGGAGTGGGTTGTCATTTCCCCCAGCAGGGTATTTTCTTGACCTAGGGATTGAGCCTGTATCTCCTGCGCCTCCTGCATTGGCAGGTGAATTCTTTACCACTGAGCCACCGGGAAAGCCCTCTGTGTTACATCACCATCAAGCAATCCGAGAATTGGGTAAGAGCTGATCACACACCCAGCAGCTCCTCTCCCTCACCTTGCCTTTGAAAAGACGCTTCCCTAAAACCCATCAGGCAGTTTGGGCTTTTTGAGCATTTATCTGTCCCAGGTTCCTTATCTGGCGCCTTACTTAATGCTGCGCTTACCTTCACCACAAGCGGGTGTTAGCAGATTGGCTTTACTGCACTTCCGAAAGCGAACCCAAGTTTGGTTCCCTAACACCAATATGAGATAGCCTGGATATGCTCTTTCCTTGCTATGTGATCTTAGGTGCCAGGAATGTTGCTTTGCACACTGGCCTCCGTGTGTGGAGGCAAGGAAAAACCGAAAAAAGGAGGCGGACCACTCCAGATTTTTAGGCGGAGGAGTGGAAGAATTAACAAACAAGGAAACTTACACAGGAGGCAGCTCTCGCGTGGCTGCGAGATGAGTGATCGCCTCCCCACCGCCCACCCGCCAGAATCTTAAAAATTTGTTTGCGGGGAGGACTTCGCTGGGTTCAGTTGCCATACCATCTAGATGGCTTCAATAAAACATTGCTCTGGGAAGGCTGACTCCTTGAAAACGGCTCCCTCTGGTGTGAGTACATATTCCGAGGGCACGGCGGGAAGAGCCTCCATTTTCCAGGGTGCGGTCCTCTTGATGACCTCCCTAACAAGGAGATACAGGCAGCCAGCAAAATCGAGATCATACCTCCAAGGAGAGGCAGCAGAGGACTTTGGGTGAGAGAGAAACTCTTTCCTGTGTTCCGCCTCTGATACTTTGGTGTTTTACCTCACCAGAGCATAAACTAGCTAGTCCTATCTGATTATGTGGGTACTATTTCTGTTTTAGTTAGGTTGTGCCTTGGCAGTCACTGTGTTAGTCGATCAGTCCTGTCTGACTTTTTGCAACTCCATGGACTATTTCCAGCCAGTCTCCTCTGCCCATGGAAGGCTCAGATGGTAAAGAATTTGCTTGCAATGCAGGAGACTTGGGTTTGATCCCTGGGTGGGGAAGATCCCCTGGAGAAGGGAATGGCTACCCACTCCAGTATTCTTGCCTGGAAAAATTCCATGGATGGAGGAACCTGGTGGGCTATATAGTCCATAGGGTCACAACAAGTTGGACACGACTGAGCGACTGACAGTCACTGTAATTTTCTTCCCATACCTATCTATCTTCGATTGATTTTTGATAACCAATTGCATTTTTTTCCCAAGGAGTGTAAAGCTTTGGAGTTTTCTGCCTTTTACCTTTACCTTCTCAAATGAAAAGCATTAGACATAGTGTCTGGGTACAATGCTTTCCAATCCATTGTGCTAGCTCCAACATGAGAATTCTCTGAAGCATCACACGAAGACATTTTCCCATTGGTTTGATTTTATGGGTGAATACAGTACACTGCAGAAACAAGGAATGGGATGCCAACCAGACAGCAGAAAAAGACTTTGGAACTGCTGCAAAAAAATGGAAAGTCATTAGGAAACAGCATGCTTGTCTAACTTTGATAAAAATGACTGAGGATTTGACATTCTCTCTTCTTTAGAAATCCTTGTTCTTGAATAAACCAGTGCAGAAGTACTTATTTTGAGGGGAAGACTTTCTTCAAATTCTCTTTCTCTTGGCACTTCTTTTATGCCATTATAATCTGTACAGTAGTGGCCTCTGGAAGGAAGAATTTAAGATATTTTATGGAGGGGGAGGAGGAGGAAGGGAATATGGTGGTTCATTTAACTTGAATTCTTTTCATGTCTTTCAAAATCTTAGTCTGGCAGTCCCAGCCAAGGAAAGAATACTTTCTGATAGAAAATCAGGGACATTTGAGAATTCTGGAAAAAAAAATCCATTTATAAAATACATTTAATTCATTTAGAAAGTATACTCATCCAGAGCACATTCATTTACAGCCTAAATGAGGCTTGAGTTGATCCAACAAAAAAGGTAGTTGCAGTGCCAGGTCTCAAATGCAGAGTGCTGGGCCCCCTCCTATCTGAGAGTGGCATCACTATATACTGCAATCAGCATGATGGTGCCTGCTCATTAGGAATTCACTGACTGCTCATGTGGCTATAATGCACTTCCATTTGTATTCTGGAACCATTTAGCAACTGGAAACTTAAAAGTCATTTGATCAATCTTGTGTGGAGCTTTTGTTTTTACTCCAGACAAATTAATGTGAAGATCATTGTGACAAATTAAACAGATTTAATTGTTCATTGATCAAGCAGTAACTCTGAAATGCACATGCTTTATGATGTAATATTTCCTCAGATTTTGAGGGTGTAAAAAAAATGTTATCTTAGACTGAGTGACAAGGATAGAGGAAATTGAACATTGAATATATATGTAAAACTTACTAGTTTTAAAAATTTGACATAGGGTTATTTTGGTTTAGGAATAAGAGGATATGTTATGTGGTTTGCTCATAAAATCATAGTTTCTCATACAGAAATTTCTCCAACAGTGTTGGCTGTATAGATTAGTGTTTTGCTTTGTTTTAATGAATTTAAATGGTTCTAAAAGGTGCTACAAGCTGTTATATCTGGGAATTTAGTATTTTTCCCATTTTTGCTGAGCTTTGTGAAGCCATTATAACAAGATTATATCCATCTTCAGAGTAATAGTAAGACATGAAAAACAGTGGTGAAACTGGGCCTTTGTGAGCTCTACCATGTTGTGCAATAGAGAAAGACTTGTGGATGAGCAGGCACAGGAGGGCCTAGAGGAGCTATCTCACGTTGAAGGTCAGGAACGGCAGCGGTAAGGAGATACCCCTCGTCCAAGGTAAGGAGCAGTGGCTGTGTTTTGCTGGAGCAGCTGTGAAGAGATACCCAACGCCCAAGGTAAGAGAAACCCAAGTAAGATGGTAGGTGTTGCAAGAGGGCACCAGAGGGCAGATACACTGAAACCATACTCACAGAAAACTAGTCAATCTAATCACACTAGGACCACAGCCTTGTCTAACTCAATGAAACCAAGCCATGCCTGCGGGGCAACCCAAGACGGGCGGGTCATGGTGGAGAGGTCTGACAGAATGCGGTCCACTGGAGAAGGGAATGGCAAGCCACTTCAGTATTCTTGCCTTGAGAACCCCATGAACAGTATGAAAAGGCAAAATGATAGGATACCAAAAGAGGAACTCCCCAGGTCATTAGGTGCCCAATATGCTACTGGAGATCAGTGGAGAAATAACTCCAGAAAGAATGAAGGGATGGAGCCAAAGCAAAAACAGTACCCAGTTGTGGATGTGACTGGTGATAGAAGCAAGATCCGATGCTGTAAAGAGCAATATTGCATAGGAACCTGGAATGTCAGGTCCATGAATCAAGGCAAATTGGAAGTGGTCAAACAAGAGATGGCAAGGGTGAACGTCGACATTCTAGGAATCAGTGAACTAAAATGGACTGGAATGGGTAAATTTAACTCAGATGACCATTATATCTACTACTGCGGGCAGGAATCCCTCAGAAGAAATGGAGTAGCCATCATGGTCAACAGAAGAGTCCGAAATGCAGTACTTGGATGCAATCTCAAAAATGACAGAATGATCTCTGTTCGTCTCCAAGGCAAACCATTCAATATCACAGTTATCCAAGTCTATGCCCCAACCAGTAACACTGAAGAAACTGAAGTTGAACTGCTTTATGAAGACCTACAAGACCTTTTAGAACTAACACCCAAAAAAGATGTCCTTTTCATTATAGGGGACTGGAATGCAAAAGTAGGAAGTCCAGAAACACCTGGAGTCACAGGCAAATTTGGCCTTGGAATATGGAATGAAGCAGGGCAAAGACTAATAGAGTTTTGCCAAGAAAATGCACTGGTCATAGCAAATACCCTCTTCCAACAACACAAGAGAAGACTCTACACATGGACATCACCAGATGGTCAACACCGAAATCAGATTGATTATATTCTTTGCAGCCAAAGATGGAGAAGCTCTATACAGTCAGCAAAAACAAGACCAGGAGCTGACTGTGGCTCAGATCACAAACTCCTTATTACCAAATTCAGACTCAAATTGAAGAAAATAGGGAAAACTGCTAGACCATTCAGATATGACCTAAATCAAATCCCTTATGATTATAGAGTGGAAGTGAGAAATAGATTTAAGGGCCTAGTTCTGATAGATAGAGTTCCTGATGAACTATGGAATGAGGTTTGTGACATTGTACAGGAGAGAGGGATCAAGACCATCCCCATGGAAAAGAAATGCAAAAAAGCAAAATGGCTGTCTGGGGAGGCCTTTCAAATAGCTGTGAAAAGAAGAGAGGTGAAAAGCAAAGGAGAAAAGGAAAGATATAAGCATCTGAATGCAGAGTTCCAAAGAATAGCAAGAAGAGATAAGAAAGCCTTCTTCAGCGATCAATGCAAAGAAATAGAGGAAAAGAACAGAATGGGAAAGACTAGAGATCTCTTTAAGAAAATTAGAGATACCAAGGGAACATTTCATGCAAAGATGGGCTCAATAAAGGACAGAAATGGTATGGACCTAACAGAAGCAGAAGATATTAAGAAGAGGTGGGCAAGAATACACAGAAGAACTGTACAAAAAAGATCTTCACGACCCAGATAATCATGATGATGTGATCACTAATCTAGAGCCAGGCATCTTGGAATGTGAAGTCAAGTGGGCCTTAGAAAGCATCACTACGAACAAAGCTAGTGGAGGTGATGGAATTCCAGTGGAGCTGTTTCAAATCCTGAAAGATGATGCTGTGAAAGTGCTGCACTCAATATGCCAGCAAATTTGGAAAACTCAGCAGTGGCCACAGGACTGGAAAAGGTCAGTTTTCATTCCAATCCCAAAGAAAGGCAATGCCAAAGAACGCTCAAACTACCGCACAATTGCACTCATCTCACATGGTAGTAAAGTAATGCTCAAAATTCTCCAAGCCAGGCTTCAGCAGTATGTGAACCGTGAACTCCCTGATGTTCAAGCTGGTTTTAGAAAAGGCAGAGGAACCAGAGATCAAATGGCCAACATTCGATGGATCATGGAAAAAGCAAGAGAGTTCCAGAAAAACATCTATGTCTGCTTTATTGACTATGCCAAAGCCTTTGACTGTGTGGATCACAATAAACTGTGGAAAATTCTGGAAGAGATGGGAATACCAGATCACCTGACCTGCCTCTTGAGAAATCTTTATGCAGGTCAGGAAGCAACAGTTAGAACTGGACATGGAACAACAGACTGGTTCCAAATAGGAAAAGGTGTACGTCAAGGCTGTATATTGTCACCCTGCTTATTTAACTTCTATGCAGAGTATATCATGAGAAACGCTGGACTGGAAGAAACACAAGCTGGAATCAAAGATTGCCGGAAGAAATATCAATAACCTCAGATATGCAGATGACACCACCCTTATGGCAGAAAGGGAAGAGGAGCTAAAAAGCCTCTTGATGAGAGTGAAAGAGGAGAGTGAAAAAGTTGGCTTAAAGCTCAACATTCTGAAAACGAAGATCATGGCATCTGGTCCCATCACTTCATGGGAAATAGATGGGGAAACAGTGGAAAGTGTCAGACTTTATTTTTTGGGCTCCGAAACCACTGCAGGTGGTGACTGCAGCCATGAAATTAAAAGATGCTTACTCCTTGGAGGAAAAGTTATGACCAACGTAGAGAGTATATTCAAAAGCAGAGACATTACTTTGCTGACTAAGGTCCGTCTAGTCAAGGCTATGGTTTTCCTGTGGCCAAGTATGGATGTGAGAGTTGGACTGTGAAGAAGGCTTAGCGCCGAAGAATTGATGCTTTTGCACTGTGGTGTTGGAGAAGACTCTTGAGAGTCCCTTGGAGATCCAACCAGTCCATTCTGAAGGAGATCAGCCCTGGAATTTCTTTGGAAGGAATGATGCTAAAGCTGAAGCTCCAGCACTTTGGCCACCTCATGCAAAGAGTTGACTCATTGGAAAAGACTCTGATGCTGGGAGGGATTGAGGGAAGGAAGAGAAGGGGACGACAGAGGATGAGATGGCTGGATGGCATCACGGACTCAATGGATGTGAGTCTGAGTGAACTCCGGGAGATGGTGATGGACAGGGATGCCTGGTGTGCTGCGACTCATGGGGTTGCAAAGAGTCGGACATGACTGAGCGACTGAACTGCCTGATTAACTATTTTCAAAAAAGAGGTTGAAGGAGACAAAAAACAAACAAACAAACAAAGTTAGGAGAAACCCCACGCCTCTCAAACCTACTGCTTGCAGATATTGCCAAGTCTAAACAGTCTTGTTTTTATGAATGATCATGATTAATATATTCCACTTTGTCATCTTACCTTTTTTTTATTGAGCTATAGTTGATTTACAATATTGTTAGTTTAAGGTGTACAGCAAAGTGGTTCAGTTATCAGATTCTTTTATAAGTTACTATAAGATACTAAATAAAGTTCCCTGTGCTATACAGCTAAACCTTGTTGTTTATTTTATATATAGCGGTGTGTATCTGTTAATTCCATACACCTAATTTATCCCACCATTCAGAAGTTTTCTCAGATAAAGAAAAGGCTCTCAGCTCTTTCTTTCTTGCCTTTATAGATTTATAAACTTTCATGTTTTGTAGAAGAATCCAGAGAAGGCGAGAATATAAATCAAAGACAGTTTTATACAAAAACAGGCCAGTCAACATATTATATGAGGGGCTAGAACTGGCAGTATTTCTGACTATCATGTTGGAACAGATACCTGAAAATCCTAGGTGTGGAACTGCAACGTTCTGGAAGAGATCATTACGGTGATCTAGTGTGATTCCCTCATCTGACAGGTGAGGATACTGAAACCCAGTTATCAAAAACCATTTTTTTTTTTTTACTTTGAAGCTTGGTGAAAGTAGAGCACTTAAGAATAACACTAATAGCACCACATAACAATTTGAATATTAGTATAACTCCAGATGCTTCAACTGCACCATTTTAAGTTCGTATCATTATTTTATGTTTTCTTATACTTAGTTTGCATGGTTACGCTAAAGGTGACCAGATTCCTGAGTTCCCACTGAAGATCAAAACAAGCACAAGGCTTTATTCACTCATTTGTTTCTTGCAGATGATCTATTGAGAACAAATTGAGTACTAGTTCTAAATGCTTGAGGTTTATTAGTCTTTGTAAACAAAAAGCTGTGCTCTTGTAGGAGGAGACAGACAATGCATGATAAACATAATAAATAAATTAGAAACTAGAAGCTAATTGTGCCCTGGGGAAAAAATAGAGCAGAGTGAGAGGTGTGAAGTATGAAGAGGTGATTAGTGTGAAAGCCAGTTGAATCGTTAAATATGGTGGTCAAGGTGGGACTTGTATATGGTGACATTTGAGCAAAGATCTGAAGGCAGGGAGGGAGTTGCCAAGTAATGGCGACTGGAAATCTGGTAGAAGAGCATTCCAGGGACAGGGAACATCTAGAGCAAAGTCCTAAGGTGAGCTCCTGCTTGGTGTATTAGAGAAACAGCTAGGATCTCCATGAGGAGTGGAATAAGGAATGGGGATTGAAGGGGGAAGGGCTGCCAGAGGTTCAGAACACGTGGGGCCATGGAAAGAATTTGGCTCACTGTGAGTAAAATAAGGAGTCATTAGATTTTGGTGGGAAAGGGCCATAATCTGATACAATGTTTTTAAAAAATTATTTGGCCGTGTTGATAAGAAGCTCATCTTTATGAGAGCTTTATCTTCAACAGACTTCCTCAAAACCTTTCTTCCTGCACTTTTTTTTTTGTTGTTATTTTGCTCTTGTGTTACCAGCGCTTTCCCTTGATGTCAAAGGCTTGGGTTATTGATGACTCTTCTCAACTCAAGGCCCCTTTGGTGATCTGCTCTATCACGGGTTCCACATTTAGCTGACTCCTAGCTTTGCTCCTGATGGGTGGTCTGCGCTAGATTCTTTTCCCTTGTGGTACCTTGTTTCAGCCACTCAAGGCATCATTAGCCCTAAGAACAACTCCTACATCTCGGAGACTCCCACACATGTGCCTGTGGGTTTTGAGAACGTTCTCATGAATACTCTCTCAGGCTGCTTCCTCTCTCCCAAACCCTCACTAATACAAGATATGATATTTTAAAAAATTAATTGCAAATACAGTTGGACCTTGAACAGTGTTGGTACTGGGCTTCCCTGGTAGCTCAGCTGGTAAAGAATCTGCCTGCAATGCAGGAGACCTTAGTTCAATTCCTGGGTCAGGAAGATCCCCTGGAGAAGGGTTACACTACCCACTCCAGTATTCTTGGGCTTCCCTGGTAGCTCAGCTTGTAAAGAATCTGCCTGCAATGCAGGAGACCTTGGTTCAGTTCCTAGGTCAGGAGGATCCCCTGGAGAAGGGTTACACTACCCACTCCAGTATTCTTGGCCTCCCCTGGGGGCTCTGGTGGTAAAGAATCTGCCCGCAATGCAGGAGACCTGGGTTTGATCCCTGGGTTGGGAAGGTCCCCTGGAGAAGGAAAAGGCTACCCACTCCTTTCCCTACTGGCCTGGAGAATTCCATAGATTGTAACTAGGGCCACCAACCCTCCCCAAAGTTGAAAGTTCAGGTATAACTTTATAGTTGGCTGACCATATCCATGGTTCTGAATCCCCCAGTTCAACCAAACTTGGATTATGTCATCCTGTGCTTCTTATTTAAGTGAAGAAAAATCCACTTATCAGTGGGCCCATGTAGTTCAAACCTGTGTTGTTCAAAGATCCACTGTAATAAGATATGAAGAAGTTGTATATTATTACAATTTTATTTTGTGTTGCTTTGATCATTAATGATGATAAATGTGTCAACACTCTGCAGATTTCGACTTGGATAGTTTTCTTTCTCCTAGAAAGATTCTGACCCCTTCATTCTGGGCTGTCTCTCGTAACTCCCCATAGAACTCTGGACTTGGATTGTTACCTTTTCTTTTTGCCAGTGTAATTCTGTCTTTGCCTCACTAGACGTTAAGATCTATGAGGACAGGGGTTCTCCTTTCTTATTCATCACATGCCAGTGCACATCATGGCTTCGGAGTAAGAACTTGTTAATCAAATCCTGGAAACTGTAATTTTAAAGAGCCATTGGTTAGTATCTTCTTCCATTTATTAAAGAAAATACATTTCACTTAACCATTTTAACAGCTAAACAGTGACCTCCAATCACTGAACACTGAGTTAAAAACAGACCAAAACAAAGCAAAACCACAGGCAGGAAGGGAACAAAATGAAGGATGTGTTTGTTTGATACCTCAAAATGGGTCATATTCTACTTTACAGATTAATTCAAATTTGGAGTTCTACCCACGACTGGATTTCCAGCTAATCCTTTGTTTTTCAAGTTATCTAGATATACTTGTAGTCTGGAAATCTTGTCTTAAATGAATAAGGAGTAAAGGAATGTCTGTATGGAAGATTCCAAATCTTAAGATTTTTCTATTATTTATACTGGGAATTTTCAACTGAATTTCTGTTGAAATCTATTCTAAGCCTCAAGTGATTGACTATTTTATTAATATATATTTAAAGTTATTTTTTATAAATCAGAATGTTATTTGGCTTACCTAAATTTAATAAAATTTGTAAAGTTTCAAACATTAAGAAAGAGATGAATGATGTTAGTAATTTAAATATAACTTAGAAAAGTGGAGAAGTGCAAAAGTCTTGATATAAGCCCGTTGGAAATGAATTTTGATTGTTTAGTCATCTAAGTTCAACTAATGTGAACATAGTAGAAAGTGGAGAGTTTTAGGAAAAGACTTGTAGTTATCTCTTAATTACTGGAAAAGCAACTATGAAGGAACTTTGGTTGTGTGAAAGCAATATAAATAGTCTATTATTAAAAGTATATTTTTAAACATAGTGCAGGTATGCTGGGAATTGGGAGTTGAATGCAAGGCACTAAAGAGAGAGTTTGAAATTACTAAAAATAATATTTTTTAATTTCTAAACTTAATTTTCAGGCTTAGCATTGGCAAGAGCTTATATGCGCAATAGGTATAAGTGGCACTATTGCATGATGGGTAGATTGTTGAAAAGAGTTAGCTTTCTTCTCCTGTAGATCTGTTTATTTTTCAGTTAACAAAGAGTAAGAAGCCTTTTTTTTTTTTTTTGACATTTTTTGCTTGGAAGACTGGATTTAAAAATATGCCACTTATGTTTGGTATATTTAATTAAATGTTTGGCTTGGGCTTATAAGGAATTTCTGTTTAGCCAATTTAGATTGTAATAGATCATTAAAAATTCCATTAGAGGTTATTGACATTATGATAAAAGTTTATCTGACAGAATAAAGCTTCTATGTTACTAAATTTTCCACTCTTCTTTGATATATTTTTAATTTGGTGAATGTTTTAATCTCATCATTTCTTAGTGGTTTCCTGATTTTATTGTTTGTGACTCAGATAATGCTATTTAATCAGTGGGTCAGACTAATAGACCAGAGCTCATGCTCACTAAAATCTCAACATAAACAGATTTGGATAAATGTATTATCTTATTGCATTGCTTTTTTGTGCAATTGCCTGTACAGTTATTGCCCATTTGATGTTGAAGCTTTGGGAAGATGAGAAGCATATCTCTGTAACTTGATGTGAATAGTTTTTAATAACATATCAAGCCAGGCTAGATTGAATAATGACAGTAATAATGATATCAGTAATAATTTAACAATTAAATACAAAAAAACCATTTATGTTTCACCTGTTCTGTGTCTGACACTGTGCAAAGAATTATATATGCATTATCTCTGCAAGGTAGATACTATCTCCATTTTATACAAGAGTTAGTTGAGGTTCCAGAAGGTTAAATAATTTGCTAAGTATTTAGATATATTAAATGTTAGAAATACAAAGCAGCCTGCTTCACTCCAAAGATCATAATATATTCTATTACACAAGTATTACTGATAGTTGAATGACATCTATACCATCAGGTCTGTTGTGTTTCACTGTATTCTTATTATGAAAGAGCAGCGCTTCTTAGACTTTAGTATGAAGATCTAGTTAAAGATTAAGATTCTGATTCAGGAAGACTTGGATCCTGCATTTTCAGCAAACTTGAAACCCTGCATTTCCAACAAGCTCCCAGGTGACACCAATACTGCTGGCCTGTGGACCACCACTTTGGGTAGTAAGCTCCAGAGCAGAGAATCCCAATATGGTAGAGAGAAGATGTGGGGAAACATACTCACTGGACTGAGTTTTCCTTTGCCAGGAAGAATCTTGTATGCCTTTCTCCACCTCCTAAAATCAGTGCTGAAGGGAGCCATGAATACTGATGGGAGTGCCTGCTCCATCCCTCATGCGTTTTGGGATAGAAAACTATTGAAAATGACTGATCTAGCCAGTTCAGATGCTAGAATACTAAAAGCTAGTTGGAGGCATGGGTGATTGTCAGAGCTAAGGCAGAGGGGAAAGGAAACATAGAAAAAGGGAACTGACTTAGGGAAAGAAGAGAGGTGAGAGAAGAAGAAAAACGAGAGAAAGTGAAGGAAAATAACTAGTTACATATGTGGACAAGTATTAGGTTGGTGCTGAAGATTGCCCATCATTCCAGCACATAATTTGAGAAGCTCCTCACGTCAAAAATACAACTCCCCTCATGAGGTTAAAGTTTTGATTCAGAGCAATCTCTAAGATAGTATACTGTGTCAGTCAGCCTCTGCTACCCACTAGCAGTTTCAGGGAGATTATTTCGAGCTGGGTAAAAAATAACCTTTCACCTTTGCTTTAATCTTTGACATAACTGCTCTAGTGCTACCTGGTGTTTGTAATTTGGCTAATGTGTTAGTGCAATTGGCAAGGGTGAGATGGGATGTACATGTGTGTGTGCATGTGTTAGTGTAATTGGTAAGAGTGAGATGGGATGTACATGTGTGTGTACATGTGCGTTTCTCACCCTTTGTGACCCCATGGACTGTAGCCCATCAGGATTCTCTGTCCATGGAATTTTCCAAGCAAGAATACCAGAGTGGGTTGCTATTTGCTACTCCAGGGTATCTTCTCCACCCAGGGACTGAAGGTGCATCTCTGTGTCTCCTGCATTGGCAGGCAGGTTCTTTATCACTGTGCCACCTGGGAAGCCCCTAGGGATGGGGGTCATCAAATTTCATTAGTTACTTTGTTCCTGAGAAGTGTGTGTGTCGTGTGTATGTGCACGTGTGTGTGTGCATGCTAAAACACAGTATGCATGCGTGCACACACACCCACTTCTCATCTCATATCAGTAGATAGCTGAAAAATGACAGCAATTTTTTCAGCTGTGTTTCAAACAGGTATTGCTTTCATAACTCCTTGTTTGAAAAAACAACTAGGTGAACATGCCTTGGCCTGGTTGTAGAGGTCGATTCCAGATGGAAATACAGAGGACACGTGATAACTTACAAAATATAAAGATTATTGAGAACCTGTCATTGCTTCTCCAAACCCTCCATAAAATGAAACCGTATGGGAGGTTCTGGTAATAGAGATAGTAACAAAGGAAAATTGTGGATCAAAGGCACCATTGCATTGCTTGAATATAATATTGAAGACATGAACCCAGATTTTTGATGGTCACCAGAGAGGTTCTCATTTCAAATGCAGTTAAGCAGCAGCAACTGTCTAAAACTTTATTGATATAAGTCTACTCAAATTATCTCCTAGTAATGTGCTCTTATATGGAACAGCTGATTAAGGAAACTCACTTAACAACCAGTTTATGCCACTATGTCTCTGACGGGAGTTTTCTAACCCTTACAAATGTGTTTACTCTCATTAACACCTTGATATGTGTGGTTATATCTGGATGGAATCTGTGCAGTCTACCTCAAAATTTTAAAGCTCTTTCTTCATTTATTGATTCATTGATTTTTATGTTTTCAACCTACAATTTATGCTAATTTCTTCCTTGAGAAATTTCAGGTATGTGTTTTAGTTTAGTTGGTAATTTACAGAAGAAGTCTGTAGAATGGTAGTCATAGTTATTTCACTATCATTGATCATTGCTTTGCACATTATGACTTTGGGGAGGAAACTAGCAGGAGTGAGAGAAGATTGTTTGCAGCATTTACTGATAATTTACAGAGACTCTGACTTTGTGGACCATAGACATTATGGTCTAAGCTTTGTGACTGTCCAATTGAACCTGAGTTACTGATGCTTCTCTGAAACTGTATCTTAATGCATACATTTAAGATGAGATTTGAGAGGCTCAAACCTCTCACGAAGCATCAGAGGTGGATTTAGTCTCCTTCCAAATTTGATTCTAAATGACTTGTTTAGAATCAGTTGGACGTATGTCTTCTCCTTTATAAAATTAAAATTTAAATACTTTATTGTCTTCGCTATAGATGACATGGTTTGATTTATCTCAAACCATAAAGGACTTGAGATTCAACCAATCTTTCTAATGCACTATAAAGTCTGGAAAAAAAATTTGACATAAACTATTTCAGAGTTTGAATCATGAATTTGAATTCGTGAATCATGAATCTGAATTGAATCCAAAATATATTGCTTTTATCCATTAGCTCTAAACAGCCTGAATTGCTGGTCAACCAATGAAGTCCAACCATCACGTTTCTTTCTCTGTCAGGAGAAAATTTACTAACCAGATTTATTAGTTTATTGAAATTTAAAATCTGGTCCTAAGAAATTGAATTAGCATACTTTTATTTTTATTTTATTTTTTGCTAATTTTTTTGGAGTATAGTTGCTTTACAATGTTGTGTTAGTTTCTTGCTGTACAGCTAAGTGACTCAGTCACACATATACACATATTCACTCTTTTTAGATTTCCTTACCATTAAGGTTTTCTCAGAGCACTGAGTAGAGTGCCCTGTGCTATACAGTAGGTTCTCATTAGTTATCTATTTTATATATCAGTTCAGTTCAGTTGCTCAGTCGTATCCGACTTTGCGACTCATGGACTGCAGTATGCCAGGCTTCTCTGTTCATCACCAACTCCCAGAGCTTGCTCAAACTCATGCCCATTGGGTCAGTGATGCCATCCAACCATCTCATCCTCTGTCTTCCCTTCTCCTCCCACCTTCAATCTTTCCCAGCATCAGGGTGTTTGCCAATGAGTCAGCTCTTCACATCAAGTGGCCAAAGTATTCGAACTTCAGCTTCAGCATCAGTCCTTCCAATGAATATTCAGGACTGATTTCCTTTAGGATTGACTGGTTGGATCTCCTTGCAGTCCAAGGGACTCTCAAGAGTCTTCTCCAACACCACAATTCAAAAGCATCAATTCTTTGGTGCTCAGCTTTCTTTATGGTCCAACTCTCACATCCATACATGACTGCTGGAAAAACCATAGCTTTGACTAGAGAGAGACTTTGTTGGCAACGTAATATCTTTGCTTTTTAATATGCTGTCTAGGTATCATAGCTTTTCTTCCTAGGTGCAAGCGTCTTTTAATTTCATGGTTGCAGTCACTATCTGCAGTGATTTCAAGCCCCCCAAAATGAAGTCTGTCACTGTTTCCATTGCTTCCCCGTCTGTTTGCCATGAAGTGATGGGACTGGATGCCATAATCTTAGTGTTTTGAATGTTGACTTTTAAGCCAGATTTTTCACTCTTCTCTTTCACTTTAATCAAGAGGCTCTTTAGTTCCTCTTTGCTTTCTGCCATAAGGGTGGTGTCATCTGCATATCTGAAGTTATTGATATTTCTCCTGTAATCTTGTTTCCAACTTGTGCTTCATCCAGCCTGGCATTTCACATGATGTACTCTGCATAAAAGTTAAACAAGCAGGGTGACAATATACAGCCTTGACATACTCTTTTCCCAGTTTGGAACCGGTCTGTTGTTCCTTGTCCGGTTCTAACTGTTGCTTCTTGACCTGCATACAGATTTCTCAGGAGGCAGGTAAGGTGGTCCGGTAGTCCCATCTCTTGAAAAAATTTCCAGTTTGTTGTGATCCACACAGTCAAAGGCTTTAGTGGAGTCAATGAAGCAGAGGTAGATGTTCTGGAATTCTCTTGCTTTTTCTGTGATCCAGCAGAAGTTGGCAGTTTGATCTCTGGTTCCTCTGCCTTTTCTAAATCCAGCTTGAACATCTGGAAGTTCTTGGTTCACATACTGTTGAAGCCTGGCTTGGAGAATTTTAAGCATTACTTTGCTAGCATGTGAAATGAGTGCAATTGTGTGGTAGTTTGAGCATTCTTTGGCATTGCCTTTCTTTGGGATGGGAAAGAAAACTGACCTTTTCCAGTCTTGTGGCCACTGCTGAGTTTTCCAATTTGCTGGCATGTAGAGTGCAGCACTTTCACAGCATCATCTTTTAGGATTTGAAATAGCCCAGCTGGAATTCCATCACCTCCACTAGCTTTGTTTGTAGTGATGCTTCCTAAGGCCCTCTTGACTTCACACTGCAGAATGTCTGGCTCTAGGTGAGTGATCACACCATCGTGGTTTTCTGGGTCATGAAGATCTTTTTTGTATAGTTCTGTGTATTCTTGCCGTCTCCTAATATCTTCTGCTTCTGTTAGGTTCCTACCATTTCTGTCCTTTATTGTGCCCATCTCTGCATGAAATGTTCACTTGGTATCTCTAATTTTCTTGAAATCTCCAGACTTTCCCATTCTATTGTTTTCCTCTATTTCTTTGCATTGATCACTGAGGAAGGCTTTCTTATCTCTCCTTGCTATTCTTTGGGACTCTGCATTCAAATTGATATATCTTTCCTTTTCTCCTTTGCCTTTCACTTCTCTTCTTGTCTCAGCTATTTGCAAGGCCTCCTCAGACAACCATTTTGCCTTTTTGCATTTCTTCTTCTTGGGGATGACTTTGATCACCACCTCCTGTACAATGTTATGAACCTTGATTCATAGTTCTTCAGGCACTCTATCAGATCTAATCCCTTGCATCCATTTCTCACTGCACTGTATAATCATTAGGGATTTATTTTAGGTCATACCTGAATGGTCTAGTGGTTTTCCCCACTTTCTTCAATTTAAGTCTGAAGTTTGCTATAAGTTCATGATCTGAGCCACAGTCAGCTCCTGGTCTTGTTTTTGCTGACTGTATAGAGCTTCTCCATTTTTGGTTGCAAAGAATATAGTCAGTCTGATTTTGGTATTGACCATCTGGTGATGTCCATGTGTAGAGTCATCCCTTGTGTTGTTGGAAGAGGATGTTTGCTGTGACCAGTGTGTTCTCTTGGCAAAACTCTGTTAGCCTTTGCCCTGCTTCATTTTGTACTCCAAGGCCCTATTGCCTGTTACTCCAGGTATCTCTTGACTTCCTACTTTTGCATTCTAGTCCCCTATGATGAAAAAGACCGGTTTTTTTTTTTTTTTTTTTTTGATGTTAGTTAGAAGATCTTGTAAGTCTTCATAGACCTTTCAACTTCAGCTTCTTAAGCATTAGTGGTTGGGGCATAGACTTGGATTACTGTGATATTGAATGGTTTGCCTTGGACACAAATAGAGATCTTTCTCTGCACCCAGGTACTGCATTTCAGACTCTTTTGTTGACTGTGAGGACCACTCCATTTCTTCTAAGGGATTCTTGCCCACAGTAGTAGATATAATGGTCACCTGAATTAAATTTGTCCATTCCAGTCCATTTTAGTTCACTGATTCCTAAAATGTCGATGTTCACTCTTGCCATCTTCTGTTTGACCACTTCCAACTTGCCTTTATTCATGGACCTAACATTCCAGGTTCCTATGCAATATTGTTCTTCACAGCATCAGACTTTCCTTCCATCACCAGTCACTTCCACAGCTGGGTGCTGTTTTCACTTTGGCTCAACCTTTTCATTCTTTCTGGAGCTGTTTCTTACTCTTCTCCTGTAGCATATTGGGCACCTCCCAACCTGTGGAGTTCATCTTTCAGTGTCCTATCTTTTTTCCTTTTCATACTGTTCATGGGGTTCTCAAGGCAAGAAGGCTGAAGTGGTTTGCCATTCCCTTCTCCAGTGGACCACATTCTGTCAGAACTCTCCACCATGACCCATCCATCTTGGGTGGCCCTACACGGCATGGCTCAAAATTTCATTGAGTTAGACAAGGCTGTGATCCAAGTGACCAATTTGGTTAGTTTTATGTAATTGTGTTTTCCACTGTTTTATACGTAGTAGTATGTTTATGTCAGTCCCAATCTCCCAATCCATCCCAGCTCTGTTTTCCCACCTGATAACCAAAAATTTATTCTCTACGTCTGTGACTCTATTTCTGCTTTGCAAATATTTCATCTGTACCATTTTTCTAGATTCCACAGATAAGTGCCACTATACAATACTTGTCTTTCTCTTTCTGACTTACTTCACTCTGTATAACAATCTCTAGGTCCTTTATTTGCTCTCTAATTCTATCTTTAAGTGATAAAAGAATTCTGGTTCAGTAATAGTCTATAAACACATATAAAAATCAGGGTGCAATTAGCCTACTATTGTCATGGTTGAAATTGTTTACTAGTTGATATTATTGATATTATTCATAGTTTTCTACCTTAATAGCTATAAAAATTTTATTTAAAATTCCCTTGTTTGAAAAGTTTAGCTTAGGATATTTTGTATAATATTTTCCTTGAGACTATATTTGTGGAAAGAAATAGAGGAGCTTATATTTCTGTAATATTAATAATATTCATCTGGGTGAAAATTTTCCTTGTAATTAGTGATTGATTTTTTTCTCTGCCCCAATAGGAAAATTGGAGAACAGTCTCTTTTTCTAAATTAATTAAAAGCAATTTAATTTTTAAAACAAACAAGAAAAACCCCCACAAAAATTCCTATATACATGAACAACTTTCCTTCATTGAGTTCTGTTACTGATAAGTAAAATTATGTGAAATAAGATACAGAAGTCAGTGTGTTCCCATTATAAATAGTTAAGAATGAATTGAATCTTCATAAAATATTTCTCACTTTTTCTCATTTCTTAACCACAAAAAATCATCTTCCCCTATGTTTTTCTATAATTACTTTGTAGATAATGTAGTCACTCAAAACAAAGGCATATGGAGGTAGAGTCATAATGTTTAAATGTTTTAATTGAAATAAATTATTATCTTTTAAAATAAATATCATAATTCTTTGGGCTTTGAAGCAGTAATTTGGGGATGGCACCCTAGCTTCTTGAGTGAAGTGACAGAAAAGGACAAGTAAGTTCCCTAAAATCTTTATTGAGCCCCTCTCTGCACAAGCCATGTTTGACTCAGGCAGGGAGCTGAGGGGAAGGGCACTGCTCACCTTCCGTTGTGAGCTCAGGTCTATTTCAGGTAGATGAGGAACAGAGGAAATATAAAATACAACCCAATTTCCGAAGGGGTTTCCAACTTCACTGAGACGTCAAGACCAGCGAACATAAAAGATTCCATACAAGCCAGCCGCACTTTAGGAACAAGGCAGAGGCCTCTTTACTGCAGGTACAGAAATGGGAACCAAAGTGAGTACTTTGAACCAGAAAGGAAAATTCTGATACATTATTGGAACCTTGGATACTGGGGTGCCATTCTTCTGAGGACTTTCTAGGCAGTTTATTAATATTAAAATTGCTTACATAGATGTATTTACTGGGTGCAGCCTGGTTTCCCCTCTTCATCTGGAACATTCTACAGCTCCAGGGATTCCCAGCTCCTATTCTCCCCTCCCCCACTACCAATAAGCCGCTCTGAGGTCTCACCTTCCCTGGCTTCCCCTGGCTTCTGCCTCTGCCCATGTGCATGCTAAGTCGCTTCACTCGTATGTCTTTTCCACACCATGGGCTGTGGCCCGCCAGGCTCCTCTGTCCATGGGATTCTCCAGGAAACAATACTGGAGTGGGTTGCCTTCCTGACTCAGGGATTTAACCTGGGTCTCTTACATCTCCTGCATTGGCAGGTGAGTTCTTTACCAAAAGCACCACCTGGGAAGCCCTCTGCCCACAACCTGGTTTAAAAAGCCATTAAAAAATAAAAGGCACCAAGGAATGTGTTAACCATTCAAAAAACATATTTGGAGCTCTTTCTGCATTCTTATTGACTTAAACCTGATGGGCGATGTTGTAGATTGAGGAGGCTGGACAGTTTTTTCCTTTGCTGTCTCCTGCAGGGTCTTCAAGAATGCTCAAACTACTGCACAATTGCACTCATCTCACATGCTAGTAAAGTAATGCTCAAAATTCTCCAGGCCAGGCTTCAGCAATATGTGAACCGTGAACTTCCAGATGTTCAAGCTGGTTTTAAAAAGGCAGAGGAACCAGAGATCAAATTGCCAACATCAGATGCTGGATCATCAAAAAAGGAAGAGAGTTCCAGAAAAACATCTATTTCTGCTTTCTTGACTATGCCAAAGCCTTTGACTGTGTGGATCACAATAAACTGTGGAAAATTCTGAAAGAGATGGGAATACCATACCACCTGACTTGCCTCTGGAGAAACCTGTATGCAGGTCAGGAAGCAACAGTTAGAACTGGACATGGAACAACAGACTGGTTCCAAATAGGAAAAGGAGCGTGTCAAGGCTGTATATTGTCACCCTGCTTATTTAACGTATATGCAGAGTACATCATGGGTAATGCTGGGCCGGAAGAAGCACAAGCTGGAATCAAAATTGCCAGGAGAAATATCAATAACCTCAGATATGCAGATGACACCACCCTTCTGGCAGAAAGTGAAGAGGAACTAAAAAGCCTCTTGATGAAAGTGAAAGTGGAGAGTGAAAAAGCTGGCTTAAAGCTCAACATTCAGAAAATGAAGATCATGGCATCTGGTCCCATCACTTCATGGGAAATAGATGGGAAAACAATGTCAGTCTTTATTTTGGGGGGCTCCAAAATCACTGAAGATGGTGACTGCAGCCATGAAATTAAAAGACACTTACTCCTTGGAAGAAAAGTTATGACCAACCTGGAGAGTATATTCAAAAGCAAAGCCATTACTTTGCCAACAAAGGTCCATCTAGTCAAGGCTATGGTTTTTCCAGTGGTCATGTATGGATGTGAGAGTTGGACTGTGAAGAAAGCTGAGTGCTGAAGAATTGAATGCCTTTGAACTGTGATGTTGGAGAAGACTCTTGAGAGTCCCTTGGACTGCAAGGAGATCCAACCAGTCCATTCGGAAGGAGATCAGCCCTGGGTGTTCTTTGGAAGGAATGATGCTAAAGCTGAAACTCCAGTACTTTGGCCACCTCATGTGAAGAGTTGACTCATTGAAAAAGACTCTGATGCTGGGAGAGATTGGGGGCAGGAGGAGAAGGGGACGACCGAGGATGAGATGGCTGGATGGCGTCACTGACTTGATGGACATGAGTTTGAGTGAACTCTGGGAGTTGGTGATGGACAAGGAGGCCTGGCGTGCTGGGATTCATGGGGTTGCAAAGAGGCAGACATGACTGAGTGACTGAACTGAACTGAACTGAACTGAACGGGGTCTTCAGCACAGTGAGGAGATTCAGAGCGGGTGTAAGGTCATGGGAATGTTGACTTCTGTAGCCAAGAAAAAGCACCCCCTCCTTTTATGAATTGAATATCCCACTGGGCATCCAGGAAAGTAGTCGACCAGGCAGTAGACCACCCCCTTCATGTACAAAGTTGAAATCTCCAAATAGATTCCCATGGATTCTAAATATCTTATTTCCCATGGACCCCACATGGGAAATTCCCACATTTATGCATTCATCTGGTTTTTATTGGGCACCTTTTATCTGCCACATTCTGCTCTAGATGCTAGGACTCAGTAATGCCTACAACGGGGGAAGCCATTGTTCACACAAAACACAAATACGTTACATGCCATGTGATGAATGCCGAAAGGAAAAGTAGGGAACCAAGGATGACAGGGTCTCGGGGAATCAAACGCAGCCTCTCTTTAAGGTGACAGTGAAATGAAGGTGAAGGTAGGAAGGGTTTTGGTGGAGGAGCATTGCAGTCAGAGTGATTACAAAGCACAGAGGGCCTGAGGGTGGGCTTCCCTCTGTATATTAGGGAGAGGGAGGCAGGAAGAGGTGGTGAGGCTAGTAGGGGGCCTTGGAGGTCAGGGTCAGGAACTGGGAGGGTGCTGAGCAGAGGGGTAACATGATATGATTTGGACTTTAAAAGGGTCACTCTGATTGCTGCGTAGAAGCAGAGGACCCTATTGGAGTTCAGTACCAGAATCTAGGTGACAAGACAGCAGAAGCTTCCAGTAGGGTTTGGGTAATGGGGGCGGGGGGTTGGTTGATGACCACACATACATATATAGAATCTAGCAAAATGGTACAAGTGAACCTATTTGTAGGGCAGGAATACAGATGCAGACATAGAGAATAGACGTGAGCACAGCGGGGGAAGGGACACATTGGAAGATTAGGACTGACATATATACACTACCATGTGTAAATAGCTAGCTAGTGGGAGCCTGCTGTATAGCACGGGAGCTCAGCTCGGTGCTCTGTGATGACCTAGATGGATGGGCTGGGGGGTGAGGGTAGGGTGGGAGGGAGTGCAAGAAGGAGGGAATACAGGTATACATATAGCCGATTCACTTTGCTGTAGAGCAGAAACTAACACAACATTTTGTAAAACAATTATACCCCCTACCTCTGAAAAAGAAAGAGACTTGGTTGGATTCTGCGCTCTCTAACATAGGGTATGTAATCCCAGCTCCAAGGAGACTTACACACTTTCAAAGAGGTTAATTGAAGGAAGCCTACCGTCTGTTTCCCTAGTATTTATCCAAGTGCAATGTGGGCCAGCTGCTTCAGAACCCCGTCGCTTTTGTTAAACAGAAAATCTCCCTGCATTGTCCCACATATCCATGGAGTCTCTGGCAGAGAAGGCCGAGGGATATGAGATTTTAACAACTCCTCGTGTGACTTACGGGCTTCCCTGGTGGCTCAGATGATAAAGAATCCACAGGCAATGCAAGAGAAATGGGATCAGTCCCCGGATTGGAAAGGCCCACTGGAGAAGGGAATGACTACCCATTCTAGCATGCTTGCCTGGAGAATTCCATGGACAGAGGAGCCTGGTGGGCTACAGTCTGTGGGGTCACAAAGAGTCAGACCCAGCTGAGTGACTAACATGCTTAGATTTTGAGCCACGGCCTGGTTCGTACAAAATAGAGAGATTAGAGCCTTTGCAAAGACTTGTGTCTTGTTAGATATTTCAAGCTCACATTTTAAGTCCCCACAGGCCAATTCTGAGAATACATCATGAGCTTAATAGTAAGAATTATAAAAGCTCATTCTTTTGGACTGACCTCTCAATATGGGATGCCTCCAGCAAGCTGTCATATTTCAGCCTAATCGGGGGTTTCATGAAACTTTCTGTTATTTTTAGATTGATTTTCATATTACTGAAACTTCTGGGTAAACCTGATTCTTAACCTTAGATTAGAGATGATGAATGCTAACAGTTGGACCTAGAATTTTCTTAAACTTGTGTCTGTATGAGCCAGAAGTGTGAAACTATGTTTGAGAGATGGAAAAGGAGATTTGACACAACTTTCTAATGCTATTTTGCTTTCTTGTGT
Organism: Budorcas taxicolor; assembly: GCF_023091745.1. Lineage (NCBI taxonomy): Eukaryota > Metazoa > Chordata > Mammalia > Artiodactyla > Bovidae > Budorcas > Budorcas taxicolor. The sequence goes on along the minus strand of NC_068926.1, from coordinate 16,940,579 downwards.
ATCCGTAAGTGAATATCCCAATTAACAACCTACTGCTGTAGTAAAATAGATTTCCTTGGCTTCCAAAACAGAAATTAGTGCTTTCCGGTGAGGCCGTGAGGAATGAGGCATGAAATTAGAGCTAATAGTTTTTTTCCGTCTTGCTTCCTCCCTTCTCCTACCTTTCTTTACTGCTCCATAGTTAATCATTTTTGTAGATAGGACCACAAATACTAATACTAAAATACTACCAATGCTAAACTCTCAGTATTTGCTCTGAAGTCTTTTGCTATTGTACACACTTGCATTGCAGTCAGGATATGAATATCATTCTGTATCCTATGTTTTTTCCACAGTGTGTAGCCATTATGTTACTCCCTGAAAGTACAATTCTTAACGATTTTATAGTAAAGCTTTGCTACACTACGCTGTATCATATAACCATTTTTTAATGGCTTGCCATTGGTATGTAAGTTTTTCCAGTTTTACACTATATAATAATGAAGTATAACACTATTCTAAGCATCTTTATATAATATTTTCTTTGGGGCTATTTTCTTAGTAAACAGTCCCAAATGTAATGATTACGATGATGACTGGACTAACATAATAAGAGATTTAAAAAAAAATTGTAACTTATTGCCAGCTGGTTTCTCAGAAAACTTGAACTTGTATTTCATGCTGTGCCAAGAATAACATTTCCTCTTCATCATAGCAGTATAAACTTTAAGCACTTTAATTTTGTGCGTGCCATTTTAATGGATGGGACTTACCCTGTTATTTAAACCTTTTCATCGTCTTTCCTGCAGTTAAAATACGGTACTTATAAAATTGGGACATGAATTTAGGGCAGAGTCAGAGTGACAGCTTTCCTACAAATGGCTCCCTGGCTCATCAGTGATATTTTTCAGTCTTTTTGGCTCATTTTGCAAGACATCCTGATAGAAGGAAACTTTCAGGGACTTCGGGAGGCTGTTGCTCCGTAGAGAAGTTCAGTTTCTAGGCAGAAGAGGGCGCTGTTTGCTTGTAGCAAGGCGGACTAACCTGTCTGACCCACTTGACTTAGGAAGAGAAACCCTTCAGTGGGGGTCTGATGATGTCTGTGATGGGGGCACAGGTGCATCCATGCCTAACCAGATCTGTTAAGCATTTGATTTTCTGATATTCACTGAACTCTCTGCGGTACCAGCTGCCTGGATGGTGACCACTCAGGCACTTACTTACCTGATACCAAGAATTTTGGCACCAAAGCAGGTGCCTGTGCTGGATGAAGTATCAGTTTAAAGCCCCAGCCTGCCCCACTGCAAGGCTCCTGGAAGCCAAGAGGTTACTTAGAGCTTGATGGGCAGTGGAAGTCGGGAATTTAGAGGCTGGAATAGCGACCAGACTGGGACTGTAGGGAACATTTTTGTGAAAAGTAGGAAGCACTATCAGAGATTTTCAGGGCAGTCTTATCTCTGCATTTCTTTCTTTCCTCTTTAAAAAAGTCACATAGGAAATATACAAATGCATTATTATTGCAAAAGCTCAAATCATAACATAGGGAACGCAGCATTCCTTAAAGTTCTCTTTTGCCTCATTCTGCTCACTCCCTTCCTCAAAGACCAACACTGATAACTTTTTGATGATTTTTGTGGGCATTAAATGTATAGATTCATCACACAGCTATCTTTTTTTTCTCATAAATGGGTTCTTACCATAAGTGTTATTCTGAAACTACTTTTTTTTTTTTCCAGTTAAGTGTAAGACTTATCCCTGTTTCTCTAGGAGTTCAGATAGGTCTTCCTTATTCTGCATAACAACCTGTAATACAAATGATCATGAATTAATTAGCCATTATACTAATGGGAGACATTTATAATGTTTTCAGTTTTCACTATTACAAATAATGCAGAATGAACGCTCTTTTACCCATAACTTTGTGCACAGAGTTCAGTGTTTTTGTAGAGTGAATTCTAGCTGTAAAAATTGCCAGATCAAATTTTAAGTGCATTTTAAATTTTAGTATATATGGTCAAATTCCCTTCCAAGAGGGAGAATCTAACTTAAAGCTATTGATCTGTGTTGTCTTCGGACTGTTGGAGAGAACTAAACAGAAAATAGAATTTTCTAGGCCAAACCTTCAGTGGGCCGATAGATGCTTCTGTTTGCACAGTTGTGTCTGCTTCACTCCTGTTGGATCATTATAAACTCTTCCCTAAGGTTCTTGAGGCTGGCATGAAGACTTTATACTGTGATGGTCCACTGTTGTCCTTTTCTCAGGTCTGGGGGAAGGCTTAGTATAAAGGAAGGAGCCAAGTGTCTTCCTGACCCGTAGGAGAGGCAGAGGAGATGCTTTACCCACTCAGCTGGACCACGGAGAAGGAGAAGACAGAAGAGCGTGCTTTCCCCAGGGATGCTGTGCAGCTGACCCAGGTTCTGTTTCTACTCTTGTTCCTCTACCGTCCACGCTATTCAACCAGAGATTTCATCATGTTGAAAGCTTCCCACTGGGTCCTCCCTGTTTATTAAGCCCTTCTGTACTCTGACTTCTGACCCTGTTACCCTACTCTGCCTCTTGGTCCTCTGTGCTCCACTCACGGTGGCCTCATCCTGGCCCTAAACAGACCACGGTGAGGGGAGCTTTGAGTAGATGCCCTGGAGTAGACACCCTGAAATGTGCTGTCTGCCTTGGGTAGTTCTGATCAAGTTAAGAGCCTCTGCTCTGAGTCTGACTGGGGCCAGGAATTTGAAAGGAAAATAGAAGGGCAGTAAGTGCCCTTGTGGTCGTGCCTGGAGAGCATGCTGCAGCGGGGTGCTGGCACTGCCCTGTACCTAATGTGGGGCAGAGGAAAGAGATTTCCTTTTGGTATTTACACCAAGGCAAGGCAACACCTGACCTGCCTCTTGAGAAATCTGTATGCAGGCCAGGAAGCAACAGTTAGAACTAGACATGGAACAACAGACTGGTTCCAAATAGGAAAAGGAGTACATCAAGGCTGTATGTTGTCACTCTGCTTATTTAACTTCTATGCAGAGTACATCATGAGAAATGCTGGACTGGAAGAAACACAAGCTGGAATCAAGATTGCCGGGAGAAATATCAATAACCTCAGATATGCAGATGACACCACCCTTATGGCAGAAAGTGAAGAGGAACTCAAAAGTGAAAGAGGAGAGTGAAAGAGGAGAGTGAAAAAGTTGGCTTAAAGCTCAACATTCAGAAACGAAGATCATGGCATCCGGTCCCATCACTTCATGGGAAACAGATGGGGAAACAGTGGAAACAGTGTCAGACTTTATTTTGGGGGGCTCCAAAATCACTGAAGATGGTGATTGCAGCCATGAAATTAAAAGACGCTTACTCCTTGGAAGAAAAGTTATGACCAACCTAGATAGTACTCTTGCCTGGAAAATCCTATGGACAGAGGAGCCTGGTAGGCTGCAGTCCATGGGGTCGCTAAGAGTCGGATACGACTGAGCGACTTCCCTTTCACTTTTCGCTTTCATGCATTGGAGAAGGAAACGGCAACCCTCTCCAGTGTTCTTGCCTGGAGAATCCCAGGGACAGGGGAGCCTGGTGGGCTGCTGTTTATGGGGTTGCACAGAATCGGACACGACTGAAGTGACTTAGCAGCAGCAGCAGATAGTACATTCAAAAGCAGAGACATTACTTTGCCGACTAAGGTCCGTCTAGTCAAGGCTATGGTTTTTCCAGTGGTCATGTATGGATGTGAGAGTTGGACTGTGAAGAAGGCTGAGCGCTGAAGAATTGATGCTTTTGAACTGTGGTTGTTGGAGAAGACTCTTGAGAGTCCCTTGGACTGCAAGGAGATTGGACTGCAACCAGTCCATTCTGAAGGAGATCAGCCCTGGGTGTTCTTTGGAAGGAATGATGCTAAAGCTGAAACTCCAGTACTTTGGCCACCTCATGTGAAGAGTTGACTCACTGGAAAAGACTCTGATGCTGGGAGGGATTGGGGGCAGGAGGAGAAGGGGATGACAGAGGATGAGATGGCTGGATGGCATCACTGACTTGATGGACATAAGTCTAAGTGAACTCTGGGAGTTGGTGATGGACAGGGAGGCCTGGCGTGCTGCGATTCATGGGGTCGCAAAGAGTCGGACACGACTGAGCGACTGAAGTAAACTGAACTGAACTGAAGGCGACACCTGGTGAAAGAGGCTGGTGTGGACTGCAGCCTGCAGAGTAACTGGAAGGAGCTCAAAACCGGGAAGACTTCGGGGAAGGGGTGTCTCAACATGGAAACCTCTGAGACAATGAAAGAGACTTCTTGAGGAAAGAGACAGCTTGACATCTGCAGACCCAGAAGGGACTTCACTTTAACTACCTGCCGGGCCCCTGAAGTCCAAGGAAACCCCCCAGGCACATCTGTGTTAGCTCCTCATCTGCCCTCACCTCACCTGTTTGTTCGTCTTTCACCCCAGCCTTTGGGGAAGCAGAATAAAGTGTTGGAAGAAGGTGGGCATGAGGCAGGAGATAGATAAGCCCCGGGCTAGGCAGCTGCAGCTGGTTTTCTGCTGCTAAGGAGATGCCAGCCCATAATATGTCCCACCAACCTCCCAAAAACTTAGTGCTGAAATTCATCTTAGCTGAGAGATGTGCGTACACACCAGGAAGGACCTTGAGTCAGACCAAATATGGGCACAAACGAGATAATTGGCCAGAGGCATTCCAGAAAGCTGCCTCCATATAAGCATTCTAAGCTGCCCCTATTATATGCAACCCATACATATTGTGAGTTTGCTCAAAATAAGCGCTGTCTCTGTTTTACAATCTTGCTTTCTTTGCTGAATTCTTTCTGCAAATAAGACAAGGACCAAGGTCCTTTTTCTAGCCATTCTACTACTAGAATCAGGCAGAGGGAGTACAAGGCAGGAGGGATGGACCCACCAGCCACTTCTCTACCATCCCCAACACTGTGAGCTGCAAGAAGGGAGAAGATTAATAGAGAAATTCAGGTGCTTTGTATCTATGAGGTTAGAAAGTCAAATTACCAAACTGAGACTGTTTTATATAATAGTGAGCAAAAGACTCTACCATCTGAGAGTTGCTGGAAGTTCAGGGACTTAACCAAACCTTCATTCAGACACAGGAGACTCCCACTGCAGAGTGTGGGAAGCATGGCTGTCGACCTTGGTGGCACAGTTGGGTCACCAGAGGAGCTTTCCAAAAATCCCAAGGCTCAGGCTAAATAAAGTAGAATATTTCAGGGTGAGGCCCAGGCATCAGAATCTTTACAGTTCCTTACGTGAGGTCAAACCAAACAGTGAGAGAGAGTTTGCATTTTGATCATACTCAAGAGACCATCCTCTCTGCTAGAAATGCTTCTCTTTATGTGTTAATTTCAGGGTCTTTATCGTCCTTAAACTTCTTGAAGTGCTGGTTTACAAATTACAGATTTACAAGTAAATTTTTGATTTTAAAACTCTTTCATGTGTTCTGTTTCCTAACTCAGCAAAAGATACTCTATCGATTGATCAATGGATTGATAGTTAAGGGCTTACTACTGACAAGAATGTGAACTATGCCCAACATTGAGTTGTGAGAAGGATCTCAAGTTGTTAAAGCTGAAAAATGCCTGAGGATTTTATAAATAATGCTGTAATGTGATGAGTTCTCAGTTATATTTATGATGAGACATACTCTTCGCTTATATAGATCCAGATGATTTGAATACCACTGGCATTCAGGAGCACAGCAGACAGTTTTGGTTGGGTTTGGCTGCCTTGCTTCAAAATGGAGAGGAAGAAACTTGGAGAAAATTGCATCTTAGTAGAAAAGGCAAGAGCCTCTTTTCCTTCTCCCCTATGGTATTTATCAATTCCCCAAAGCTGAGCATTTGAACGGACTATATAAGAGTCACTTTGGGAGCCTGTTAACATTATCAGTTCCTTGGCCCAACCATGTTGTTCCTGGACATGGAACAACAGACTGGTTCCAAATAGGAAAAGGAGTACGTCAAGGCTGTATATTGTCACCCTGCTTATTTAACTTATATGCAGAGTACATCATGAGAAACACTGGGCCGGAATAAGCACAAGCTGGAATCAAGATTGCCGGGAGAAATAGCAATAACCTCAGATATGAAGATGACACCACCCCTATGGCAGAAAGTGAAGAAGAACTAAAGAGCGTCTTGATGAAAGTGAACAAGGAGAGTGAAAAAATTGGCTTAAAGCTCAACATTCAGAAAACGAAGATCATGGTATCTGGTCCCATCACTTCGTGGGAAATAGATGGGGAAACAGTGGCTGACTTTATTTTTTTGGGCTCCAAAATCACTGCAGCTGATGGTTGCAGCCATGAAATTAAAAGACGCTTACTCCTCAGAAGGAAAATTATGACCAACCTAGACAGCATATTAAAAAACAGAGACATTAGTTTGTCAACAAAGGTCCGTCTAGTCCAGGCTCTGGATTTTCCCAGTGGTCATGTTATAGATGTGAGAGTTGGACTATAAAGAAAGCTGAGTGCTGAAGAATTGATGCTTTTAACTGTGGTGTTGGAGAAGATTCTTGAGAGTCCCTTGGACTGCAAGGAGATCCAACCAGTCCATCCTAAAGGAGATCAGTCCTGGGTGTTCACTGGTAGGACTGATGTTGAAGCTGAAACTCCAGTACTTTGGCCACCTCATGTGAAGAGCTGACTCATTTGAAAAGACCCTGATGCTGGGAAAGATTGAGGGCAGGAGGAGAAGGGGATGACAGAGGATGAGATAGTTGGATGGCATCACCGACTCAATGGACATGAGTTTGGGTGAACTCCAGAAGCTGGTGATGGACAGGGAGGCCTGGTGTGCTGCGGTTCATGGATTCGCAAAGAGTTAGACACGACTGAGCAACTAAATTGAACTGAACTGGCCTAACCCTGGCCCTCTTGAACTAGCCTTTCTGGGGACAGCAGTATTTTAACTTTCTGGGTGGTTCTGATATCCAGCCCAATTTGGGCGGCACTGGCAAATGCCAGCTGATAACAAGACCTTAAACTAAGTGTAAAACTCGCAGTGGGAAGAGAGCAGTCCTTAATTAGGGAATAAGCTATTGGCTGTTTAAAGGAGTATTAGTGGCTGTGGGCTGTTTTTGCAGAGCTTGCTGCTTGTGGAGCCATCTGAAAGATTCCTCAGTGAATACTTTAAGCCATTTTAGGAGGTTTTTAGGAGTGTTTTCTGTATTTTCTGTGGGGTAGTGTGTGTGGGGGGGTCACATGGAGAATTTTCATAGAAGTTGTTTTCATCTGGCTGAACTTTGAAACGATTAGTTAGGGAAATGAGGAAGAGAGAAATCTTAGTCTCTTGAGCGGGTTCCAATGTCTTATGGAGTGTGAACTCCCTTCCTGTCTTTCATGAATCTGTAATAATTTTTCTTTCGTTATCTTTCCCTTCCATGCAGCCCAGGGGAAAGGGAATAGGTTTGGAGGCCAGGCCGTCATGAAATCCTGGTGCTGCCGCCTGCTTGCTGTGTGAATTTGACCAAGTTCCATAACCCCTCTGAACATCAGCGAATTGATTTGTCACGGCAGGTCATCTCCATGCTGGGTTTGTGAGGACTGAGTGAGTTAAGACATATAAGCGTGCAATCAACCAGTTCTTGGGGACCTTCTACAAACCAGTGTTCCCGGCTCCTGGGATACAGCAGATGCTCACTGAGTCATAGCCAGGGATTAAAGAATGGTCAAATCAGTGAGTTTCATGGGATCTCAAATCTATAAGCAGTGCTAAAGTATTTCTTAGAAATGTTCTAAGAGAAAATTGTGGGTTACAGTAAGTCACCTCAGGGAGTATCCTATGTAGTGGGGAGAAGTTCTTTCATAAGCTGCCTAGAATGGGAGGGGAGTGAAGTGTGGCTATTGATGGTAAGACCATTGACCTTTCTTTGCCTGAGATAGTCTCAGGTGATGCTTGATGTAGGAGTTCACTCTCAGGAGTGTCCCAGGCTGGAAACGGAATCATACTGTCATCTTACTTAACAATTGTGCTCTAGTGAGTTTCAGTGGTCACCGAACCACCTCTTGCGGGTTTACTGCAGAGCTTCAGTGGTCCTGAGTGGAGTGTTGCAAGCCTGGGGCCAGAGCAGAACTTCTTGGATCCTCAAGGAGAGGCTGAATATTATACCAGCACATTCCCCACTTAGTACTCAGTCCTTCTTCTTAATACGTGTTGATCAAAATTAGTAGTTTGACAAAGCTCTAGCAGACCCTGGCTCAGGCTAGCCCAGGTGGGATGGTACATTCTTACCACTTCATCCATCAGGTGAGAGAGTCGTCTCCCTGGAAGAAAGATGAGCTAAGATGGGACATCCAGATTTCAGTCTTCACCACTGTTTCACCTCTATCTGACTCATTTTTCTTAGTCCCTTTTAGGTGTTGTCCTTGTTAATGCCTTTCAGAGGCTCCTACTAACTTCTGATCCTACTTACTTCTGATCAGCCATTTGCTGGAAATGACGTTACCAAATTTGGTAATCAAGCTTAAAATAAAAGTTAAGTCCTGAGTGATGACCCAGGAGTCTCTCTTGTGAGTTGTAGTGAATACATTTTTCAGACACCTTCTAGCTGCTCTGCTTCTAGTTGCTCTGCTTTCCTTATTTTAAGAAAGTCCTCAGTACTCAAGACTGCTGTGTAGGGGTGGTGCAGCTGTGTTGGTAAGAGGCTAAAAGTTGCACTATGTTCTGATCGAGAACCAGGGACATAGACGCACCTTCTCTCCCTTTTCAAGTGATGCTCACTCCCTTGATGATCTGTTTTGGTCTCATGGATGGATTTCATGTCATCTCATATGGATGACTCCCAAATTTAGATTCTCAATGTGGACCTGTTTCTCAACCTCCAGACTTGGATGTACACATATATTTTTTAAAATTAATTTTTACTGGAGTGTAGTTGCTTTACAATGTGGTGTTAGTTTCTGCTGTGCAGCAAAATGAATCAGCCATGCAAATACATGTATCTGCTCCGTTTTGGATTTCCTTCCCATTCAGGTCGCCATGGAGCACTGAGTAGAGTTCCCTGGGCTCTAGAGTAGGTGTTCATTCGTTATCTCTTTTATACACTGTATCAATAGTGATCAACAGTGTGTGTGTGTCTATCCCATCTCTCAGTTCCTCCCACTGACCCCTCCTTTCCTCCTTGGTCTCCATGTATTTGCTCTCCACACCTGTGTCTCTATTTCTGCTTGGCAAATAAGATCATCCACAGAAATTTTCTAGACTTGTGCATAGATTTACAAGTTTGACGTTTCTTCATAGGTATCTAACAGACCTTTCAAACCTAATATTGCCAAAATCAAACTCTTAATGTCCTTCCAGATCTGTTCTTCCTAAAGATTTCTCCACCTTATTCGCTAGAAGTTCTGTTCTTCTATTTGGGCAGGCAAAAAACCTTAGTCAGCTTCCACCTCTCTCTTTCACTCTTACTGCGTTTACTTCATCAGCAAATCCTCTGTTCTACCTTCAAAGGATGTCTAAATTCAGCTACTTTGTGTCGTCTCCGCTATAATTACTTTGGTCTTTGCCAGCCTCTTCTTTTATCTATTTCAGTAGTCTCCCAGTTGAGACTTTCTTCTTTCACTTTAGAAAAAAAGGTTTTGTGTTTTTTTTTTTTTCCACTCTCGGTGCCTTTATAGTTGATTGCAGGCAGAGTGATCCTGTTAAATATAACTCAGATCTTATTACTTTCTTTTTCTCAAAATCCCCCAATGGTTTCACAGTTCACTCAGTGTAAAAGTCAGGGCCTTTACAACCGCCTAGAAGACTCTGTCTCTATGACCCATTCTCCATCCATTCTCATTCTCTGTATCACTTCTGTATCAATTATATCACTTCTCATTCCTTTCCTTGCAGTATTGTTCCTCTCAGCACTGATCACCATTCAGTATATTCTATATATTACTTATTTTATCTTTTTATAAAAATTATGTTCCTTAACTTGAATATAAGCTCTGAGGACAGGGATTTTCTTCTTTTCAATCTGTTTGGATAACTGCTAACAGTTAACTGACACACAGTAGTTCCTCAAGTGTGTTTGCTGAAGAAATGAACAAAAGAATGGAGAAATGACTGAAATGATGACTGAGTCCTTTTAATGTCAACAGAGAAGTGAAGCAAGGCTTCACGAGGAGGACTTAGTGACGAACTTAGTAACTGATATATTTTCTTGCCCACCTTTTATTTTTCTACTTAGGATTATGTAAAATGAAATAATCTTCCAGGGTTCTGCTGGTTAGCTCAACTTTTCTCTTTGGGGCAGACTCAGAGCTCTTTCTAGCATCATTAATCTACATGGTTTTAATACGAGAAGTGACAAAGACCTAATATGAAGGAAATTTTTTTTTTTAGAAACTGATCTCCTTCTCTAAGTAAACAGAGACTATAAAGCCCCCTTGAAGCACTTCTATAGTCCAAACTGGTCTACTGACTCTCTTTGACCCTCTTTGCACACATGAGTTGGGTTGGTACTGTTGCCTTAGGCAAAGAGTGTAATGTTCCCTTTGCTGTGTTTATGCCTAGCTAAATCTCTGTCTTCTCTATGTTTGCAGAATTCTCATAAGGGAGTAATGGACTAATTTGAATAAGGGACTCAGCCTTTTGAAAGGGAAAGGTCTGAGTCTTTAACCTAGAGGTTAGCAAGCATTTTCTGTAAAGGGCCAAATAGTATTTTAGATTTGCAGGCCATATGGTCTCTGTCACAGTAATTCAAGAGATAACCTTGCTGTTGTAATGCTAAAGCAGCTATAAACAATACTTAAGTGAGTACACTCTGCTCTATTCTAGTTTGACTTTATTTAGGGACCTGAAAATTGAAATTCATATAATTTTCTCATGTCACAAAATATCCTCTTCTAATATATGTTATTTATTTATTTATTTATTTATTTTTTATTTTTTTACTTTATTTTACTTTACAATACTGTATTGGTTTTGCCATACATTGACATGAATCCACCACAGGTGTACATGCGTTCTCAAACATGAACCCCCCTCCCACCTCCCTCCCCATAACATCTCTCTGGGTCATCACCGTGCACCAGCCCCAAGCATGCTGTATCCTGCATCGGACATAGACTGGCGATTCGATTCTTACATGATAGTATACATGTTACAATGCCATTCTCCCAAATCATCCCACCCTCTCCCTCTCCCTCTGAGTCCAAAAGTCCATTATACACATCTGTGTCTTTTTTGCTGTCTTGCATACAGGGTCGTCATTGCCATCTTTCTAAATTCCATATATATGTGTTAGTAATCTGTATTGGTGTTTTTCTTTCTGGCTTACTTCACTCTGTATAATAGGCTCCAGTTTCATCCATCTCATCAGAACTGATTCAAATGTATTCTTTTTAACAGCTGAGTAATACTCCATTGTGTATATGTACCACAGCTTTCTTATCCATTCATCTGCTGATGGACATCTAGGTTGTTTCCATGTCCTGGCTATTATAAACAGTGCTGTGATGAACATTGGGGTACATGTGTCTCTTTCGATTCTGGTTTCCTCAGTGTGTATGCCCAGCAGTGGGATTGCTGGGTCATAAGGTAGTTCTATTTTCAATTTTTTAAGGAATCTCCACACTGTTCTCCATAGTGGCTGTACTAGTTTGCATTCCCACCAACAGTGTAGGAGGGTTCCCTTTTCTCCACACCCTCTCCAGCATTTATTGCTTGCAGATTTTTGGATCGCAGACATTCTGACTGGTGTGAAGTGGTACCTCATTGTGGTTTTGATTTGCATTTCTCTAATAATGAGTGATGTTGAGCATCTTTTCATGTGTTTGTTAGCCATCCGTATGTCTTCTTTGGAGAAATGTCTATTTAGTTCTTTGGCCCATTTTGTGATTGAGTCGTTTATTTTTCTGGAATTGAGTTGCATAAGTTGCTTGTATATTTTTGAGATTAGTTGTTTGTCAGTTGCTTCATTTGCTATTATTTTCTCCCATTCAGAAGGCTGTCTTTTCACCTTGCTTATATTTTCCTTTGTTGTGCAGAAGCTTTTAATCTTAATTAGATCCCATTTGTTTATTTTTGCTTTTATTTCCAGAATTCTGGGAGGTGGATCATAGAGGATCCTGCTGTGATTTATGTCGGAGAGTGTTTTGCCTATGTTCTCCTCTAGGAGTTTTATAGTTTCTGGTCTTACATTTAGATCTTTAATCCATTTTGAGTTTATTTTTGTGTGCGGTGTTAGAAAGTGATCTAGTTTCATTCTTTTACAAGTGGTTGACCAGTTTTCCCAGCACCACTTGTTAAAGAGATTGTCTTTACTCCATTGTATATTCTTGCCTCCTTTGTCAAAGAAAAGGTGTCCATATGTGTGTGGATTTATCTCTGGGCTTTCTGTTTTGTTCCATTGATCTATATTTCTGTCTTTGTGCCAGTACCATACTGTCTTGATGACTGTGGCTTTGTAGTAGAGCCTGAAGTCAGGCAAGTTGATTCCTCCAGTTCCATTCTTCTTTCTCAAGATTGCTTTGGCTATTCTAGGTTTTTTGTATTTCCATACAAATCTTGAAATTATTTGTTCTAGTTCTGTGAAAAATATGGCTGGTAGCTTAATAGGGATTGTGTTGAATTTGTAAATTGCTTTGGGTAGTATACTCATTTTCACTATATTGATTCTTCCAATCCATGAACATGGTATATTTCTCCATCTATTAGTGTCCTCTTTGATTTCTTTCACCAGTGTTTTATAGTTTTCTATGTATAGGTCTTTAGTTTCTTTAGGTAGATATATTCCTAAGTATTTTATTCTTTTCGTTGCAATGGTGAATGGAATTGTTTCCTTAATTTCTTTTTCTACTTTCTCATTATTAGTGTATAGGAATGCAAGGGATTTCTGTGTGTTGATTTTATATCCTGCAACTTTACTATATTCATTGATTAGCTCTAGTAATTTTCTGGTGGAGTCTTTAGGGTTTTCTATGTAGAGGATCATGTCATCTGCAAACAGTGAAAGTTTTACTTCTTCCTTTCCAATTTGAATTCCTTTTGTTTCTTTTTCTGCTCTGATTGCTGTGGCCAAAACTTCCAGAACTATGTTGAATAGTAGCAGTGAAAGTGGGCACCCTTGTCTTGTTCCTGACTTTAGGGGAAATGCTTTCGATTTTTCACCATTGAGGATAATGTTTGCTGTGGGTTTGTCATATATAGCTTCTATTATGTTGAGGTATGTTCCTTCTATTCCTGCTTTCTGGAGAGTTTTTATCATAAATGGATGTTGAATTTTGTCAAAGGCCTTCTCTGCATCTATTGAGATAATCATATGGTTTTTATTTTTCAATTTGTTAATGTGGTGAATTACATTGATTGATTTGTGGATATTGAAGAATCCTTGCATCCCTGGGATAAAGCCCACTTGGTCATGGTGTATGATCTTTTTAATGTGTTGTTGGATTCTGACTGCTAGAATTTTGTTGAGGATTTTTGCATCTATGTTCATCAGTGATATTGGCCTGTAGGTTTCTTTTTTTGTAGTATCTTTGTCAGGTTTTGGTATTAGGGCGATGGTGGCCTCATAGAATGAGTTTGGAAGTTTACCTTCCTCTGAAATTTTCTGGAAGAGTTTGAGTAGGATAGGTGTTAGCTCTTCTCAAAATTTTTGGTAGAATTCAGCTGTGAAGCCGTCTGGACCTGGACTTTTGTTTGCTGGAAGATTTCTGATTACAGTTTCAATTTCCGTGCTTGTGATGGGTCTGTTAAGATTTTCTATTTCTTCCTGGTTCAGTTTTGGAAAATTGTACTTTTCTAAGAATTTGTCCATTTCTTCCACGTTGTCCATTTTATTGGCATGTAACTGCTGATAGTAGTCTCTTATGATCCTTTGTATTTCTGTGTTGTCTGTTGTGATCTCTCCATTTTCATTTCTAATTTTATTGATTTGATTTTTCTCTCTTTGCTTCTTGATGAGTCTGGCTAATGATCTGTCAATTTTATTTATCCTTTCAAAGAACCAGCTTTTGGCTTTGTTGATTTTTGCTATGGTCTCTTTTGTTTCTTTTGCATTTATTTCTGCCCTAATTTTTAAGATTTCTTTCCTTCTACTAACTCTGGGGTTCTCCATTTCTTCCTTTTCTAGTTGCTTTAGGTGTAGAGTTAGGTTATTTATTTGACTTTTTTCTTGTTTCTTGAGGTATGCCTGTATTGCTATGAACTTTCCTCTTAGCACTGCTTTTACAGTGTCCCACAGGTTTTGGGTTGTTGTGTTTTCATTTTCATTAGTTTCTATGCATATTTTGATTTCTTTTTTGATTTCTTCTGTGATTTGTTGGTTATTCAGAAGTGTGTTGTTCAACCTCCATATGCTGGAATTTTTAATAGCTTTTCTCCTGTAATTGAGATCTAATCTTAATGCATTATGGTCAGAAAAGATGCTTGGAATGATTTTGATTTTTTTGAATTTATCAAGTTTAGATTTATGGCCCAGGATGTGATCTATCCTGGAGAAGGTTCCATGAGCACTTGAGAAAAAGGTGAAATTCATTGTTTTGGGGTGAAATGTCCTATAGATATCAATTAGGTCTAACTGGTCTAATGTATCATTTAAAGTTTGCATTTCTTTGCTGATTTTCTGTTTAGTTGATCTGTCCATAGGTGTGAGTGGGGTATTAAAGTCTCCCACGATTATTGTGTTATTGTTGATTTCCCCTTTCATACTTGTTAGCATTTGTCTTACATATTGCGGTGCTCCTATATTGGGTGCATATATATTTATAATTGTTATATCTTCTTCTTGGATTGATCTTTTGATCATTATGTAGTGGCCTTCTTTGTCTCTTTTCACAGCCTTTGTTTTAAAGTCTATTTTATCGGATATGGGTATTGCCACTCCTGCTTTCTTTTGGTCTCTATTTGCGTGGTATATCTTTTTCCAGCCCTTCACTTTCAGTCTGTATGTGTCCCTTGTTTTGAGGTGGGTCTCTTGTAAGCAGCATATAGAGGGGTCTTGTTTTTGTATCCATTTGGCCAGTCTTTGTCTTTTGGTTGGGGCATTCAACCCATTTACGTTTAAGGTAATTATTGATAAGTACAATCCCTTTATTGTTTTGGGTTCGGGTTTATACACCCTTTTTGTGTTTCCTGTCTAGAGAATATCCTTTAGAATTTGTTGGAGAGCTGGTTTGGTGGTGCTGAATTCTCTCAGCTTTTGCTTGTCTGTAAAGCTTTTGATTTCTCCTTCGTATTTGAATGAGATCCTTGCTGGGTACAGTAATCTGGGCTGTAGGTTATTTTCTTTCATCACTTTAAGTATGTCTTGCCATTCCCTCCTGGCCTGAAGAGTTGCTATTGAAAGATCAGCTGTTATCCTTATGGGAATCCCCTTGTGTGTTATTTGTTGTTTTTCCCTTGCTGCTTTTAATATTTGTTCTTTGTGTTTGATCTTTGTTAATTTGATTAATATGTGTCTTGCGGTATTTCACCTTGGGTTTATCCTATTTGGAACTCTCCGTGTTTCTTGGACTTGGGTGATTATTTCCTTCCCCATTTTAGGGAAGTTTTCAACTATTTTCTCCTCAAGGATTTTCTCATGGTCTTTCTTTTTGTCTTCTTCTTCTGGGACTCCTGTAATTCGAATGTTGGAGTGTTTCATGTCGTCCTGGAGGTGTCTGAGATTGTCCTCATTTCTTTTAATTCGTTTTTCTTGTTTCCTCTCTGATTCATTTATTTCTACCATTCTATCTTCTATTTCACTAATCCTATCTTCTGCCTCCATTATTCTGCTATTTGTTGCTTCCAGAGTGTTTCTGATCTCATTTATTGCTTTATTCACTATATATTGACTCTTTTTTATTTCTTCTAGGTCCTTGTTAAACCTTTCTTGCATCTTCTCAATCCTTGTCTCTAGGCTATTTATCTGTGATTACATTTTTATTTCAAGATTTTGGATCATTTTCACTATCATTATTTGGAATTCTTTCTTAGGTAGATTCCCTACCTCTTCCTCTTTTGTTTGGTTTGGTGGGCAACCCTCCTGTTCCTTTACCTGCTGAGTATTCCTCTGTCACTTCATCTTGATTATATTGCTGCGTTTGGGATGGCCTTTTTATATTCTGGTTATTTGTGGAGTTCTCTTTATTATGGAGCTTCCTCACTGTGGGTGGGGTTGTATCAGTGGCTTGTCTAGGTTTCCTGGTTAGGGAGGCTTGTGTTGGAGTTTTGGTGGGTGGAGCTGGGTTTCTTCTCTCTGGAGTGCAGTGGAGTGATCAGTAATGGGTTATAAGACATCAAAGGTTTTGGAGTAACTTTGAGCTGCCTGTATATTGAAGCTCAGGGGAGTGTTTCTGTGTTGCTGGAGAATTTGCGTGGTGTGTCTTGTTTTGGAACTTGTTGGCCCTTGGGTGGAGCTTGGTTTCAGTGTAGGTATGGAGGCATTTGATGAGCTCCTATTGCTTAATGTTCCCTGAATTCAGGAGTTCTCTGATGTTTTCAGGCTTTGGATTTAAGCTTCCTGCTTCTGGTTTTCAGTTTTATTTTTACAGTAGCCTCTAGACTTCTCCATCTATACAGCACCGATGATAAAACATCTAGGTTAACGATGAAAAGTTTCTCTACATTGAGGGACACCCAGAGAGGTTCACTGAGTTACATGGAGAAGAGAAGATGGAGGGGGTAGTTAGAGGTGACTGGAATGAGATGCGGTGAGATCAAAAGAGAGAGCAAGCTAGCCAGTAGTCACTTCCTAATGTGCGCTCTATAGTCTGGACCGCTCAGAGGTATTTACAGAGTTATACGGGGAAGAGGAGAGGGAGGAAGTAGACAGAGGTGGCCAGGAGGATAAGAGAGAGGAATGAGAAGGAGAGAGACAAATCCTGCCAGTAACCAGTTCCTTAGGTGTTCTCCACTGTCTGGAACACACAGAGATTCACAGAGTTGGATAGAGAAGAGATGGGGGAGAAAAGAGACAGAGGCCACCTGGTGGAGAAAAAGGAGAGTCCAAAGGAGGAGAGAGTGGTCAAGCCTGTAATCTCACTCTCAGGTAAAATTGGGTAGTGAAGTTTGGGCTTTTAAATGTACAAAATTGACAACAAAAACTGAAGAGCAAAGATTAAAAATCTAGAGAAGAGGTTGGATTTTCAAAAATACAATATTAAAGAAAAGAAGCAGAAGGAAAAAAGAAAAAAAAAGCCACAAGAATTATTAAAAAAATAAAAAAAATAAAAAAAAAAAAAAACACCAATGCCACCCAAAGACTATATATGGTGTTCGCCTTAAAAAAAAAAAAAAAGTCTTTTTTTTTGAATATTAATAATAGGTTATAGAAATAAAAATTAGAGGAGAAATAGAAGACTTAACTATTAAAAAAAAAAGTCAGAAAAAAGAAAAAAAAGGAATGATTTTAAAAATAGTAAAAATATATCTGGCCCTTCTCTGATGTTGTGGGCATTGTGGGGTCACTTCCAAGGCAGTTCCCTCTGTTTAACTTCTTCTTTATGCTGGTTTTTTAGGCTCACTAGTTCAGTCGCGCTGTGGGGAGGGGGGATGCTGCAAACAAATAGCGCTGTCGTGTGCACACAGTGTCTCAGCCCTGCTGGGCCTGTCCCTGCTCGTGGCGCACAAACCTCTAGGCTCTACAATGCTCAGCTGGGAACCGTCTGAGGCCGGTCCTAGGCTGCGTGCACTTCCCTGGTCTAAGCCGCTCAGGTTTGGCGCTCAGGCCGCCCTCAGAGGCACAGATTCTGTTGGGACTGCGTTTTGTACCCTTCCCAGGTCCGAGTAGCTCAGGAGTTTGGCGAGCACGATAGCGGTGACTTGTCGCCTCTTCTGCCGCTGCTGCTCAGCTTTCTGGGTGGACCGCTGGCGTCCCCCGTGAGGCAGATGGTGAGTGTCCAGCACCCCCAGAAGTCTTAGCAAAGAAGCCTGCTTGCAGTTAGGTAAGTAAAGTCTCTCCGGGTCTGCAATTGCCCCTTTCCAGTCCTTACGGCTCTGGCTGCCTGTCCCCGGCGGGGGATGGTCTGCAGCCGGCTTTTTCCGTTCCGTCCTTTGTTCTGTGCTCGGTCCTGGCGGTGTCTTATGTTCGAGCTTTTCGCGTGGTAGCTATCCCACAGTCTGGTTTGCTAGCGCAAGTTAGATCGTTCTGGTTGCGCGTGGGGCGTTCCTGCCCGATTCTTACACAGTACTGCAGCCCGCGCCTCCCGCGCGTCCCTGCCCTGCCCCCACTTCCCAGTGGCGGATGCAGGCGTCTGTGCCGCTTTTCCGCTGGGGGAGTTACTGTTGGGCTTGTAATCTCTTGGTTTTAATTATTTCTTTATTTTTCCCTTCCTGTTATGTTGCCCTCTGTGTTTCCAAGGCTCGCCACAGACTCGGCAGGGAGAGTGTTTCCTGGTGTTTGGAAACCTCTCTTCTTAAAATTCCCTTCCCGGGACGGGCTTCCCTTCCCGGGATGGAGCTCCCTCCCCACCTCCTTTGTCTCCTTTTTCGTCTTTTATATTTTTTCCTATCTGTTTTTGAAGACAATGGTCTGCTTTTCTGGTTGCCTGATGTCCTCTGCCAGCCTACAAAAGTTGTTTTGTGGAGTTTGCTCAGTGTTGAAATGTTCTTTTGAGGAATTTGTGAGGGAGAAAGTGGTCTTCCCGTCCTATTCCTCCGCCATCTTAGGACCGCCCCATATGTTTTTAATCACTTAAAAATGTAAAGACATTTTAGCTTGTGGATTACGTGGATGTAGACAGTGGGCCAGAATGGGCCTACCTGTAATTTGTCAACCATTGCTTTATCCTTGATTCCCAAGATAGATGATAGTCCAAGGGTTCCATTGGTGAAGGGAGGGACTTATTCTAGCACATAGGAAGCAGTGTTGTGCTTTGAGAAACATTAGCCGGTGTTCATGTATGAGAACCATAACCTGGGGTCTAGATGTGGTGTAACTAACCTTTGGGGCTCTGCAGGGCCTTCCCAGCAATGGCATGATCACATCATTAGATACCTACCTGCTGGGTTGTGTAGGGATCAAAAGGCAGTGGTCTGACCAGGCATCTCAGTGTCTCTCTGCTGGGGGTTGGGAGATGAACTAACCCCTTTTGAAATCAGTGAGTCTACAGCACCTTTGTACAATTTGAGGATGGGATTCTCCAGAGGGAGACGACTTTCTCCAGAGGGAGTAACTAGCCTTCCTATCAATATTGGTTACATATTGATAAGGGTCAATAAGGGTCAATACAACCTTATTTATAACCCAAGATGGTGAAGAGAGTCATACCTGGTGTGCTTATGTCTCTTATGTCCCAGAGTCTCCTAATGTGGGATCTCTTGAAAGCTCAGTTAGTACTTAGAGTATTTGAAATTTATGGAAATGTAAGCCACTGCCAATCCCTTGGTCAATTAAAAAAAAAAAAGAGTTTCTGAAATTATAAGGAAAGGAAAAAACATGTATTTATACCATGTCTAGGCATGGTACTATGGGCCATCACCTATATTATTTGCTTTCATCCTCACTAGAAGGCAAATGTCTTTATTTATAGGTGATAAAGGACTTGTCCAGTGGGCTTCCCAGGTGGTACTAGTGGTAAAGGACGCACCTGCCAGTGCAGGAGATGTAAGAGACACAGGTTTGATCCCTGGTTGGGAAGATGCCCTGGAGGAGGGCATGGCAATCCACTCCAGTATTCCTGCCTGCAGAATTCCATGGACAGAGGAACCTGGCTGGCTACAGTCTGTGTGATCACAAAGAGTTGGACACAACTGAAGTGACTTAGCATGCACTCATGCCACCTGTCCGATATCTTATGACTAAATGGTGATTAAGTCATTTTTGAATCCAGCCCTGTCTGGCTCTTTACACCTCCACTGCACTGCAATAGATGAATGTCGCCTGTTCTTTATGTGATGCAAGAGAAAAGTATATTTGATGTATTTGCGTAAGTTATTTTCAAGTCCCCTCATTGTTATTAAATTGGAGAAGGAAATGGCAACCCACTCCAGTGTTCTTGCCTGGAGAATCCCAGGGATGGCAGAGCCTGGTGGGCTGCCCTCTATGGTGTCACACAGAATCGGACATGACTGAAGCAACTTAGCAGCATTGTTATTAAAACGCAAATCAAAATTCATTTCCCTTACAGCTGGCTATTTTTCTACTTATACTAATTTCATATTTAGTTGTAATATATTAGTCTGTAGACTTCTTTAGGATGCTTCAAAATATATCATATTTCAAAAATTCTTTTATGATGGTGAGTTCTGTCTTCCTAGCCAGTTTGATATTTCTCCCAGAGCATCACAGATTTTTAGGTTTGGATATACTTGGAGGATCCCCACCTGTGGTGTCACTCAAACATTTTTCCTTTTTGAAAATCTTTTAAAATTAACTTTTTTTGAAGTAGAGTTGCTTTATAACGTTTAGTTTCTACTACACAGCAAAGTGAATTAGCTATACATATACATATATCCCCTGTTTTTTGGATTTCTTACCCATTTAGGTCACCACAGAGCACCAAAGGGTTTCCTAGGTGGCACCCTAGGAACCTTCCTGACAAAGCGGGAGACATAAGAGATGTGGATTTGATCCCTGGGTTGGGAAGATCCCCTGGAGGAGAGCACGGCAACCCACTCCTGTATTCTTGCCTGGAGAATCCCATGGACAGAGGAGCCTGGTGGGGTACAGTTCACAGGGTCGCAAAGAGTCAGACATGACTGAAGCTAATTAGCACACACACACACAAAGCACTGAGTAGAGTTCTCTGAACTAGACAGTAGGTTCTCACTTACCTGTTTTATACATAGTATCAGTAGTCAATCCCAATCTACCAGTTCATCCCACCCCTCCCCTTTTCCGCCTTGGTATCCACACATTTGTTCTCTACGTCCGTGTCTCTATTTCCGTTTTACGAATAAGATCATCTATACTGTTTTTCTGGATATCACGTATATGCATTAATATACCATATTTTTTGTTCTGACTTACTTCACTCTGTATGGCAGTCTCTAGGTTCATCCATGAGATGACCCAATTTCATTTCTTTTTGTGGCTGAGTAATACTCCATTGTATGTATGTACCACCTCTTCTTTGTCCATTCCTCTGCTGATGGACATCTAGGTTGCTTCCATGTCCTGGCTATTGTAAATAGTGCTGCTGTGAACACTGGGGGCATGTCAAACACATTTCCTTTCAGTTCAAACACTAGAAAGTTTATAATGCTTCTCCTCTCCCTTTTCATAAACAAAATGTTACCACTGTCTTGGCTATTGTTCATTGACTAGACTGCTTACCTTTAGACCCCTTCAGCTTTCTCTCTCCTTCTTCTCCCTTCCTCATTGCCCCATCTTACCAGAAGGTCTTGGCCACAGGGTGGGAGGTACATAATATGGTGAAGTGGCCAGGCAATTACCGATGTGATGATGATGTCTTCCCTTAGGAACTAGACAGAAGTCACGGTCTAGACAGAACAGCCTGGTTCTACCCTTTTCTCCTAGAGCAGGGGGCCATAACGTGAGGCGTGCCTAGATAGACTGCTGCTCTGATGTGGTCCAGGCTGGTGGCCTGAATCTTATGTCGTCTACTCAGATTGGATAGTCAGTAAGATCTACTAATACCAAGAATCTATACACAATGACACTAGAGGGCTATTTCATAATGGACTTTACAAGGACCACTTGAGGATTTATTAGGGATGTTAGAATCACACTCTTTTAAGAGAACTATGGATATTTATGAGCCCTTATACATACAAATGGCAAAGGAAACACAGTGAGTTTAGATATTGGCTTCCGCTTCCTCCTCAGGTCTTAGCGGGAGATGATACCTCCTTCAATAGTGTGGCCTAGGACCAGTTAGGTTGGCCAAAAAGTTTGTTCAGGTTTTTCTGTAACATATTATGGAAGAACCTGAATGGACATTTTGGTCAACTCAGTATATTTTAGCTGGTGTGAACTCTGACAATATTTCACGCTGTTTTTGTCACATGCTGTCTGGTTTCACTTTAGGGACCGTATAACTGAATGTGGATAGTTCTAAGTTTCTGATTGTTCACTGCATTCTCTCTCTTGCATCTGTTTCTACTTTCTAGGGATCTTTTCATCTAGAGTATCTTTCAAGGGTTTTGTACTCTAAGGATGGCAGAGTTTTGAAAGCATGTTTGGCAAGCCAGAAATAAAAATGAAAAATTGAGGTCACATTTGCATAGCCACATAACGCTAATTATGAGTCACTCCACGGTCCCCCGGCTACAGTGGCTCAGGACTCTGCTGCTGAACTCCCGGTTTCCATGGGGTGATGGCAGCCGCATGAGAAACGCTCTGCAGCTTGGTTCGAGCCCAGAAGAGGCTTGTTGAATCTAACTGTCCCCAGGTCTTGCGTGGAAGTCTGGAAAAGCACAGACAGCACATGTGAGGCTGCACACGGCGGTTTCACACACACACATGGGAGGAGCACTAACTTTGGGCTTGGGGTCGCCTTGCTTAGTACTACCAGTACTCTACTTGTGTTTAGGTGGCTCATCCTCCCCACCTGCCTAGACGTGAGGTGAAGGAGAGAGAGAGACAAAACTGGAATATAGTTCAAGAAATGGTAGGATTCTAATGAAAAGCCAATTAAGGCAGACAGATGGTCGACAAACACACTTGTAACTTTCTTTAGAATGTTTAAGGGAGTTATTTTTATAGCCCACGAAGGCAATTTCTGACATCAGGTGTTAGTCACCATCATTTAGAGTAGGTCTAATAGAGCCTCAGAGAGACAGGGATACTGACATTTTATTTTGTCGTCTTCCTATTAAGATGTCAAACATTTTTTAAACAGCATTTTTAATGATTTCAGAGGACAATTTATCTGCTCTCATCGCTGAGCAGCTGACACACTCAGAATAGAACATTCTTTCCATGTCTTTATAAACCAAGTGTTGTAAGAAAAACAAATCAGGTATGTCATTCTCTTCAAATTAGAACGTTTAACTGAAATACAGGTTTTGCTGGCTATTTATTACAAGCAATGGGATGGAGGTTAGATTACTAAGTGCAAATTAGTGCTGCATGGGTCTAGTGCCACCTGTGCCATTGAAATAGCAGTGAGAGCCAGATAGTCATTTTAAGTTTCTTGGAACATTATTTTCCTACTGGAAAAGAGTCCTTGGGAAAGAGAATTTAAACAGTGAGGGAGAGAAGAGTGCTCAGGGGAAGAGTTGAAAGAAATTCGTTAAATCCTGACAGCTTTACCAGTTAATTCTATGACCCTTTATTATCAAGTATATCATTGAATACCTGCAGAGAAAAGTTTGTATAGAAAGTAAAGAAATGAATGGAATGAGAAGTAGGAGAGAAGTACAAGACAGAAGAAAAGCAGATATAATTACACTTATAACTGGTGGGACTTTTCGGGAGGATTTTTCCCCCAAATATAAACACTCAACACCCGTACAATTACTGAAGAGAGCAGGTGGATTGGACTCACTGAGGAAAAGATAAGATTATAAAGGGTTAATTTCAAAGCAAAAATCCCAAGGATAAGTCCTTAGGGATAAATTAGCAGGTTCTTACTTAAGATTTATGGGATTGGAAGAGCTGATTGCAAAATGAGGTGGCTGAGTCAAAAAATATTGCTGTGATGCTTTTTCCACCAATGAAGGAGATTTAGAAATAGAAGATAATTTTAAAATAAATATCTGGAAAGAAATACAGGGCTCTTCTTGGCTTAATTTTTGCTAACAACTCGAAGCAATTCAGTTTGTACTGTATGTGTAATGATTACTGAAAAATAAAATTACTGCTATAAAAATAAAATCTCTATTAAAGGAGGTATGCAAAATTTTAGGTTTAATATTGGTGGAAAATAAAATAAGTAGCAAGCTTTTTCAAATTATATACTAAATGCAAAAATCACTTATTTCTGAGGAAGTATTGGCATATGATAAACACTTGTGAGCATCAACCATGAGTATTAATTTGAGTACCAAGAGCAGTACACCAAATATTTTCTGAAATAACACACTGAAAATTGGAGGAATGTTTTCAGAAATATGCCCCATCTCCCTGTTTATTTGGCTGCAGGCCATGTGGTTTTTAGTTCCCTGATCAGGGATTGAACTCATGCCCCTGCATTGGAAGTGTGGAGTATTAACCACTGGACTGCCAAGGAAGTCCCACCATCTCCCATTATTATGGTAAATCACACTTATTCTTTTATAAGCTTAAGATCCTCCTTGGACCTAACTTTTCAGTCAAAGTGATTTCCCTCCTATATTATCATGCTTTCATATCTCCACCCAAGTATTTTGGTCTTTCTTCTCTTTAGCCATCTCAATGAGTAACACCTTACCAATTCATTTTTGTATTTTTATATGAAAGAGATAATAGAATATCAAGTTACAGATTGGGACGTGGAATTCATCTTTAGCAATGGTGACCTCTTCATTATGGCCAGGTCACAATTACTGAATAATATTTGAGGACAATGAACAAATTAGTAATTAGAGAATGTTAGAGTTGGAAGGAGCTGTGGAGCTCATTTATCTTATATATATTATTTTACAGACTCAATTCCAATCAATTAGAACCTAATGGCTCTGTGTCAGCACTGGGCTGGCTTCTGGGATTCGGACACGAAAAAATGTAGACTCAGGGAGACCCACTGATGTATCCAAGGTCAAGTGTTATGCTCGATAACCTTCTCTTTAATCTGCTTTCCATATTCTTCACTCTGCTCTCTGTCCTTGGATCCTGACCTGTAGGGATGTTGTATCAATAAGATGTCTAGCTTTCTGATTTCTGGTTGAGATTAGACTATCGGGAACACTGCCTAGAGATCAGAAAACCTGGAGGAGGGTGAGGTCAGGGCGTTTATCTACTGTTTTTTCCTCCTGTGACGTTGCTATGCATCCTTGAACTGTCAAGGAACCCTCTGCACACAATTCTCCCTTTCTGGGTTCTGCTGACTGTTCCCTGTCTTTGTTCCCCTGACTGTAGGTGGTAGAGGCACTTCACAGTTGCTAGCCCCTGATTCTCTATCATCCCTGTGGTTTTCCTATGCCCACATCTTTGTAAATAGTTTTTTAATTAAACTCTCCTTAAGTGGCCCAGTTTTAGCATGCCATCTGTTTTCTCTCAGAATCATGGAGGATGCATAACCTATAGAATGAGTCTGTCTTCCTGATTTGAAATGTTCCTTGAGATGTTTGTAAACCAATTTTTTTGAAGGTTCATAAAGTTCTGATTGTTGACAGAACTTAGCCATTTTTAAGCCATGGGTAAATGAGGAAATTGCAGTAGGAACAAGATGGCAGAAGCAATAATGGTGGCCATGGAAATTTACATCCGGTTTGCTCAAGCTGGTATTTAAATAATTTTTGGACTCAATCACATTCTTTGATTTTGAATTCTATCAAGTGGATTTCTGTTTGGGGACAGATACCTCTTCTGCCTCTCCTCTGTGAAAGTTGTAGTAGCATACAGAACTGACTTGTGGACACAGTGGGGTAAAGAGAGGATGGAACAAATTGAGAGAAGCATTGATATAGATACCCTACCATGTGTAAAACAGAGAGCTACTGGGAAGCTGCTGTACAGCACAGAGAGCTCAGCTCGGTGCTCAGTGATGACCCAGAAGGGTGGGATGGGGGGGTGTGAGGGGGGCTCAAGAGGGAGGGGATATATGTATACATATAGCTGATTAACTTCATTGTACAGCAGAAACTGACACAACATTGTCAAGCAATTATCCTCCAATTAAAAAAAAGAAAAGTTACAGTGAAGGCAAATCATGTTTTGACTGGATTGTTGCCACTTTTGATTGACAAAACAGCACCATTGAGACAGGGTTGGTCTAAACCTGGGAAATAAGGGGTGCCTTCAATGGTCTGAGGAAGCCTTCATGTCTGTTCTCCCTACCTCAGTCCTCCAAAATTCTATTAACCACAGACTTATGGTTAACATTCTCCAATAGTAGAGCTCATTCTTAAGCCTAAGACTTTGATTCTTGTTCAGATTGTACTCTCCTTGAAAGTAGTAATGCTTTAAAGGACTGGTGATAAAAAGAGACCTCAGGCAGAAGTGTTTTAGATCTTTCTGAGGAAGTTTTGATTTGGGAACAGAGAGAGAGATCTGAAGAGTTTGGATCCAGATTCAGTCTGTAAGTGAGAAGGGAGGGTGGTGGGAATCGGAGAGACACTTTCATGTGAAGTAAGTGCTATCAACTTTCCAGACTTGGGAATAAGATGTGGTTTAAAAAAAAGTTCAGAAAACTCTTTCTCAGTTACAAAATCAGGTTCAAGGGATGCCAACTGGGAGAACACCGAAAAGCTCTTTGAGTGAACAGTTCCGTTTTATAGGTCTGGCTTTTGGTATTAGACATGAATATGTATTGCAGTTCTAGTGAATAAGATCCGGTGAAGAACGGATACTAATATTGGGCTTCCCAGATGGTGCAGTGGTAAAGAATCTGCCTGTCAATTCAGGAGACACAAGAGACATGGGTTTGATCCCTGGGTTGGCAAGATCCCCTGGAGTAGGAACCCACTCCAAAATTCTTGCCTGGAAAATTTCATGGACAGAGGAGCCTGTCAGGCTACAGTCCATGGGGTTGCAAAAAGCTGGACATGGCGGAGCACGCATACACTCCTTACCATATGCTAGGCAGTATTCTAAGTGTTTTACATGGATTAACTAATTTGATCCTCATAAGAATTCCATGAAGAAGATACTGTTATTAGTCCCTGTATTGGTTTCCTAGGGCTGTCATAACTAAGTTCTACCAACTGGGCGGCTTAAAGAGCAGAAATGTATTGTCTCACAATATGGCAACTAGCACTTCAAAATCAAGATGTTAGGCGGGTTGGTTCCTTCTTAGAGCTATGAATGAGAATCTGTTCTGGGACTCTCCCCTAGCTTCTGGTAGCCTTAGACGTTCCCTGACTTGCAGATGGCTTTCTCTGTGCGTCCTATTATCTTCCCTAGCTCCACGTTCAAATTTCTCACTTTTATTAGGACACTACTCATACTGGATTAGGGCTCATCTCATCTTAATAGACCATCTGATACTGCTGCTGCGAAGTCGCTTCAGTCGTGTCTGACTCTGTGCAACCTAATAGACAGAAGCCCACCAGGCTCTCCTGTCCCTGGGATTCTCCAGGCAAGAACACTGGAGTGGGTTGCTATTTCCTTCTCCAGTGCATGAAAGTGAAACGTGAAAGTGAAGTCGCTCAGTCGTGTCCGACCCTTAGCGACCCCATGGACTGCAGCCCACCAGGCTCCTCTGTCCATGGGATTTTCCAGGCAAGAGTACTGGAGTGGGGTGCCATTGCCTTCTCCAAATAGACCATCTACAGAGACCTTATTTCCAGATGTCACATTCCCAGGTACTGGGACTTCAGCATCTATTTGGATAGACTATAGCATTTATTCAACCCATAATAGTACCCATTTTAATGATGAAGAAACTGAAGCACAGAGAAGTCCACTAAGTTGCCCACCATCACAAAAAAACTAAGTGGTATTGGTAGAGTCGTTGCTATATTGCCTCTAAAAAGGGAAGCCCAGATGCAGAAAGTCTGGATTATAATACAAATGATGATTGCTAAGATTGTATGTATGATTGAAATGTCTTACCGTCTTCTATTCTGAAGCAACAGTGGGCTTATCTTACTGTCATTTAGTTGCTGAGTCATGTCTAACTCTTTGTGACCCCATGGGCTGCAGGATGCCAGGCTTCCTTGTCCTTCACTATCTCCCAGAGTTTGCTCAAATTCATGTCCATTGAGTTGGTGAGGCTATGCTATCTAACCATCTCATCCCCCACTGCCCTCTTCTCTTTCTGTCTTCAATCTTTCTCAGCATCAAGGTCTTTTCCAGTTGGTCAGAAATGACTGTGTTTGGTCAGATTTGTCCATCTTGGGTGGCCCTGCATGGCTTGGCTCATAGCTTCATTGAGTTACACAAGCCCCTTTGCCACGACAAGGCTGTGATCCATGAAGGAGGGGCGTGCCTAACTAAGCCTTATAAAATGATTTTAAACTGAGATTTGCATTAGTATTCTCTAAAGACATGTCTGTTTGAAGAGACTTGTTAACTGGCCCTGGAGAAGACCATTGCATGCCTGCATGCCGTTACGATTCCTTTTACTAGATAATCTGCTCTTTAAATTGAAACTTTAGATGAAGACAAAATTAAAGAAAATTTGTTTATGCCTACTGTTTTTTTTAAATTGAAATGTACTTTTCATGTGGTAAAATATACATGTCCTAAATATATAATTTGATGCATATTGGTAAATATATATACCTGTATATTAACATGAGTTTGATGGTATTTCACATTAGTTTGTATTCTAATCAGCAGTGTAAGTTCTTAATGAGAGAGAATTTGGAACACTTGTCTGATTATATTACCTTACAGAAGTGATCGGAGGAAGTAGCATAGAGACAAAGTCTAATTTCATTTTTGTTTGTTTTTATTATCTAAAGGTGCTTTTCTCCTTTATCCTGCATTCTTTTTTCCTGCACTCATCAATCATCTTAATCTTTTTACTGCTTTTAATTGTGTTTGTCTCTTAATTGGATGATGGTTCCTTAGGCACCTTCCTTGGTGAATTCAATTCACAGCCTTATAAGGGTGTTTGAAGGTTGGTCCTGGTCAATTTTTTCCTACCGTTGGTATGAAAGGAGCAGGATTTGGGAAGCTAGAGAGGAGCTTAAAGCAAGATGGAGAAAGGAAGATCCAACAGTGGAATCTTTATGAGTAGAGAAGTATGGTAACCCCTGATGTTGGTAAGTCCTCTGCCTGGCAATTCTCTCTTATGTCAAAACTTGGCACGGAGGGAGAGACAGACACACACCACTGATCTTGACAGCACCTTCCTGATCTCTGAGGATGGCTTGAAGCGCGAAGCAGTCCCTAAACGATGTTATCAGAGCCAGGTTTTGAGGTGGGGAGTGAATTCAGTCCCTTCCCCTTTCTGCACCCTTCTCCGTGTTCCTTCCAAGAATAATGGAATTTCAAAAAACAGTAGTTTAGAGAAACATTTGCGATCATGAAGGAAACCTCTGGAAAGACAATAGAACAACCTGTCCCTTCAGGTTACTGCCAACTCCGTGATTCTAGAATTCATTTTTCAAACAACAAAGTTGAGGCTCCAAGAAATAAGTGACCTGAAAAATAATATAGCTGAAGTACCTCCGAATGCTAGTGTGGGAAACAGCTTTCCAGCTGATAAGTTTGGTGCTGTATGACAAATTTGGAAACAAGAAGGGAAACAGTTTTTAATTAAAAGTTCAGATTTGTTCTGGGTGTCAATCCAGAAACTGTGGTATCTCAGGTGTTACAAGTCAATTACAGAGAGACATAAAATTTGCAGTATTTTGTACTGCAGGGTAGACAGACTAATTCCCCTCAACTTTTCTCTTTTCTTGCTCAAAGCTTAGCTAGAAGCATGGAGCTCTGAAATGGTGTATGCCCAATCATAGTTCCCCTGTCTGTCTTAGAGTTTATATTTATCAAAGGGGGAAAATGTCCTGTGGTAAGTGAAAGTCTCATGAAAGGTGTGGCAAAGAAGGCAAGGATGCGCCGTGAAGTAAACCTGGGGCAGCACAGGCAGAAGGAGCCTAATTGCCAATAGCCATTCCGAGTCAAGGATCTCTTGTGACCTAGGTCTTTTCTTTGCCACAGAACCTAACACAAAGGTCTGTACCTCTTTGTTCCTCATAGTCCCTCCGTAAGCATTGCTGCTAATAGATTTGCTTTCATGGGCAGCCTCTGCGGTATCACAAGGTTACATCAACCAGAGAAGGGACAAATTTTGTCCAGGCTTCCCTGCCAAGCCCTCAGGAGGTTTGAAGCTGGGTGCTGCTGCTGAAAGATCAAACAAAAGGCTGTGCATTCAATCAGTTTCTGATCTTCATCCTCTCAGTATGTATAAGTATATGATAACTAGTAGTGATTTATCCCAATACATCCTCATCTGAACTGCAGCACGTTTTCTAAGCAATGCTTCATCTATTCCCCAAGCAGCTTTTAACACAGATAGGAAAATGAACATGTTTTCTATGACTCATAAACAATATGGATGCACTTAATAAGCCCAACTTTATAGAGATCGTGATGTTTCCTCAGTCCTGGCAAAGTCAGAGAAGTGAATTCCTTTGGAGCAAGTGTTCACTAAGTAGCCGATTATATGTAAATGCAAGCTTGTCGGTGGATCCTTCTGGTACTGGTGACTCACACACATTGAATGCACATGGGCAATTTATGGTTCCACAGACAATTCCTTCCTTATGCTTAAAAAGTCTTTTTTTATTTTTTAAAGAACAAAAGTCCAACATATAATCATAAATTTAACACACACACAAGCATATAAAAGAAAATATGAAAGTCACTTTCAAAATCACCTTTTCCTTGACTTCCTGATCATAATAACACACTGATTTGTGTATACTTGCAGACATCTCTCCCTACATATATAAATATGTGTTTTTATAAGATATAAAGCTATAAATATTATTTTGCAACTCATTTTTATCACTTAGTAATACATGTTGTGATATTTTAAAATATCTAAATCAAGCTATGCTTTGTAGTTGCCACATCCTTATTTTCAGCCTAAGAGATTTTTACTCCCCCACAATTGATGTTCATCTGTGTAGTTTCCAATCTCTTCCGTACTGCAAATGATGCTACAATATTCCTCTGAACTGAAAGGCTACAATGAATATTCTTGTGGTATTGTTTGCAATAAGAAAAGAATTGTTACAGTTCTTCTTGGAGAAGGTATGTGTTTCTTTAATAAAAATTCCTAAAGGAAAAATTATTTTCAAATGGGTAACTCCATGTATCATTTAGCTATTTTTATCTAGCAGTTTGAGACTATCATTTATTCACAAGATGACATATTGGTTTAGCAGTTTTTCCTTGGCTAGATTGAGTTATGTGTCTGCAGTTGGCTGTGGGTTGGTGAGCAGCCCTGTGGATATTTGTGTGGTTCTCCCTAGCTTTTGGCTGATGTAGGTAATTCAGCATTTCTCCTAGAAGCCTAGTCTAGTTCTCATGGCAAGACAGAGGTCAATGAGAAGAGGAATCCTGTGAACATATCTTGGAGTCTTTTGTGTCAAATTTGCTACTACCCCATTGGCCAAAGCAAGCTACATGGCTGAGTCCAAGAGTATGTGTGGGAGAACATTGGACAAGGTATGAAAAATTAGGATCATTTTTGCAAGCAATTTTCACACATTAAAAATGTTTGCAGATACTGCCAAATTGCCCTCCCACAGGATTTAACTAATTTTTACCACTATGAATGGTGTATAAAACAATTTTGGCAACAAAATTCAGTCTCCCATATTGAAAGATTAGAGACATAGCACAATTTTATTTCCATGACCTTTTCTCTTTCCTTTTGATTTCTGCTATTATGTTCTAGGACCATCAACCAGATTCATTATGATTACTGGTGGGTTTTTTTTTAAAAACTGTATAATGTTCTTTTTAAGATTTGTAACATTTACTTTTTTTTATAACTTTAATTAAAACAACTTTAGTACTTTTTTGCCTTAGCTATGATTAAAGGGGAATTAATGTGAAGAGTTGACTCATTGGAGAAGACTTTGATGCTGGGAGGGATTGGGGGCAGGAGGAGAAGGGGACGACCGAGGATGAGATGGCTGGATGGCATCACTGACTCAATGGACGCGAGTCTGAGTGAACTGTGGGAGTTGGTGATGGACAGGGAGGCCTGGCGTGCTGCGATTCATGGGGTCGCAAAGAGTGGGACACGACTGAGCGACTGAACTGAGCTGAATGTTTACTGTTAGTTTTTTCATAAAGCAGCTTTCTTATTCCTGAGCATGCAATTTTGAACTATATCTTAGTTGGATGAAATTTTATTAGGCAGGTTTGCAAAACATGATCATGAGCTTTATGTTTTCTAAGGTCATTCACATCTAACAATCCCTTTTTTTTTTTTTTTTTTGCTTTTATGCATGACTAAGCCAAGGATAAATTATTTGGTCACATTTCCCCCCTTATTTATCTACTACCTTCTGGAATTGAATCTTCCTATAGAGAACTTTAAGATAGACATTATTTTTTCCTCATTCATTCATTTAACACATATTTATTGAGCTTCTACCATGTGGCAAGCACTACTCCAGATACTGAGAAGACAGAAATAACACACACACACACACACACAAATATCTCTGTTCTTCTGGAACTTAAATTTTAGGGAGGCCATATGTAATAGGGCTTCCCTAGCAGTGCTAGTGGTAAAGAATCTACCTGCCAACGGAGGAGAAGCAGGAGACAAAGGTTCGATCTGTGGACTGGGAAGATCGCCTGGAGTAGGAAATGGCAGCCCACCTCAGTATTCTTTCCTGGAAAATTGCCATGGACAGAGGAGTCCGGCAGACTGCTGCATACAGTCTGTGGGATTGAAAAGAGTCAGGCAGGACTGAGCACGCACACAGCATCATCATAGACAATAAACAAAATGAATATGTAAATGAATTCTTTAAATTTCATATTATCTCTTCTCTGACATCTTATTTCACAGATCATTTTCTTTATTTTCTATCATAGTGCAAGTGTAAAAGTCCCTGTTATTTCTTGGAATGTGCCTTATCCTGGAATACTATTATGTATAGTTTTAAAGGAACATGAACTACTAAAAGCCTATATATATATATGATCTATGTACTTATATATATGTTATATATGTATTTATATATGTTATATATATTTTTAAGCTGTTTTTGCTTTAGTATTTTTGCATTGTTGATCAGCCATTTGCTTTCAGGCTTTTCATTTTTGAAAGGGGATGGCACTTTCCAGGTCTTCTCATGCCCCAAACAGTCTGTGTGTATTATATTTTACTCCCTTCTGTTTTTATCTGGGCCCTTTTTGCACCCTCATCTTATAATGTGAGCTTGAGGCAAGGCACTGATGGTTTAATGTTCTCTTCTTCTGTTTCTGAGAGTAGGGGTATAGTTTCTGGGAAGAAGACTTAAACAGGGATCTCAATGATGTTTCTGCTTCTCTCTCCGTAGTTGTGTTAAGGAAACGTCTGGGGGCATTTCTGCTCTGGTGGAAGGTGGATTGGCTTTCCCACTGTCAGTATACTGGTGTACTGTTGGCATATTGAGTGAGCTGGTGGTTCTTCTGGCTTCTAGCAGCCACTGTTCTGTGCCCCGGAGGAGTGTCGTGAAGAACATTCCATGTTTCCTGCCCCTGCAGTTCCTATGTCACCGAGCTGAGTTGGTCTCAAGTTGCGGGTATCAGTGAAGATTCTCTGAATTTATTTTCTCCTTTTATTCCCCATGAGGAATAAGAAGTCATCACCGTGCTTCCTCTGGTAGTCCACTTTCTGTTCTGCTTGTTCTATTGCTGGGTGAGACTTTTTTTTAAGTTAATTTTTACTGGAGTATAGCTGCTTTACAATGCTGTGTTAGGTTCTGCTATATAGTAAATCAGTTATACGCATATGTATGCATATCCTCTCTTTTGTAGATTTCCTACCTATTTAAGTCACCACAGGCAATGGCACCCCACTCCAGTACTCTTGCCTGGAAAATCCCATGGACGGAGGAGCCTGGTAGGCTGCAGTCCACGGGGTCGCTAAGAGTCAGACACGACTGAGCGACGTCACTTTCACTTTTCACTTTCATGCATTGGAGAAGGAAATGGCAACCCACTCCAGTGTTCTTGCCTGGAGAATCCCAGGGACAGGGGAGCCTGGTGGGCTGCTGTTTATGGGGTCACGCAGAGTCGGACACGACTGAAGCGACTTAGCAGCAGCAGAGCATAGAATATGTGAGAGACTTTTAAACGATTGTTTGAATTAACCTTCCTTTACTTATTTCACCATTTATCCTATGTTTGTACTTTACTCTTTTTAAAAAAATTTTTTTGGAAGATAACATGTGAGTCTATACTTTTCTTCCATCTTTCTCCAGAAGTTGTTTGCATGTGTTTAATTTCCTTGAAAAGCTCTGAATAAAATTTTCTTTTGTGGCCAGTTTAAAAGCTAATCAGTATTTGAGGCTCCAAGATGGCTATCCTAACCATGTGACAACTATCATATGCATCAGAGAAACTGGACCTATGTACAATCAACATTAGTTAAGGTTCCTCGGTAAATGGGATACTTCAGGCAGCTTGTATCATTTCTCTTAAACTTATGTCTTCATCTTTGACTGCCAAATGTGTTGAAAAATAACTTGATAGAGAATTCAGTTTCTCTCTTTCTGAATTCTATCCATTTCAAAATCTTATTTTTTCTAGCTGAAGTGAGAAACAAGAAGCCTGGTTGTGGGAGTCTAGCAAATAGTGTCCTGAGGTATACATGTTTATTTCCTAGGGCTGCTGTAACAAATGGTTACCAGCCAAGTATCTTGAAACAACAGAGGTTTATTTTCACACTTCTGGAGAGTAAAAGTTCAAAATCAGGGTGTCAGGAAGACATGCTGTCTCTGAAGACTCTGAGGAGGAATCTGTTCTTGCCTCTTCTGGATGCGGAGAAGGTGATGGCCTCCCACTCCAGTACTCTTGCCTGGAAAATCGCATGGACAGAGGAGCCTGGTGGGCTGCAGTCCTTGGGGTTGTGAAGAGTCAGACACAACTGAGCGACTTCAGTTTCATGCACTGGAGAAGGAAATGGCAACCCACTGCAGTGTTCTTGCCTGGAGAATCCCAGGGACGAGGGGGCCTGGTGGGCTGCCATCTGTGGGGTCGCACAGAGTTGGACACGACTGAAGCAACTTAGCAGCAGCAGCAGCAGCTTCCGGGTGTCATCATCTTGACTCTCCTTGGCTTGCATCACATCCCTCAGTCCCTGTCTCCACATGGTCTTCTGTGTATCTGTGTCTCTGTGTGTCCTATCCTCTTGTAAGGTCCTTGTTAGTCAGCCCTAACCCAGTATAACCTCATCTTTACCAAGTGCATCTTCAACGACCTTATTTCCAAATAAGGTCTCACTTGGAGGTTCTGGGTAGACATGAGTTGGGGGGACATTGTTCAACCTAATACAGTAGGAATTGCAGTAGTTAGTATGTAGAGAATGAACCCATCAGGAATAAGGATCATATATTCATAAGTTTGGTATGTCTAAGGGTACCAGTGAAAGATGATTATAAACCATGGTTTATCCTCTCTGTGCAACCAACTACCAAATGTAACTCCAAGGCTTGACTCTGAGATATCTCCAGATCTGGGTTGTAATTAGGGGTCAATGATAGAAAGATCAAGAAAAGTGCTATAAAAGAAAGGACTTCCATTTCACAACAAGCCCATTTGTTTCTTGGAGTATAAAAGTGAGAGGTTGGATCCGAATGCAGGAGAGGATCTACAAAGTGGGAACTTCTCTGTAGCAAACATATGAAGAAACTGAAGTGGTTGGATATTGGTTTGAATGATTCCTTTCCAAATACCTCTGGTTGAAGCAGTATCTCTCCAGTCATAGCTCAGGTCAAGAACTGTATTTGTCTTTCTTCTGGAAGAGTTAGCTTGTCTTCAGCTTTTCCATGGACCAGACTTGGGAGCGGGTGGAGTGATGGAGTGAGAGAGAACACAGTGGTGAGGAGAGTGTGGAAACTAGCGCTTAGCATTCTGTCTCCAAAGAGTAGACAGTCATGATTGGCACTTCAGTCATTATCCTCTAATCCCACTCTCCTCTGATTGCCCCTGCCAGTAGGCTGCTAAGTCGCTTCAGTTGTGTCTGACTCCGTGCGACCCCATAGACGGCAGCCCACCAGGCTCCTCTATCCCTGGGATTCCCCAGGCAAGAACACTGGAGTGGGCTGCCATTTCCTTCTCCAGAACTAAGACCTAGGGCAGTTGATTAAATAAATACTTAAAAGTAGGAGGCTGTTCTTTTGTCACCAAAAGAAAACTCCTACAACATTTCAATAAACTTAAAGATCTTATTTTGCAACTTCTCATGGTTGATAGCAAAAATTTTCTCATAATATGCAGTTGGTCATAAAAAAAGAAACTTACTTAGAAAATACAGAAACTAAAAGCCACCCATAAATATGTAGGCAATACCAATTACTACAGCATACGGCCACCATACACACATACGTGTTTTTTTTCCACAAGAGCTTTAAGCCTCCACCCACCTTCCCTCCAGCCTCTGTTCTGCTCACCAAGAAGATTGTGCTTTGGCCTCATGAATGAGCAGCTTCCACTCAACTCAGAGGGAGGTGAAGAAGTGGAGGCTGTGAGTTTTGGGGGTTACTCTCCAGCCTGCCGTGAGGAGAGAAGTGCCGAGTGCCTCACTCCAGGTCCAGTAACTTCAGGGGACCTCAGGGAAGATGCCTAAGAAAAAGCCTCTCAAACACCTTCCCTGCAGTTTCTGTGGTTACAACCTGTCTCATGTCTTGGGGTCGGGCTATTGGTTAACAAGCCTTCTTTTGTTGGACGTGAAAAGTGTTTCCACAGAGAATCTGTTGCAATCTTGACCTAGGTTGGTGCAGATTTGACTTGCAGTATATTCAGGGCTCAGGGCAGTTACTTCTCAAGCTTCCTGTGTGCAGGACTACGGTGCCTCCTTGTGGTCACAGAGCCTTCTCTTCCGGAGGAAGGTGTTTGGCAACATTAACCACAAAGAGACACATACTAAAGAGGAGAAAGGCCATGGCAGGCAGGGCTGGGTGTTCTCAGGGCTCCAAAGAGTATAGAAAAGGTGATTGAATACTGTGACTTCTTGCTTGAGCTTAGAGCTTTTTCAAAGCTCCAGAGCTGCTGAGCACATTCTACCTAGTAGGGAAAAAGTATTGACTAAGTTGTCTTATTTACATTAAAAAGTTGGTTCTATTTGAAAAATAAAGTATACTGTTGGTTGGTTAAGAGTAAGAACTTTTTAGTCACTTGAATTCCAGAAACCTTCTGATTAGGAAATAATAATAATGGCATTAAAAACTACATTTGCAGAATAATGCCATTTGCAGCAACATGGATGGACCTAGAGACTATCATACCGAGTGAAGTAGTCAGACAGGGACAAATACTATATGTTAGCACTTACATGTGAAATCTAAAAAAGTAATGCAAATGAATGTATATATAAAACAGAAACAGACTCCCAGACATAGAAAACAAACTTATGGTTACCAAAGGGGAAAAGTCGGGGGAGGAATAAATTAGGAGTTTGGGATTAGCTGATACAAACTACTATTTATATATAAAACAGATAAACAGTGAGGTCCTACTGTGCAGCACAGGGAACTGTAGTCAGTATCTTGCAATAAAACTATAATGGAAAGGAATATAAAAAGTGTTTTTGTGTATATATATGTATATACCACTTTACTGTTATAGCAGAAACTGACACAGCATTACAAGTCAACTATACTTCAGTTAAATTTTTTTATAAAACCCTGCATTCTCTATTTCACTTACCCTTTATTATTTGTCAGAGACTTGACCATAAAGACAAAATATAGATCTAGCGCAGAGTGATGTTCAAGCACCAAGTTGGTTATTTCAGCTGCTTGAGGCAGAGAAATCTGTTTCGAAACCAAGTTCCATGTGGCGGGACTCCCTTCTTGTTTATACTTTATAAGTGGAAAAAAAAGCTCAACCAAACACTTTCAGTTGCCAAGGAAACAGTATCTTCTTTTGAAAGAAGGGGGAAACATGTGAGTTCTCCGGACTTGTTGGCTCACTGCAAGTTGGTGCCAATGATCCTGAGTAAGTTGTGTATTAAACAATAGGGCCCTGCTGTCCTTTCCATGGATGGAAACTGTCCACAGAAAAACAAATCCGGTACTAACAGATGATTTCCTTGAAAGTGTCTCCTTTTGCATAAGTGGGTGGCTTTACTCTCTCTCTGTCCTCTGCTCTCCCCTCCCCACTGCTTAAGTGAACAGCCGTGGAGTACAGAACATGTATGGCCACAGGGTCAGACTAGCACAATTAAAAAACGTACACTTTGAGTTTTATTTTTCTAGCTCTTGAGCAGCTAATAAGTTAGAGACAGGCTAAAAAACTATGGTTCCCTATAGATGAGTTTTTCTTAATTAATTGGCTTCACACAGTCTCCAAAGATTAGTCTGCTTGTTATTCTTCTGTAGTCAGAAGACATCTCTTGGCCATGTGAGCCGTGGGAGAAAGCAAGAAGAGCTTCTACTCAACCTTGAGGATCAGTTATTCAAAGCATCAGGACCAAAGCTTGAGTTGATCATGCACTTCCTATAAAATGATACTGTTTCCTCTTCAAATATGAAATAGTATGAAGCCTCTGGTGAGGGAAAGATGATTACATCCTGACTGTATTTTCATCAAGCTTTGATTTAGCAACAGATTATGCAAAGGTTATTAGAGGACATTGCAAGCTTATGAAGCATTGAGATCTGTCTTTCAATAATGAAAAAAAAAAAAGACTTCAGGAAGTATTAGAAAAGCTTTCTCTTGTGGCCTCTGATATAGTGCTGAGTATATGTTAAACATGCAATGAAAACTTATTCAATGATTGACTGACTCTGAGATTATTACACTGTAGAAAGTAATTAGAAATGAATGGTCATTGAGAAAGGAGATAAAAATTAAAAGAAGATTGAGAATAATTCAAAAAAAATGAGGTCTTTGCTTTTGATGAATTGATGTGGAAATTCTTATACATTCTTTGTGGCTTCCCTGGTGGCTCAGATGGTAAAGAATCTGCCTGTAGTGCAGGAGACCCGGGTTTGATCCCTGGGTTGGGAAGATCCCCTGGAGAAGGGCATAGCAACCCACTCCAGTATTCTCGCTTGGAGAATTCCATGGACAGAGGAGCCTGGGAGCTACAGTCCATTGGGGTCCCAAAGAGTCAGACACAACTGAGCTATTACCACACACACACACACACACACACACACACACACATTCCTTGAAAAACACTGTGATATATTTGAGTTCTCAAGACTCCTAATTACTCTCATGGATATGAGTGGCTACAATGTTTGTCATCCTATCAATCATTATGATTGATTTAGTTGATTTTCCTCAATAGTCCTTTTTTTTCTTCATTGATCTAAATACTCTCTGAAAGCTGAACTCACAGATGAAAATGTGTCCTTATCAGACAGAGAAGAACATTGCTTGTTCCAGGGTCCTTCTCTGGATCATTTAGTGAGCATCTCTCTTGAGACTCTAAAGGTGCAGGTAGGGAGAAACAGGCATGTTGGGTTTATCCATGTCTGCATCAGCTTGGTTTTGTACCTTCTTCATTATATTGTCTTACTCCCCACCCCGCCTTGCTCCTTTTCTAAAATTGTCTATGAGATGGCCAGAAACCATATCAATATTGCTTCTTTCTTATTGAATGTTTCAAACAAATGTTTGGCGCTCAGTCTATAGCAGTATTAAATTGTAACCAAGGCGAACCTAGGATCTGCTGATTTATATGGTGTTGTTGACAGGGGTGAACATGGAGTTCACAGCAGTTGCAGCCCTGCATAGATAGGTGTTCCTCTTGGAGAACATAAAACATTCTTGGAAGCAGAAAGGGAAACCTTTATGCTGCCGAACTGAATTAGAAAATCAGTGATGATTACAATCCTGTTTGTAAAATCAGTGATGGTAACAGTGATGAAAATCAGTGATGACTACAATCTCACCTTTTGAAGTTTCAAAATATGTTAACATTTTAGCTAATGTATTATAAAATACAGTTAGATAATGTATTTTACATTGCCTAAAAATCTAAAAAGAGTTCTTTACCACTGAGCCACTAACGTATTCTTTTGATGGAGGAAGGAGATGTGTAGAGACATAAAGTAATTTCCCCAAATCATGCACTTTTAAACCCAACTGTTATGACTCAAATCCATTTTTATTCCACTGTGCTGGGCTGCCTTCCAAAGAAGCTGTGTTGTTACTTCTCTGTTGATGGAGAGGAAAATGCTTGAAATGTCTGTGTCGTAGTTTCCATGCCCCTAAGGATCTGTTAATACCACCCACCTACTTGACAGGGTTATAATTAGGACCAGATGAACTTCTGTGTAAGACTGTTTGGGGACTATGTCCTAGAAACTTATCATATTTCTTTTCTGTTCCACCAAGGAATGTGGCCAAAAGATAGAACATCAGCTAAAATGGAAAAGTAACTTTCCTTGATATAAAGTATATCTCCAGTCTCTCCCCTAAAATCTCTTTAAATTTCTTTTAATTGGGAAAAATTATCTTCTAGTATAGAGAAAGAATTTCATATCTTAGAAATATTTTGCATTTGGCAATTGAAAAGTTTAAAACTGTGTAAAGATTATTGATTTACTTCTTAAGGGTAGTTAAGTATGTTTGCTCAAAAACAAGAAAGAACCTTTACTGGATTGTTCAGGAAGTTTAATAACTTTAGGCAAAATAAAGCACCTAGTACAACTTTTCTTATACATAGTAAATACTCAATAACTGTGAAATATATAACATAATATAGAAAGTAAAGGAGGGAGAATGAGAGATTAAAAAAAGAAAACTCATACCACAAACTTTGCAGAAT
Source organism: Budorcas taxicolor (assembly GCF_023091745.1). Taxonomy (NCBI): domain Eukaryota; kingdom Metazoa; phylum Chordata; class Mammalia; order Artiodactyla; family Bovidae; genus Budorcas; species Budorcas taxicolor. Next base: position 16,900,231 of record NC_068926.1, on the reverse strand, counting down.
TACTGATATTAGAATGGCTGTCTAGACAGCTGAATTACTGAAGATTATCTGGAGTATAGTAATAGTTGTTTGAATAAATTAGATAATTGGTTTACTTGAATGTATGCATTTAGGATCCACACGTATATTTCTTCTTTCTCTCTTGAGTATGTTTGAAACACCTAGGTGCTACTAATTCTTCTAGATGCTGCACTGCAAAACAGGAATTGAGACACAGATGTAGAGATCTAACATATGAACATGGGGTGAGGGGAGAGGAGGGTGGGATAAACTGGGAGACTGGGATTGACATATATACAACTGTTGATACTATTTGTAAAATTGATAGGGTTTTCCCAGTGGCTCAGTAGTAAAGAATCTGCCTGAAATGCAGGAGAGACAGGAGATGTGGGTTTGATCCCTGGGTCAGAAAGCTCCCCTGGAGGAGGGCATGGAAACCCACTCCAGTATTCTTGCTGGGAGAATCACATGGACAGAGGAGCCTGGCAGACTACAGTCTGTGAGGTGACAGATGCAACTGAGCACGGCATGAGCCTAAAACAGATAACGAATGAGAACTTACTGTATAGCTTATACTGTATAACTTACTGTATAGGGAACTCTACTCAGGGCTCTGTGGTGACCTAACTGGGAAGGAGACCTAAGAAAGAGAGGATATGTGTAAACATGTAGCTGATTCACTTTGCTGTACAGTAGAAAGTAACACGATATTGTAAAGCAAGTATACTCCAATACAAATTAATTTAAAAAAAAAAAAAAAAAAAAAACAATGTTGGGCTTGTAATCCTCAATGGTGAAAAATTGAAAGCATTTCCCCTAAAGTCAGGAACAAGACAAGGGTGCCCACTTTCACCACTACTATTCAACATAGTTCTGGAAGTTTTGGCCACAGCAATCAGAGCAGAAAAAGAAATAAAAGGAATTCAAATTGGAAAAGAAGAAGTAAAACTCTCACTGTTTGCAGATGACATGATCCTCTACATAGAAAACCCTAAAGACTCCACCAGAAAATTACTAGAGCTAATCAATGAATATAGTAAAGTTGCAGGATATAAAATCAACACACAGAAATCCCTTGCATTCCTATACACTAATAATGAGAAAGTAGAAAAAGAAATTAAGGAAACAATTCCATTCACCATTGCAACGAAAAAAATAAAATACTTAGGAATATATCTACCTAAAGAAACTAAAGACCTATATATAGAAAACTATAAAACACTGATGAAAGAAATCAAAGAGGACACTAATAGATGGAGAAATATACCATGTTCATGGATTGGAAGACTCAATATAGTGAAAATGAGTACACTACCCAAAGCAATTTACAAATTCAATGCAATCCCTATCAAGCTACCAGCCATATTTTTCACAGAACTAGAACAAATAATTTCAAGATTTGTATGGAAATACAAAAAACCTCGAATAGCTAAAGCAATCTTGAGAAAGAAGAGTGGAACTAGAGGAATCAACTTGCCTGACTTCAGGCTCTACTACAAAGCCACAGTCATCAAGACAGTATGGTACTGGCACAAAGACAGACATATAGATCAATGGAACAAAATAGAAAGCCCAGAGATAAATCCACACACCTATGGACACCTTATCTTTGACAAAGGAGGCAAGAATATACAATGGAGTAAAGACAATCTCTTTAACAAGTGGTGCTGGGAAAACTGGTCAACCACTTGTAAAAGAATGAAACTAGATCACTTTCTAACACCACACATGAAAATAAACTCAAAATGGATTAAAGATCTAAATGTAAGACCAGAAACTATAAAACTCCTAGAGGAGAACATAGGCAAAACACTCTCCGACATAAATCACAGCAGGATCCTCTATGATCCACCTCCCAGAATTCTGGAAATAAAAGCAAAAATAAACAAATGGGATCTAATTAAGATTAAAAGCTTCTGCACAACAAAGGAAAATATAAGCAAGGTGAAAAGACAGCCTTCTGAATGGGAGAAAATAATAGCAAATGAAGCAACTGACAAACAACTAATCTCAAAAATATACAAGCAACTTATGCAACTCAATTCCAGAAAAATAAACGACCCAATCACAAAATGGGCCAAAGAACTAAATAGACATTTCTCCAAGGAAGACATATGGATGGCTAACAAACACATGAAAAGATGCTCAACATCACTCATTATTAGAGAAATGCAAATCAAAACCACAATGAGGTACCACTTCACACCAGTCAGAATGTCTGCGATCCCAAAATCTGCAAGCAATAAATGCTGGAGAGGGTGTGGAGAAAAGGGAACCCTCCTACACTGTTGTTGGGAATGCAAACTAGTACAGCCACTATGGAGAACAGTGTGGAGATTCCTTAAAAAAATGCAAATAGAACTGCCATATGACCCAGCAATCCCACTGCTGGGCATACGCACCGAGGAAACCAGAATCGAAAGAGACACATGCACCCCAATGTTCATCGCAGCACTGTTTATAATAGGCAGGACATGGAAACAACCTAGATGTCCATCAGCAGATGAATGGATAAGAAAGCTGTGGTACATATACACAATGGAGTATTACTCAGCTGTTAAAAAGAATACACTTGAATCAGTTCTGATGAGATGGATGAAACTGGAGCCGATTATACAGAGTGAAGTAAGCCAGAAAGAAAAACACCAATACAGTATACTAACACATATATATGGAATTTTGAAAGATGGCAGTGATGACCCTGTATGCAAGACAGTAAAATAGACACAGATGTGTATAGTGGACTTTTGGACTCAGAGGGAGAGGGAGAGGGTGGGATGATTTGGGAGAATGGCATTGAAACATGTATACTATCATGTAAGAATCGAATCACCAGTCTATGTCTGATGCAGGATACAGCATGCTTGGGGTTGGTCCACAGGGATGACCCAGAGGGATGTTGTGGGGAGGGAGGTGGGAGGGGGGTTCAGTTTGGGATCACATGTTCACCCATGGTGGATTCATGTCAATGTATGGCAAAACCAATACAGTATTATAAAGTAAAATAAAGTAAAAAAAAAAAAAAAAAGAAACTACTGTAAGATCCATAGCCTAGTGTTAATAAGATCACTGGGAAATTATGTTGAAAATAAATAAGCAAGATGTGACTAAAAGATATATGCCAAAGTGTATATTTTAATAAATATTATTAAAACCATGGAAAAAATAAAATAAAATAAAATAAACAATGGCAACAAAATAGACACTGTTTTGCCCTTATCCAGCACTCAGAGACTCTGGTATTCTTAGTTCTGCTTAAGATATTGATTTCATGGAAATTGAATGGGTTCTTTGAAAGAGCTTAAAAGAAGATAAAAAGAAGATAGTTGTCATTTAGGTCACAGTTAAACATTTGCAGACACAGGAAATTGCCGGAAATTGTTTGGATGCTTTGGGGATGTGCAGTCGATGCTCAGCTGATGAAAATCATGATGTTACATGCCCAGCTCCTTCTGTCAGACAGTGAGAATGTCAATATTATAGAAGGAGTGTGTGCCGTAGGAAGGGAGGGACTTGTGGCAAAGCAAACCTGTGCAAGGAGAAGACAGTAGATTTAGGTATGGATAGCTAGCCACTGGTTCTCTGCCCTCAGCCCCTCTAATCCTGGGAGTTTCTGCACATCATTTCACCCAGATTTTCAGCAAGTATTCTGTGGTGAACAGAAAAGCTTAGCACAGGTGGTAAGTGTTATTTCCATGTTATTTAGTAATAGAAATATATATATACATATATAATATGTATACATAGCACAACAGAATATTATTCCATTATAGAATATAATATTATATTATACATATGTGATAATAGAAATATTATATTTCTGTATATATGCACATCTGTGCATATATTTTTATCATGGCATATAAGAATTAGTACATTCGTAAAGGTGAGCAATTTTCTGCTCAGTGTATAGCTTCTCCTCACAAAGATTATAAAATAGGTTATTATTTTTTAATAATGAGAAATGTAATATAGAACTGCTTATTAACAAATCCTATGTCTCTAACTAGAAGGATCTGGGTTATAACAAATTTCAGGAACAGAAGCCTGAGTGCATTACCCAATATTTGACATGTCCCTTGTGGCTCAGCTGGTAAAGAATCTGCCTGCGATGTGGGAGTCCTGGGTTCAATCCGTGGGTTGGGAGGATCCCCTGGAGAAGGGAAAGGCTACCCACTCCAGTATTCTTGCCTGGAGAATTCCATGGGCTGTACAGTCCATGGAGTCACAAAGAGTCAGACACGACTGAGCAACTTTCAGTTCACTAAGAGCACACGGATGTGATGAGTTTGTGAAATGGATCAGAGATTGGTGATACTGTGCAGTCAGAACCAGGGCATCCATCAAGGGGAAAACTGGAGTCAGGGACATGATCCAGGATATTTTTGAGTAATGGCAGGCAGTAAGTCTATGCTCTTCGTATGTTCTCTGTACACACACACTAAATGAATTCAAGTCCTGATATTGCCACTTTATAAAGATCCTCACTGAGCAAGGCTTGGTGAGATCCTCCATTTAGGTGACACCTAAAGATTTGACTTCAGGGCTACAAAGATTGAGAGCAATAATTATGTGTTTATGTGGGTGGGCTCACATGTGTCTTCATTCAAGAGCAGAGCATAACATAAAGCTGCGTGGTTTAACTTAAATTTTCTAGTACCATAACTATTAATGATCTATCTCAGATGTTCCTTCAGGAGGTTTTGTATCCCTCAAAGCAACATTCTTAAAAAATTTGTAATTGAAGTATTATGAAGTATAAGACCAGATTCATTGAGCCTGATTTTTCTTCTTGCTGTTTTGCCTGTATAGAAGCTGGCAGTAGACTGCTGTCTAGAACAATTTTATGATGGAGGACATCCCGCAGGTGGGAGGATTTTAATGGGAATCTGGTGTGGGGAATCCAAGGGTAGAAGTTAGGAATCCCATGAATTTGGGGAGTGCTGACTTGTCCGGGCAAAAACTCTCAAAGTGATACCACATTTTTACCCACACATGGGCCATGTGTATGGTCAGCTCACCCAGCAAGTTGTTCTCTTGTTCTCTGTGCAGCCCTTGCTTGACCAGTGCCTGCTTCAGCTACACCCTACTCACATTATTGACTTTCCTATGTACTTGCCTCAGGCCCCAGCTAATGAGTGTTCTAACTTTATTTATTTATTTTGAGAAGGTGGAGGTTATATTTGGGCTTCCCCAGTGGCTCAGCGGTAAAGAATCTGCCTGCAATACAGAAGTCTCAGGAGATGCAGGTTCATTCCCTGGGTCAGGAAGATCCCCTGGAAGAGGGCATGGCAACCCACTCCAGTATTCTCGCCTGGAGAGTCCCATGGACAGAGGAGCCTGTGGGCTACAGCCCATAGGGTCATAAAGAGTCGGACATGACTGAAGTGACTTAGCATGCATGCATGCAAGTTATATTTATTTACTTATTTCAAACTTTAAACTTTCGATTTTTTATTGGGTTATAGCTGATTTGGCGACCCACTCCTGTACTCTTGCCTGGAAAACCCCATGGGTGGAGGAGCCTGGTGAGCTGCAGTCCATGGGGTCGCGGAGAGTCGGACATGACTGAGCGACGTCACTTTCAGTTTTCACTTTCATGCATTGGAGAAGGAAATGGCAACCCACTCCAGTGTTCTTGCCTGGAGAATCCCAGGGATGGGAGCCTGGTGGGCTGCCATCTATGGGGTCACATAGAGTCGGACACAACTAACGTGACTTAGCAGCAGCTGATTAACAGTGTTGTGGTAGATTCAGGTATATGTATGAATGTTCTAACTTTGGATAAGAACAGCTCTGCCATGATAGCTTAACAGCAGGGTGGTAAGGGGTGTGTCCTCTGCTGGTTTCTCTGGTAACTGGTGAACCAGCCTGATGTCAATTCCCCCTCTGACTGGTAACCTCCCTCTCCTCCTTGGAAAGAATCTGCTGCCAAGTGTTCCACACATGGTGGGGTGTCACTCCAGGACCTTGGTCCAGGCATGTAAGCTCCCCTATCCATTAAACCATTGATGACTCTGTTGCTGACTCCGGGCCCTCTCTTTGGTCTTAAGGACTGGCAAGTACAGGGCCTGTAGGTCTGCGAGGTGCAGCCCAATATCCTCTTATTCATAAGAAGAGTTTTCATCCACTAATCCAGAAATCAGTATAACTTTGCTGCTATCTGACCATGGTTATGTTCAGATTCGGGTTCTGTGCCTCCTTTGGGGTCTGACTTAGGCCAAAATGAAGGGGTGGGGCTGAGAAGTATATGTGGTTGTAGAGATATCAGTTCACGTGTGACTTGACTTAGCGAGCAAAAATGCAGCACAACGGGCTCAATGTGAATTTCAGAGAAACAGTGAATACTGTCTTTAGTATAAGTATGTCCCAAATATTGCATGGGATGTACATGTACTAAAAAAAAATTGTTATTTATCTGACTTTCAAGTTTAACTGGGACCTGTGTATTTATCTGATAGCTCTTATTTAGTTAGAACTTTAGTGGAAGAAGCTAAGGTTCTTAGCTTCTTGAAAGGTTGCCAGTTTCTCTCTAGATATTTGTTGAGACAGTTGTTTTGCACAGTGATATGCGATTGGCCCCCTTTAGATAATGACATATAAAGGAAAAGGGAGTATACTCCCAGTATCCTGGGCTCAGTTTCACAGCAGCTTTTTGATGGCTTGTCACTCTTTTTAAGACCTCCTTGGTATGCTGAGAAGGTGGCAGAGTCGGAAGTGGGCGTGTTTGCATTGACCTAGGAGTTTCTGATGGAGAAGGAAATGGCAACCCACTCCAGTATTCTTGCCTGGAGAATCCTGTGGACAGAGGAGCCTGGTGGGCTGCTGTCCATGGCGTTGCACAGAGTCGGACCCAACTGAAGTGACTTAGCAGCAGCAGCAGCAGCAGCAGCAGCAGTCTTTGAGAGGAAAAGAATTAAGGTTCTCCAGTGCCTGTTATTGGAGTTTTCACATAAGTGAAGCCTGAATAATGGACTGTGGTGGTTCTGACTGACATCTTCATAAGGAAATAAATCATCACCCCACAGTGTCTCTTGGGCATAATGATTATTTTGAGCTAAAAACAGTCAAGGCCTAAATGACTTAGGAAGAAACTTTGAACTTCCTCTTAACTGCCTAAAATATTTATAATTTACATAGAGGATCTGTTCTGAAATAGAACCTTCACATCTGCAGAAAATAATTGCTGGGTGTGGTGCAGGAAACCGGTCAGGGCCTAGCCATCAGATTCCTCCTGCCTCCAGTTGTCTCTATGGGGTCCTGCAAATGTCAACTTACCGAATATGTGTCTTCCCTCTCTTTGAAGTCTCAAACCATTGCCGCCAATATCCTCTTTTATTTTTAGCCGGAGATGGTATTTAAGGGAAGGGTTTTGGCCCTTTTAGTAAGTCACTTGATTTTCCTGGGTTTCTCTCACGTAGACATGCTACTAAACTTTTGTTTGATTTTCTCCTGTTTATCTGTCTCGCATCAATTGAAGGTTTACATTTTCTTCACAAGAGTCCTTTCTGTGATGTTAGGTGGACTTCTTGGCACTCAACAAATTCATCAAGAACAACAGGCCAAGCACCATCATCATCTTAGTTACCAAGATCAGCAAGGATTGTTCTGCATGAATTCGGATACATTGCACCTTTTATTATCCAAACTAGGATACTTAAAGTATAAAAGGGGAAGCTAAAAATAATCAACAGGCACTGATTTTCCATAAGAGGTATCAAATGGGACTTAACCTGGGGAAACTGGCATGTATTGGATTGGCGCAAAAGTTCGTTTGACTTTTTCCATACCATCTTGTACTTTCTCCCTAGACATTCCTAGAAATTCTAACTTGTTTGGTCTGGAGTGGGGCTTCCAAAGCTTGGTGGGAGATTCCCATGAGCACTTGCTTGTAGATCACTAACTAGCATCTTCTTGAAGTCTTTTGCACTATGTCCAGTTTAGTCTCATGTCTTTTATACCCTGAAACCAGTAGTTGACGGTGGGTAAGCATCTAACTTCTGGATATTTGTTTTGTCTGTAGTTGGTGTTATCCACTGCTTCTTCTGAGCCCTCTTGCCACCCTTCCTCTTTCCTTCCTGTGACTCTACAGATCAGAAGGAAAAAAATATATTTTTTGGCCATGTGCCACATGTAGGATCTTAGCTCTAAAGGCCAAGGAAATGCCATAGAAATGGCACCCTGTGCATTGAAAGTGTGGGATCTTAATCACTGAACAGCGAGGAAGTCCCTACTGATCAGAAGGAAAAATCTTCTTATTTTTCTCTTAAGAGAATCAATTCTCAAGCAGTCTCTCTGGAACCATGACCTACCACAGAGAAAGTAGATTGAAAAATGATTGTGCCCTCTGGGAAGAACTCGTTAATTCATTCCTGAATTCAGGTTGTTTTCGTGAACAGCGATTAACAGCACATCCAATTAAAGTGAGCACTACGATTTGTGTGTGAAATTGCTCAGCTAGGCACTAACCACAGCATCCTAGCACCTCCTGTTTGACCAGGGATGACACCTAACCGTCAGCTCTTTCAAATGAGAGAAAATCCCATTTATTACTTAACTAGGAGTCAATCTGGTGACATAGGTCTTGTATATCACTTTTTATTGCCTTCTTATAAGAAACTGAACTAATTTGAAAGTTCTGCAAATGATGTGGTGGTCAGAGTTACCCACACCATACCTGTGGTCTTGGAAGGGATGCTCCTCAGTCATCCACGTGCCATAAGATGTGATGTCACTTATCCACTCAGAGGGTGTAAGATAAGGGTTGGCATGGGAACCCAGAGCAGCCATAGGCACAGCAGGAAAAATGACATGAGCCAATATAATTTCTTTCTCTAGAACTTTTCCTAAGGGCAGGGGATGGGGGAGTGGGGAGGAGCAGAATTTGAAGGTTGGAATGTAAGAAAGAATGGAGAGATTATGTCTGGCCTTTTGCAACCCAAGGATATGAGTGGATCAGGAACTAAGAGCAAGCAGATATATGCTGCTGAGCACCAATACTGGTCTGTGTGCTTTTATTTACCACTCTGGGATAAGCAAAAAGAAAGGGAGGAAGCTAAACTTTGGATTGTGAAGCAGTTCAACATGACTGCTATTTCCAAACATATGATTTTGTGTTTATCAAAATATTGGTCTATGACAGGTTAGGGAGTGGTGGGTGGGAGGCATTCCCTAACCATATAAGAGTTTGACCAGCCCTGGGTTAGAAGCATGGGTTGTGGTATAGGAAGAAAGAACCACTGCATAAGCATAGAATCCTATTCATGGGGCTGAGTTTTTGTTTTTGTTTTTTTTTATTGGGGTATAGCTAATTAACAATGTTGTGATAGTTTCAGGTGAACAGCAAAGGGACTCAGCCATACATGTACATGTATCCATTCTTCCCTTAAACTCCCTTCCCATCCAGGCTACCACATAACATTGAACAGAGTGCTCTGTGTTACATGGTAGGTCCTTGTTGGTTACCAGTTTTAAATGTAGCAATGCGTACATGTCTATCTCAAACCCTATAACTATCTCTTCCCCTCTGGCAACCAGAAGTTCATTCTCTCTGTCTGTGAGTCTCTTTCTGTTTTGTAAGTTCCTTTGCATAATTTCCTTTTAGATTCCACATATAAGGGATGTCATGTGATATTTCTCCTTCTCTGTCTGACTTACTTCATTCAGTGTGACAATCTCTAGGTCCAGCCATGTTGCTGCAAATGGCATTATCTCATTCTTTTTAATAGTTGAGTAATAAAGTCATGCTCAAAATTCTCCAAGCCAGGCTTCAGCAGTACATGAACCGTGAACTTCCAGATGTTCAGGCTAGTTTTAGAAAAGGCAGAGGAACCAGAGATCAAATTGCCAACATCCACTGGATCATCGAAAAAGCAAGAGAGTTCCAGAAAAACATCTATTTCTGCTTTATTGAATATGCCGAAGCCTTTGACTGTGTGGATCACAATAAACTGTAGAAAATTCTGAAAGAGATGGGAATACCAGACCACCTGACCTGCCTCTTAAGAAATCTGTATGCAGGTCAGGAAGCAACAGTTAGAACTGGACATGGAACAACAGACTGGTTCCAAATAGGAAAAGGAGTACGTCAAGGCTGTATATTGTCACCCTGCTTATTTAACTTCTATGCAGAATACATCATGAGAAACGCTGGGCTGGAAGAAGCACAAGCTGGAATCAAGATTGCCGGGAGAAATATCAATAACCTCAGATATGCAGAAGATACCACCCTTCTGGCAGAAAGTGAAGAGGAACTAAAAAGCTTCTTGATGAGAGTGAAAGAGGAGAGTGAAAAAGTTGGCTTAAAGCTCAACATTCAGAAAACAAAGATCATGGCATCTGGTCCCATCACTTCATGGGAAATAGATGGGGAAACAGTGGAAACAGTGACTTTATTTTTTGGGACTCCAAAATCAGTGCAGATCATGACTGCAGCCATGAAATTAAAAATCGCTTACTCCTTGGAAGGAAAGTTATGACCAACCTAGATAGCATATTGAAAAGCAGAGACATTACTTTGCCAACAAAGGTCCATCTAGTCAAGGCTATGGTTTTTCCAGTGGTCATGTATGGATGTGAGAGTTGGACTGTGAAGAAAGCTGAGCGCCGAAGAATTGATGCTTTTGAACTGTGGTGTTGGAGAAGACTCTTGAGAGTCCCTTGGACTGCAAGAAGATCCAACCAGTCCATTCTGAAGGAGATCAGTCCTGGAATTTCTTTGGAAGGAATGATGCTAAAGCTGAAACTCCAGTACTTTGGCCACCTCATGCAAAGAGTTGACTCATTGGAAAAGACTCTGATGCTGGGAGGGATTGGGGGCAGGAGGAGAAGGGGACGACAGAGGATGGATGGCTGGATGGCATCACGGACTTCATGGACGTGAGTCTGAGTGAACTCTGGGAGTTGGTGATGGACAGGGAGGCCTGGTGTGCTGCGATTCATGGGGTCACAAAGTGTTGGACATGACTGAATGACTGAACTGAGCTGAACTGAATAAGAGGAGAGTGAAAAAGTTGGCTTAAAGCTCAACATTCAAAAAACTAAAATCATGGCATCCGGTCCCATCACTTCATGGCAAATAGATGGGGAAACAGTAGAAACAGTGGCTGACTTTATTTTTGGGGGCTCCAAAATCACTGCAGATGGTGATTGCAGCCATGAAATTAAGATGTTTACTCCTTGGAAGGAAAATTGTGACCAACCTAGACACCATATTTAAAAGCAGAGACATTACTTTGCCAACAAAGGTCCATCTAGTCAAGGCTATGGTTTTTCCAGTAGTCATGTATGGATGTGAGAGTTGGACTGTGAAGAAAGCTGAGCGCCAAAGAATTGATGCTTTTGAACTGTGGTGTTAGAGAAGACTCTTGAGAGTCCCTTGGACTGCAAGGAGATCCAACCAGTCCATCCTAAAGGAGATCAGTCCTGGGTGTTCATTGGAAGGACTGATGTTGAAGCTGAAACTCCAATACTTTGGCCACCTCATGCGAAGAGCTGACTCACTTGAAAAGACCCTGATGCTGGGAAAGATTGAAGGCAGAAGGAGAAGGGGATGACAGAGAGTGAAATGGTTGGATGGCATCACCAACTCAATGGACATGGGTTTGGGGTTGGTGATGGACTGGGAACCCTGGCGTGCTGCACTTCATGGGGTCACAAAGAGTCAGATACGACTGAGTGACTGAACTGAACTGAACTGAATATTCCCTTGTATAAATGTACCACATCCTCTTTATCCATTCCTCTGTCAATGGACATTTAGGGTGCTTCCATGTCTTGGCTATTGTAAACACTGACACGATGAACACTGGGGTGCATGAATCCTCTTGGGTCATGTTTTTCTTTGAATGTATGCCCAGGATTGGGATTGCAGAGTCATGTGGCAGTTCTATTTTTAGTTTTTTAAGGAATCTCCGTATTGTTCTCCATAGTGGCTGTACCAGTTTACATTCCTACCAGCAGTGTAGGCTGGTTCCCTTCTTTCCACACCTTTCCAGAATTTATTTGTGGATTTTTTGATGATAGTCATTCTGATCTGTGTGAGGTGATATCTCAGTGTACTTTTGGTTTGCATTTCCCTCATAATTAGCACGGAGAAGGCGATGGCACCCCACTCCAGTACTCTTGCCTGGAAAATCCCATGGACAGAGGAACCTGGTGGGCTGCAGTCCATGGGGTTGCTAAGAGTCTGACACGACTGAGCGACTTCACTTTCACTTTTCACTTTCATGCACCGAAGGAAATGGCAACCCACTCCAGTGTTCTTGCCTGAAGAATCCCAGGGACAGGGGAGCCTGGTGGGCTGCCATCAATGGGGTCACACAGAGTAGGACACGACTGAGGCGACTTAGCAGCAGCAGCAGCAGCAGCAGCATAATTAGCAATGTTGAACATCTTTTCATGTGCCTCCTGGCCATTTGTATGTCTCCTTTGGAGAAATGTCTCTTTAGGTTTTCTGTCCATTTGTTGATTTGGTTGTTTTGATGCTGTTAAACATCATAAGCTGTTTGTAAATTTTGAGACTAATCTCTTGTTGGTCACATAATTTGCAAATATTTTTTCCTATCTGTGGGTTATCTTTGCATTTTGTTTATTTTTTCCTTTGCTGTGCAAAAGCTTTTGAGTTTAAGTAGATCTGTGGGGTTGAGTTTTAATGAAGATTCATGTAAGTAGTATTGCTGAAATGCTTTACGTGGATCATCCCACTGTCCTATCCAGTTCTTCTTGGGGTCTGGTTTATTGATGGGCTTTCTGACATTTGGGTAAATTTCTATTCCTTGCAACTAGAGAACTGAAGAACGTTTTTAAAAAGCAAAGAAAGAAATTATCTTTGAATTGTGTTGGGTGTTCTAATTTATTATATAAGAGGATTAAGAAATACTTTTTGATTTTTTCTTTTTGTGTTTTGAGTTGACATACCATTTTAGATTAGAAATGCACAGTTTGCCAATTTATTGATTTAATGATGGAAGTGTTGCATGGACTGGTGACCCCAGAGGAAGTCAGCTAGACAGCAGGGAGGAACTATATGGGCCCAGCACAGTCATTCAGGGCATAACATGAGTTTGTAGTTGATCTTACCCTGACACTGACCCCTGGGGAATGTATGCCCTCTAGGTGATGTTGCAAATATGAACAAAGTTATCATCAAATAATTCTGCTGGGAGTTTCTCCTCTTTGCTTGTCAAAAAACAGGGTGGAGTACCTGGAAGGTGGAGTCCCTGGAAGGGTGGAGTCCCTTATCAGAGACATGAATGCAGGGAACACTGAACTCCAGGAAACTGTAAGGGAGACCTGATACCACAGCATTATTTGTAGGGTGGTTTGCAAAGGTTCACCTTTCCATGGAGGAGGTGAGTGATTGTGGACTACCATCTAGAAAGACAGTGAATGCAACATCTAAAGCATGGGGATGGCAGAGATGCAGATAGGAGCTCAAATCATAAGTGAGGCAATTCTACACATTTTCCTATCCTTTGAACCAAAAAAATTGGAGATGTTCATAAAGACCCAAGTAGGAGGAAGGGCTGACATCCTGTTGTTTTTCAAGCAGTACTCTTGATCTGTTGTATCCATAGAATGTTGTAACTCAGGAACCAGCTGTATTATATTGGTGATTTTGTTTGGGGGACAGTAGAATATACAGACTCAGCCAGAAAGAAGGGAGTTGGGGAAGTCTCAGCTGTGGGTGTGAGGATAAAGTTAGGAAGGTAGACTGGGGCATCAATAATTGAGAATCACAGATGCCAGACTCAGCAGACTGAATTTATCCTATAGGTTAGAGGAGCCACTGAAGATTACAACAAAGTAGAATAATTAGTGGAAGGGCAATTATACAATATAGATTTAGGTTGATCCTAGAGCAGTGTGTGGGAAGGTTTATACAGAGGGGATCTGGTGTGAAGTCTTGTAAAACAAGTGGGAGCCTTAATCAGGAACATGAAAGAGAGAAAGCTAAGGAATGGATGTGAGAGACATTAAGAAACCAAATGTTGATAAGATAGAGGATTTATTACATATCTGTATGAATAACTTAATCACTTTAATCTCTTGTGCTTACTCGAATTGTTATTTGCAATATATATTAGGCTACAATTCAGTTAGTCAGTATAGAGAGTGAGTTAAATAGATCTCAACATATCCTTCAAGAGTTCTAAATATAAGCAGGCAATCAGATAAACATATGCTGTAAAGGCTGTAAAATCTCTTTGAAAAAAAATTTATTGGGAAAAGTCAAATTAAAATAGTAGACATTCTGAGTTATAAAATGTTTTAAAAGAAATGTAGTCTTATTGCCTTCAAACTTAAATATATAGATCTAGGTGTCTTAGGTTAATATTATACCAAAGAGGTTTTATTTTAATTAACAGCTAAATTTTTTATGATGAATTTAATCTTAATACGCAATGTTCTTCTAAGGAATATTTTAAAATCATAATTTTGTAAACCCTTGTCTAGACAATTAAAACCAATTTTGGATAAACTTGATCTTAATTTAAAAGGTTCTTAAATAAGTGATTATATTTTATGCAAGAGTAGGTAATTTAGGAATACAGAGAACAATATAGAATGTGGCAATAGAATATCAGCATTTTGATAGTCTATCAAACTATCTGGGCAGAGATGCTGGACGAGGAGAAATTCAAGGAGTTATTTCCATGGTGGGAGAAGTAAAATATTATAGGCTTGAGCTCTGGACTCCCGTATAGTGCTGTACATGGCTTTATGGTGGCTTTGATAAAGCAGGACATTAAATCTGAACGTTGAATCAGGCATTTGAGGTCTCTCTGAAAGAAGGGCAGATGTGGAAATCCTCTAAGGTATACTTTTAAGGATAATTGGAAGAATGCTTTCTAGAACGTCTTCCGTCTTTAAAACGGTTAGTTGCTCAGTCATGTGAGACTCTTTGCGACCACATGGACTGTAGCCCACCAGCCTCCTCTGTTGATGGGATTTCCCAGGCAAGTATACTGGAGTAGGTTGCCATTTCCTTTTTCATCCATCCTCCAAAGTGTTGCTATTTGCCATTCCAAAATGAGAGGCAATTTCTTTAAGTTTCTTACTTTCCAGGGCTAATAGAAGTAGGTATATGGTAACACTGAGCTCTCCATCAGGTGTTTGTGAATCATAATAGATGCTTTGTTTTTGTTTGTAGGGAAGTGAAGTGGGGTGCTTACCTTGAAAAGAGATAGGAACACGTTGAAAGGAGAAAAAATGCCTTGCATGGGCAGAAGAGTCTCCCTAAGCGTGTAGTCAGCTTCATAATTTGCACATTTGATGGCAATTATTTTACTTATCAAAGTGTCAACCCTTCCTGGTTTTCAGGTGCAGCTAGTATCTAATCTGCCTCAGTTTAGATTTGCACTAAAGATGGCAAGATGAAGCTTAGATGTTACAGATTTCCTGAGCCTATAATCTACTAAATCTTCCATACTCTACATGATCACACCAATTCTTTTAAAATGATGACCTGAGCAGGGAAAAAGAAACCTGAAAAAGAATCATGAAACACAACAGACAGTGGATTTAGGCACAGTTCTTAGGGCTTAGACTGACACTCAACTAAGGAGAAGTCACCAGCTCCAGAGTATGGAGCCTTCATGACACATCCATAGAAGGATTTCAAAGTTGCTATGGACCAGAGTCTGCTGCCTTCTTCCCGTTATTCTCTTTTCCCCATGGGACCATTTACGGTCGTTATTCTGTCTGAATTTGACCCACTGTATATTGACTATGTGTGGGTCAGTTAACATGTAACTTAGTTCCTAGGCTTCTGGATCAAGAGAAGCTACATCTGTACACATGTGGAGATATTCGCAAGATTTAGACCTTGACCCTAATGTCATATTGGTTTGTCTCTCTTGAGAGAGGTGATGAATATATTTTATATGTAGAAGGAGAGAAATACACAGTCACATAATACAGACTATGGTTGACTGTATTATTGTCCTCAAATATTTATTGCCTTTTGCGGGGAGGATTATGCCTTCCCATTACATCTGCATCATGTTTGGTCATGTTACTTGACTTGAACAAGGGAATATGAGTAGAAACAGGAAGCTATTTCCTTCTCTCAGGAAATCGTTTCCTCATTAGCTTATGTTCCAGGACAAAAAGACCTGTGGTAGATTGGGTCATGAGGTAGGAAGGATATGTAACAATCAAGAATTAGACTTTTCTTGTTATATGTTCCTAAGACTATGGGTTCATTTGTTATTGCTGCATAAATTAGCTAAGTTGATTGAGTCTCTCTCTTTTTCTCTATGTTTTGATTTTTTTAAGGCAACATTTTGATCATAGGGCATCCTGTATTTTTCCTCCTAACTTTAATTTGAAACATTTAAGAAAATTAAGCAGTGATCTTCAAAATATAAAGACAAATCAACTTTTTGTTCTTAAATCAGCTGAAAAGTTAGGTGCATGAATGTACATAGACAAACAAAGGTGCTCTGAAAGAGATGTTGGCAGTCATTTGGGGTTTTTCACCTTAACTTTTTCCAAGTGATAGTTGGATTTATATTATGGCTTCATGAGTTAATTAAAATTAGTCTAATTTAAAAGAATGAGAAAACTCTTGTTGGTTTTTCAAAGCACTTCTGACTTTTAATGCATTCTTTTATCACTTGTATTCCAATAATTACAATTTGTCACCCAAAATGGTGAGCAGCACAGACAGCTTGAACATTCTTCCTCCAGTTCTTGTTACTCTTATTTTTTCCTCTTTCTTAAAATAAGAGAAAATCTACATATTGACTTAAAAGGATTAAGAAAAATATATTTAAAGAAATATCAATAGATGAAGCACACATGCTTTAAAAAATCTGTTCTATGACTTTTAATGGTTTCTTAAATTTAGTTTTAAACATTAATGAAACTGACATTTCTGTGGCCTTTGAACTAGGCTCTGGCTTTCCAGGAAAAGTAACTCAGATCGGGCTACTTATGGCAAGTAAATGACTTAGAGGAAGACTTTTAACAATTCAGAGCCTGTCAAACTAAAGACATCATCTTAAATGTTTTTGAAAAGATTTTAATTTTACTATTCCTGTCCATGTGGGAAAATAAAGTTCATGGGAGAAATGCCATTATTTTAAACTTACACAAAAATTCTATCAGACCTTCTGTAAGCTCCCTCATCAAGATAAAGTTTGAGAACTGGGAATTATTCCTTAAAGAAGAATCAACCAGAAAAATATGTGAATTTATATTTCTTCAGAATATAATTCAATAAATAATTGCTCACTCAATAATTGTTGACTTTTATTTTTAAGCATCTATATCATATATAACAGTATAGACAAATGCAACAAAAAGCAAAATATAATGTGATTAGAAATAGCTTAATATAAGTCAATTTCCTTTCAATAATTTTAGGACAGATAGTGAATTTCGATTTATTTTTTTTGTAACAGTAACTCTTCATTCCGAAGTGTTGATGAATCTACCTGTCTCTTAACTTGCTCCAAAAGGCATGTTATCTTGGTTTTGGATTTAAGTTTATGAAGTGATGTTTCCTAGTTTCATAATAAACACTTTATTTCCAAGGAACTTAATCAAAAAGGATAGTATATATTTACATTTCAGTTCCTAAAAATTCCTTTAGATGTCTCTGTTTCGTGTTACATCAGAATGAATATTGCAGGCTACTGGGAAAGACATTGCCTGAAGCTGGCTTTCTAACAAGTTGAATTTGTCCTTTAAGGACAAACATGGCTCATTGAAAACAATTTAACAAAGTTAATGAAAGAAAAATATGGATGATGACATGCAGATACATCATTACTACTTCATAATATTTATAAGCCAAAAAATCATCTTTATTGCGAAGATGGCCTTTTTTACTTAGCTTGCAGGCATTTCTGTTGCATAATACAATTTTAATAATCTTTGGTTTTATAGTACAACCTGTATTTTTATTAGAGGATAGCCATTCAAGCTAAAATAACAAAAAATAGATCTACAGAGCTCTTTATCCTATGACTTATCTTTTTAAAGGATATAAAATATTGAAATGACTCTGCTTTATTACAAATGTGTGTAACACATCTCTTAGAAATTTAAACATTCTAGCAAACAGTGATGTGTTTGGGAAGAGAAAAGGGCCTCTGAAAATATTGTTAGACTTGTAGTTAAATGTGGATTAAGTACACTTACTTTACCTTCTTTCTTTACCAAATCCCAACTGAAATGATATTAAAGCAATAAAAAGATGCTTGATTCCAAAAACAAGGAGAAAATGAGATTTTTAAAACAGTCACTAAAATATTGGTAGATGGAAGAACAAAGTGGAGACAGCTAAAAGGCCAATACCTACAGGTGGAGGGCAACAAGAAGCAGGTCACGGAGCTCCAGAAGGCGCTAAGGACCTCTGAAGGAAAAAGTTGTGGAGGAGACAAAATTAAAAGGCTTGATGAAAGTCATGTATAAAGAGCATTTTATTCCTCGTGACACTGCCCACAATGCCAGTGAACTCCTTCCCCAAGCAAGACTTTGTAAAAGATAGATTTGTTCCCTGTAGAAACTGAACCTAAGAAAGTTTGAATTTGGGGACATCAGAAACAGTAGAATAAAAGATGTGGTAATATAAGAATGAAAGAGGACATAAGTGAACATCTAAATATTATATAATGATGAAGGCTTTGGTCTTCTTCCCTCCCTCAGCATGCAGAATGTGGGCAGTGGTGGTTTGAATCAAATACACAGATACTGGCAGATTGCTTTTCAAAGAATTTGATTGGCTAAAGAGGAAAAAAAAAATCTACATTTTTCTGACATTTCTGTTTCAGAAAAGCAATGAAGCCCACCAACTGGATTGGTCTGCCACTCAAAATGTGACTATATAACCAAGGACCGCTGGAAATATGAAGAAAGCATCTCATATTAAAGTTAAATATGAAACAAGATGAAAGGAACTCAGAAGAAATAAAGTCAATGTAGAAGCAGATAAAAAATGATAAGATAAAGAATCATTAATATTCTTAGGGACTCAGGGAATATATTTTATCTTTGAAGCAATAACAGGAAGTTATAAAAAAATTCAGAGAATAAGAAAGTCATAAGAAGTAAAAGTATTTTTAGCAGAAGTAGAAAGTTTAACAGAAGTATAAAAGATAAAATGAGGATATTTGCCAAAATTAGAACCAAAAGTGAAACAAAAAACAAATAGAAAAATTTAAATTAGTGGGACAAGCAAGGGCAAAACGTTCAACTACTAGGCCTTTGAGAAAAAGAACAAAAACAAAAAACAAAGGGAGGTAAAACCTTAAATAAAAACTATGAGAAGATTTGTAAGTATTTAAAGCAAAGAATTTCTAGGTCCAAAGGGTCTTGTGAATCTTCAGAAATGAGTAATAATAAAATGTACATCAACGAACAATATCATGACTTTTCAGAACCTCAAGCATCCAAAGCGGAAGTCTTAGTTGCATAGTGTAGTGCTCAGTTGTGGCCGACTCTCTGTGACCCCATGGACTGTAGCCCACCAGGCTCCTCTGTCCATGGAATTTTCCAGGCAAGAATGCTGGAGTCAGTAGCCATTCCCTTCTCCAGAGGATCTTCCCAACCCAGGGATTGAACCTGGGTCTCCTGCACTGCAGGCAGAGTCTTTACGATCTGAGCCAAGAGGATCCTAAAAGCAGTCAGAGAGAAATTACAGGTCATACTTGAAAGGTGGTCATCAGACAATGGGCAGTTCCTTCAAAATCCTGAGGCAAGACGAATTACGATCTAGAATTCCAGACTTAACCAAGTTATCAATCAACTGTGAATGCAGAGTATTATTTTTAGATGTGAGGGATCTCAAAAAATGGCTCTTCTGTGTACTGTCTCTCAGGACATTACCAAGAGAGAGTGCGCCACTAAAAACAGGAATCAGTAGTATGTTATATATGAAACTTGTTAAGGAAGTAAATCCTTCTTCACAAGAAAAACAATTTTTTTTCTCTTTCTATTTCTTTTATTTTCTGTCTGCATAGATGATTTGTTGATTTGTTCTTGTTCAGTGGCTCAGTCGTGTCTGACTTTTTGCGACCCCAGGAACTGCAGCAGGCCAGTCTTCCCTGTCCTTCAGCATCTCCAGGAGTTTGCTCAAACTCATGTCCATTGAGTCAATGATGCTGTCCAGCCATGTCATACCCTGTTGACCTCCTTCTCCTTCTGCCCTCAATCTTTCCCAGCATCAGGGTCTTTCCAACTAGTTGGCTGTTCGCATCAGGTGGCCAAAGTATCGAAGCTTCAGTTTCAGCATTAGTCCTTCCAATGAATATTCCGTGTTGATTTCCTTTAGGATTGACTGGTTTGATCTCTTTGCTGTCCACGGGACTCTTGAGAGTCTTCTCTAGTACCACAACTCAAAAGCATCCATTCTTCAGCACTCAGCCTTCTTTATGGTCCAACTCTCACATCCATACATGACTACTAGAAAAACCATAGCTTTGTTGGCAAAATGATGTCTCTGCTTTATAATATGCTGTTTAGGTTTGTCATAGTTTTTCTTCCAAGCTGATGTAAGATGATGGATGTTCACTAAACTTGTGGGCATCATTTCATGATACATGTAAGTCAAATCATCATGCCATACACCTTAAACTTGTACAATACTGTTTGTTAATTATATCTCAGTAAATCTGGAAGAACAAAATGAGGCGTCAGACAGAAAGGAAGGAAGCCCATGGATCTGGAGCAAAGGACTACAAAACAAAAGTGAGGTGAAAGGCCTGTCTAGGTGATGGTGAAGGGAAGTCCCACCATGAGAAAACTAAGTCAGGAAAAGAAAATTAGCCCAGAGGCCTTCAAGAGGTTGGCTTGTGAAGTGTTTAAAAACAGAACTGATATATTGCCAGCTGTGCCTTTGACAGTTGAAAATTATGCTTTGACCAAGTGCAAGTCAGGGATGTAATCAAAACAATATTTTTGTCTTCCATTGTCCCTTTACAGCTTTTTTCAGTGTCTTCTGGATAAATTCCCAGAGGTCCACATTGCTAACTGGCTCACTCTTAGAAGACAAAAAGTTCTAGAGGCAGTAACAAATTTGGAAAATGTCAGAGTGATGGGCAATCACCATGTGCTTTCAGCAAAACCTTATTAGAAAGAAATTATCTCAGGAAAGAATTGGTAATTTGAAAGCAGAAATGAAAGCAATTAGAGAAAGACCAGAAATTTTTTTTATTTTTCAATTTTTTACAATTTCCCCAAGTTTGTAAATCATTTTTTTCTCCTTCTCTTTTTGCACAAAGATAGATTGCATTTCCCAGCCTGTCTTGCAGAGAAGTCATATGAGTGGGTTCTCCCCAAAGGAATGTAAGAAGAAATGATTTATGATACTTTGGGGACTGGGTCCTAAAAATTTCCAATGCAAGAAGCTTTGCATTCTTTCCCTTTCCGGCAGACTCATGGAAAAATAAACTTGGTGGCCCAGGAAGCCACATGTTAGTGATAGTGGAGCCAGAAAGTGGAAGGAAATTGGGTCTCTGAAGCACTGCTTGTTGCTTGGAGCGGAGCTCCCTGCCAATCAAGAACAGACATCTCATGTGGTCAAAAAATAAACTTCCATTGTCATGCTATAGCCAAAAAAAATTAGCAAAACTATTCTCTGGAGACTTGTACGTGACCATTTATCTACTCAGCTCATAGTTTTAGGGAAGGTTTGGAAAATGTCAGAGTGGTGGGCATCATCATGTGCTTTCAGCAAAGTCTTATGATCTCAGGAAAGTCTTTTGATCTCAGGAAAGAAATGATCTCAGGAAAGAACTGGTAATTTGAAAGCAGAAATGAAAGTGATTAGAGAAAGACCAGAAATTTTTTAGTTTTTAATTTTAACACCAAAAACATCTTGTATTGGAATATAACCAATTAGCAATGTTGTGATAGTTTCAGGTAAAAGACCAGAAATTTGAGCTCTTGAATTTTAGATTTTCGATTTTTAAATATGCTCTCAATATGTAAATTGGAGTATTTGTTCCCAAACCATAACTAAGACTCGGCCTGTAGTTTAACATTCAGTCTCCATTCCCTACCTGGGGAGGATCTGCTGCTTTCAGTGGGAAAAGAGGCAGTGTTTTTACTACCCTTTCTGCCACCTATCTGCCATTTTTGAGCTATTATTACTGATGTTGTGGCTTATGGGAATGGGGTTCAGTGGGAGGAAGGGAATAGGGGGCAGAGAATTCTATACCTGCCCTGGTCTGTTTAAGATTGGCAGATGTTTGGAGCCAGTTTTCCCCTTTTAGCTGCCTTGGTGGTTCTGCAGTGTAGGCATGCCCCTTGAGCTTGTGTACTCAGCCCTGAGTTTAGGGAACCACTCTACTGTCTCTTCCTGTTAGAAATAAACTACTCCTTAGTGATAGTCCTCTTGATCAGGGCTACAAATGGCTCAAGGCCAGCTCTTTCTGTGGGGTCTACATCTCCTCTACCAAAAATACTTTTAATTTACTCCACTGCCCTAACAGCTCATCAGCTACCCCTCTTGCCTTTCATTAAAGCTTGCTTCTTGGAAGAAAAGTTATGACAAACCTAGATAGCATATTAAAAAGTAGAGATATCACTTTGTCAACAAAGGTCCAGAGAGTCAAAACTATGGTTTTTCCAGTCATCATGGACAGATGTGAGGGTTGGACCATAAGAAAGGCTGAGCACCGAAGAATGCTTTTGAACTGTGGTGCTAGAGAAGACTCTTAAGAGTCCATTGGACAGCAAGGACAGTCAATGCTAAAGGAAATCAACCTGGAATATTCATTGGAAGAACTGATGCTGAAGCTCCAATACTTTGGCCACCTGATGCGAAGAGCTGACTCATTGGAAAAGACCCTGATGCTGGGAAAGATTGAGGGCAGGAGGAGAAGGGGACAGCAGAGGATGAGATAGTTGGATGGCATCACTGACTCAATGGACACGAGTTTGAGCAAACTCCAGGAAATGGTGAAGGACGGGAAAGCCTGGCGTGCCACAGTCCATGGGGTCACAAAGAGTCAGACGTGACTTAGCAACTGAACTGAACTGAAATCTTTCAGATCCCTGTTCCCATCTCTCCCACTCCGTGGAACAAAACTCGAGCTCTCTAAATTGTCCTAGTGAAGCCCTTTTTGTGAAAGTTAATATCCAACCCTTTCCCCTTGGAGAAAGTGAAACTCACAGCCTAACATCCTGAGTGTACATGTGTATGCACAGACAGGCACAGACACACAAACACATACACACACACATACACACCCCTCTTTGCAAATAATATCATCATCTCCAATCTCTTGCCCCTTTTTATATTCTCCTGTGGTTTGGGCATGGTCTGACTGGTTCTTTGATACCCCTTTTAAACATCTGCATTTTTGTTTGACACTTCCCTTTGGAATTTCATATATACTATTAACATATTGCTGTGACTTAGCTGGAATGTCCATTTTTGATTGTTAGACTGTATTAAAAAAAAAAAACCTTTTGTACTTCTGTTGTAAGATTGTGGGGAAGAATTAGTTATAGGCACACACATACACAGAAAACAAATACACAATAGGGATATTGAAAATTAATCAGTTTTAAATTACACACAAAGCTAAAAGTTTTATAAGAAGGGAAACTATCTGCCATGTTTCCACCCGACCTACTGTTTTCACTATGGCTAGCTACTCCTCACCATTCAGTGAATACAAGCAGTGGGGAGGGAACATCTTAGTCTTAAGTATTCTTGGCAAATCAGCTTCCTCTCTATAGAAGCATGAAGGTGGCGGTTGCCAGAGGTGCCTTTTTGCACATCAGATTGCCATTCTAAAATACTAAAAACAGCTACACAAAATGCATTCATTTGTGTAACTGGCATTTTTTCCTTAAAAGTTTAGTCATGGTTAATGGACTCTGTCCATTCCATTTCTGAAGTTAGAACCCTCCACTTCAGTCCTTCTCTCTGGATCATTCTTCCTGACATCTTATCATTCACTAAGTATATTCACTTCATGGCAAATAGATGGGGAAACAATGAAAACAGTGGCTGACTTTATTTTTCTTGGCTCCAAAATCATTGCAGATGGTGATTGCAGCCATGAAATTAAAAGATGCTTACTCCTTGGAAGGAAAGTTATGACCAACCTAGACAGCATATTAAAAAGCAGAGATGTTACTTTGCCAACAAAGGTCCGTCTAGTCAAGGCTATGGTTTTTCCAGTGGTCATGTATGGATGTGAGAGTTGGACTATAAAGAAAGCTGAGCACCAAAGAATTAATGCTTTTGAACTGTGGTGTTGGAGAAGACTCTTGCGAGTCCCTTGGACTGCAAGGAGATCCAACCAGTCCATCCTAAAGGAGATCAGTCCTGGGTGTTCATTGGAAGGACTGATGCTGAAGCTGAAACTCCAATACTTTGGCCACCTGATGCAAAGAGCTGACTCACTTGAAAAGACCCTGATGCTGGGAAAGATTGAGGGCAGGAAGAGAAGGGGACGACCGAGGAGAAAATGGTTGGATGGCATCACCGACTCGATGGACGTGGGTTTGGGTGGACTCTGGGAGTTGGTGATGGACAGGGAGGCCTGGCGTGCTGTGGTTCATGGGGTCGCAGAGAGTCAGACACGACTGAGCAACTGAACTGAAGTATATTCAGTTCTATGTTGGTTCAATGGCTGACATCCTGGGACACTAGAACATTAGGAATGATGTGGCCAGATTGTTGCCCTAATTCTGAAATATCTCATAAAGAAAATGTGAGAAAATAATAAGCACAAGTAAGAAAGTCTACATCTAACTGATAAAACATTTTCAAAAGATATGATTGACAAGGGCTTACTTTCCAAAATATACAAACAGCTCATACAACTCAGTAACAAAAAAACACTCAATCAAAAAAACGGGCAGAAGACCTAGTAGACTTCTCCAAAGATGGCATATCGACAGCCTTTAGGTGCATGAAAAACTGCTCATCATTGATAATTATCAGAGAGATGCAAATGAACACCACAGTGAGGTATCACCTCTCACCAGTCATGAAAAACTGCTCATCATTGATAATTATCAGAGAGATGCAAATGAACACCACAGTGAGGTATCACCTCTCACCAGTCAGAATGGCCATCGTCAAGAAGTCTACAAATAAATGCTGGAGAAGGTGTGGAGAAGGGAATCCTCCTACACTGAGGGCAGGTCAGTTGGTACAGCCACTATGGAGAACAGTATGGAGGTTCATTACAAAACTAAAAACAGAGTTACCATATGATTCAGCAATATCACTCATGGGCATATATCTGGAGACAAGACTAATTCAAAAAGATACAGGCACCCCTACATTCATGGCGGCACTATTTACAATAGCCAAGGCATGCAAGCAACCTAAAGGTCTATGGACAGATCAATGGGTAAAGAAGATGTGGTGTATATACAGTGGAGTATTATTCAGCCATTTCCCTTGTCCAGGGGATCTTCCCAACCCAGGGATTGAACCCAGGTCTCCCACATTGCAGGTGGATTCTTTACCAGCTGAGCCACAAGGGAAGCCCAAGCATACTGGAATGGGTAGCCTATCCCTTCTCCGCCGAATCTTCCTGACTCAGAAATCGAACTGGGTGGGGTCTCCTGCATTGCAGGTGGATTCTTTACCAACTGGGCTATCAGGGAAGCCCCTTATTCAGCCATAAAAAGGATGAAACAGTGTCATTTGCAGCAACATGGATGGACCTAGAGAATATCATACTAAGTGAAGTAAGTAGAAAGAGAAATATCATATGATATCACTTATATGTGAAATCTGGGCTTCACCGGTGGCTCAGCAGTAAAAGAATCTGCCCGCAATGCAGGAGACATGATTTTGACCCCTGGCTTGGGAAAATCCCCTGGAGAAGGAAATGGCAACCCACTCCAGTATTCTTGCTTAGGAAATCCCAGGGACAGAGGAGCTTTGCTACAGTCCGTGGAGTTGCAAAGAGTCAGACACAGCTTAGCAGCTGAACAACACCATGTGACATCCAAAGGATGATACAAATAAATGTATTTACCAAATAGAAACAGACTCACAGACATAGAAAGCAAACTTATGATTACCAAAGTGGAAAGGAGGGGAGGATAATTAAGAGTTGGGGATTAGTAGAAACAAACTACTATACATGTAGATACAAACTGCTATATATAAAGTAGATAAACAACAAGGTCCTATGCTATGTATAGCATAGGAAACTATATTCAATATCTTGTAGTAACCTGTAATGGAAAAGAAATGGAAAGAATGTATATGCATATACATATATATGTAAAACTGAGTCACTTTGCTATACATCAGAACCAAACACAACATTGTAAATCAACTATTGAGTATATTCCTGTAATGTGGGAGACCTGGGTTCAGTCCTTGAGTTGGGAACATCCCCTGGAGAAGGGAACAGCTATCCACTCCTGTATTCTGGCCTGGAAAATCCCATGGACTGCATAGTCCACGGGGTAGCAAAGAGTTGGATGTGATTGAGTGACTTTCACTTCACTTGACTTCACTTAGTTGCTTAATTGTGTCCATGTCCAACTCTTTGCGAGCCCATGGCCTGCCAGGCACTCTGTCCATGGGGATTCTCCAGGCAAGAACACTGGAGTATGTTGCCGTGCCCTCCTCCAGGGGATCTTCCCAACCCAGAGATCAAACTCAGGCCTCCCACATTGCAGGTACATTCTTTACTGTCTGAGCCACCTGGAAAGCCCGAGAAGTGGGTAGCCTATCCCTTCTCCAGGAGATCTTCCTGAACCTGGAATCAAATAAAATCTGCCTGCAAAGCAGGCAGAATCTTTACCAGCTGAGCTACCAGGGATAAATCAACTCTACTCTGAGAGAAAAAGAAAAACTGTGTTGATAAATGTTGCCCGTCTTTTTCATCTGCAGAAAATACTTATTTTGCAGGTTAAGGTTTTCTATCAGTCAGAATAAAGGATTAATATTACTGCTTTTCTCAACTCATATAGGTGGAATTATTTGTCCCATTTTCTGTAATTATACTGCTGTTAATAGCACATTCTGTATTGTAATGGGTGTGTTAAGTGACATCTTTCACATTGTAAGAAAGAACTCCTAATCGTTAAGGATCTTACTCACTTTTGTGTCCCCATGTCTAAGAACAATGCCTAGGACAAAGGACTCAATAAATAATGAATGAATAAATAATTGAATTAAAAAATGAAGAAAAACTAGGATAAAATCAAATACGATTTCCTTTTGTCAACATTTTAAATCTTATAATTGTTGCACGTGTCTGTCTCCTCCTTTTGATTGTGAGTCTTAAAGAGTATTAATATTTTTTTGCTTAATCCACTAGCTTCAGCATTTAACATTGTACCTGGAGCTCAAAATGTATAGTTGTTCAGTGAATGTTCGTGAAATGAAAAAAATGGATGCATTAATTTATGAGATGTACAAGATAAGCACCCTGTGTAGTCGCTGTCTCATGCTTTTGTTATGCCAACTCTTGTCCTCACTTTTTAAGACTCAAATCTGTAGCTGAAATCCTAGAAAATGACCCATGGGAGTACCTTCTCTACTATCACTTTCTAAAATATCAATTTTTTAAAAGATAATGTTTGATTTTTCTTCTTTCCTTTTTTTCTCTTATCTCTTCTTTAATTCAGATCTTGAATGAAGACAGTGTTAACAAGTGCTATCAGGATAAGTCTTTTATAGAACTGATACTTTGGTTTATAAGCACCATCGTCTTTGTCCAGTTAATGCTATTCGTTTTGGATGAGTTAATGAAAATGCCTGAGGCATACAGATAAAAGGACTATAGAGCAAGTTGTTACATGGGTTTCCTTCTTAAATAAGACTTATTGCAGAATGTCCCTGGCCTTAAGTAAAAATAGATATAATATTAGCATTTTCAAGGCCCTGATCTTATGTTAACACAAATGCCCTGCTCTTGTTTTAACCCTGGCTTAGCACTGCTTGACATTACAAGTATACCCAATCCCCATTTGGTGGCAAAAAATAACAAATTGCTCTTCCCTGTTCACAGGAAAGATCTAGTATGTTTGTATCCAGAGATTAACTTTGTATTGCAATTTCTGAAACCAGTCGCAGGCCTACAGTTTGCATCTCTGCCCGAAAGACAAAAAAATCCTGGGAGGATGAATTTTTAAGATCAGATTCTTACAGGGTAGTTGAAAATTTAGTTTTTTCCCAGCTGGGGGGGAAAAAATTATCCTATAAAAACCAGAGTCAAGGAAAAATTTTAACATATCAAAACTGGCTAAATCTTTCATGCTCAGTTGTGCAACAGAGCAAAATGAGATGAGGGTATTAGTGGCAGTTGAGAAAAATGGCTTTTTAAATTCCATTTTTTATGAGAGTAATTTAGGAAGTGTTGTGTAAGAGTCATTAAGCACAAAATACCTTCAATATCATTGTGAGTTGTATTCTGTTTTTCGTTTAGCTCGCTGAGTGACATTCAGTTGCTAAGTCGTGTCCAACTCTTTGAGACTCCAGCACCAAGTGACATATGATACCTTAAATCTGATGAAGGAGCATTTTTGAAGGCTAAAAAGGAAAGGTATGGAGGCAAACGCTCCAAGCAGCACAGGGTTTCTTGGGAAGGGGGTTCCCAAAACAACATTTGCCCGCCATTTGAGGAAGTCTTGCTTCCAACCCATGAATCCATGAATGGAGTAAAACCAAGAAGAATCTTCTTGTAAGACGGCTGAGCAGTTCCATGGGAAAATCAAAGGGAATGGGGGCAGGACCTGGGAGCTCCTGGGAGATGATTTCAACCAGGGAGAGGAGTGAGGAATGTTGTTGTAGCTCCAAGTCTCCAGGAGCATCACATCAGTTGTTGTTTTGGGTTGGGATGAAAAGGAAATAATGCCTCCTTCCCCCTCACCTTTGCTGGCCTGAATAGTTATGGTGTGTGAAGTATCATTCCTTGTAAATGTTGTTTTGAAGATCTAACCAACTAGAGAGAGTTAAAAAGCCAACAAAACACAAGATCTCAGGGGGGAAATATATTTTTATGAGTCCCTGTTTATTGAGTACTTGTTGAGTGTGGTACACTATGGCCAATTTAATTTGACCAGATCCTTCCTATTTGTGACTGGCTTAAGGTTGTGTGAAGTTTACCACACGCCTTGGCCTCAGAGTGAAGCCTCAGCACTTCGTACTTGTACGATAGCATCCTCTTCTGTTATTCAGGTTTTCTCTTGTAGCCAGTTAGTTCCTTGGAAAATGTGCCACGGTTGTCTCACCTCCAAGCCTTGCTTCTGGATTTTCCTCTGAATTTCCAATGGTAACCAAACACTGAGCTGCATTCAGCTGGGCCTTTACAGTTTGGGTCAAATTACCCTTCTTCTGACTCACATGAATGGCCTCTTCTCTAAATCTGTAGCCTCCACACTGCTCTCCGAGGCTGCTGTAACTGCATGCTTCTGTTTCTGGACATTTCCTTTTTTAAAAAAAAAATTAACTTTTATTGGAGTATATTTGCTTTCCAATGTTGTGTTAGCTTCTGCTGCACAGCAAAGTGAATCAGCTACATGTCTACATATATCCCCTCTTTTTTGGGTTTCCTTTCCATTCTGGTCACCACAGATGGATGTTTTCTCAAGGATCTTCTGGTCTCCTTGGTTGCAGACTCCATTGTAGCCATCACAGAATTTTATTTGTTTTTCTGGAATTTTTATGTGTTGTACGGCAACATCTGTGCTGTTGTATGTGCATGTGTGTTTGAGTGTGAGAGAGGTTTCCTTTTTCTCATGCCAAAGCACACTGCTGGATTCACCCTTGGCCCCACTCTTGGCAGAAACATCAGCGAACCATTACTGCTAACCCTGTTGCCGTATCAGGGGCTGTGATGGACAGATGCCCTCCAGACTTGCACCGTTCATCCTCTGTGCCGCTCCTGTGCTTGCAGAAACTCAACAGAATGGCCTGCATACTCAGACAGTGCCAAGCATTCTAAGATGCGCTGGGGCAGAGGAAGAATTTCCAGTTAGAAAAACACAAGATGGTAACTTAGCATTCTTCTCTATTTAATGCGACAGAATCCATTTAAACATCCTATCATCCAGTTTATGGTATCGTTTTCATGTATGCATTCATTCACTCCCTTATTTATTCATTAACTCATCTATTGCCTAT
The DNA here is from genome assembly GCF_023091745.1 of Budorcas taxicolor. Classification (NCBI taxonomy): domain Eukaryota; kingdom Metazoa; phylum Chordata; class Mammalia; order Artiodactyla; family Bovidae; genus Budorcas; species Budorcas taxicolor. The sequence goes on along the minus strand of NC_068926.1, from coordinate 16,870,158 downwards.
TGAGATCTAGTCTCTGTGAATACATTTAGGAAGAAGGTGTAGCAGTTAGCTATCAGCATAACAGTGCTGCATTGCAATCCACCGGAAAAGCTAGTAGCACACAGCAATATAAACATTTGTTTAATTCATAACTCTGCTGGCCAAAGGCGTGGTTTTTCATGTCTGAGCCAGGCTTGGCTGATCTCAGCTGAACTCGCCTATTTATCTGTCATTAGCTGGCAGTTGGACTTGCTTATTTATCTGTCATTTGCTGGCAGTTGGACAGGCTGATCTAGGAGGACCTTGGCTAGGAGTGGTGAGACAGCTTGAATTTCTTTCATGTGGCCTCTCATCCTTGAGCAGGATAACCTGGCTTTGATTCCATGATGGTGAGGATCCAAATATAATGGGATGCACAAGACCTTCGGAGGCATAACCTCAGCAATGGCTCCAAGTCCCTCTGTCCTACTCTGTTAGCCAAAAGAGGGTTCATGGGAAAGCTCAGATTCAAGGTCGGGGTGGAATGGGTGGAGAAGAAATGCTGTCTTTTTAAGCGATGAAGCGCAAAATCACATGAAAAACACATGAGTTCAGAGAGGCCATTTAGGCCTCCCATGCATTTGACCTACCACATGGAGACAGACAGGCAAGCCCCGTTTAGAATCTAATGTAATAAAGCCTACAAAAGGAGTGTGTGTATAGCGGTAAGGGGGAAATACATTTTTTAACAATACGATTCTACCTTCATTAAACTGATTTAAGAGAAACAAGAGGAAGAAGGATGTAGGAAAGAGGCCAATAAACAGTTCTTTCTCTCCGTTTCTTACCTTTTCCCACCAGTACACACAAAGACGCTCATTGTGGGGACCTCCGTGGTGCTCAAGACTTGCCTGGGCAGTCACTCCAAGGATGTGGGCCTGAGTCGTTCAGAGGTCAGGTCCTGTCTGCAGAAGTGATGTGAAAGCATGTATGCCTTCTCTGGTAAAGGAGATGCCTTTGGAAACTAAGCTCTTACTGAAAGCTTGAGATGCTTTCCTGGGTCTTCGGGGAAGGCTTTTCTGGGTTACTTGTTTGTTTTCCGAGCCAGTAACGGACACTAAGCTTCATTTCGGTTTCTTGTTCTGCATTTGTCGCTTGGTTTTATTAGATTTCTAGGCCTCACTTCTCTGTCTGATTTAGACTCCTGTCAGCTCCCAAGGCAGAGAGGGCCTCCTGCTGTATTTTACAGAACTTAGCAAATGCCAGCTGTGGGTTGAAATCAATGAATCTTACACTTTCTCCTCCTGCAGCTCAGAGCTTTCAGCATCATACCAATAACCTCTCAAAAAATCGATTGCTATGTACCTTTGGGTGTTGTCAGAGGAAAAGAGCCAATTAGAACTTCTTGACTGCTGTTCCCTTGGATATCACTAGAACCCGTAGTGATGGAAAATGAAGAGAAGGAAAGTGACTGCATGGTTGAGGGGACTGGCTAGCTGCAAGAAGTGTTTCAGATTCTTGAGTTACAATCTGCTTACCCTTTTGAACTCAGAGCAGTATTCTATTTTCAGAAGAAATAAATTGAGAAGGATTACACATTTTTAGATCTAAAGGTCTTACGTTATTAGAATGCCATTGCAGCCACATTTTCTTTATAAATATCTAAGAACAAGGTAGACAAACACATGTGTGCTAGACTAGGTGCATTCTGTGACATTGTTTACCAGAAAACATTTTTTGAGATTATTAATATTTATTTCTTTGCTTTTGACACACTCATCTTAATTTAAGTCTACTTTCGTCAAAGAGTATTCATGAATTTGCATACAGCTTACCCTTCATATCTGAGATTTTGTTCACCAAAGCATAAATCAAAAGTATTTAAAAAAATCCAGACCAGGGATCAGCAAACGTTTTTCCGTAAAGGGCCAGATAGTAAATATTTTAGGCTTGCAGGCCATATGGTCTTGTTTACAACTGTTCAACTTTGCTGTTGTTGTTTAAAAGCATCCGTAGACAATATATAATTAAATGGACATGTCTGTGTTCTGATAAAACTTAATTGGTAAAAAAGGAAAGAGGGCCAGGTTTGGCAGGTGGGCTATAATTTGCTGACCCATGTGTTATATTCAAGGTACTGAAAGGAATTTCTTTTTTAAAACATTTTCAGAGGAAATTTCAAATAAAGTAGCCAGAAGAATCTAAAAGATCCCCATGTATCATCAGCCAGTCTCCGTGAAAAAAGAAACTTCTGCCAATTCATGTTTCATCAATACCTCAACCTAACCCTACTCAAAGGGAGAGGACGCCTGCTCGCCCCATCTGCCAGACTGTCTCCCTCTCAGGTTCTCCTATAATCAAGTCTCTGTCCCAAGGTCCACTAACTAGCATCTTAGGGACGAGTTGACATCAAGTACTTACTTTCCTAATAAGGCAGTTAGAACAGAAAAGCCCTAAAACTGTAGCTTTGGAAAATTTTGATTTTGTGGCTTGAGGAAAGTATACTCTCATCATCATTACTTTGTATGAAATCCCTTATGGAAGTTACCTGCCTTCTCCATGCCCAATTTCCAGAAGTTTGACAGAGATGAATTGCATATTACTCGAAATGCTTTCATAAAGACAAAATGAAATCTGGTCAACTAAAACTAAAGGAAAAAATGTTCAAGGAAAATTGTTCCTCTTCAATAAAAATCCTAGAATGCAGTTCTAGTCTCATTAATCACCACACATAATCAATATTTTATTTTAAGTTTGTATCCATTTCAAAATCCCAGCTATGCCTAGCTCATTTAAATTAACTTTCTTTAATTGAAGCTAATTTTTAATCAGCCTCTTAAGTGTTCATGAGAGGATCTGGAATCAATCAGCAATTTTATAAATGTTTATTGTTAAGTTTGGAGAAGGCAATGGCACCCTACTCCAGTACTCTTGCCTGGAAAATCCCATGGATGGAGGAGCCTGGTGGGCTGTAGTCCATGGGGTCGCTAAGAGTCGGGCACGACTGAGGGACTTCACTTTCGCTTTTCACTTTCATGCATTGGAGAAGGAAATGGCAACTTACTCCAGTGTTTTTGCCTGGAGAATCCCAGGGACGGGGGAGCCAGGTGGGCTGCCATTTATGGGGTCACACAGAGTTGGACAAGACTGAAGGGACTTAGCAGTAGCAGCATTATTAAGTTTGATAGATATTAATTTATCTATGCCTTCAAAGATAATACATTTGCAATGAAAAAGTCAAAGCTAAATCAAAAATAAAAAGTGGTTTGATTTACTTATTTTGTTTTTTTATAAGAGTATAATTGGCATCGGAGAAGGCAATGGCACCCCACTCCAGTACTCTTGCCTGGAAAATCCCATGGATAGAGGAGCCTGGTAGGCTGCAGTCCATGGGGTCGCTAAGAGTCGGACACGACTGAGCGACTTCACTTTCACTTTTCACTTTCATGCATTGGAGAAGGAAATGGCAACCCACTCCAGTGTTCTTGTCTGGAGAATCCCAGGGACGGGGGAGCCTGGTGGGCTGCCGTCTATGGGGTCGCACAGAGTCGGACACGACTGAAGTGCCTTAGCAATAATTGGCATAAAATATTACATAAGCTACAGGTGTACAATACAGTAATTCACAAGTTTTAAAGGTTATATTCCATTTACTGTTACTACAAAATACAGGCTATATCTCCTGGTTTTATCTTACACTTAAGTTTGTATCTCTTAATCCCCTACCCTTATTTTGACCTTTTCCCCTTCCCTCTCCCTTCTGTTAACCACTAATTTGCTCTCTATCTGTGAGTCTGCTTCTTTTTTATTATATTCACTGATTTGTTCTATTTTTTAGACTCCACATATAAGTGATATCATATAGTATTGGTAAATAAGTCAGACAGGGTGCTATCTGACTTGTTTTCCTTAACGTAATATCCTTCAGCTCCATCCATGTTGTTGAAAATGGCAAAATTTCATTATTTTTTGGCTAAGTATTCCATTGTATGCACACACGCATGCACACATCACCCTGCTTGTCCATTCTTCTGCTGATGGACACTTGGGTTGTTTCTGTATCTTGGTTTTTGTAAATAATGCTGCTTTTAACATTGGGGTGTATATATGGGTTTGATTTACTTTTGGTCTTTGTGTGTAACTGTAATATACACTGTCAGTGCCCACCACATCCTAGGTATTGCTATTTCAGTGTGCTCAGCTCACTTCCATCTGCCAGTATCAACACTTATACACCTGAGGGTTTTCTCTGAATCATAGAAGCCAATTCCATGATATGCATGACAGATCAGTAGTACCATTGCTAGAGAATTAATACCTCCCAGCTCCAGGAGTAGACCTCAGCCAATGACTCTTGAGCATGTCGATGTGAACATTCTAATTCCTGCATCCTAAGGGAGGGAATTGGGTTCCCCTGGTGGCTCCGTAGGAAAGAATCTGCCTGCTAGTGCAGGAGACACAACATATGTGGGTTTGATCCCTGGGTCAGGAAGATCCTCTGGAGAAGGAAATGGTAACCTATTCCAGTATTCTTGCCTGGGAAATCTCAAGGACAGAGGGGCCTACCAGGCTATAGTTCATGGGGTTGCAAAAGAGTCAGACGTGACTTAGCTACCAAGCAACAATAAATAACAAGGGTGGCTATCAAAGCATAGAAGTAAGAGTGGCCCCGCGTGCCATTACTCCTAGTAATGCACTTGGCTGACTCAGCCTCCCATCATGGCAACGCCAGGTTCTGTTGCTCTACAGGTACCGATGTCAAGGGGAAGGATATTTTTACCAGAGTGTATGGTAAAAGTTACAGCAAATTAAAATATGGCTATCACCTAGTCATTTGGTGTTTCTCATGCCAGTAATTGCTGGGGTAATTGACTTTATTATCAAGAGGAGACAGGTTTGCTGTTACTTAAGTAGCAATCTATATCATCAGAAATACCAATCAAAGTAGAGGGGAGAGAGATGGTAATAGCATGGAAAATTGCAGCATGGGATGGTAGCTTATTCCCCTAAACGTTCTGGTTTTGCTGAACTCTTTTGTCTAGACATTCTGAATGATCACCGCTTTGAAGAACACTAACTAACAAGAATAAATGTAACATATGGGCATGGATAGACCTGTAATACAAGGGGAAGATTGTTGGAGGCGTTGTCAATGCCCCATGCATATCCTTTGGATTTGAACCATTTCAATACATTCTAGTGCCCTTCTAGCTGTTAGTATCTGCATTTCTATGCATGAAGGCTTTTTGTAGAATCAAATTAAAGTCACAGTGAGATATACCTCACAATTGTTAGAATGGCTATCATAAAAAGGACAACAAGAGATAATAAGTGCTGATAAGGATGTAGAAAAAAAGGACTCCTTGTGCATTGTTGGCAGGTTTATAAATTGGAATCATTACTATAAAAAACAGTATGGAGGTTCCTACAAATCAAAGGACTTCCCTGGTGGCTCAGATGGTAAAGCGTCTGCCTGCAATGTGGGAGACCCCGGTTCGATTCCTGGGTTGGGAAGATCCCCTGGAGATGAAATGGCTATCCACTCCAGCACTCTTGCCTGGAAAATCCCATGGATAGAGGAGCCTGATAGGCTACAGTCCATGGGGTCGCAGAGTTGGACATGACTGAGCGACTGCACTTTCACTTTCACAAAATCAAATAGAACTGCCATGAAAACGTGAAAGTGTTAGACACTCAGTCATGTCTGACTCTTAACAACCTCGTAGAATGTAGCCCGCCAGGCTCCTCTGTCCCTGGAATTTTACAGGCAAGAATACTGGTTTGGGTAGCCATTCCCTTCTCCGGGGGATCTTCCTGACCCAGGGATTGAAGCCAGGTCTGCTGCATTGCAGACAGATTCTTTAGCATCTGCGCCACCAGGGAAGCCTATATGATCCTGCAATTCCACTTCTGGAGATATATCCAAGGGAAACGAAAACACTAATCTGAGAAGATATCTGCATCCTCCATTTGGAGAGCTATTATTTACAATAGTCAAGACTTGGACACAATTTAAGTATCCATTGGTGGATGAATGGATAAAAAATTGTGAGATATATATATATATATATATATATATATATATATGACAGTGAAAGTGTTAGTCACTCAGTTGTGTCCAACTCTGTGACCCATGGACTATAGCCTCTGTCCATGGGATTCTCCAGGCAAGAATACTAGAGCAGGTTGTCATTCCCTTCTCCTGGGGGGATATATATATATATAATGGAATATTTTTCAGCCATAATAATGAGACCATGGATAGATCTTGAAGGCATTATGCTAAGTGAAATAAGTCAGACAGAGAAAGACAAATACCGTCTGATCTCACTTATATGTAGAATCTTAAAAAAATTTATCCGTTAAAATAATATTTAAAGTTTTCTTTTTCTTTGCAACAACGAAATATTTAAAACTTTTTTAAAACAAAATTTAAGAAGTGATATTTTCTGGCTATGTTACAGTTAATAGCTTTCTTGAACTAGGGAGATTTTTATTAGAAATAATTAATACATGTACTAACTGAAATAAATCTACATACTATTTTTTTTGCTGATTAGTGAAAAAATTAACATTTTGGTTTCTATTTCATGTGCAAATTATCAGATAAACAAGTGAATTAAAGAGCTTAAGACTGGCCTCACCATGCATTGTTGGATAACCCTTAAACTCAATTATCAAGAATCCAACTTATTTAAAATTTCACAGAAAGCTTAAATATACTGCAAACTTGAGAGTTTTTTTTGTTGCTTTCTCCTTGCAGATTCAGGATGTTGATGACCCTCAAGGAATTAAAAATATTTTTGGATGTTTCAAGCATAAAAGGTTAAAACATATGTTTTGGAAGCATTTCTCTAGCAAGTGATAGAGTTCTATCTGCCAAGAGTCTCAGAGGGCTTGGGTAAGAGTCTTTAAGTACAATTTTTTCTTTTCTAGAGCAAGAAGAGAACTAGATTCAATCCCATTTGTTAGTGGTAGAGTTACAGGAATACTTTGGCACATTATTCAGGGAAATATCTGTCCTCATTTCTACCTAGCCCCAGAGATAAAATCTGCTGGTTGTAAACTCAGATTTAACTCCTGTGACTTCAGTGGACAGTCGATAAGGCAGGCGGTTGACTTTAATGTGACAGGCCAGACTCAGTTTGATTTATTTTGTGACCCAGCTTGCTGGTGCAGAGGAAAGTTGATTTGACTTGTTTTGGTTGCCTCCTGACAAGGTTTTCCTGACTTCATTCCTAGCCAAGCATCTGAGCTACTTTCTTTCCCCAGTTCTTTTCAGGCATGCTACACTGACAGCTTTATCAATACATCCTTTTTCTCTTTTCCAGAGCTACTACTGTTTCATTGGACCACTAAATTAAAGCCATATCACGTGAGAATTTTCCCCACTTCCCCTGACCTTTCTTCCTTAGCACTGGATCTCCTGGGACCTTCCCAAAGCTAGTAATGACTTCTGCTTGCATAAGGGCAGTACAACCATGAGGTTTTTTTTTTGTGTTAACTTTTTTCCCCTGATTTCAAAAGCAACGTAGACTTAAAAATTAACTTCTCCCACTGTGTATCTACTTTGAAAGGGATTCTGTTACATATTCTCTTTTACTACTTGAATTCCATCACACACATTGTGGTCCTATAGAATATACACAAAGTTAGAATGTTTGTTACTCCTTGGGAGGGTGTGGGTTTGTTTAATTATTCTTTACTGGAATTCACTTGGATTGCTCTTTCCCCTTCTAAATATATTTACTAATTTTCTGTTACAAAAGGACACTTAGTTTCAGTAATGGGATTTCTTCACTGAATTCTAGATTAAGACATAATGTTAAAAATACACACACATGTGTACACACAAATATACAATATTAAGATAGTTAATAATATCTTAATATTCAATAGTTTAAACATAGGTATTAACTAATCCAAACAAATGTCAGAAAACTATTTTCTGCAATGATTAAAATATGTTGACTGATGCACAAGTGTAAAGAGACAAAATTTTTAGATAACAAATACATCTTATATGAAAGTTAACCATGCAAAGGTTCATGCAAAATATCTGGCTTCATAAACTTTCTCAAGTTTTTCCATTACAAAGTATTGTAATCCTTATCCTTCTTTCTTTATAAACCTTAACTGGACATGTAACTCTAACATTTAGCTTTAGCCTTACGTTTAATTTGGTTCCCAAACCAAAGCTCTTTTAAACCACAGTCAACTGGTTTTTCTTGTTTTTTAATCAGTGGAAAAATGATTTACATTTTTATGTTGGTTCCTGTCATACAAAAACATGAATCAGTGATAATTATATATATCTATATCCCTTCCCCCTTGAACCTCAGTGCCCTCCTCCCAACCCATCTAGGTCATCACAGATAGCCTGGCTGGGCTCCCTGTGTTATTTAGGAACTTCCTACTGACTATTTTACACATGATAATGTATATATTTTTGAGAACCATGTCATCTTCCCTTTGGACATGATTCTCAAAAGCTTGATATTTTGCCTCCCAGGGAATACTGGAGAGGTCTGGTGACATTTTTGGCTGTCCCACTAGGAGAGAGCCAGTGCTACTGGCATCCAGGAGGTCAAGACAGGGACGTTGTTAAGTCCTACAGTACACAGGACAGGCCCTGCCAAAAGAACTATCTGCCCAAACTCTCAATGGTGCTGCTTTCGAATGAGGGTATCAGCTCACTGCCTCCAAGCTGATCCACAGGTAGTTGGTAAACACTGTACACGTACAGCCACAGTCACAGAAGATTCGTGCTTGTTACCTCGTTTTGTCTTCCTCCTCAGAATAATTGAGTTGAGTAGCTGTTTTGAGAACCTCTAGCAATGGCTAGGGAGGGATGGATTCTCTCACTGTGTTTGGTCTTGAATTGAATTCCCCAGACTCACATGTTGAAGTTCTAACCCCGCAGCACCTCAGAATGTCACCTTATTTGGAAATAGGGTCATTGCAGATGTAATTAGTTCAGACGAGGTCATTAGGTTGGGCTCTAGTCCAGCATGACTGGCGTCCTTAGAAAAATGGGGAATGTTCCCAGACACAGGGAGAACACCATGTGCAAACGAAGGCAGGGGCCAGGGGTGATGTTCTGACAAGTCAAAGAAAGCCAAAAATTGCCACAATTCATCAGAAGCTTTGGTGCTTTGTTTCCTGTTGGATTAGGTTTCATTTAAGGAAGTATACTTAAAAGGCATGTCAAAGATGGAAACTTAGAGAAATAATTTATCTCATTATGTTTCTTATAAAGTTCCTTCCTCAGTCTTTTAAGCTATTGGGTTAGGAGTTGTTTTTGCTCAATACTGTCTTTATCTTATCTTCCATTTTTTACCCTTCAGCTTCTGCTTCAAAGGATGTTACTTCAACATCTCCTACTGAGACCAACAAACCCTTTCCCTCTTTTCCATTCTATATGCTTTTTCCGACTAAAAGAATGTCATTGTTTTTAGTATGCTAAAACCATACCATGCTTTTGACACTTCTTTTTGGAATCATGATATGACATGCTTGTGAATGCTCTGATTTCTAGCCAATGTCTTACCCACTTGTTTTCATTTATTGTTCATTTCAAATCCTGCCCCCCCCCCCCTTTTTTAATCTATGTAGGTAGAGTTTGATTTTTCCAATAGCCTAAAACATACTATTCACCTTCTACTTAACATTTCATATGAACATCATTACATTATTTTGAATTTTCTTTTCTTCTTGGACATATAATTCCAAACTGTTACTTTTAAAACCAATTTTAATATAATTTTTATTATATAAAAACATAGTAATATACAAAATGCAATGAAATACATATTAAAATGTGGATAATCAGGGGAATAGTGCCCATTTCCCTTTTCTGCCATTTTACAAATAAGGAAGCTAAACCAGAGTGTAGGTTTTGTGAGGTAGTTTTGTGTGTATGTGAGGTGTAGGAGTAGGAGAAAAGGAATTGGAAAAGATGGGAGTTTAAGATAAGCGATGAGGAAGGGAGAGTAGGAAGTCAGCTCCGTGCCTGAGAAAAGGTCACAAAGGAGGAAGTGAAAGCAACAGAGTTTGAAATCCCATTTCCATCACCAAGTCCTGTGCCTTTTCCCACTAGTCACGGCTCTGGAAATCCCTATCTATTACAGTTAAAGTAAGGGGAATTGTTTAGAGAAGGTTTGGATTTTCCCTAGCAGTGAGAAAAGTTGACAGTTTATAGAAACAGTTTGCCCATTCTTTTTTCAGGATTGGCATGGTTGGGTGTGGCCAGCACATGGCTCTAAGACTGACATGTCTAAATCTGTTTGTTTCTGATGCTTCAAAAAATCCTTAATAACTAAAAAAAGTTTCTTTATTTTTGCTTCAAGGAGGAACGCAAACATAACGACTCACAAAATTCTGTAGGGGTTTATGAAGCCTGCTGCAGTATAATTTACCCGTAACAATGCCAACCCTGAAATAAGCATTGCTTTCCTATATTTTGTTTGGAAAATTAGTAATTTTGTTTGTTGAAAATAGATATGAATCAAGGACAAGTGCTAATGATTAAGTAGAAATGATGAACCTAAATTTCAGACTCAAAAATTTGTGGAGTTTTTTTTGTTTGTTTGTTTTTATAGAACTCTGATTTTGTCACTTTACTGAAAATGAAGAGTATAATTAAGCTAATTAGCATTTTAAAATCTGATTGGAGCAGATGTTTTAACTCTCTTAAAGGAGCTATTACTCCAGATATTCCAGTTGTATGTTAATAATCAAATGTTATCAAAATATTTTCTCAAAGGAACTCTACTTAGTCACTGTTTCCAATATTTTCAGATTACTTTCCATATAAGAAGGTAATAAAATTATATATCTTGAAGCATTTCAAATCCAACTGTCCATCCCTAAATGGTAGACATCAGAAAGTTTTACATTATCAACTAAATCATAATAAAACACATATTTCTAGACATATATAGGTGCACTCAACTTTTTTGCAGATTTTTTCTGGGTGCTTAGAGAGATGTTACAGATGGTGGAAGCGAGACAATAAGCGCAAATTAATGAACTTAAATGGCTTATTGAGTTTCCATATCAAGAAAACTTATTGAAGACTATTATACCTTTTTCTTTAGTCCAGGAAAACGCATAAATATTTTCCACTTTCTGAGAAATTAGTGCAACTTATGGTGAATGTGGCACAACCATCAGATTTGTATAAACTGGTTTTCGTTGTCCAGAGGTGTGGACCATTAAATGGTGATGCATGTGGAAATTGTGAAAATGATCTTAGTAATCCAAAGGAAAAATCATGATTGCTCCACGATCTTTGAGCATTTTTGTCAAAAATGAAGGACTCCTTTATGTGGCTTATATAAATATATCGGGAAATGGAAAAAAACAGTAATACTAATATTTATTTAGTACACTGAAAATTAAAACACTATGACATTGAGAATTAAATGTTACATTTCTTTGCAAAGACTTATCCAGAGTATTTTGAATAGTACTTGCTTTTTCCTTCTCATCCTAGAACTTAAATTTTTTAAAAATGATGTATAGTTGATTTACAATGTTGTGCTGGTTTCAGGTGTACAGCACAGGAATTCAGTTATACATATATATCCTTTTTCAGATTCTTTCCCCATTTAAGTTATTACCAAATACTGAGTAGAGTTCCGTGTGGTACGTGGTAGACCTTCTTTGGTTATCTATTTTGTTTATAGTGGTATATATATGCCAGTTCCGGAGAAGGCAGTGGCACCCCACTCCAGTACTCTTGCCTGGAAAATCCCATGGACAGAGGAGCCTGGTGGGCTGCAGTCCATGGGGTCGCTAGTCGGACACGACTGAGCATCTTCACTTTCACTTTTCACTTTCATGCACTGGAGAAGGAAATGGCAACCCACTCCAGTGTTCTTGCCTGGAGGATCCCAGGGATGGGCGGAGCCTGGTGGGCTGCTATCTCTGGGGTCACACAGAGTTGGACACGACTGAAGCAACTTAGCAGCAGCAGCAGCATACGCCAATTCCAACTTCTTATAACTTATGGTATGGAGACAGCAACTTGGTGACGTGTCGTGTCTTTTCTAAGTATGGATCAGCTTCCAAGATTTTCTCTTCAGTGCTTTCAGTGTCATAAAATACCCGCTAGAATCCCCTTCATGGGAATCTTTCTGCCGGTGTCACGTCTCTTTGTCACAGCCACTTTCCCCTTTAGCATCACTAAGGTCACCTCCACCAAGTTCTTTTGTTGCATGGCTGGAGTCTCTGAAACAACAGAGGTGTCAACAGTCCCATGTCAACATCCTCATCGTCTAATCACCGCCAAATTCATCTCCAGTCTTAGCACTTTCTATGCTTACATTTGTTGGGCACTTTCCTCTTTTGACTGTCCACTTGTGTAAAATGGGAGATGAGGAGGCAACACAGCCACGCAGGTTCCTGACTTTGCTTGACTGAGTAACAGATGTGAGGAGCCGCTCACCAACAGGCCTGGAAAAGAACAAAGAGATTGGTCACTGACCAAGGTGTGCATCGATTTAGTGATGCTGGAAAATCCCATGGACAGAGGAGCCTGGTGGGCTACAGTTCATGGAGCTGCAAAGAGTTGGACACAACTGAGCATTTGAACACACACATGACTGAAAGGACTAGTGCCGAAGAGTTTACTTTATGCAATTATTCACATTTACTACATCATGGTAACTAAAATTTGAACTATGGGGTTGGAAGACTGTTGTTTAAACCACAGTAATTTAAAATTTGTGTATATCATTACTGTAAAATAAGGACTGCCTATATTAACCAAGCAGTACAAAGTATAGAAAGAATTCTATACTTTGTGAGAATTCTTTCTATACTTTGTGAGAAAACACAAATTTTAGTAATATATCAGATATATATAGGTATAAATCAGAGAAGGCAATGGCACCCCACTCCAGTCCTCTTGCCTGGAAAATCCCATGGATGGAGGAGCCTGGTGGGCTGCAGTCCATGGGGTTGCCAAGAGTCGGACACGACTGAGCGACTTCCCTTTCACTTTTCACTTTCATGCATTGGAGAAAGAAATGGCAACCCACTCCAGTGTTCTCGCCTGGAGGATCCCAGGGATGGGGGAGCCTGGCGGGCTGCCATCTATGGGGTCGCACAGTCAGACACGACTGAAGGGACTTAGCAGCAGCAGCAGCAGCATAGGTATAATAGGCAGAAATACATAGTAGCAGTTCAGTTCAGTTCAGTCATTCAGTCGTGTCCGACTCTACGACCCCATGAATCGCAGCATGCCAGGCCTCCCTGTCCATCACCAGCTCCGAAGTTCACTCAAACTCACGTCCATCGAGTCAATGATGCCATCCAGCCATCTCATCATATATACATATATATATATTCATATATTAAAAAATAAGGAGAAGTAGTTTATCCTCAGAATTCTGTTTTATGTGTTTTATTTTAGGGGGAGGGTTATTCAAACTCAAGTTTGAAGCATATACGAATGTCTGTGTCCTAGGGATTTTTATTCCCATAGGAACTGGCAGATTCCTGACTGTTCAGGCATGGACCAGTGCTTTACTTGAGAAATTCTAAAGCTAGAGGATGCTTTGTAGTAGAAACTGATGAATTATGGCTCAGTAATCGGCTTGTTCACCTTGTTGGAACTTTTGGGTACTTTTGTGTGTAAGAATATTACTCAGTATTGTTATCAACCTGACTTACTCTGTTCACTCCAAAAAAAAAATGTCCTGTTTCCAAACAGACTCCTGGCATTTGTCCTTTCCTCTTCTGGCCTTGTTTTCCAACAAATCTATTTTATCTTATCTATTCCACTACAGTATCTAGAGATACAGTTGAGGTAAGCATAAAGTCACTTTTGTGTTTTTGGCCGGGGGCTTATGGGGTCTTAGTTAACCAGACCAGGAATTGAACCCAGGTCCTTGGCAGGGAGACTATGATCTTGGTTAAGACTTGGAGTCCTAGGAGTTCTCGCCATGTTACTTTTTGTGGAAGGATTTTCAGGACACTGTGTAAGTTTCTGTATTTCCATGGAAAAGGGGAAGTGCAGAGGAGGGGAGTGGAAGGAGCAGAGGCTGGGGGACCTATGGGACTTCCCTGGGTGCCCAGTGGTTAAGACTTTGCCTTTCATTGCAGGCAGTGTGCATTCGATCCCTCGTTGGGAAGCTAAAGCCCCACACACCTCATGGCCCCCAAACATAAAACAGAACCACTATTGTAACAAATTCAATGAAGACTTTAAAAATGGTCCACATTAAAAAATCTTAAAAAAAAAAAAAAAAGAAGAAGAAGCAGCTGTGGAACCCTGCCAAACACTTGACTTGGGTGTGAACTCCATAGACTGTGATCTTGAGCAACTTGGTTCCTCTGTCCAATCCCATTTTCTTGGTCCTATTGGATGAGTCTCTTCCCTTTTAACACCTGCCACAGACTTCACTCGTGATGAAGGGCTATGAAGGCTCAAGAACTGGCTCACATGACTTGATGCCAGCTGCCAAGAGGATTCAGTCTTTTTAAGAAACACAGGAAGCTGAAGCAGTGTTGAGGGCAAAAGGATTCTGCCATAATTAGTCCTGTGTGCAAAGGTTTTGGAAAAGAAAGTGGTGGCAGAACTCCTGTATATTTTTGGACCCTGGACTAGAGACTCTGCTAATATCTAAAATTAGTTGAAATTAGCTGGAATTTTAAGTACTCTGAAATGAGGTAAAATCCTCATGGCAAAAAGTCAAATGGCTCCACCAGTTGACTGGATCCTTCTGCCAGAAGTTTATTCCTGGCTAGTGAGGTGTGGCTACTGAAGGCTGGAGGGTCCTGAGTACAGTGACTCTTGTCTGTTATGGGAAGAATTTACCAAGATGTGTGGGGCAGGCAGCAAAATATATCTAGTACTTCTTGGTTTATATTTTTCCTAAGGTGACTCTTTTGAGACAATAGCAGTTATGGGATATGGGCCATTTGATGTATTTGTTTAATCAGATTTAATGCAAAATTATACTCACGTTCTTCCATGTGGCCCACAGAAATAGTGCCTGGTTCTCGTTTCAGGGCACTGTTGTTTTAATTCTAAGTCATATCCGACTCTTTGGCAACTCAATGGACTCAATGGCAACTCAGTGGAGCCCTCCAGGCTCCTCTGTCCATTGGATTTCCCAGGCAAGAATACTGGAGTGGGTTACCATTTCTTTCCCCAGGGGATCTTCCCAACCCAAGAATTAACAGCTGCATCTCCTTCATTGGCAGGTGGATTCTTTACCCCTGAGCTACTAGGAAAGCCCATTTCAATGCATGCTCCTGTCCGAAGCTATTTGTTTTGTGTTTAGGAAAAATTAACTTCTAATTAATGTTCTTCTTGCTGTTCCCTTGCTAACTCACTCTAAGAATAAAATACTACTATTGGGAGGAGGGAAGGTGATAAGAATGAATTAAAAGCAAGTTCTTTGCGTCTTGCTTTTTTCCAGAATTTTGTTTGGATTGTCCTTACCTCCCTCAGACATGGACTACTTCACCAAATTGAACAATTTACCATAGCTGACCTAGGTAGGACCTAGAGGAGGAAGTGGGCATTAGTAAAGACTGAGGTGCTACAAGTCTGAGGCAAATGCTCTGGCACTCTCCCCTCCCCAATATATTCTTCTCTCTCTTTTCCTATCTTTCCTTTCTCCATCTTCTCTCCTGTCATTTAATTTTTTTTTTACACCGAAAAATATTTTTGATTTTATTATAGTTGATTTACAATGTTGTATTAGTTTCAGGTGTACAGCAAAGTGATTCTATTATACAAATACGTATATTCATTTCTTTCTCATATAGGTTGTCATGGAATATAGAGTTTCCTGAGCTATACAGTCCAACCTTATAGGTTATCTATCTTATATACAGTAGTGTTTTTGTATTGGTTTTTAAATTGGCCACAAGGCATCATGTGGTCTGGGCTGCCATTCCCTGGCCCACCTCACAGCTTTCTGCATTTCAAAAGTGAGATTTCTCTCTTATTAATTCTGAGATGATACAAAGGACTGTCTTCACCTAATCACTGAGCTTCCGTTCTCTTGTCTCTAATACCAGCTACAGATCTTCCTTGACTTAAGGTGGGGTTATGTCCCAATAAACCCATCATAAGTTGAAAATATCATCAAGTGCATTAAACAGCACCTAATTTAGCATAGGAGCTTAGCCTTACCCTCCTTAAATGGGCCCAGAACACTAACATTGTAAATGTTAGTTAGCCTACAATGGGACAAAATCCTCTAACACAAACCCACAATAACACAATTTTATAGTTTTACTATAAAATGTTGAATACCTCATGTAGTTCATTGAATACAGTACTGAGAGTGAGTAACCAAATGGTTGTCTGGGTGCAGAATGGTGGTAAGTATGTCGGTAGTTTCCCCTTGTGATCGTGCGGTGGACTGGAAGCTGAGACTGCCTCTGCCAGCATCTTGAGAAGGTATCGTAGTATTTTACCGTGTGACACTGGACCACGGAACGCTCAACATTCATAATTTTCAGTATGGTTTCCTACTGAATGCGTATCGCTTTCACACCATCAATAAAGTTGAAAAATACCCGTTGAATCATCTTCTGTACCTGCTATTTCTTTCTCGCCCATTCCTAGCATCTGTTTCAATGTTCAAGGGCACATTTATGCTTTAATACTGCAGAGAACTTGGGACCAGCTAAAAGGAGTTGAACCCTACATTGCTTGGTTCTTTTACGCAGATTTAAGTCATGAAACAATCCTTTCTAGATACATCTATCATCACTCTAGCTCTTGCCATTTCTCCCCAGACCTTTTGATTGATGTCTTCAAAGCACAAAGGTCAGTGGTACTTTGAATGGGCCGCCCATTTTCCACTGTTCTGGCCTCAGGTTGAGCCATTGCCTTTGGTCTAGTTTTGGTTTATGGAAAATCTTTATTCTTTCTGTTTTAAATCCTAGATTTATCCATCCTATGACTTTTGGTTGAGATGCTTTTCCTTTCCTTTGGGATTTTTTTCTTTTCTTGACCCTTTCTTCATCATCCTTGCTGAAGTTGTCTAGTATCTGACTGATTCTTTTTTTTTTTTTCCCTTCCAATTTTCCTTCAAGCTATTGTTCTCACAGATAATTTAGAAGTCTGAAGAACTCTGGGTCAAGATGTCCTAGATTGCTGTGTTCTTATCTCAGTGCCTTTTGGTAGAATTTGCCCCAGTTCTGACATTTTAAATAAACACAGTTTGAATTTTAACAAAACTCATTTTTAAGTCCCTCCTGTCTGCCTCTCTTCCCCATTATAGTATACTAGTTCTGTCATTTTAGAGCCTCTTTTTCTGTCTAGCTTCTTAAGAATTCACTAGTGGACATTTTCGCTGCCTCAGAAGGCCAAGTTAGTTGATTTGGGAAAATGATAGATTCTAGGCGTGCCTGGCCTTTACATTCCGTCTTCTACAAAGGATATGTTTGGCATTATTTCTTTTCCATATATTTAGAAAATCATTCTCTGCTGTTGAGTCTTTGGTAGTTGAGATTCTTCATATACATTTTTTTGTTTGTTTGATTGCACCTCATGGTGTATGGAACCTTAGTTTCCAACCGGGGATTGAACCTGAGCCCCCTGCATTGGAAGCACAGAGTCTTTAGAGAGGTCCCCACACACATTTTATAATCTTACCATTTCATGAAGAAACCTAGACAAGATAAATCCTGGGCTCAGTGCTAATAATGTTCAGATGGACATTTGTAATCTGTTTTACAAAACAAATATGTATTCCTTTCACTTTAGAATAACTAGTAAAATAAGCAATTTACTGTGTATGTTGTTCTTCTATTGTGAAGCAAACTTTCTTATGCGAATATGAATTTAATGACAGTAAATATCTTATGAGATGATTATATATGCATCTTTCATTACATTGTGTATTCTTTCTAGGACATGGAACAGTTATTCATCTTTATTACTCACAAAGTGTCTGAAATAAATGTGGTCCTCATCAAATACTTGAATAACTGAAGCTATCAGTGACAAAATTTTTAAGGTTCAAATTTGTAATTAATGTTCTTGTTAAACATCTTTGTCTGTGGAAGTTCTGATAAAACTATTTAAAGGTATACATCATATAACTTAGGAAACCATGGCTTAGTAGAAGTGGCCTTGGATTCAAAGGACAAAGCTCAGTGAAAACTCAGTCCTGCTATTTCGTCGAACTTTCTAACCTCAGCTTCCTCAAATGTTACACAAGGAATAATACACCTGAAAGTGAGTTAGTGGGAAAAATAAACGAGATAAAGTGTTTTTCACTGTGTCGACAGGCATGAAATAAATACTTTAAAAAATACTAAAAGCTTCTCTCTGATTTCCATTATCCATTCTTTAAGATGTAAGGATGAAGATTTATAGATATTTCATTCTTCTCAGGAAAACTATTAAATTCTACCTTTAAAAAAAAAAATCTGTCTTTTAACTTTTGAAGGTGAGTGCAACGGAAGGAATTTTTTTTTTTCTTAGCATCGTATGATCTGAAGGACTTTTGCTTCTGGGGATATTAGAACAAGGTATTAGAGGATGTTCTTGCCTGCAGAATCCCAGGGACGGGGGAGCCTGGTAGGCTGCTGTCTATGGGGTCGCACAGAGTTGAACACGACTGAAGCGACTTAGCAGCAGCCAAGACAGAAAACAGCTAGGAAACTTAATACAAAACCGTTGTTGTTCAGTCACTCAGTCGAGTCCGACTCTTTGCAAACCCGTGAACTGAAACACGCCAGGCTTCCCTGTCTTTCACCATCTCCCAGAGTTTGCTCAAACTCATGTCCATTGAGACAGGATGACGCCCAACCATCTCACCCTCTGTTGCCCCCTCCCCCTTGCTGAAACGGAAGATGGACTTCCCTGGTGACTCAGAGGTAAAGAATCTGTCTGCAGTGCAGGAGACGTGGGTTCAATCCCTGGGTCGGGAGCATCCCCTGGAGAAAGAAATGGTAACCCACTCCAGTATCCTTGCCTGGAGAATTCCTTGGACAGAGGAGCCTGGCAGGTTACAGTCCATGGGGTTGCAAAAGAGTCAGACGTGACTGAGCAACTAAACAATGATGACAAAATGAAAGATACTACACTCTGTTCATAGGGAAAAGCCAGCCTGAGAAAGATGCAACATAAAGCAACCATTGACCAAAATTGTGGAGAGTCATCGGGACCCAATCACTCCTCATCTTGAACATTCTCATTATGAACAGTAACTCTCCTATTTGGCTGAAGTCCATTTGACTTGGATTTATTCCATTTGTATCCAGAATCTTTGTTTTCTTTACCCACCAAGGTTTAGCTGGATTTTATTAAATTTATGATCCTGAGGCACTGGAATGCAACACACGTATTATGATAAGATCCCTTAATCCTGCGAATTTCAACAAACCCAATTAACCTTTAATCTATTGAGAGATCCTAACACTAGCGTTTCTTTTCCATGAAAGGTAAGTAGAAATTTTATGCTGACAGCTAGAACAATTTTTAATTTAGGCCGTTAGAAAATCAAATGCCATTTCTGTTTTTAATAATAATTAGAGCCGACTCAAATCATTGAACTTTGGGTTCCCCTCCTTCCCTCATATATAATTTGTTATTTTTTCCCAAACTACCATTTGTCTGAGAAAATGTAAGCTCTAAATAGAATCATTTCCTCCTCACGATACCTTCTTTCTGTCTGGTGTTGTTAAAATTCTGCACTTTACACAGAAAAGGGAACTGTTAGTCTGAATTCTTGGTATTGTTTAGAGCTCTGTTTTAGCCTCATGTTAACATGGAAACATTTGCTTTAAGAATATTAAAAAACATCTCTAGGACAATTACAGTTTTCATTATCTCATGAACCTCTGAACCTTGTGTGAAATCTTTGCCATCATTTAAAAAGGTTGTTTGTTTACATTTTTGAACGTTTGTGCTCATTCTCAACTAGAGTCAATGACTGAGGTAATGGTCACACTTCAGGATGCTAACAACAGGAAAAAGAAGTTATCAGTTATTTGGTTCTTCAGATCAAAGAGCCTGGAAATGTCAGTGTTATTCATGTCCCTGATGGTTCCCTCCAGGTGGAGAGATACCCACTGCTGTGCCAGCCCTTGCCTCTCCTCCAGCCCATAGCATTCATCTGATGGTAAGTGTGGCATGTGGAACGGGCATACCCTTATCCTTTTTCTGTGCTCTTGCCCTTGGTCCAGTTCCTCTAGGACTCACGTGCTCTTTATTATCTTAGCCACCTAGGATGCTAACGGTAAAGTCCCTACTCCCTAAGGATCTCAGTCTTGCTTTAATTCTGCCTGTCACCATTAACCTCTCTTTATAAGCCTCAGGTGGCTATTTTATTCCTCAAACTCCTTAAAACTGTTTTTTATATAAATTTTTTGATTAGAATATAATTGCTTTACCGTGTTGTGTTAGTTTCTGCTGTACAAGGAAGTGAATCAGCCATCTGAATACATATATCCCCTTCCTCTTGAACCTCCCTTCCGTGCCCCCCCATTCCCCACCCCCACCCCCCCCCCCCCCCCCCCCCCGTCCCGAGTCATCACAGAGCCCCGAGGTGAGCTCTCTGTGTTACACTGCAGGTTCCCACTAGCTATCTCTTTTACATATGGGAGAGCTTATATGTCAATCTTAATATCCCCATCTGTCCCACCTTTCCCTTCCCCCACACCCTGCCCCTACCCACCCTCCAACCCGTGTCCACAAGTCCATTATCAATGTCTGTGTCTCTATTCCTGCCCTGGAAATAGGTTCATATTTTTCTAGATTTTTTCTAGATTCCACATATGTGTTAATATATGATATTTGTCTGACTTCCTTTGCTCTGTGTGACAGACTCTGATCTCACTAAGAATGTCCTTATATGCTGTAGGATCTTTTAAAGGAAATAGACATCTCTTTCTGACCTATTTTGTATGGTTTAAGGTAATACTGAAAACAACAAGAACAAACATCTGTGACACAATCAACAGCAGTAATGTATAGTGAAATCTCATTTTCAAACTTCTCCCCCATTTACTCTCTGTGCAAAGATGTATCTGGAAATGCGGTTTTTGTAGACATGGAGAACTGTGTCCTGGATACAACCGTCTTACAGCTCCTTTCATCCTAAGGGAAAGGAGCTGGCAATCCTGACTGTCAAGCCATTAGAGAATAGAAGGAAGTCATTTTATGAGCAGAGTCTACTAGAATCCTGCTGAGAAGGTGGTAAATTTGCATTGATGAAAGTCAGAATAGAAACGATGGAGTCTGATGGGCTAACTCATGGAATCGAGTACATGAAGCTAGTTGTTTAGAGGTGATGGAGGAAGAAATGTTGTAACATCTTTTTATGTACTTTGTTGCTCTAAATGTTGAAATATTTTTGGGGTGAAGAAACTCACTCTCAGACTGTGCCTGTCACTCTATAAAGTACATTGGAAGGAAGGGATACAGTTGGCATTGAGTTTTCCCCCTATTTTTATTATATTGCCCTTACAGTGTCATTATGTAAGGTGCTTTGGGCTCTAAACAGAATTGTGTGTATAAAGGAACCAAATGAATCAAATCAGTGTCGCAACATTTTTTGATTTAGTGGTCAGGATTAGAAAGGGTAAATAATGCATTGCTAGAACTATCCCTAGCTGACTCATTTGAAAAGACCCTGATGCTGGGAAAGATAGAGGGCAGGAGGAGAAGGGGACGACAGAGGATGAGATGGCTGGATGGCATCACCGACTCAATGAACATGAGTTTGAGCAAACTCCGGGAGTTGGTGATGGACAGGAAGGCCTGGCGTGCTGCGGTTCATGGGGTCACAAAAAGTTGGACACGACTGAGCGACTGAACTGAACTGATAACCATCCCTTACTTTTTAAAAAAAGTTTAAAAAAAAAGGCAGTCAATCTCATGTCTTATCTTATTTTATTTATTTTTGACTGTGCTGAGTCTTGGTGGCTGCGTGGGCAGAGAGTGGGGGCCACTCTCTAGCTGCGGTGCGGGAGCCTCTCCTGCAGAGGTTTCTCTTGTTGGGGGTATGGGCTTCAGTAGTCGTGGCGCATGAGCTCAGTAGTTGTGGTTCATGGGCTCTAGAGCACAGGCTCAGTAGCTGTGGCGCCCAGGCTGAGTTGCTCTGTGGCAGGTGACATCTTCCTGGATCAGGGATCGAAGCTGTGTCTCTTGCAATGGCAAGTGAATTCTTTGCCACTGAGCCACCAGGGAAGCCCTCTCCCACTTTTAAAATGGAGAAAGAGAGCAGAAAATGTGAAAACACTTGGAAAGCAAGTTCAGACATTCTGCAGACTGTGAAAAAGCACATGTTTACCACCCAGACCCTGTCCGGTGAAGTCTTCCCACTAGCATCGTCTAGAGATTCTTGCCAAAGAGGAAGTAGTTGGAGCTCTGGGCAGCTCTTGCTGCCAGGTGTAATGGATATGCCAAGACTCAGGATCCCTGGCAAGCCCACTGTGTATCCTTGAGCAAAAATTTCCTTCTTATCAACCCTGATGGAAGGACAACTGTGTGACTCTAATGATTCTCACCTCCATTCTAATGGGATAAAGCTGGTTAGATTTGGGGAAAGTAACCGACTCAAGGGCAGTCTGTCTAAGACCAGCCAGAGTACTGCTATGTGTGTGGTCTATTTTAAGGGGAAAAAAAATGCAATCTGTTTCTCTGTTTCAGGAATTTGAACCAAGTTTTAGTTGGCAGTGTTTGAGCTTGGAAATTGGGACGTGTAGCTATGATGGGCAGATGCTGTGAATGCTCAAAAGAAGCATGGTGATAGAGGTGGAATGGATACACAAATAAAAGCAGGAAATGGTACCTGCTTTTGACACCGTGAGCAGAGGGAGGGCTGGGAGAGGATGCTGCAGGAGTCCAGGTCTTAGCATCAGCTGGGTCACTGATGACTTGTTAGCAATGTGCTCGTGCCTGTCTGTGGTCTCCTTTCCATAAATCCTCATTTTTTTGAACTTAGTTGAGTGGGTCTCTGTTTCCTGAATCCAAAACCACCAAATTGTATTTTCAATACAAAATGAAATAACACATGTGTATCGTTAAATTTTCCCCACAGACTCCCCCGGTTTAGCTTTAGTGGCAAAATGTGTGCTTCCTTTTATGCATACATGTGCAAGACCACAACAGTGATGCTCTTATTCAACACCCATTTTTCCATGTTTTAAAAATAGAAATGTCTTTGGTGATTCAGACTCTGAAGGAAGTTTAGGTTGGAACATGTGTTCAGAGGCTGTCACAGCAAAGCATCTGTTGTGTTTCTTTCGGCCATAAAGTAGAGTGTGGTATTTTTTCAAAAATGAAAATTCATTTTCAAAATTTTTCCGTAATTGAATTTAATCTGAACTCTTACTATACCTAATGTGAGAAAACGGAATCTGGTCAATGATGTAGACTCACTCACTTGAGTGTTCTCTCTATCGTTTCAGGTATTGCGTGCTTGTGGGTATTTATGGCTTGTGGGGCACTGGGGTTCTGCTACTGTGTGTATTCTTTCCCGTGTAACATGTCTTGTGCGGACTTCTGCCACTGATGTTCATTCTCGTGCCCACCAAGAGGTCCCTGCACCTGTTTTAGTCTCCTTACAGATAGCTGAGTGCTTCTCAAACTGCTTATAGTGAAGGATAATTTTTCTCCCTAATTTTTTGTTAATGAATCCCAATATACAGTTTACATAATGTGTATCTCAGTACATGATTTAAAACTACAAATCAGTCTATACCATCTTCAAAAAGAAGTCCATTGATCACCCGTTTGGATGTTGTAATAACTTCAGGTTGCTATGGAAATTTCTAAGAGCTTACTCTCAGTTTTCGTATGTATTGATATTTCATCACGGACACTTAATAACCAGTTCATGGACTGTGGAATAAAATTCATATTTTATGGCAAGATAAGAAAAATTTAAACACACAAAATTTTCTCTCCCTTTTGGCCTTTCCTCTGCATTGTGCATCAACAATCTGCATCCACCAAACCATCCGTGTGGGCAGAAATACCTGCTCAACCATGAAGAGCAATTCTCCTAGCATTGATAAGACAACCCCTTAAAGATAACATTCCTTCTTGATCTCATAAGGGATCATGATGGTGCTTCGATCTGGACTGTGTCAACTGTCCATAATACATCACTTAATGTATAGACTTCTGTCTCAAAAACTTTCATAACCGTGTTTTGGCTTCAACTGGGCAGAACAGTTCTTGGAATTTTCTGAGATGCTCTTCCTGGGTTATAATCCTCAAATTTCATTTGAGTAAAATTTTCCACTTCATTCATAGATAGACCATTGATTAATCTCATTGACAGGATCACCATCCATCTGTGGACCACGCTTTAAGTAGCAATGGTGGAGATCATTCTTTTCTGTGGGTCCCGTTGTTGGGACCTTGAGATACGCTACAAGCCATCAGCTCACTCAGGTACCTTGTGCGTGCCTCTTGAGAGCATAGGCACCTTTAGGATACTCTCCTGTATCATTCCTGTGAGAGACGTGGTGTTCCTACTCAAGTGCTCTGTGCATGACCACTCACCATTCATGTGATGGTGGCATGGAGATTCTCCCCTGGAGCCTTGTCTCTGCTGTAGGTTTCATCAGAAAGGAAAACATAGGGTCACCACCCCCCAACCCCTCTGCTCTTGGAGGTCCAACTGTAGGCTAATACCCACCTAGTTTGAATTCTGGGAAGGTTGGGGACACCTGACCCTTATCAGGGACTTACCAGCACTTAATGTTTCTTTATCTCCTCCTTTCTTAAATTCTTTCCTATCTTCGATTAGGCAACCCCTATCTACTATTTTGAGAGTGGAGGTAAGAATAAATTCATGTTTCATCCCTTTTATTTTTAGTCTTTAGTTTATAGAATACATTTTATACCTTTACTTTTTTAAGACTTAATTTTGTAAAACTAAAAGACATTCAAAAACATCTTTTATTTTACCGCTGTAGACCTCCTCTTTGAAACAGCCTTTTCCTTGCTGTAAATTCAAGTGTTCTGAATCCAAGACTTTCCCTCTGTTTCTTTGTATTCAGCTATGTTGGGTCTCGGCCAAAGCATTGGAGTCACTTGAATAGGGAGTGATGAGAAACTTTGGTTAATGTTACAAAAATAGCCCTACTGCCATGAGAAAACATACAGCCTTGAAGATGTTATAGTTATATGGAAATCCACCTTTAGCAGTCATTTCCTATTTCTCACTTCTCGAATATTTAGACTATGTAATCAGAGGTTTCAGGAACGTGTGACCGCTATTGAGGACCTGAGGCGGATTATCCTTGTAAAGCATCTGCTTCATGGGGCCTCGCTGGATAGTCCTGCCTGCCACATCTTTGGGTCTGCACATTCATGCCAGGTCATGCTTCCCTGAGGCTGCTCCCAGCTAATGACTAAGCAAAGTGGAGGTTCTAGAACAAGAGATTCCTGCAATAGCAGAGTCCTCCATCAGTCAGCTCTGGCTTGGAGAGTCCCCATTAGCCCGGTTGAGGCCCTCTTATAGCTGTGCAGCAGCCAGAAGGTCTTCCCACCTAGTCCTTCCTTCTGTTTCTCCTTTATCAGGTGTGAACCTGCTGCCCCCTGCTGCCATTGACATTTGATTATCCTCCCTGACTCCTCCTGATCTCACCACCTTTATCCTCTACGGGTTTTTCCATAAATACATTTCTTGAGCTTGTAATCGTGTCATGATGCAGATTTCTCAGAGGGCACTGCCTGACACAGATTGGTAGCTTTTGGTTAACCCAGCTTAACCACTGGGTCAAGGCACAGAATCTTGGTCTTCCAATAAAAGGTCTTGGGAAAAGTCAAGATGTAAAGGCAATGGCAACCCACTCCAGTACTCTTGCCTGGAAAATCCCATGGGCGGAGGAGCCTGGTGGGCTGCAGTTCATTGGGTCACTAAGAGTCGGACACGACTGAGCGACTTTATTTTACTTTTACTTTTCACTTTCATGCATTGGAGAAGGAAATGGAACCCACTTCAGAGTTCTTGCCTGGAGAATCCCAGGGACGGGGGAGCCTGGTGGGCTGCCATCTCTGGGGTCGCACAGAGGCAGACACAACTGAAGTGACTTAGCAGCAGCAGCAAACCAAGAAATAAGTTGTGCTTTACTGATTCACATGAGTCTGGGTTTCTTAGAGCTGAGTGGGTTCTAAGGGGCTGCCTGGGGCTGCTAGACTCTGTAGAGAGTTGAAAATCATGGTATGCACTACTGTTGGTACAGGTGGAACTGATGTGCAAAGAAAATGTGAAGAGAATTCATGCCCTGTTCCTAACCCACCTTAGGCTGTAATGTGTTGTCCGGTACTCTGAAGGAATAAGGACTCTGAGTCCTGACTGTTCCAGTGTGCCCATCATAGCGTGATCAAGCGACATTGGCCCTTGAATGGAAACGTGTGCCTAGCAATGAACCTGAAATGTTGCTTCTCTTCTCATGTGATGGGCAAAGGAGAGAATTTGTGTGACATGCAATACATGTTACTGAGTGTCAACTTTTGAACATCCTGGGATTATTGCAAATAAATTACAGAATATTGGGGGTATCTGATAATCTCTGTATAGTAAGGTATAATATATAAGGGGTCATACCACCCCATTCTTGAGGATGGGAATTTCTCATTCCTGTGAGAAATGTCACTAATTTAATTTGATTGGATTTAAGCTTCATGACCACTAAAATGTATGTTTTTGCAGGTGAAGAGCTATAAGAGGCATTTAGATGCATAGATTTTTTAAATAGGTCTTCATCTGTAAAAATATACATTCTAGTGGTCATGAAGCTTAAACCCAATCAAATTAAATTAGTGACATTTCTCAAGAGCACGCATGCATCTAAAAGCCTTTCCTCTTTAATTTTGGAGTGCCTAGAGCTCGTTATAGCCAGGGAGGGTGATTCAAGACACGGACCGATTATTTTGGCAGCTTGGTGCTGAGGGAAGGACCTCCTCTGCCAGAATGATCACTGGTTGGAATCAGGAGACTCCCAAATTGTTTTGCTGTGCCAAGAAACATCATCTGGAGAGCTGTGGACCCTATAATACAGCTTAGATATAAGGAAAGCAGGTTTCTCTCATGCCCTGATTAGCCAATGTAAGATGATAGACTCAGAATCCAAGGAAAGGGTTTATTCTAGCAGAAGCCACAGCTAATAGCAGCTCTCATCTTGGGAAAATGTAGTGGCACCTTTGAGAATTGAACAAGTACGGCAGAGATTCCATCTCCTTCCTGCTATCCCTCCTCTACTCCTTCTCTCTCCTTTTCTTTTTTTCTTTTTTTTTTTTTTTGGGAATAAACTAATCATAACAGGGTGGGAAGACTGTCTCTGCTGTTTATGATTGATGTGGCCTTGGACACAAGATGTAATGCACATGTTTCAGTACCTTCTCCTTAGCGCTGATAATAAAATATGTTTGCAAGGTCAGTGTGGGCATACTTGAGAAAATATCTTTTTAGTGGGACACTGTGAGCTTGGCCTATGGTAATTTAAGTTTATATGATACTAGATTGTACTCTATGATGACTGGGTTTTTAGAAATAAAGGTTGTTTTTTTTTTTTTTTTTTTTGGTGTGCTGTGGTTTGTGTGCTCTGAGCAGAGAGCCGGTGTAAGTCTTAACAGATGACTCCAGGGAAGTTACTCTCTGCAGAAGTCCTGGGCCAGTGGACACTGGCTTCATACTATGAGAACCTCTAACAAGTTCATTGTTCCGCTGGAGTATGACGGAAGTCTTTAAG
This sequence comes from Budorcas taxicolor, assembly GCF_023091745.1. NCBI lineage: Eukaryota > Metazoa > Chordata > Mammalia > Artiodactyla > Bovidae > Budorcas > Budorcas taxicolor. The sequence continues at coordinate 16,842,504 of NC_068926.1, read as the reverse complement.
GGTCCATGGCTTTGTAAAAGCCTAAGAGGGTAGGAAAAAAGGGTCTCAAATGCTTTAAGCTATTCAGTGGCAGAGTTCATTCTTTTTGGGGGATTGATATTCTATTAGCCAGGCCCTCCTGCCTCTGTGGCAGTGTTCTCAATGTCTTCTTCATGTCTGTGAGACATTGTGAATCATCCTAGTATTGGCCTCTAAGTCACAGGAACCATGTAAAATGACTGGCTCTGAGTCACAAACCTAGTGACCTTGATTCTGATCTCCTACTTGCTTTGTCCTGTGATGTTGATTTCTTTAGCATGCTGGTGAGGAAACTGGGGTCCAGCCAGAGGTCTTACAGCTTCTAAACGGAGGTGCCTGTTTGAAGCCAGGTCTATTGACTTGAATTTTGGTGAACTCCCCAAAGTCTGGATTGTTGCTTTCCCTTCTGATACTTGGTCTTCCAGAATCTTTTTTGTGTCCTTACATCCTGATGCTCTATTTTAATCCTCATTCTCATTCTTGAGGTATACCGTGCTGACCATGCTTTGTCCTTGAATCTTGCTAGCCTTTTAAGACTGGCTTTTAGCTTTCCTGCTAGAGTCTATTACACTGTTACCAGAATCTGCTGTGCCTGAAGCCCTCTATCATCCAGCTGCCCATGTTCTAAGGCAGGGGTCCTCAACTTCAAGTATCTAATGCCTGATGATCTGAGATGGAGCTGATGTAAAAATAAGAGAAATAAAATGCACAATAAATGTAATGCTCTTGAATCATCCCCAAACCACCCTCCCAACCCCCAGTGCGTGAAAAAATTGTCTTCCACAAAATTGGTCCCTGGTGCCAAAAAGGTTGGGAATTGCTGTTCCAAGGCTTTCTAGATCTGTAGCCAGTGCAACTTTTGGAAATTTTTTTCATAGGTCCAACACTCAATTTCTTTTGACAACACATCTCTCAATTTCTTTTGACAACACATTATAATTTTGATTAATGTGAACTTTTAGAAATTGTGACATATTAACATTTGCCGTGGGCTTCCCTGGTGGCTCAGTGGTAAAGAATCTGCCTGCCAAGGCAGGAGCGTTCGATCCCTGATATGGGAAGATCCCACATGCCGTGGAGCAACTAAGCTTGTGTGCCACAACTATTGAGCCTGTGCCCAGAGACTGGCAGAGAAGCCACCACAATGAGAAGAGTTGCACAATGCAACGAAGAGTTAGCCCCATGTTCACTACAGCTAGAGAAACGTCTTCACAGCAACAGAGGTCCAGCATAGCCACAAATAATAAATAAAAATTAACATTTGCCACAAGTCCAAAATTAGAGAGAAATAATGTCAAGTTTAAATAAAGGCAAGAGAATCTAAAATTTATTTATAGAATTTGGATTTATCATTTTAATAGAATATGAACCAATTCCCAAGCACATTTTATTATAGGGAGAATTTTCTGTACATTTGATCATAGGAGTTTATATTTACTTACTTGTATTTACTTTAGTGTTATAAAATAGTTGACAGCAGGAACATGCAGAGTTGAAAGGAGAATAAGTAGCATCAGAAAGAAGGAGGCTTATCAGTGCAAATACTGAACTTATACACATGTTTTAAAAGCTGTCTGAATTATCTAAATAGAAGACTCATATCATGTTATAAAAATTCTGTTCATTTCTCCAAGTCAACTACTAATTAAAAAAAAAAAAAAACAGCGGGTTGTCCCATCACACTTTATACTGAGGAAGGGTGAAACAAAACATTTTCCAAGATACCATAAAGTAATTCAAAACAAGATATTGAATAGTTTGAATAAAAGACTAAAATTTAGACAAATATGATTTGAATGGAAAAAGGAGAAAGAAACCAGCTTAGAAAAGAAGGCCAATTGCTGATTTAAAATAATCAAGATTAAATATTTGTCTGTTGCTTTACAAATTGCAATGGGGGATTACAGGGTGTTTGTTTTTTAAATGAAATTATTTTTCTAACTGCCAATTGCTTTATGGCTATGGACTGTCAAATAGAGGCTGTTAATGGAATCCAGTTAGAGCAAAGGCATTTCAAAGGAATCTCTAACAAAGCGCAAACACCACCAGAAAAATGCCAGTTTGGATTGTCCATTTATGTACTTGAAAGAAAGTAACACGAATGATGCTTAAATTTCAGTGTTTTTATGTGCATCTAGCTTTTGTTTAGGTTTGTTACATTTCCCCCAATGTGGGTGAGCTTCTAAATGTCATAATCTCTAACAGAGAGGGGCAGTCATCTGAAAGCTTTCTCAGCATGCAATTAATTATTGGTCTGTAGGGAAGATGCTGTGGGAAGGTACTGACCACTGACTCTCTCGCATCTGCCCCGGTGGCCATCAGAGAAGGGAGGAAGAGAAGGCAGAAAGGCAGGACGAAGCTGTTTTACGGCTTTTCTTGTTTTATACTGGAGGTTGCAGCAGTTACTGCAGTACTTTTGAGGCACTTTTGAGACAAGTTTTCCAAAACTCTTCTCGATTTGATTGTTTTTAAACAAACAAGCTCTTTGTAGCAGTTTATTTGTTTAAATTTTCTTGACTACACCATGTGGCATTTGGGATCTTGGTTTCTCAGCCAGGGACAGAACCTCTGCCCTTTGTGGTGGAAGTGTAGAGTCTTAACCACTGGACTTCCAGGGATTTCTGCCTTGGTGATGTTTGTATTCTGTTATAATCTCCAGATGTCATAATCAAGAAATTCAAGATGCATAAACATCGACAATTAATTAATTATTGGTCTCCTTCAATGACTTCCCAGGTGGCTCAGTGGGTAAAGGATCCACTTGCAATACAGGAAACTGGACTTGAATTCCATCCCTCGGCTGGGAAGATCCTCTGGAGGAGGAAATGGCAACCCACCCCAGTATTCTCACCTGGAGAATCCCATGGACAGAGGAGCCTGGCGGGGCTACAGTCCATAGGGTCACCAAAGAGTTGGACACGACTGAAGCGACTGAGCATGCTTCCTTCAGCATCCCATCCAGGTCAGGTAAAATGTGCATTCTGACCACAAAAAATTCTTTTGAAAAACTTGACTCATAAAATGATTCAAACTTGTGAAGAATGGAAATGATCATCTAAATTACTTACAGCAAACGAAAGTCAAAGTCAATTAATGAAGATTTTTGTTCTCATATGAATAATAAAAGGATTTTTCAGAACACATTGATAGAATATTTTTCTCAAGTCATTAAAAAGAAAATGATTGCCCAAAACTCCTTTTGAAAGGAAATGGCAGGACCCACTAGAGAGGCTTTTGCATTTGGAATGAAACTGAAGACACTCAGAAATGTGTAAAATACTGTGTGGGCCAAAAGAGCTTGAAGAATGATAAAACTTTTCCTAAATATTATAGATCTTCTTCCTAAAATGATGCCTCAAGTTCCTATTATCTAAATTTCCTATTGTAATGTATATCCATTTAAGTATACAACAGAGATCTCAGCTGACTCAAGCTAGGTTCTCTGCTAAGAGCTGGCCCAGGTTTGCTTGGGGAGGTATAAGTGGCTGGGGTTTGTCTAGTAAGCCTAGACCGGAATTCTCAACTTGAGAGGTCTTTCTCCCCAGGGGACATTTGGTAAAAATAATCTGGGCCGTTTTAGATGTCTACCTGAGGATGGAGAGTGCTAGTTATCAATACATCTAGCAGGGAGAAGAAGGGATGGTGCTAACCACCCTGCAGTGTACCAGGATAGCCCTTTATAATGAAGAACAACCAGTCCAGAAAGTGACTAGCATAGAGATTGAGAAACTTTGGCCCAGACCCAAACTTAATACTGAAACTAATGAGAAATAGGTATAAAGTAGACAGTAATAAAGGATGGTTTTCAAGAATGGGCCACAGCTGCTACTGCTGCTGCTAAGTCTCTTCAGTCGTGTCCGACTCTGTGCGACCCCATAGACGGCAGCCCACCAGGCTCCCCTGTCCCTGGGATTCTCCAGGCAAGAACACTGGAGTGGGTTGCCATTTCCTTCTCCAATGCATGAAAATGATAAGTGAAAGTGAAGTCGCTCAGTCGTGTCCAACTCTTAGCGACCCCATGGACTGCAGCCCACCAGGCTCTGGTGCCCATGGGATTTTCCAGGCTACAGCTACCACCATAATAAAAATGTAAACTCTACAGAAAAGACAGTTCCTATCAATATTGCATATGCACACACATGTTGGCTCTATAACTTAAATCATAACGCCCTAGCACATATTGTGCTCCTACAAAAACTTCAGTCGTAGTCATACTTCTGATTTTCAGGCAAAAGGTCAGCTTTTTGATGGAGGAAAAGAAACATTTCATTCTATGTGTATCTTATTGTTCTTGTGAAGCATCAGAATGCAACTAAAATGGGCATTTCAGTCTCTACATCTGACAGTTGACTTTGGCTTGGACAAATAGCAGAACTTTTATATTTTGATATGTCTGGAAGTGAAAAATTACTAAAGTGTATTTAGAGAATGATTTAAATAGACAGAGGGCGATCAGCATCACTTGGAAAATTTTCAGAAGAAAAGTTGTTTAGACTTTTGAAAACATAGTAAAATGAATTCTATGGAAAAATGCATTATAATATAAAAGAGAATTTTGTTCCTGGGACGAAGTTGGTATTTCCTGAAACTAGGATGTGAGAGGCTAAATTTCTAGCTGATAATGACAATATTTTATAGCAGTGATGAGGATCATTGATATTCTCCATGCAGTGGGAAAAGAATACAATTACCATTGTCTACTTTGAGTTACTAAAATGAGAATATTTGAATTAAAGGTCTGTTGGCAGCAGAATTGTTCTTTGACCTTTGTGCATTGCAGTCAGTGTGTTTCTTTTCTATTGAAAATTTGTTAAGGCTTTCATCAACATTTCAAGAATTATCTGCATTTTTGTAGAAAAACTCGAGATTTAGACCTTAAGTGTGAAAATGTTTTATTCCAACGAAGAAAAATCTGATCAAGAAATGATTAGTGTGTTTGACAGGAAGCAATGTTGGCTTAATTTAGCATTTATGCGTTGCCATTAGAATGAAAAATAGCTTCTGTGGTGTTCAGAATATTTAAAAATGTACTAGAAATTCACTCTCCAAATGCACGCGCTGAGCTTAGCTGCCGTGGATTACTGAATTGTGACTTTATGGCACAGTAATCACCCCATTTCCTGTGATCTTTGTGTTTCCTGTTGACTTGCAAATCATAATGCTAGGATTATGCACCGTGTTGCAGCTCATCCCTCATCTCTGATGGAATGCACTGGGTGTGGAAGATGGCTATCTGTAATATGGCAGGGAGATCCCTGAGCTTGTGAAAGAATAGTGAACATCCATGAAGGGTGTCCTAGCACAATGGTAGCAATCGGTTCTCTTTTTAGGTATCTCCTTCACACCTGTAGGCTGCTCATTATATAGGTATTCCTTTTAACATACTGCAATTAAGATGCAAATGTTAGTCTCATCCATTGAAGCTTACTACTACTACTAAGTCGCTTCAGTCATGTTCGACTCTGTGCGACCCGAGAGATGGCAGCCCACCAGGCTCCCCCGTCCCTGGGATTCTCCAGGCAAGAGCACTGGAGTGGGTTGCCATTTCCTTCTCCAATGCATGAAAGTGAAAAGTGCAAGTGAAGTCGCTCAGTTGTGTCTGACTCTTCGCGACCCCATGGACTGCAGCCTACCAGGCTCCTCTGTCCGTGGGATTTTCCAGGCAAGAGTACTGGAGTGGGGTGCCATTGCCTTCTCCATTGGGAAAGTACATTTTTGCATTTACAACCAAATGTCTAATTCTTTGACTTAAAGCAAGTTAGCCCATTTGAACAATTTAAGAGGAACATACATGAAGCAGGAAAGAAATTAAGTATCTTTAATTAACATTTTGGTGGTCCTTTAAAGTCAGTACTCAGAAGCACACACCTAAGCTCAAGATATAAATCATCAAGATATTCATCATTTGCATTTAGGTCAGAAGGAGATGTTTACACATTTGAATATCAGACATTAGAGAATCTAACCCCCCGATCAAATAATATTGTATCATCTAGAATAATGATGTGATTGATAATAGGACTGTCACTATGGTTGTTGTTGTTGTTCAGCTGCTCAGTCATGTCTTGTTGTAGCCACGTGTTCCGGGAAACAAACTCACTCAGAAGGACAATGCAGACAGTGGAGTGCAGTTTATTACACCGGCGGGCCCAAGGCAGAGTCTCCTCTTAGCCAAGGACCCCGACCAGTTTTTCTGAAAACCTTATATACCCTAAGTGTACGTGCCCAAACCCACCTCCCCAAATTCCCTGAAACTAGTCTGAACAAAGGAAAAGAAATATACAATCAAAGCTAACCTGTGATTCATATGCCTTAGGCCTAGGTAGTTAACACTGGACAATTATCAATAGGCCTGTGGTCATACCCCAATAAGCATAATAGCATGTATGATTCTATTCGGTTACACAGATAATTAGGGTATTCTTTTAGACAACGGACAGTCTAGGTATGAGCGCTGGGGCTCTTCCTTCTGGGGGCCTGGTTTTCCAGTTGGTATGTCACTTCCATAGATACTGGGCGTATAGCTCAAAGTCCACAGTCCGGCCCAAGATGGACTCCTGCTTTCAAGATGGAGCCTCTTCTGTCTGTTTCCTCCTTCAGTCTGACTCTGCGACCGCACGGACTACAAGCACGCCAGGTTTCCCCGCCCTTCACCACCTCCCAGAGCTTGCTCAAACTCATGTCCCTTGGGTCAGTGGTGCCATCCAACCATCTCATCCTCTGTCACCCTCTTCTCCTACCACCTTCAATCTTTCCCTGCATCAGGGTCTTTTCCAGTGAGTTAACTCTTTGCATCAGGTGGCCAAAGTTTTGGAGATTTAGCTTCAGCATTAGTCCTTCCAGTGAATATTCAGGATTGGTTTTCTTTAGGATTGACTAGTTGGATCTTCTTGCAGTCCAAAGGACTCTCAAGAGTCTTTTCCAACACCACAGTTCAAAAGCATTAATCCTTTGGCGCTCAGCCTTCTTAATGGTCCAACTCTCACATCCATACATGACTACTGGAAAAACCATAGGTCTGACTACACGAACCTTTGTTGGCAAAGTGATGTCTCTGCTTCTTAATATGCTGTCTAGGTGGGTCATAGCTTTTCTTCCAAGGAGCAAGCATATTTTAATTTCATGGCTGCAGTCATCATCTGCAGTGATTCTGGAACCCCCCAAAATAAATTCTCTCACTGTTTCCATTGTTTCCCCATCCATTTACCATGAAGTGATGGGACTGGATGCCACGATCTTCATTTTTTGAATGTTGAGTTTTAAGCCACCTTTTTCACTCTCCTCCTTCACTTTCATCAAGAGGATCTTTAGTTCCTCTTTGCTTTCCGCCATAAAGGTGGTGTCATCAGCATATCTTTCCATATCACTATGGTAGTCCCTAACCAAAAGTGGCTATTTATATTTAAATTAATTATATTAAGCAAAATAAAACATCATCTTTTCAGTGGCACTAGCCATATTTCAAGGGCTTATTAGTCTCATGTGCCTAGTGGCTATTCTATGTGTCAACTAAAAAAATGGTCACAACCTGAAAGTAGAGTTATTTTGTTAGGTAAGAATGATGAGGACTTCAAGCCCAGAATACAGCTTCTGAGGTGTCCCCAAGAGAATTGCTACTAAGTGGGGAGGGTAGCCAAGTTGTAGAGAAGTTTCCAGCAAGGGGCAGGAAATCTGAATATCAAAAGACTACTTATTGTTAATTAAGGAAAACCACATATCTCACATTAAGGAATTTAGCATTCTTCTGTATATGGAAAGATGCAAGCGTCTGGGCTTCCTGAAATGATTTCTTTTATATACATCTCATGTACCTGGGGCTAAATCCTACTTTTTAAAAAAAATTAATTTTTTTTAATTGAAGGATAATTGCTTTACAGAATTTTGTTGTTTTCTATCAAACCTCAACATGAATCAGTTTTAGGTATACATATATCCCCTCCCTTTTGAACCTTTCTTTCATCTCCCTCCTCATCCCACCCCTCCAGATTGATACAGATACAGAATACAGATACAGAAACTCTAACCCCTGTTGGAGTTTCCTGAGTCATACAGTAAATTCCCATTGGCTATCTATTTTATGTATGGTGATGTAAGTTTCCATGTTACTTTTTCCATACATCTCACCTTCTTCTCCCTTCTCCCCATGTCCATAAGTCTATTTTCTATGTCTATTTCTCCATTGCAAATCCTCCTTTTTGATTGTTTACCTTCTTAATTCCTTGTTCACTGTAAGGAGTGGTGGATGTAGAGGATGGCGGCCTCTTGTGCTTTCCTGCATTCTGCCTCTCCCCCCACCCCAGCTCCTGGATGCTTAAAGAAGTGGCTGATCACTCCAGTATTGTTTTCCTGGGCCCAGAAATTTACATTTGAAAGGCTGGAATCTGTGATGGCTGTGACTTCCTTGTTTACCTATGTGGCAAGAAATATTTCATTTCATATATGGGACTGGGTAATTATAGAACATTTTTCTCATTGCAGAAATTTCCATTGGACGGTGTTAATTTAGAACAAGCAGTTGTTGGCAAAAGTCACAGAAATGTAGACATTCAGAAATTGTCTGCACCGAGCAAATTGTAGCACCTAGCACAATGTTGGCAAATAGATTTATTGTTGAGTAATATCATAGATCTATTACATATATAAATATGTTGTGAAACAGGAAGGTAGCAGGCAGGGCACAACCTTTAAAAGAATAACATAGCTGTGACATAAACTGATTAGAACTGTTGCAGGAAGAGGGACCCCTTCCAGGGCCTGAAACTGGGCTCTTGTCTAACACTTGGAAATGAATGGTCCAAGGAGACGTAAGTGTTGACAAAGCAAGAGATTTTACTGGGAAAGGGCACCCGGTGGAGAGCAGTAGGGTAAGGGAACCCAGGAGAACTGCTCTGCCAATTGGCACAAGGAGGATTCTGGGAGGTGGCAGGACATGTGGTGTCTCCTTTTGACTGTTCCCGAACTCTTCCGGTTGGTGGTGGCTTATTAGTTCCGTGTTTCTTACCAGGACCTCCTGTCATAAAGCAGCTCGTGCAAATGGTTACTAGGGAGCCTGGCCAGGGTGGGTGGTTTCAGTCAGTGTGCTTCCCCGAACAGAACCAAAGAGGTACAAGATGGTAGACAAATTGACTTCCACCAGACCTTGAGCATCAGTAGAGTTCATGGTAACACATCAACAAGCTAAGTGACATGCCCACACCCATGACAGTTCTGAGGCTAATCATAAATCCCCAGGAATCCCCTTCCCCAACCAAAATAGCTGGACTGTTCCTACCACTCATTAGGCAATGTGAAATTATCCACCCTTATACAAACTGACACCCCATACCCTGTTGCCACACTCACCTTCTGAGATGACCCATACTCTGTGGAATGTTTTTCTCTCTGTATAAATCCATTTCTTACCTATCACTTTGACTCTTACTGAATTCTTTCTGTGACGAGACATCAAGAACCTGAGCTTCAGTAAGTCCTGAGACCAGGTGTGTGATCTCATTTAAAAGACCATGGATTCAAGTTCCAGTCTGAGTTACACAGTTTCATATGTGTATTTATATATTTATGTGTATTTATAAATTTTCTCTGGAGAATGTTGACTAATGCACCAAGAAAGAAAAGGAAAACATTCTTGGTAAATCATAGAAAGGTAATATTTGTCCCTTGGATTTTCTTTCTTTTACATCTTAACTTGTGAAGCTCTAGCAGGGAAGTAATCCAGTTAGGGAGGCAAGTGTTTATCTGTAAAGCAGGGAAAAGTGAAAGGGTCATAGATACTCAAAGTGACAAGATTGTGCAAATATATAAGGGAAGGAAGATATGAGAGCTCTGTAATAAATGACAAGTTTGGTAAAACGGAAATTCCCAAATAGCAATATATATATATACACACACACACACATACACACACACAATAAAAGAAGAAACTTAAAACCATAATTTAAGGAGAATCTTAGGCATTTAAAAATATAATTGATTATTTTCAAGATGCCTGCCTATTGACTTAGTGTTTGAAGAATCCCATTACCTTGGTTAGAATAAAAATGGCTGTACCAGGGTCTTTGTAAGGAATGGTTTCTGTGCTCTAGGATCTGAGCTATAGATCAATGATGAAAGATTTGAAGCTCCCATTTAGCCTGCACCGTATTTTTTAACTGCAATTTAACAGCATATAAAAGACCATTGGCTCATCAGCATGTGCAAACAAATAAGCAAACACTCATTCTTTTTCATGATCAAAGAAATAAACAAGAGTAGTATTAATTATCTGGCTAAAATAAATTATAATAAATGCAAACTCATTACTGTTGAAATCAATGCATGCATAGCAGAAGGTACATTTACTGAAGTCAACATGCTTAATTACATTTGGAGTAATAAAGAGAGTAGGCATGAAGTCCAGTGTCCCTTGAGCCTAAACATTAATTTTGATCTAATTTTCTTTTCCTTGATGTTGAGAAAATGAAAAGGCAAATAAAATTAAGAGACCAATGTTCACTTCATTAGCTTTGTTAACAGGGGGTTATAAGCTGCTTGTACCATATGCATTCCACATTGTGATCCAAGAAAAGGTCACTTGACATAAAAGCCAGTAGTGTTGTTATAAGAATAAAGGTAGCCATATGGCCTTTCTCATTCTGTAAGAGTGCAGGAGACATATACAATACCGCAGTCACAGTGATAAGGACAGAAGGTACACAAAGTTTAGAGACTGTGGAAGGAGAGTGTCTTTGCCAGCTCCAGCAGCTGTAACAGAATACCATAGATGTGTAGCTTAAACATTTATTTCTCACAGCTATGGAGACCAGGATGTCCAAGGTCAAAGTACCAGTACATTTGGTTCCTGGTGAAGATCCATGTCCTGGCATGCAGACAGCTTCATTCTTGCTGTGTGCTCATATGGTCTTCCCTTCATCCTGGCTGTGTGATAAAATGCTCTTTCCTGGGAGAGACAGACACTGAGATAGACAGAGATAGAGATAAGAGAGAGAGAGCTTCCTCATCTTCAGGTCAGTTCAGTTCAGTTCATTTCAGTCGCTCAGTTGTGTCCGAATCTTGGCGACCCTATGAATCGCAGGACGACAAGCCTCCCTGTCCATCACCAACTCCCGGAATTCACTCAGACTCATGCCCATTGAGTCAGTGATGCCATCCAGCCATCTCATCCTCTGTTGTCCCCTTCTCCTCCTGCCCCCAAACCCTCCCAGCATCAGGGTCTTTTCCAATGAGTCAACTCTTTGCATGAGGTGGCCAAAGTATTGGAGTTTCAGTTTGAGCATCAGTCCTTCCGATGAACACCCAGGACTGATCTCCTTCAGAATGGACTGGTTGGACCTCCTTGCAGTCCAAGACACTCTCAAGAGTTTTCTCCAACACCACAGTTCAAAAGCATCAATTCTTCTGCACTCAGCTTTCTTCATAGTCCAACTTTCACATCCATACATGACTACTGAAAAACCATAGCCTTGACTAGACAGACCTTTGTTGGCAAAGCAATGTCTCTCCTTTTTAATATACTAACTACGTTGGTCATAACTTTCCTTCCAAGCAGTAAGCATCTTTTAATTTCATGGCTGTAATCACCATCTGCAGTGATTTTGGAGCCCCCCAAAATAAAGTCTGACACTGTTTCCACTGTTTCCCCATCTATTTTCCATGAAGTGATGGGGCCAGATGCCATGATCTTAGTTTTCTGAATGTTGAGCTTTAAGCCAACTTTTTCACTCTCCTCTTTCACTTTCATCAAGAGTCTTTTTATTTCCTCTTCACTTTCTGCCATAAGGGTGGTGTCATCTGCATATCTGAGGTTATTGATATTTCTCCCTGCATTCTTGATTCCAGCTTGTGCTTCTTCCAGCTCAGCGTTTCTCATGATGTACTGTGTATATAAGTTAAATAAGCAGGGTGACAATATACAGCCTTGACATACTCCTTTTCCTATTTGGAACCAGTCTGTTGTTCCATGTCCAGTTCTTGCTGTTGCTTCCTGACCTTCATATAGGTTTCTCAAGAGGCAGGTCAGGTGGTCTGGTATTCCCATCTCTTTCAGAATTTTCTACAGTTTATAAGGCTTTCTTAGGAGGGCACTAATCTCATCATGTTGGGATGCTGAAGCTGAAACTCCAATACTTTGGACACCTGATGTGAAGAGCAGACAGACTCATTTGAAAAGAGCCTGATGCTGGGAAAGATTGAAGGCAGGAGGAGAAGAGGACAACAGAGGATGTGATGGCTGGATGGCATCACTGACTCAATGGACATGAATTTGAGTAAACTCCAGAAGTTGGTGATGGACAGGGAGGCCTGGTGTGCTGCAGTCTAAGAGTTCGCAAAGAGTTGGATGACTGAGCGATTGAACTGAACTCAATCCCATCATGGTGCTCCACCCTAATGACCTCATTTAAACCTAATTATCTCCCAAAGGTGAAGTAGAAGTGTTAGTCACTCAGTCGAACTCTTTGAGACCCCATGGACTGTGGCCCGCCAGGCTGTTCTTTCTATGGAATTCTCCAGGCAAGAATACTGGAGTGGGTAGCCATTCCCTTCTCCTGGGATTCTTCCTGGTTCAGGGATCAAACCCGTGTCTCCTGCATTGCAGGAAAATTCTTTACCAATGAGCCACTAGGGAAGCCCCTCCCAAAGGTCCTATCTCCAAATACAATCACATTGGAGGTTAGGACTTCAGTGGATGAATTTTGGGGTGACAAAGACATTCAGTCCCTAACAGACAGTCTATTATTATGACACTTAAGCTTTTGTCCCAGGACTTTACTCTTTTATCATCTCTTTCTCTTACCCAAATTATGTCCAGGTTTTTATTTATTTATTTTGCTTTACATTCTTGGATACTTGCTGTCAGCACTGGAGTTTTTGTGATCTAGCTTAGCCTTTCCGGTATGGTTTACTCACTAAAATAAGAAAACTCTGACTCAGACATCTTCACTGCACCTAATAGCACAATGTTGGGCAAATAGATATATTACTGAGTAAATATCTCTGGTGGCTCAGACAGAAATCAGTCCTGAATATGCATTGGAAGGACTGATGCTGAAACTGAAACTCCAGTACTTTGGCCATCTGATGCAAAGAACTGACGCGCTGGAAAAGACCCTGATGCTGGGAAAGATTGAAGGCAGGAGGAGAAGGGGACGACAGAGAATGAGATGGTTAGATGGCATTACTGATGCCAATGGACTTGAGTGAGTAAACTCCAGGAGTTGGTGATGAACAGGGAAGCCTGGTGTGCTGCAGCCCATGGGGTCACAAAGAATTGGATATGACTGAGTGACTGAAGTGAACTGAACTGAAAGCTAAAACTAGTAGGCTATCCTATGCCAATACACCAGAGGGAGGCCTTAGTAATGTCCTGGAGGAAATCTGACTGAGCTCAGTGCTCTGCTATGAGCCTGTTTTGGTCTCACAGATGCTATCAAAAAGTAGGAATAGAGACTGATTCTTTTTCTTATGTAGAATGAAGAAGTTGGACAATACATTCCCCCCAAACTGATGTTATATATATTAAGGAGAAGCAGTTAACATGTTGGGTAATTAAGAGAATTTTCTGCTCTATCAGTCTTTATATTTCTTATTATATAACTTCATGCAAAGTCAATAGTGTCCTGGCAGTTTTACAGTAGAAGTCTGAAGACATTTAAATGGAGCCCAGGTATTCCAGTTGGGTTAGTCTAATGGTTCTCAGCTCGAGACCATTTTTCCCCCTGGATCCCAATCCTCAGACACATTTGACAATGTCCATAGACACTGTTGAAACCAAATGAGAGTATGCTGCCTGCCTAATGCCCCATCAAGCTCAAGTACTTTGATAGGTCCTAAAAACAAGGACTTCCTCTTACATAGTCACACTGCAATGATGCAGATCAGGAAGTTAACATCAGTACATTACAACTGTAGTTCAGAGACCCTATGCAGATTTTGCCAATTGTAGCAAAAAGATCTGGGTCAGAATCACCTATTTTACTTAATTGTCATGTCTCTTTAGTCTCCTTCAGTCTCAGGCATTGCTCAGTCTTATCTTGATCTTGTAACTTGGCACTTCTGAAGATTACAGGTCGGTTCATTTTTCAGAATGTCTCTCGATCTGGGTTTGTTTGTTGTTTCTTTATGATGAGATTAGAGTCCTGCTGTGTTCACTTTCCTGGCATCATTTCAGGTGGTGCCTGGTTTTCATTTGTCCCACCTCTGGTGATGTTTGCTTTCATCACTTGATAAAGGTGATGCCTTCAGGTGCTTTGATCACTTGATAACAGTGATGCCTTCACCCAACATAAATATTTTGTAGGAAAGTACTTTGAGAGTATTTATGCGTTTGTCACTTAGCTGTGTCCAACTCTTTCTGACCCCATGGACTGCAGCCCCTCAAGCTCTTTTGTCCATGGAATTCTCTAGGCAGGAATACTGGAGTGGGTGTCTATTCACTTCTCCAGGGAATCTTCCCAACCCAGAGATCGAACCTGGGTCTCCTGCACTGCAGGCAGATTTTTAACCATCTGAACCACCAGGGAAGCCCATCTCATTGTCAGACTTTCAGTTTATCCCTTTATATATTTATATGTGGGCTTATGGAATATTATTTTACTCAGTGGGTTATAATTTGTTATTATCATTATTCATTAAAAAGCAGAGACATTACTTTGCCGACTAATGTCCATCTAGTCAAGGCTATGGTTTTTCCAGTGGTCATGTATGGATGTGAGAGTTGGACTGTGAAGAAGGCTGAGCGCCGAAGAATTGATGCTTTTGAACTGTGGTGTTGGAGAAGACTCTTGAGAGTCCCTTGGACTGCAAGGAGATCCAACCAGTCCATTCAGAAGGAGATCAGCCCTGGGATTTGTTTGGAAGGAATGATGCTAAATGCGAAGAGTTCTCATTGGAAAAGACTCTGATGCTGGGAGGGATTGGGGGCAGGAGGAGTAGGGGACGACAGAGAATGATGGCTGGATGGCATCACGGACTCAATGGACGTAAGTCTGAGTGAACTCCGGGAGATGGTGATGGACAGGGAGGCCTGGCGTGCTGTGATTCATGGGGTCGCAAAGAGTCAGACACGACTGAGCGACTGAACTGAACTGAACTGAACTGAACTGATTTTTATTCTCTACTCATCCCTAATTAGCCAGTGAGCACCCAGTCATGTTATCTTTTGTATTCTTTTAACACATCCTTCTTTAAGCTTTTCTTTATTTTCTGGCATAAGATGTTCCAGGCTTCTTTGGACTGACTTATGTCCCCCCAGAATCCATATGTTAAAGTTCTAGTCCCCATTGTGTTGGTATTCGAAGGTTGGGTCTTGTGAAGGTAATTAAATTTAAATGAGGTCATAAGGATGGGTCCTCATGATAGGATTAGTTCAGTTCAGTTCAGTTCAGTTCAGTTGCTCAGTCATGTCCGACTCTTTGCGACCCCATGGACTGCAGCACACCAGGCCTTTCTGTCCATCACAAACTCCCGGAGTTTACCCAAATTCATGTCCATTGAGTTGGTGATGCCATCCAGCCATCTCATCCTCTGTTGTCCCCTTTCCTCCTGCTTTCCATCTTTCCCAGCATCAGGGTCTTTTCCAATGAGTCCGTTCTTCGCATCAGGTGGCCAAAGTATTGGAGTTTCAGCTTCAGCATCAGTCCTTCTAATGAATATTTGGACTGATTTCCTTTAGGATGGACTGGTTGGATCTCCTTGCAGTCTACAGGACTCTCAAGAGTCTTGTCCAACACCACAGTTCAAAAGCATCAATTCTTCAGTGCTCAGCTTTCTTTATAGTCCAACTCCATCCATACATGACTACTGGAAAAACCATAGCTCTGACTAGACGGACCTTTGTTGGCATGATAGCATTAGCGGCTTTATAAAAAAAGATCAGAGAGCTCTCCCTCTCTCTGCCATGTGAAGACATTGCAAAAAGATGACTGTCTGCAAGCCAGAAAGTTCTCTGACCAGGAACTGAAGCTAAATTGCCTGGCACTCAGGTCAAGGGACTTTCCAGCTTCTGGAACTGTGAGAAATCAAATTTCTATGTTTAAGCCACCCAATCTAACACATTTCATTATGGCCACTCAAAGGCTCTTACCCTGTCCCAGGTCTGGAACCCAGTGACTAATCCCCTCAGCTGTTCAGAACTCTGGACAATAGAGCTTTTATTGTTTCCCTGGAATTCACTTCCTGCTTTGCAGCTTTATACCCAGACTTGAAAATCCATCTCATTCCCACAGGGTTCTCACTTCTGTCCTCCAAATTAATATGAACAGAAGTCCTCATGAACCCAGTGAATGCCTTGATAGGCCTTAGCAATATGCTTACTTTTCCAGGTCAGTTTTTGCCCTCACAGGACCTCTCGTGGGGCTCTATGTTGGAACCGTGATTTTTGGCTGGAGCTCTAGATAGTGCATTTGTGTGGCCAGCTGGCAGGTACGTGAGCCTCAGGGCTCTCCTGGCCTCACCCTGTGCTGTGGGGCTGAGCAGCCCGGCTGGGTGTGGGGCTGGCCTTGGCTTTCCCCACTGGGCGAGAACAAAAGGGCAGGCTTGGGAACTCAGGTACCATGCCAGCGGAATTAAAAAGCATCCGAGTCCAGTTTCTGCTTTGCTCATGGCTGTTTCCAATTAGATATTCATTTGGAATCCGGTGTGAAATACCCTTGAGATGGTGGGAAGAGGTTGGATATCATTTTTTGCTTTGGTTCTCTTCCATACAGGTTTTCTCCAGAATTCCCTCTTCCTCAGCCTTGTTGCTTGCTGTAATATATATTGGGTTAAATATAGTAGAAAAACTTTTAGACAGGGAGAGGGATGTCAAAAACTCTAACTTAACTAGTTAAGAATTTGCTGCCATTCATAATATATATGTATATTCTTAGTTTTTATTTGTATAAATATATATATATATATATGTCAGTATGCTTTAAGAAATCAGAGACAGCTACATGAAAGCTTTTTGGCGTGGGGGCTTTTAACACTATAAGCAATCTCCAAATTCATTGGTGACTTCCTTAGTAAATTGTATTTATTATAGTCAAGTGGAAGTCACACCAAAAAAACATTTTTTCTGGCAGCATTGTTGTGGATATTTTCACAGTGCAACTCTTCTTCACATGGATTTCCTTGCTGACTGAAATCTCAGAATTCAGAATGACAGGGGGTCATGGCAAAGGGATTCTAAAACAAAATATGAGATATTTGATGACAGAGGGCCTGAGCCTTGCCTTCCCAAGGCTACCTGAGGCCTCCAGCTTTCCAGCCCAAAGACATGTGCTGGGGTCCAGCCCTGGTGGATCCAGGGTGATTCGAAGGGGAGATGGAGTAGGCAAGGAAAAAACTTATTTATGTATAGATATGAGATTAGATTAGGAAGAAATAGTGTAGTAAGAAAATTTAGTGGAGAAAAGATGCTGAATAACTTGGTTTACGTGGAAAGCCAATAAAGTTCCAGACAAGGAGCTTGCACCATCTACGTTAGGCCACACCGGTGTTCTCTTGAATAGTGGGGGGTGCCCCACCTTGGGCTACCTCTCGCGTGGATCTTAGAAGCCAGGGCAAGTAAGTAGACATGGCGAGCCTCCATGCCCCAGATGGGACTTCAGCCTGAAATTAGAGTAAGAGGAGACACGGGGGAAACCAGTCCTTCCAATGACTGGCCCAGCCTCTATTGTCTAGAAAGGGCTTTTATACCTTTTTGATTGTACATAGAGATCAATGGGTAATACAAAATTATGCAGCATTAGCAGCCCAGACTCTTATCAAAACCAGGCTTTTCTCTCTGCATACCTAGTTGTATACACAAGTCTTAGGTGATTTACATCATCTCCCGGCCAAAAGGGCCAATTAACATTTTACAGCCTTTTTTCTGATAAGGTTTGTCAACCAGAAGACTTATTTGTGTTGTTCTTCTCAAAGTCTGATGCCACTCTCAGAAAGCACTAAATAAAGTTATATTCTTGCATAGGAAAGATGCAGCAATTTATAACTAGTAAAAGGAGTACAATGATTTATAACAAAAGAAAAGTAATTAACTCAAAAGTCTAGTGTTGCTAGCATCAAAACTACTATATACCTTTTTCCATATCCCGATTACATTGATTAATATCCTCCCAGGTGCCTAAAAGATAAAGAATATGGAGGCCTGGTAGCAATCATTGAGTCAACAGTGAAATCCATCACCAATATGATTTTTAGCTCTTTAGAAAAGGCTCTGTATCTTTAAAATGCTTTAAGCTTCGTGCCTCTCACGGCTGGGGGGCTGTAAGCAATTCACAAGCTGTAAAAAGTCCAGGGGAACATGTTAGGCAAGCTAGAGAGTTATCAGAGGGGGTTTGAGCTGAAACATCCCTTTCAAATGCAGAAGACCAAAGCCCTGAGTGAACTTTTTCCAGAGTGTGTCAGAAGAGTGGAAAAGCACAGTACAATAAGGCAGGCAGATTCTGGTTTTTGGGGTACCTGCTCTGGAAATTCCAGGGGGAAAACCTGAGGCCTGACTCACCTTGCCCGTCAGGCCTCTCCGCATGACCTTGTCATGGGTGGGATTCCTCACGCTGGCTCCCGGCAGACATGGATTTCTAAAAACCACTTAAAAGTTGTAAAGATGTGTCCCCTGGAACAGGATTTGGAATGGTATTGGGCTGGCCAAAAGGGCTGTATGAAAACCTGAACGAGCTTTGTGGCCAACCCTATTCTATAATATCAAATTTATGTTTTATTATCTGTATTATGATAGATTCATTTTCTTCATTTCTGGGATAGAACTAGGATTTGGTGAATGAGGGGTCAGGGTGAATGTGTTAGTAGACAGGAATAGAACAGGAAATCAGTCCCATAGAGTGGGTGATCTGCTTAGATGAAGATACATTTGCTAGGTGCCTAAGTGGGGGAGTCTGCATAGTATAAAGTCACTGAGCATTTGTGGAGAGAGCAGGGGAAGGGATTTGATTTGGCACAGGGTTAAAGACGTCACAGCCTAGTGGAGAGATCACTTGAACATGGCCATCAAATGAAGTCTGATATTCATTCTCTTGAAGAGCCAAGGATGTGAGCAGTTTCCAGGGAACTCAGCATACACCCTGCTGTTGTGTCACTTGCAAAGGAACCTTATAATATTTGTAGTCTTTCTCCGTCGCTGTTCAGTTTTGTTATATTTGTGATGGTGTAACTACAATTTAAATAATTGCTCTTTTTATCAGGCACCATACCAACAGATGATACTCTCTCAGTTATTCCATGTAGCATTCCTATGAGATAGGTTTTAACACCCACGTATCCGTATTTTATACATGAAGAATCTGATCTTAGAAAGTGAAATGAAATTTAAAGCTCAAATTAGCATAGTAGAACCAGGATTTGACCCAGATCCATGTGATTTCAAAGGTCATACTTTATTACAAAGAATTAGAGCTCAATGTTGCCTCCCATTATGGCCCTTCCACTTTTTTGAGGTCGCAGATCATGGTTATTGAGGAATTTGTCTCTTTAAAAATTCTAGACTCTGACCCTCTCCTTATAAGCACTACATTCTAACTAACTGGGGTGACCACTTGCTTGCTATGTCAGTTAACTTTTGCTACGTAGTAAACCACCTCCAAAACTAGTGGCTTAAAAACATGACTTAGTTCATAATTCTGTGTGTTGGCAATCTGTTTGGGCTTTTGGGGCAGTCTATGTGATCAGGGAAGACTGTGTGATCTTCTTGGCAGGACTGTCTGTCTGGGAGCTCAGCTTGAACTACAAGGATGACCTTATTCCACAGGCTTGTGATTTCTTTAGAAGTTCATCTGAGCTTGTCACACAGTGGCAGAGGGCCGTTAAGTGCACCAGGGAAGAGAAGCCTGGAGGTTCCAGCACTTTTTAAGTCTCTCTTTGTGTCACCTTCACTGATGTGCCATTGGTCAAAGCTAGTCACACAGCCAACCTTAGCTTAAAGGATGGACAAATAGAATTTGCTGTCTAGAAGAATCTGCAGCATCTTTTTGTAAAGTCATCACGCTGTGATGTGATGAGTGCAGAGATGGGAAGAAATTTGTGATGATTATTTTGAAAAATACCTCATTGCTACCTAATTCTTTCCAGTTGTTTTAGAAATCCTTGGTACTTTCTATGAAGGAAAACCAGACAAAAATTGGGGTTATGTAATAGAATACATTCATCATTATTGAATATAGACTCACAAATATGAAGCCCTGTGGCTGGTTGGTCAAGGAGTGAAAAGTTACTCATTATTTACTTAAGCAAATGAAAACAAGCTGGATTGACATAGTCACTACTCATGTTTCTTTACAAACTGCCTCTTTTAATTATAAGGGAGATTCTAAAAATTGCTTATTACTACTGGGTTTTGCTCATCACTGCTATGTGTTTTGCTTATCACTACTCAGCCATGAAATTAAAAGACACTTACTCCTTGGAAGAAAAGTTATGACCAACCTAGATAGCATATTCAAAAGCAGAGACATTACTTTGCCGACTAAGGTCTGTCTAGTCAAGGCTATGGTTTTTCCTGTGGTCCTGTATGGATGTGAGAGTTGGACTGTGAAGAAAGCTGAGCACTGAAGAATTGATGCTTTTGAACTGTGGTGTTGGAGAAGACTCTTGAGAGTCCCTTGGACTGCAAGGAGATCCAACCAGTCCATTCTGAAGGAGATCAGCCCTGGGATTTCTTTGGAAGGAATGATGCTAAAGCTGAAACTCTAGTACTTTGGCCACCTCATGCGAAGAGTTGACTCATTGGAAAAGACTCTGATGCTGGGAGGGATTGGGGGCGGGAGGAGAAGGGGCCAACAGAGGATGAGATGGCTGGATGGCATCACGGACTCAATGGACGTGAGTCTGAGTGAACTTCAGGAGTTGGTGATGGACAGGGAGGCCTGGCGTGCTGCGATTCATGGGGTCGCAAAGAGTCGGACACGACTGAGCGACTGAACTGAACTGACTATAATTGCTTATCACTTCTCATCCCCTGAGGAGAAAGGGATGACAGAGGATGAGATGGTTAGGTGGTATCACCGACTCCACACATATGAGTTTGAGCAAGCTGCAGGAGTTGGTGACGAACAGGGAAGCCTGGCGTGCTGCAGTCCATGGGGTCACAGTGTGTCGGACATGACTGAGTGACTGAACTGACTATGTGTAAAATAGATAGCTTGTGGGAAGCTCCTTTATGGCACA
The DNA here is from genome assembly GCF_023091745.1 of Budorcas taxicolor. NCBI lineage: Eukaryota > Metazoa > Chordata > Mammalia > Artiodactyla > Bovidae > Budorcas > Budorcas taxicolor. The sequence goes on along the minus strand of NC_068926.1, from coordinate 16,821,330 downwards.
GGGAGCTCAGCTCGCTGCTCTGTGATGACCTAGATGAATGGGATGGGTGTGGGTGGGAGGCAGGCTGAAGCGGGAGGGGATATATGTATGCTGCTGCTGCTAAGTCTCTTCAGTCGTGTCCGACTCTGTGTGATCCCATGGACGGCAGCCCACCAGGCTCCCCCATCCCTGGGATTCTCCAGGCAAGAACACTGGAGTGGGTTGCCATTTCCTTCTCCAATGCATGAAAGTGAAAAGTGAAAGTGAAGTCACTGAGTCATGTCCAACTCTCAGCGACCCCATGGACTGTAGCCCACTAGGCTCCTCTGTCCATGGGATTTTCCAGGCAAGAGTACTGGAGTGGGGTGCCATTGCTGTCTCCAATATATATGTATACATAGAGCTAATTCACTTTGTTGGACAGCAGAAACTAACACAACATTGCAAAATAACTACCTCAATTAGAAAAATTGCTTATAAGTCATGTATGAATTTTCACAAATGACTTTTTGTAAAAGTACTGAGAAAAAAAAAAAAAAGCCTTTGTTCCAACATACTTTGAAACCCAAGTAAGTCTTATTTGAGCTTTGGATTTTCCCCACAAAGATTAAAAAGAGGGTGATTATATAATTTAGATAAGCTTAGAGAAGCCAACTTTTTAAAGGAAATAATGAGGAGCTGTCCTTTAAGGAAGAAAATAAAGTAAAGTTGCTCAGTCGTGTCCGACTCTTTGCGACTCCATGGACTGTAGCCTCCAACTCCTCCGTCCATGTGATTTTCCAGGCAAGAGTACTGGAGTGTGTTGCAATTTCCTTCTCCAGAGGATCTTCCCAACCCAGGGATCAAACCTGGGTCTCCCGCATTGTAGGCAGATGCTTTACCATCTGAGCCACCGGGGAAGATAAGTTAGGAAGAAAAGTTACCATCAAATGCCATAGGGTAAACAAATTACTATGCCAAGAAGAGAGATATCATCCATCAAATGAACAAAAAGGGACTTCCATCAAGATTTTGCACCTCTGATGTTGGTTGGTTGGTTACATGGCAGAAATGTTTTCAGTGCAATTTTCCATTTCCTTCATCGTGTTTGTGATTAGGTCTATTTCTGTCATCTTGCTGTTTAGTTGCTAAGTTGTGTCCAACTCTTTGCAGCCCCATGGACTGCAGCACGCCAGGCTTTCCTGTCCTTCACTATCTCCCAGAGTTTGTTTAACCTCTTGTCCACTGGATTGTTTCATCTTGATTAGGGAACTGAGGATCCATCACATAATAGCCAGAAAATTTGAAGCACAAGCTCTCTTATCTCTGCTTTGTTTTTTCTTGGCCAGAAGTCATTCCCTTGAGGGTAATGAGCTTCTTAGCAATTAATCCTTGTCAACAGGGGATACTTTATGATAGGAAATAAAAATAAAATCCCATACTGAATAAATAGATGATTTGAAGTAAGAATGTGTTTCTACATATATGTCTATGCTGCTGCTGCTAAGTCACTTCAGTCGTGTCCGACTCTGTGCGACCCCATAGACGGCAGCCCACCAGGCTCCCCTGTCCCTGGGATTCTCCAGGCAAGAACACTAGAGTGGGTTGCCATTACCTTTTCCAATGCATGAAAGTGAAAAGTGAAAGTGAAGTTGCTCAGTCGTGTCCGACTCTTGGCGACCCCATGGACTGTAGCCCACCAGGCTCCTCCATCCATGGGATTTTCCAGGCAAGAGTACTGGAGTGGGGTGCCATTGCCTTCTCCGATATATGTCTATGGGAAACCATAAAAAGGGATTATAAGCTGTGAACCCAAACGTTTCTTGACCTTCAAATCAGAAATGTGCCCCCACAAAATTCTAGATACATATGTTATTACATATGTTTAAAACTTGGCTTTTCCATTTGTTTTAACAACTGAATATTACATGTTTTCCCCCTGTGGGAACATAATAGGCAAAGAAATTTAGATTAAGCTTTGGGAATTGTTGTTTTAGCAAACTTTGGTTTTGAAGTGAAGAGCTCTTACATCAAGTAAATTAATAGTTTTTTTGACCTTGAGATGATGATGAATGAAACATTTGATAGTCTTTTGTGGTTTTTGTGACTCACATACTATTGGCTGCAGGTCCATTTTCTAAACATCATTTTGCCAAAAGCAAGTTTCCAGAAGCTAATTTGCCAAATTATATTCTCTTAAGTGGTACATTTGCAGTGTGGACAGTTTTTGGATGGAGCGGAATCCGTGTTGCTAGGCCCACCCATAACCTCCATCCCCGCTGCCGAGGCTTCTTGGTGCGTGTGCCCATCGGATAACAGCAGAGCGGCTGGGGAAGGAAACTTAGTGATGTCCAGGGAAAGCGGTCTTCCAGTCCACCTGGCTGTTGAAATCCCCCTTTGTTGCGGTCCTTCTTTGGTGAGCATTATATGAGACACAAATATCTTCTCATTCTCTGCTCATTCATGGAGCTCTATCCACATCCCTCTTATCCAGACCTCATTGATGTCAATTTTCCGATTGTATTTCTTCCAGCCGAACCATTAGCCAGATAGCCCATGGTTTGCTTGCTTTCAGGCAAAATGAGTGACCTGGTTCAGTACTCACAATTCTGCCTGCTGGGTTTTCTGTTCACGAAATCCTGCAGAGCTGTCAGAAATGGGGCTGTAGGGTAGCCACAGCTGTCCTCTTTCAGGTGACTGCCTGTATATGGTGCAGGACCATCCATCTATAAACCAAGTCTAGTTTATTTTTTCATAGGAAAGCTTAGGAAACTTCATATAAACCATGGATGTGGGTTGAGATAAAGAAGGCAAATAATATTAATAGGGACTATGCGGGCTGCCGTCTATGGGGTTGCACAGAGTCGGACACGACTGAAGTGACTTAGCAGCAGCAGCAGCAGCAGCAGCATGCAACTTACGCCTCTGGGCCTGCTTTAGCTCAATTTCATCTATGTGCTGTGTGCTTAGTTGCTCAGTTGTGGCCGACTCTTTGTGACTCCATGGACTGTAGCCTGCCAGGCTCCTCTGTCCACGGGGATTCTCCAGGCAGGAATACTGGAGTGGGTTGCCATCTCCTCCAGGGGATCTTCCCAACCCAGGAATTGAACCCAGGTCTCTTGCATGGCAGCCTGATTCTTTACTGTCTGAGCCACCAGGGAGGCCCAATTTCATCTATACCACTTCCATGTTATGATGGAGTTCATGCTTGACTTCCTGTTTTGGTGGGTTAGACCTGGGGACCCCAATCTTTGGGATCTAATGGCTGATGATCTGAGGTAGAGCTGGTGTAATAATAATAGAAATAAAGTGCACAATAGATATATGTTTGAATCATCCTGAAACCATCCCTCCACCATGATCCCATCTATGGCAAAATTTTCTTGCATGAAACTGGTCTTTGGTGCCCAAAAGGTTGGGGACCACTGGGTCAGACAACACCCAGTTCATGATTGGCAGTTCAGATCACATGGTAAGTTGGTGTTCCATGGTCATGCGATCAGTCTCTATTAAAGCCCCAGTTAAAGCTCCAAATTTATCTCTCAAAAAGAGAATAGTATATGCAAACAAAAAAAATGGTTTGGCTTTGCTTTAATCACTAGGGCTCTCTTTATTTACTTCTAAGAGTCTGCCAAAGACTCCAGATAACATCTTTATCTGCTAGTAATACTTGTGCGTTAGTCGCTCAGTCATGTCCGACTCTCTGCGACCCCATGGACTGTAGCCCTCCAGGCTCCTCTCTCCACGGAGCTCTTCAAGCAAGAATACTCGAGTGGGTTGTACTCGAGTGGGTTGTCATTCCCTTGTCCAGGGGATCTTCCCTACCCAGGGACTGAACACAGGTCTCCTGCATTGCAGGCAGATTCTTTACTGTTTGAGCCACTAGGGAAACTCAAAAATACTTGAAGCATCATCTAATCTGATGGGTACAGAGTAACTCATGTGGTGGAATAGCTTTTATGGAAGTGGGGACTTGTAATAGATAGCTTTCTTTTTTTTTTTAGGGTCTTTTATTTTATTTTATTTAACCTTCTTTTATTTAGCTGACGAAAGTGTCAGCTTTCAGGTCCCTCAGTAGGTGGGTCCAAAGGAATTATACATGGTCTCCAAAATCCACAAATGTCCACTAGACATTTTTAGTGTTAGAAAGGGAAAGATGCCACCACTTGTTTTTCATCCTGAAAGGGATTTTACTCCTGTGGCTGACTCCTGAGTTCTTTGGGGTTTTGTTACTCTCTGGCATGCAAATATTTTACTAATGTGTGTAGAGTGGTCCCTACCTCCTGCTAAGCAGGTGCAATCAGTGCAGTTTCATCAGTGTAATGGACCAGCATGATTCTGTTGGAATGGAAAAGCAATCAAGGTTCCTGCAGACTAAATTATGCCAGTGCTAGGAGATCATTTAGCCTGAGATAGAACAGTGAAAATATATTGCTGGCCATGCCAGCTGAAAACAAACTACTTCGGATGGTCTTTACTAACAGGTACACCAAAAAAGATAGAACATTTACCAGATCAATAGTTGTATAGCGGGTACCAGGGAATGTGTTGATTTGCTCCAGCAATGAAATCACATTTGTAACGGCAGCTGTGATTGCTTGATCATGTTTATGATAATCTCCTGTTATTGCCTAAGATCCATCTGTCTTCTGCACAGTCCAACTAAGTGCATACAGAATCTTTGCTTAGTGAGCTTACATCAGTTAGTTCAGCTCATCCATCTTGGTATTCTGTACACCCCGATCTGCACTCTTAAAATACATTATCAAACATATTCCTCAGGCTTCTATTAACTAGAAGATTGGAAAAATCATAAGGTTTTTTTTTTTTGGTATGTGTTTCATCTCTACTTGACCCATACTTTGAATCTTCTTCTTTGGGATCTCCTCGTGTGTGAATCCAGAAGCCAAGAAAAGTAGCGGGAGTAGGTTGTGAGGAGGTCTGCAGTGCTGTGTAAGACAGCTGTCTCAGAGGAGGGTAGTAGTTTCCTCAGTCAAGAAGAGATTTTCAGGCAGGAATGGAAAGTCTAATGGCGAAGAAGGATCCCCAGATTTTAGGGTTTCATTGTTCAAGGTATGCAGCTTGATCACAATCTGCCCATAAGTTCCCATCCCAATTTTCAGTGTCCCATTCCCTCCAGTTAATACCCTAATTTTAACAAAAGAGGCCACGTGGCATCAATAATATCAGCTTCTGTTATGTTATCCAGGTACCAATTACACGTTGGGTTTCACTGTTTAGAAAACTTGGCCTTAGACTAAGATTTTTATAGGGGTTAGACTTTAGGATATAGGAGCTTCTTTTAGGGCAAACATAGATGTTTTTAGGTCCCTAAGGTAAACTAGGAATTTAAAGCCCCGAGGTCCTCATTTTCATTCCTTAAATATACTCCTTATTTTCGCTAAAGTGTATGACAGCAAATAACTGGTCATCGAGTCTTGCCTTCTAACAGGCTCTTACTGACAGGTGTCAACAGATGATCATTTGAGTAAATGTTTTGCTGTAGTATGCCATAGACTATCAGTGTCCTCTTCAGCACTGGAAATGGGGTCATCAATATTTTTACATATGACCAGATTAGGTAACCAATTCCAGAAAGCCTAGGAAAAGTGAACCAATCCATATAGCTCATCCTTAAGATTCTGTTCCTTTTGTACCACTCTTGGCACCAAATTCTGTATCAGAGTTACAGCAAAGAAACACGTTATATATAAGTTTGACTTTACATAGTTGTGGGAGCTGGTTAAATCATAGCTCTAAGACTTTTGCTTTTGTCTGGTGCTGGAATTTGAAATCTTCAGGGCAGGCCACAGATAAATATCAGTAAGGAGAGGTGTTTATAAAGCAAGGAGGAGCCAGGAGAACCTGGAACCCCACAGCAGGAGCTGGAACTTGAGAGGGTGACCTGGAACCCATGTTGGCCTTCGAATGTGGGTGTCCTGCAGGAGCAGCAGCTGGCTTTTTTTGTCATGGAGTTAAACACACATCTGGCTCAGGAGTCAGAGAAGCCGAAGGAGGAGTCAGGTGAAAATGCAGAGTGGAGGGCCTGGCTGTTATGTCATGCCAATGAAGTGAGCCAATAGACAAGCAAAGTTCATGAGGACAAAGCATCCATCCTAACCTCCCAAGCAAAGAAACAAAATGACTGCTGTTTCACTTCCACCTTCCTAAGGTCATGCAAAAATATTTCCTTTGTGTCTCACCCTAACTAGGAACCTAGAGAATATACCTCTGGGAAACATAGTTCAACCTGGCCGTGTTGACACATTACAAAGTCACCACAGAGACTAGGGAAGAAAACCCATATGATCATCTCAGCAAATGTCAGATAAATATTTGATGTAATTCAACATGCATGCATTTTAAAAACCCTCAGGGCCTTCCCTGGCTGTTCAGTGTTTAGGACTTCACCTTCTAATGCACTGGGTACAGGTTCAATCCCCGGTAGGGAAGCTAAGATCCCACATGCCTTGGGGCCGAAAACCAAAAGGGAAAACAGAAGTAACATTGTAACAAATTCAATACAGACTTAAAAAATAGTCCACATTAAAAAACAAAAACAACCTTCATTAACCTAGCAACAGGAAGAAATGACCTCTGCCAATAAAGGACATTACAGTTTTCTCTTTCTAAGATGCAGAGCAAATCAAGGTTAAATGCTGTCACTGTTCCTATTCAACACCACACGAGAGGAATATGGATCAGCAAAGCTCTCAAGAAAACCATGAAAGGCAAATAACTTGACTCAGCTCCTTTCTACTTGCATATGAAAGTTCCTGCCCTCTCTCTGGGGCCATCATCCTGTCCTCTTTTCTTTATCGAATATGTGATAAAAGATGGAAGAACTATTACTTGCTCCCTAATATACCTAAGCTGTTAGACCTTAAAGTCTCCCAGAAGATGAGACAAAGGGCTTTCAAAGGTCTTTGCCTTAAATGTGTAGATAGGGACAGATATAGTCTTGTCTCAGGATTTCTATCAGTGATTTTCAAACACTTTAATGTCTGTAAAAATAATGTGGGTTGCTTATTCAGAACGCAACTGCTTAGTATGTGTTCTAAATTATTCTATACCCTCAAAAGCAAATAGATGCATTTCTTAACAAAATTCTCACAGTCTGATTTCTCACTACTTCCTTCTGGTTGTCCATCCTCTCTAAACAACCTGGATCATTGAGGTGATGCTGAATTATAAGCAAATTTTCTGAGGCATAAGGTCTTGAATCAGTGGTGCCTCCTGTGGCATTTTATTTAGATTAGCGATTTTTTTACAGCCTAGGATTCAAGTCTGTTGGCACAGAGAAGTTGGCAAAGCCAAAAATAAATCATCCAGCATTTGGGAGAGAGTCAAAATTCATTCAGGCTCAGCAGATTTTTTTTCTGTTCTGATTATTTAGAAAGAAAAAGTGAGTAAGAACAAGTAAAATGAATGGAATGAACGTAGGACTCTTAAGATGAATGTGATTCATCCCTTATTATTTTTATTAAAGAAGAAACTGTACTTTGAGTATCAGTCAAAGTCATCTGAATTCTAAATCTCATAGCAAAAAGCCTTCACCCACACACAGTTGGGGACAGACACACATCAACAGAGATTCTTTAGATCACGTTGTCTTGGGTGTGTCTAAATGCCTGGAAGATGGGCTTAACATTCTAACTGAAAGGAAAGTGGAACTTCGTGGCAGTCATAAATTATCCAAAGAGTGAGATCCCTAAGGAAGGCTACTGCTACTTGTGAGATAGAAAAGAAGTGGCAGAATAGACCCAATGAAGCTGCTCTCTCTCCATCATGGACAGACTAAATACTGGGGTAGTTCAGTATTTAGTAGTAGTTCAGAGAGTGAGAGGTCTTGAAAGAAATAATTTCTATTCCTCTCCTTAGATCCTTTTTAAAGTAGGATGTGTTAAACATTCGTACACAGAAACCTCAATTAAATACAGTCCAGGAGCCTGGAAGAGGGAGCTGTCGTGCTCTGGAACCATAGCAGAGCCCAGCAGGCAGAAGAAAGACTCCTCTTCTTTCCTGGCAAGGACTCAGCCAGTGAAGAGCTGTGGACTCTCTGCTTACTGCAACCCTCCCAACTTCCTTTCCTTCTGTATAAGAGTTCACTTTCCCTAGCTGTTCAGTAACTTTCATGTGGGTCTTCTTGATCACAGATACCAAACAGCAATTTTCTGCTGATCTTGAATAAACCCATCTTTGCTAGAAAAAAAATCTGGCGATCTATTTGTTTCAGGTCAACAGATGTTATCATCTGTCACTTTTGATTGAGGATACATAGAGAAATGAGGGTAGAGGTTTGGGAGCCAATTAGTCCTATTGCTGATAGTGAGCCTGGGGTCATTAAGCCCAGGACTGGCTTCCTTAGAAGGGCTTGGGACGTCCAATCCATCAACATGTTGCTCTTCTGTCATGAGGGGTGGCCTTGAGAATCCAGCTCCCTATCACCCTAGACTTAACATTTCTGCAAAGGCATCAAACGCATTCTCTTTCTTTTTGGAACCTTTTCGAATACCACAGATGGCTATCATCAAGACTCATACACCACCTGAACCTTCTGAATGAACTGTCTATATATTTTTATATGAAACGGGGAAGGGGATCTGTTCACTGGGTGTGCCTACTCAGAGTTAATGTTAAATCTTTCATTTGTGTCAATTACATTTCCTAATGTAGTTCTTGTTTAGAAAGTATCTGGCATTTCAGGTATGCTGAAAAAGCGGGTGGGGAACATGTCAGTGTTACTATTCCAGGAAAATGTTACTTATGGGGAATTTATGGAAAAAAGATATATTGATGCTAATAGTTCACTAATACTTTAATCATTATTGTCCTCTTGTCCTGTCAAGAAAAGCTTTGCACCCCAAGCTTTTATACCTCACCTTATTTGCAATTTCTTCTAGGTTTCTGAGCACCACCAGAGTAAAGTCAAGCAACAAGAAATAATGTGAATTAAGACAACTACAAATTCCCGGTCTCTGATCACAGCTTGATTTTCAAAGTTGTCAGTCAGTCTTTCCATGTGTTTCTATTTCCATTCACCGTATTATCTTTGTCAACTCTCATTCACACTAAGACCTCTGACTATCCTCTATCCTCAACTATTCTAATTTCATCTCCTACTCAGAAAAATTAGAGGTGGTCAGGGAACTCATCGTCACAGTTTTGGTCTTCTCTCCTCTCCCTCCTCCATTCTGACGTCTGAATGGGCAAATGTTCCTGTACAGTGTACCACTATTCCGATCCTCCTTCGCACCTCCTGCCTCTAACTTTCTCAGAGATGGCATTCCACCATTTATCTCTTCTCTAGGCAGTCTCTCAATACATCCCTGATGGTCTTTAGCCAACACACTCAGTCTCTCCTCAGTTCAGTTCAGTCGTTCAGTCGTGTCTGACTCTCTGTGACCCCATGAATTGCAGCACGCCAGGCCTCCCTGTCCATCACCAACTCCCGGAGTTCACTCAGACTCACGTCCATTGAGTCCGTGATGCCATCCAGCCATCTCATCCTGGGTCGTCCCCTTCTCCTCCTGCCCCCAATCCCTCCCAGCATCAGAGTCTTTTCCAATGAGTCAACTCTTCGCATGAGGTGGCCAAAGTACTGGAGTTTCAGCTTTAGAATCATTCCTTCCAAAGAACACCCAGGACTGATCTCCTTTAGAATGGACTGGTTGGATCTCCTTGCAGTCCAAGGGACTCGTCAAGAGTCTTCTCCAACACCACAGTTCAAAAGCATCAATTCTTCAGTGCTCAGCTTTCTTCACAGTCCAACTCTCACATCCATACATGACCACTGGAAAAACCATAGGCTTGACTAGATGGACCTTTGTTGGCAAAGCAATGTCTCTGCTTTTGAATATGCTATCTAGGTTGGTCATAACTTTCCTTCCAAGGAGTAAGCATCTTTTAATTTCATGGCTGCAATCACCATCTGCAGTGATTTTGGAGCCCCCCAAAATAAAGTCTGACACTGTTTCCACTGTTTCCCCATCTATTTCCCATGAAGTGATGGGACCAGATGCCATGATCTTCATTTTCTGAATGTTAAGCTTTAAGCCAACTTTTTCTCTCTCCTCTTTCACTTTCATTAAGAGGCTTTTTAGTTCCTCTTCCCTTTCTGCCATAAGGGTGGTGTCATCTGCATATCTGAGGTTATTGATATTTCTCCCGGCAATCTTGATTCCAGCTTGTGCTTCTTCCAGTCCAGCATTTCTCATGATGTACTCTGCGTATAAGTTAAATAAGCAGGGTGACAATATACAGCCTTGACGCACTCCTTTTCCTATTTGGAACCAGTCTGTTTTTCCATGTCCAGTTCTAACTGTTGCTTCCTGATCTGCATATAGGTTTCTCAAGAGGCAGATCAGATGGTCTGGTATTCCCATCTCTTTCAGAATTTTCCACAGTTTATTGTGATCCACACAGTCAAAGGCTTTGGCATAGTCAATAAAGCAGAAATAGAGCATTACTTTACTAGCGTGCAGTCTCTCCTATTTAGAAATAAATTCTTGGACTCCGGGCACTGCTGTCATGTCAATGGCCATGAACTTCGGATCCAAGAACTTCCAGCCATGGCCCCCAGGTAAGGGTCACTTCCTGCTTGATCACTTTGTTGAATGTAAAATCTTCAGAAAGAAATTTGTGAAGTGTCTCCGGGAAAACAATTTTGAAACTTCTTTGCACAGAAATCACAAGATTATTTAAGTGCAGGATGGAGAGGCAGCGGATGGCACAAGAATCCTGGGAAAAACTGGGATTTGGACATTTGGCAGATGGAAAATCAGAGACAGAAACAGAGCTGTGATGGGAAGAAGCCCGCAGGGCTGTGTGGGGCCATCTGGATGACCTGCTGCTCCAACAGCATGCTTGTAGGTACCATGGCTCAGGAAGGGGCTTTGGGGGTACCTGTGAGAAGCCATTCTAAATCAAGACAGACACCCCTCCCTGATAGATGCACCTTGTGGCTGGGAAAGGGCTCATCTAACGAAGTTTCCAAAAGGATTCTGGATGACAGTTGTTCCTTTAGATTCCCATTTCCCCCCAGGAGTGTTAGGGTTTATCTTCAGGTTTCCGTGTATAAGACCCGCCCTCTGGCCCTGCCCTGGGGAGGGGAGGTGCTGGGTGACATTTGCCCAGTGAGTGGGCACTGTGGGTTCCTGTGAGACGCTGGGTTCACGTCACTGCATCTGTGTGTTGTGTCACAGGCTCTGTGTGTCTTTTCAGTGTAGAAGTGAACAAATGTTCATGAATTGCAGTCTGTTACGTGGACAGAAATCGTCAGGAAAATGTTCCCTAGCAAGTGGTTTCCTCTTTGTACTCATAAATGTATTCCATTAAAAATAATTTAAAAATTCTGACTTTCCAGAAGACATTGCGGATGATCAGTAGGCATACGAAAAGGTGCTCAACATTGCTAACCATCAGGCAGATACTTGAAATCAAAACTACATGTGTATACCTATGGCTGATTCATGTTGATGTTTTGCTGAAAACAACAAAATTCTGTAAAGCAATTATCCTTCAATTAAAAAATAAATTAATTAAAAAAAAAACCCACAATGAGATACCAGTTCACATCTGTCAGAATGTGTGTGTATCTGTGTGTGTTAGTCATTCAGTCGTGTCCAACTCTTTGTTACCTCACGGACTGTAGCTCTCCAGGCTCTTCTGTCCATGGAATTCTCCAGGCAAGAATACTAGAGTGGGTTGCCATTCCCTTCTCCAGGGGATCTTCCTAACCCAGGGATCAAACCTGGGTCTCCTGCATTACAGGCAGATTCTTTACCCTCTGAGCCACTAGGGAAGTCCTCTGTCAGAATGGTTATCATCAGAAAGACAAGAGATGTGGAGGACAGGCAATCCGAGTGCACTGTTGATGGGTCTGTAAACTGGTACAGCCACTATGGAAGGCAGTATGGAGGTTCCTCAAAAATTTAAAAATAGAACTACCATAGGATCCAGCAATTCCACTCCTGGGTATATGTCAGGGTGAAATGAAAACACTTAAGTAGAAAAGCTATATGCACTCAATATTCGTAGCAGCATTATTTATAATAGCCAATATATGGATGCAACCTAAGTGTTCATCAATAAATGAATGGATAAAGATGAGGAGGTATGCATATATACAATGCAATACTGCTCAGCCATAAAAAGAATGAAGCAATGCCATTTGCAACAACATGGGTGGACCTGGAAGGTATTATGCTTGGTGAAATGAGCCAGGCAGAGAAAGACGAATACTCTTATGTTATCACTTAGGTGTGTGATCTAAGAAATGGATGCATATGAGCAAACAAAAACAGACTCACAGATACAGAGAACAAACTAGAGGTTTGTGTATAGAGGGAGCACTCTTGAGAGTCTCTTGGACAGCAAGGAGACCAAACCGATGAATCCTAAAGGAAATCAGTCCTGAATATTCACTGGAAGGACTAATGCTAAAGCTGAAGCTCCAATACTTTGGCCATCTGATGAGAAGAACTGACTCATTTGAAAAGATCCTGATGCAGAGACAGATTGAAGGCAGGAGGAGAAGGGGATGACAGAGGATGAGATGGTTGGATGGCATCACCAACTCGATGGACATGAGTTTGAGCAAGCTCCAGGAGCTGGTGATGGACAGGGAAGCCTGGCATGCTGCAGTTCATGGGGTCACAAAGAACTGGACATAACTGAGCAACTGAACTGAAATGAACTGATAGAGGGCACAGGAAAGGAGCAAAATAGGGGTGGGAATTAAGACGTACAAACTACTATGTATAAAATAAATAAGCTACAAGGATATTTATACAGCACAAGAGAATATGCTCAATGTTTTGCAACTTTAAATGGGGTATATTTTATAAAAAACATTGAATCACCATTTTGTAAACCTGAAACCAACATAATTTTGTAAATCAAGTATACTTTAAAAAAATTACATTGTATAGGTTTTCCACAGCTTATTCACAGCTTGTAGATTCCACCTATAAGCGGTGTCGCATGATACTTATCTTTCTCTCTCTGACTTACTCCATGCAGCGACATCTTGGTTGCTTCCTGTTTTTGGCAATTATTAATAAAGCTGCTATAAATACTTGAAAAATATTTCTAACTCTTTATCATCCTCTAACTATATCTATGTCTTTACTTTCTCAATCCAGTTTTTGGAAGAGTAACTTTAACTCAATCTCTGTTTCATGATCCTACTTTCATTTCTTTCTTTATTTCTATAAGTCTCCCTTTTCCAATATCCCATTAAATCTGCTCTTGGGAAAGATTGCTTAGTTGCTAAACTTAAATGGACACCTTCTCAATCTTTATCTTCTGGACTTTGCCATACTTGATACTGTTGATGACTTTCTTCTTAAAATCTCTCCCCTTTCATTTCCAGAGTTCCATTTCTCCCCTCTCTCTAGGCATTATTGTTAATAGACTTCATCAGCTCTTCTATCCATTCTTAATCTGTTGTTCTGTTTTCCTTGGCCACATTCTCCTCTCATTCTGTGCTCTTTTCCCTGGGGAATCTCACCAACCGTTTGGGTTCTGGACCTAGTCCCAGTGTCTTCCCCCCACACCATCAAGCAACTCTGACATTATCTACTGGGAATTAGCATCAGATGCCACAAGCGAAGGGCTCAGTCCCCCACACCCACTTCCAACATCAGTTGCAAATGCACGTCATCACTTCTACTTCTTACCAACCAATTACAAATTAGGAGTTGCAATAATCCCTTTTGTTTTATTGCTGTATTTTTAATTTTCCTTATTAGCATACAATGGATTTTTTAGGCTTAAAAATTAGTAGGGGAATTTTTATTAATCTTGTATGCATTATACTTGCTTTTCCATTTTTTTTAACTTTAAACAATGTGTTTGTTTATTTTTAAATTTTTATTGAAGTACAGTTGATTCACAATGTTGCATTAGTTTCAGGGGTACAGCAAAGTGATTCAGTTATACATATCCACATATCCACTCCTTTTTAGATTCTTTTCCCAAATAGACCGTTACAGGGTATTGAGTAGAGTTCCCTGTGCTGCACAGTAGGTCTTTTGTAGTTATCTGTTTTATATGTAGAAGTGCATATATGTCAATTCCAGTCTCCTCATTTATCCTTTCTCCCAACTCCTCCTTGGTAACCACAGGTTTGTTTTCTACATCTGTGATCCTATTTCCTTTTGTAAGTAGATTCCACCTATAAGCGGTATCGCATGATACTTGTCTTTCTCTCTCTGACTTACTCCATGCAGTATGACCATCTCTACAACTTCCTCTTTGGACTTCGGATGCCAGAGGCAAGTCCAGGTTGTTTTCTAAATTCTGACAAAATGGCTGTAAGTCAGAGAACCTTCTTTTTATTGATTGCTAGAGTGGCTCACAGAACTCAGAGAAACATTTTACTTAGTAGGTGACTGGTTGTTTCAGGAACAGCCAGATGGAACAGATGGATTTGGCAAGGCGTGGGGAAAGGGCGTGGGACTTCTCGGCTCTCTTTGACGGTGTTATTCTCCCTTAGTCTCCATGGGCTTGCCAACCTGGAAGCTCTCCAAACCCTACCCTCTTGGCTTTTATTTAGTCACTCAGACAGTAAAGAACCTACCTGCAGTGTTGGGAGACCTGGGTTTAATCCCTGGGTCAGGAAGATGCTCTGGAGAAGGGAATGGTTACCTACCCTGGTGATCTTACCTGAAGAATTTCATGGACAGAGGAGCCTGGTGGGCTACACAGACCGTGGGGTCTCATAAAGATGGACCCAACTGAGCACGCACACTTACATAGATATAATTGTTTTAATCATCGGTCATTTGGTGATTGATCCAAATTCTAGTTCCTTTCCTCCACCCTTTCCAACCTTCTAATCACATGATTGGTTCTGCTAACAACCATCCCCCAGCCTTAGCAGCATTCCTAAAGTCACCTCATTAACATAACAAGAGACACATTTATCACTCAATACTTACAAAATTCTAAGGGTTTTAGGAGCTCTGTGGCAGAAAGGGGGATAAAGACAAAATGTGTTATTTTTTTTTTTATTAGAAATCTAATATCACAGCAACTCAAAATACTACAAATATGAATTAGCTGACTGCAGAGCTCTTTCTTAGGCTTCCAGGTACCCAAATACCCAAATGCCTCTTAGACATCTCCCTCTGATGCTGCACAGGCAACACAACTGAATCCGGACAAAACTGAACTTAGGCTTTTCATCAGATCCACTTCAGAGTGTACTTACTCTGTTAATAGGATGGACATCGACCAGATACTCAGGTCAGAAACCTAGGATCATCCTTGACTCTTTTCTCTACTTTTTTCCTCACCTTACCTGCAATCACACGCAGCCCGGCTTTAAGTCCCATTAGTTACACATCTTATATAATTCTGGTAGTGATCCTCATCTCCATCTTCCCTGCCTTTGTCTTGCTTTAAAATTAAATCATTTCTCAGTTGAAACAGTGCAAAATTCAATTGATTAGTCTTTTGTCTATTACCACAAAAGTGATCTTCCCATAATGTGAATCTGATTAGATCATTCCATTACCTCCCATAACCTTCAGGATAAAATCCAAGTTTTTTTCCTACGTTGATCTGGCCTTTGCTTGTCTGTGCTGCCCCATCTCTTATTGTTTCCTAATACATACAGTGTTCTAGCTTTTCTGAACTATGGTCTAGGTACTTCCTCCAAAGATTTTCTTAAAGTTCAGTGCCTTTTGCTTGTACTTCTGTATCATCCCAGAATGCCCTGCATGAGCTTCTTTACTTGACCAAATCCTTAAAAGTTCAACTTAAATATCTCTACTAAGAATTCTTCCTCCACTCTGGGATAAAACTTATCTTCATGTGCTTCCAAGTGCCCTCATGCCTATACATGGCAGCGCACTCACCATACTTCATTCTAAGTATTTCTGTATCGATCTGCTTCACTAAACTGTTATCCTCTTCTTTACTATATTACTAATATCAGAAACAGTGCCTGGTCTATTACAGTTGTTAAAATTAGATTCATCACATGAATGAATAATAAATAAAATGAAATATGAATCTAGAAAATGAATCTAGAGGGCATCATGCTGAGTGAAATAAATCAGACGAAGTGAAACATGAACCTAGAAGGTGAATCTAGAGGGCACTATGCTAAGTGAAGTAAGTCAGACAAAGGCAGATAAGCATGATCTCACTTACATGTGGCATCTAACAAAACAAAACAAACAAAACAAAAACAGACTCATGATTACAGAGAACAAACGAGTGATAACCAGAAGGAAGATGAGCGGGTGAAATTGGTGAAGGGAATTGAGAGGGTATCAGTCTCTAGTTATGTAATAAATGTCACAAGGATGTAATATACCAGGGGTAAATTTTACTTGCTGTTTAGTCTCTCAGTCATGTCCAACTCTTTTGTGACCCCATGGACTGTAGCCCGCCAGGTTCTTCTATCCATAGGATTTCCCAGGCAAGAATACTGGAGTGGCTTGCCATTTCCTTCTCCAGGGGATCTTCCCAACCCAGGGATCGAACTTAGCTCTCCTTCGTGGCAGAATTCTTTACTACTGAGCCACCTGGGAAGATCCCCAAGGATGTAATATATAGCATAAGGAATGCTGTCAATAATATTATAATAACTTTGTATGGGGACAAATGATTATTAGATTTTCCTGGTGATCATTGCATAATGTATGCAAATGTCAAAACACTAGCGCACGTGACGCTAACACAATATTGTATGCCAACCATATTTCAATAAAAAAGAAATTAGAAGAACATATAACAAAAAGAAATATAGAAGACTGAGTTGAAATTTAATAATGAAGTTGCCATTTTTAATCATTTCTTAAAAACAGTCTGGTTATGGAGTGTTTTTGCTGAATTGTTAAATAGGAGTCTCCACTATGAAGATTAAAACTCAGGGTTGTAATTCCTTAGGGAGAGTGGGATTTGCTTTAAATAGGGTATATTTTAATGAAGGCAGGTGTTAAAAATCTGATAGATTCTTATGCCTCTGGATGGCCATAAGGTTAAAGCAGGTCATCCTGAGAGATTGCACTTTGGAAAATCATCAATGTAGAAAAAACCACAAAAGCAGCATTTCATAATGAAATCTGTATTTCTTTTCCACCTTCTTGGGCCTGGATAACATAAAGTTTTAGACTCAGATTTTTTTTTTTTTTAATTTGGATCATGACAAGTATAAAACAGCTAAAATATTTTATTAGGTTTACAGTTTTGTTCTGAATACTTGAAGACTTATTAAGATACTGGGACTCTCACTTTTGTGGATGCTTAATTATCCTGAAAACGTCTCACCCTGGCACAATCGGTTTTCCTGTTTCAAAGTAAACTGTTATCCTTACAGTGAACTTACACTGTTTTCTGTATATCTGTCAATAATGACCACAGGATAGTACCAATAAGTCTATGAGGTAAAAACTATTAATATACTTCATATCAATACGGGAAGACTCATGTTGCAACAGAGTTAGTATAATTGTTGTTCAGTCTCTATGTCATGTCCGACTCCATGGACTTCAGCACACCAGGCTTCTCTGTCCTTCACTGTCTTCCGGGCTTTGCTCAAACTCATGTCCATTGAGTCAGTGATGCCATCCAACCATCTCGATCTCTGTCGCCTCCTTCTCCTCCTGTCCTCAATCTTTCCCAGCATTAGGTGGCCAAAGTATTGGATTCTGCTTATTGTGTTTATTTTTTTTCTTATTTTGCTAGTTTGGGTGTAAAGTGAGATTGTTTTTTGAGACCTGATATCTCTCATGTGAGTATTTAATACTGTAAGCATTTTTTCAGAGCATTGTTTTAGCTGTATCCCACAAATTGTGATGTATTTTTTTAGACTTTTATTCACTTCAAAAGCTTTCTAACTCTTTTGAGGCTTTTGCTTTTATATATTAGTTATTTAAAATGTGTTTTAAAATTTCAAGATATGTGGGACATTTTATAAAAAGGCAATGGCACCCCACTCCAGTACTCTTGCCTGGGAAAATACCATGGACAGAGAAGCCTGGTGGGCTGGAGTCGCAAAGAGTTGGACACAACTGAGCGACTTCACTTTCACTTTCAATTTTCACTTTCATGCATTGGAGAAGGCAACGGCAACCCACTCCAGTGTTCTTGCCTGGAGAATCCCAGGGACGGGGGAGCCTGGTGGGCTGCTGTCTATGGGGTCGCACAGAGTCGGACACAGACAGGACTGAAGTGACTTAGCAGCAGCAGTATTTTTGGTATTTAGTTTAATTGTTTCCATTCAGAAAACATATTTTGTATCATTTCAACTTTTCCGAATTTGTTAAGGTTTTATTTTTTGTTGTTTGCTTTCTCTGTAGTGCCAGAATGTAATTAATGTTGTTGAGTATCCAATTCCAGTAGAAACCAAGGTGAATTATGCTGTCATTGGATGGAATTCTGTAAATATAAAATGGGTCGAGTTGACTGAGAGAGTTGTTCAGGTGTTTTATAACCTTGCTGACTTTGGGTCTGCTTGTTCGAACAATTATAGAGAGCATTAATGTCTCCAACGGGGCTTCCCCGGTGGCACTATGGTAAAAAACCTGCTTGCCCGTGCGGAAGACCTGAGGGACTGAGGTTTGATCCCTGCATCGGGAAGATCCCCGGAGGAGGGCATGGCGGCCCACTCCAGCATTCTTGCCTGGAGAATCCCATGGACAGAGGAGCCCAGTGGGCTACAGTCCATGGGGTCTCAAAGAGTTGGGTACAACTGAAGTGACTTAGCTGAAATTCTCTAGAGTACTGGAGTCAGACCCTAAATGGTCTGGTTGCCTCCTAATGCAAGAGATCAACAGCCTCCAGACAATGTTAGCCAACCAAAATCTCAACAACATAATATTCAAAATGCCCAGGGTACATTGATCTTAGCCAAGAGGCTAAAAAGCAATTCCAGCTATAATTGTAGATTTTCTTTTTTTGTTTTACCACGTTGGTCAGTTTTTACTTCATGTATTTGGAAGCTCTGTTGTTTTATGCATACATGTATAAAATTGTATGTTCTCAAGATGAGTTGACAATTTTATCATTATTCTCTTTATTCCTTTATTCTTGGTAAATGTTTCACTTTGCTCTGAAGTGAATGTGGTCTGATATGAATACATGGATTAGTTTGTATGATATCTATTTTTTCTGTATTTTAGCCTCTAAATATAATTACAATTATTCTTTTTGTAGTCAAAGTATAATTGGATCTTACATTTTTAATCTAATCTGACACTGTCTGTCTTTTAAATGGTATGTTTCTACCTTTTACGTCTTGTGTAATTATTGCTAAATTCACATTTAGGGTAACATTTATTATTTGTGTTCTGTGTTCCTACATTGTTTCATGTTTCTTTGTTCTCCCTCTCTTGCATTTTTTTGGCTTATTGGAATATTGTCTATATTCTATCTTCTTTAACCTTTTAGATTTCTGGCTAAATATCCTATTTATTGAGTTGCTTTATGATTTATATTAATCACAACTAACATTTCACAGTCTAGTAAGAATAACATTTTACCACTTATAGTAAAATGTAGAATTTAAAAAAATCATTTAGGTTCTTTAGCCCTTCCTACTTATGTTGTATTTATACACATTGAAATATTTGAACTTTAAAAAACCCAACCAGTGTTATAAATCTTGTTTTTAACACTCATACGTATTTAAAATATTAGGAGGATAAAAACATATATTTACTCAGATATTTTCCATGCCTTGTTGCTCTTCTTTCATCCCCAAAGTTCCATGTTTCTCTGGGGAGTCATTTTCCTTCAACTTTAAGACCATTCTTTAGCCTTTCTTTAGAGCAGATCTGCTGGCCATTAATCCTCTTAGTTTCTTTTATCATCAATCTTTTTTTTTTTGCTTTCAGTTATTCTTTTGACTATTGAGCCCATCCAGTAAAATTTTATTTCAGATATTGTGGTTTTTATTCTCTCAGATTTCTATTTGCTATTTTCACTTGTGTTTCTCTGAAGAAAGCCTCTATTTCCCCATTCATTTCAATAGTTTACCATTCCCAAAATGAGCTTGGTTGTCATAGCTGTTTTAGTGCTTGTCTGGTCATTCTAACACAGTGTATTAATTATCTTGGTGTTGGCATCTGTTAAGTTTCTTTTCCCTTGAGAGCTGGTCATGGTTTCATGGTTCTTTGAATGACAGGTAATTTTAGGTTGTACCCTGGGCATTTTGAATATTATGTTGTTGAGATTTTGGTTGGCTAACATCATTTGGAGACTGTTGATCTCTTGCATTAGGAGGCAACCAGACCATTTATGACTCCAGTACTCTTGCCTGGAAAATCCCATGGACGGAGGAGCCTGGTGGGCTGCAGTCCATGGGGTCTCGAAGAGTCGGACACGACTGAGCGACTTCTCCTTCACTTTTCACTTTCATGCACTGGAGAGGGAAATGGCAACCCACTCTAGTGTTCTTGCCTGGAGAATCCCAGGGACGGGGGAGCCTGGTGTGCTGCCGTCTATGGGGTCGCACAGAGTCGGACACGACTGAAACAACTTAGCAGCAGCAGCAGCAGCAAGTTCTTTCTCTTCGTTTGTGGACAGTGGTCTCAATGTGTGTTCAGTTTTCAAACCTTCTGTTATATTGTTTGAGTCTGTCCCATGCCGAGCTACTCAGAGCTTAGTCTGGAACTCAGTAAGTGTTTCATAGAGTAGTTTAGCTCTCAAAGTTCCTGTTACATTGTTGTCATCCTGGTCTGCACAGACATCTGTCAGGCGTTAGTCTAGGACTCCAAGGGTGCCTAATATTGCAGTTCAGTTTTCCAATCTTTTGCTCTGCTCTTTTGGATCTGTTCTGCACATGCACAGATTGACTAGTGAGACCTGGATTGCCTTTGACTCATTCATCAGAATTCTTTCAATTCCAGAAATTCCCCCCCACATTCTCCAATTCACATGAGTCCTTTCTCTTGGTCCTTCTGGCCAACTATGTAGGTTTTCTCATGGAGTTTTAGGTTCTTCTGTTGTTGCTGCTGCTACGTTGCAACTCCATGACTGGAGTTGGCCTCTGGGAAATACCGGAAAAGAAAACAGATTTGAAGAAGAAAAGAAAAATGAAAAATAGGCACTGTCTTCTTTTCCCTACACACTGGCTCCACAAGTGTCCCGTTCCCCAATCTTCTGACCAGCAAAAGCAGAGTTTTTCAGCAGCCTTTGTTGTCTGTGTCTATTGTACAGTTTTAGGACCTTTGCACCATTCATTGTAAGAGAGAAAGTAAAAGCAAAATGATCAGAAAACTTATTACTGTGCTTCTCTTTCTTCAGACTTTTACTTCCATCTCTAAGCTCTCTGTTGTTCTTTGCGTCTTAAGAGTCTGTATTCTAAGAAGTTTAGCTGTATTCTTTGGGTGAGAGAGGTTTTAATAGGCTCATTCCACCATTGCTAACATAGAAGGTAAAGTTTTTGAGATTCTTTCATGGCGTTGCATGTAGCAGTGTGCTTGCCTTTGTTCATTGTTGTGTAGTCTTACATTGTATGAGTACACTACTGTTTGTTTAGCCCTTCAGGTCTTGATGGACATTAGGGTTGTTTCCAGTTTGGGACTGTTAGTAATAAAGTTTGTCTTAATCCCGGTCATAGGGGAAAACATTCAGTTTTTCACCTATAGGTATGACGTTAGCTCTGATTTTTTTACAGAAGGCCTTTTTCAGCTTGAGGAAGCTCCCCTTTGATTTCTAGATTATTGAGAGTTTTTATTATGAATGAGTATTAGATTTACCAAGTCTTTTCTGCATCCATTGTGATGACCATGTGTTCCACCCCTCCTTTAATTCTATGAATATGGTATATGACATCAATGGCTTTTCAGATGGCAACCTTCCATACACAGAATAAAATACACTTCATGCCTGCTGGTGAAAAGCAAGGATTCCACAAAGCCCTGAATACACGGTGGCCGGAATCAGGGAGGGCAGGGGGCAGGGTCACTTCTGTCCTGTTCACACTGGTATCCCAGGAACCCTGTAGTGTGCCCCGCAGGAAGGGGGTAGTGGTAACTGAATAGAAGCCCCACATGCATGGCGATTTATGTTAGTCATCTTTCTATCTGCTTGGTTTGACAAGATATTAGAACTTGCTCAAAATCTCCTAAGATAAGCCTGATCTCACCTGTTTCCCCCCAAGCGATGACTTTATGTATCTTTTTGGGTTCTATGTTTTTAATCTGGCTAGTCAGCCCCTAGATGAATAAGACATTGAGTGTATGTTTTGCCCAACTAAGTGTATAGTTCAGCTGTAAGAGATAGGTTGCATCAACTGTTATTTCCTGTATAGTATTGAGATCAAATAATTACTACTCTGTCTATTGTTGTTGTTTAGTCGCTAAATCATGTCTGACTCTTTAGTGACTTCATGAACTATATAGCCTGCCAGTCTCCTCTATCCATGCAATTTCTCAGACAAGAACACTAGAGTGGGTTGTCGTTTCCTTCTCCAGCGAAAATCTTCTCAGATTAGGGATCAAACCTGTATCTCCTTCATTGCAGGTAGATTCTTTACTGCCGAGCTGGCAGGGAAGCCCACTCTGGCTATTACAATCTTTAAATTTTACTATTTTCCATTTAGAGCCACATTTAAAGAACAGATGCACCATGGAACGTCTATCTATTAATTCATTTAAACTTTATTAAGCACTTGCATTCAGGTGTCGTGGTAGCTTTGGGGAAAGGTTGAGAATTATACAAATCCTGCCTGTTTGGAGACGATGCCTCTTCATTCTTCCCCATCAGAATAAGTCAGTATGGACAATTTTTTTTCCCCATGAAAAACATGCTGTAACAGTTATAGCATGGAGAAACAGATCAGAAATGTGATCCTTGTGGACAGCTCATAAGTAGGAAAAAACCACAAAGGAAAAGAGTTACACATTACCACTTCTAGCTGCCAACTCAATAATCAGAAAAATCATTCCACCTTCCTTTGGAATAGTAAGTGATGAGGAAGACAAAGGCCAATGATGTTATTTAATGGGGGTTTTCTCCACATGGAAGAAAACATCAGAAGTGGAAGAGGATGAAGAGGCATTCTCTCCAAACAGGCAGGATCATCATATCTATCATACTATTTTAATATTTAGTGGTATGCTCCCATCTGAAGTTTTTCTGTTAGTTTCTCTATTTCTAACTATTTTTGTTGATAACAGCCATCCTTTTGCATATTTACCTTTACCCCAGTTTTCACAAAACCAACTACTTCTTTTTAAGACTTAGTAAGGAAATTCTCTTGTGTGTTTCTTCAAGTTTCCCTACTCTGCTCTCTCTTTCTCCAAGTGACAGAAGACAGAAGAAATTGGTGAACTTAGATAATGTTATTTGTTCGTAAAGATTTTCTGATGCTCGGAAGGAAACAGGTTCTCTAAGGAATGGTGCTGGTGGTTGTTTAGTCACTAAGTCTCGTCTGACCCTTGCGACCTCACGGGCTGCAGCCTGCCAGGCTCCCCTGTTGATGGAATTTCCCAGGCCAGCATGCTGGAGTGGGTTGCTATTTCCTTCTCCAGTGATCTTCCCAAGCCAGGGAACAAACCTGGGCCTCTTGCATTGCTGGCAGTCGCCTGCATTGTAGGTGTATTCCTTACTGACTGACCCACCAGAGAAGCCCTGTCTCATGTGTATGCCCTTTATTCTCTTTACTTGACCTAATACTTTACTTATGTAAGGTACTGTAGAATCATTCTTTGGTTATTTAGGCTGGGCATTAATTTGTTGAGTGAGGGGAGGTCTCCAGGTTTAGAGCCTCTAAGAAAGCCATATAATTTTGAGATAAACTTGAAGGAGGGTTATGTGTTCCATCTGCCTTTGCAGCATATCAGGGATAAAGTGCACCAGTCACTGTGTTCTGGCCCCTTGATGGTTTTGAGTGTAATATAACTTTGCCTCTGGGAGATTCTGAGAATAAAAATGTCACATCTTTTTGATGTCATATCAGTAAGTTGATTGATGTTGAAAATTTGTGCAACACTTTAATTACCATTACTAGGCATGATTATTAACTCTTTGTGATTTATGCAAAAGTTAGTCTCATTATAGAATGTTTTGGCAGAAATTTGGCATTTAAACCTTATAAAAATAAAAGATATACCGTTTTTTAAAAAATTTGAGCTAACTTTTATTACTTCTAAAATTTAAATAATTTGGAGAAAAAAATCAATTGTATAGTTCAAACTTAGTTAAACAAAATTTCAATCTGCAATATTATTTTATAATCAAATTTCAAATAATGTTTCTGTTCTATAGTTTAAAAGAAGTGTGAACTCCAGTTGTGATTCGATTGATTTTAGCTGGCAAATTTAGAAGAAAAGGAATGTGAAACTAATTTATCTCTTCCTGTGCAGGGAGGACAGAAAACTGATAGAGGAAGACTGTTGGCCTGAAGATTTCAGGGTAAAAGATCAGAAAGAAGAAGTAAGTGGCAAACAAAACAAAACAAAACGGAGAGAAAAGTTATGCCAACTCATATTTTGCAATTTTCCTTCCATTTGTCTCTTTATCTCCAACATCATTGTTTTTCATCCAGGCTCAGTTGCTTACTGTTTCTATCTGGGTTTATTTATTTATTAAAAAAATTTTTTTTGCTGCCTCTCATGGCCTGCAGAGATCTTAGTTCCCTGACCGGGGAGTGAACCCGTGCCCCACTGCAGTGGAAACACAGAGTCTTAACCACTAGTCCACCAGGGAAGTCCCATAACTTCTATCTGGGACCACAAGAAATCAACGTTTCATCTGTCTCCAATCCCTTCTGCCAATCCCAATGTGTGTGTAATCCCAATATCTAATATGTGTGACCCCACTATGACAAACTCCCAGTAACTACCTTTTGCCTATAAAATAAACTCAAATCTGATCTGACCAGTTCTGTTCAACTGTCTCTGTCACAATCCCAAATGTTAAACTGTTTCTCCAGCCATGCCCATGCTCCTGTGTCTTTATATTCACTATTATACATATTTCAGAATTCCCAGCTTCCTTCACCTGGATTGATTGCCCAAATTTGTGCCATCTTGATTTCCCTCCTGTCTGAGAAAATTTGCCATGCAACTATAAATCACCTTACATTGGGATTCATTTGTTTTATTTTTTGTTTTGATTTACCCACTTGAGCGGAAGGTATCATGTGTTACATTTCTTGTCATTGTACTTAGCATAGCATAAGGTCTCTATCCAAGACCCTGAGTCTTGGAAAGAGATCTAGGCTTAGCTCTGGTGTGTCATTGTGGCTGCTTAGAAGCCTTCCCAAGATGTCTAGCAAGGCAGCAAGATTAGGGAGCATGAGCTCCTGGGGCCTTGTCTTCAAGGGATGCTGCTGCTGCTAGGTCGCTTCAGTCGTGTCCGACTCTGTGCGACCCCAGAGACGGCAGCCCACCAGGCTCCCCCGTCCCTGGGATTCTCCAGGCAAGAACACTGGAGTGGGTTGCCGTGTCCTTCTCCAATGCATGAAAGTGAAAAGTGAAAGGGAAGCCGCTCAGTCGTGTGCGACCCGAGGGACTGCAGCCCTCCAGGCTCCTCCATCCATAGGATTTTCCAGGCAAGAATTCTGGAGTGGTATGATTAATCCTAAAATCAGAGTTCTATGAACCTGGGAAAATTAGCGGATGGGGACTTCAAGGGACAGCATCTCCGTCTTCATTCGCTCTAGGTTAGAGCTTCCTTAATTGTTTTTGGAATAAGTCAGTAGAAATAAAGAGCAAAGAAATAAAGAAAAGAAAGTGGAAGGAAGGAAGATACTGATTTGTATTTTGTGGGGTTGACTAAGGAAACTTTGAGGGTTCCCTGAAACTTGTCTCTTTTTACTGGAATTTTTTAAACAAGTCTACAATGAATTCAAACTGTGTACCTAGTAAGGAACTCTAGTCAAGGATGCACCACTCCTTCTTGAAAATCTCGAAATCTCATTATGAAGATCATCTTGATGCTTTTATTAAGCCTGTGAAAAGATGCATTAATTACTATATTAATTTACATCCTGCCTTAAAGCATTTAAGCTATCTTTAAAAGATGTATTAAATATAAGAAAGTTTTTTCAAAGCCGAAAGGAAGACCTGGAGTCCATGCTGACTATTAGAGAAGACCCCCATCTCTGCAGCCTGCACCTCCATTAGCACCCCCCACCTGCTGCCGCCTCACCGTGCAGTTTGGGGGAGGTATGGATTCAGTAGAACGAGCAGGAAGTCAGAAGAGTGGCAGCTGTGCTCCCATGGAGGGCTATTTTGAGGCCTCCATGGGTGGTGGGGTCTGGCTTATGAGGTATGCTACCTCCGGCCGAGAGTCTTCTGCATTGGAATGTTTGGTGACAGTGGAACTATCCGAATAATGAAAGCTGTGTGTTGTTTTATTTTCGTACAAATAGGTCAATAATATGTTTCATAGCCTGGTTAACATATGATATTAAATGCTGATGTCAAGTATGTCTGTATGTTGCCCACAGATTATCTTAGACAAGAGGCAAGCCATTTTACCTTTTCCTTAATTTTTTAAATTGAAATATAGTTGATTTAAAATATTGTGTTACTTTCAAGTATACAGCAAAGTGACTAATATATATATATATATAAAACATATATATATATTTTATATACTTGAAACTAACACAATATAGGGCTTCCCTGGTAGCTTAGCTGGTAAAGAATCTGCCTGCAATGCAGGAGACCCCAGTTCCATTCGGGAAGATCCCCTGGAGAAGGGATAGGCTACCCACGCTAGTATTCTTGGGCTTTCCTAGTGGCTTAGATGGTCAGGAATGCTCCTGCAGTGCAGGAGACCTGGGTTTTATCTCTAGGTTGGGAAGATCCTGTGGAGAAGGGCATGGAAGCCCACTGCAGTATACTTGCCTGGAGAATCCCCATGGACAGAGGAGCCTGGCAGGCTACAGTCCGTGGGATCTCAGAGTCAGACATGACTAAGCAACTAAGCACAGCATGTATATATATGTATATACATTTTCAGGTTCTTTTCCATTATGGTTTATTATAAGATTTTGATTGAGTATAGTTTCCCTGGGCTATCCAGTAGGGCCTTGTTGTGTACCTATTTTATATATAGTAGTGTGTGTCAGTTAATCCCAAACTCCTAATTTATCCTCTCCCCTTCTTCCCCTTTGGTAACCAGGAGTTTGTTTTCTGTAAGACATAACTCATTTTAGAGCTCAATTTATCTCCGAGATCTTGATTGGATCTTATGGAGAACCAAGACCTGGGGGGTTAGGTGCTGATGAGGAAAAGCAGGCAGTGAATGTAAAAAGAACATTTATAAATGAAAGGAAGAGAATGATAAAGCAGCCATTTTCAAAGAGGAAGTTATAGAAATGCAGTGAAGATATTAGACACCCTTAAATTTGTAGAATAATTTCTTTTTCTGTTAGGTTCCATAAGAGGTTACAATCAGGTTTCGTGACATTAGTAGGTAGCCAGACTTTCCTGCCTTTGAAGCTCCATATTTTTGTTATAGTTTCATTAATTCCAATTTACAATAAATCAACCTACAGAGTAAAATGTATTAGAGAAATGTTCATGATATAACCTCCCCTCCAAAATATTTACAATGTTAAATATTAAACATTCCCACATTCTGTTATTGGAATTGGTATTTTCTCAGAAATAGAAATTTGCTCTCAATTAAGATTTTTGTGCCACAGAATGGAAACTCCCTCTGGATATTAAAGATCAGCAAAGAGGATGCTTATGTTTTAATTTTTTACTCTATTCTTGTCTCTGTATGAAGTGGCAAGGACATTTAAAAGATTTCAAAGGCAGAAGTAAGAAAATAAAAATA
Source organism: Budorcas taxicolor (assembly GCF_023091745.1). Classification (NCBI taxonomy): domain Eukaryota; kingdom Metazoa; phylum Chordata; class Mammalia; order Artiodactyla; family Bovidae; genus Budorcas; species Budorcas taxicolor. The sequence continues at coordinate 16,793,610 of NC_068926.1, read as the reverse complement.
TTGGTAAACTTCTGTAAAGCTGTGAATAAAGAGTACTCACTCTGCCTTATGGGGTAGAAAAATAAGTCATTTTAATTTTAAAACACAAGTTTGAAGCTTGGAGAAGTTCAAGATTCGGAAATGAAAGGACAGCTTCGCCCCTTTCATTATTTAAAAATGTGTGAGGAAGTGAATTCTAGAGAATTAAAAAGAAAAGCAAAATTATCATAAACTTCAGACATAAGGAAGGTAAAACGAAAACTGCAGACAAAACCTGCAAGGGAATAATAGAACTGAGAAGGCAGACTGCCACCTGGAAGTCAATGTTTCTCTACTTGAAACTGCTGAAATCAGAGTTCCAAACAGAAATAGGGTATCTTTCGGGGAAGGTGGTCCAATATGAGACTCGAGCAGCCTAAAGGTGGTTATTCAAACTGTGATCAAAAGTCATCTGAAACAATAGTTGTATGTCGAAAGTATTGTAATCTCCATTTCGTAAAGAAACGGTAGATGTCGATTAGTGAAGAAGAGCATTGCTTTTCTTTCCTGGTTATATTTAACACACCCACACTGGTACCTGCTGCCAATTTATGAGTTGGTCACACATGGTCAGTGCGAGCACTGAGGCTCCAAGACACAACTTCATTCTTTTACAGGAAGAGAATGGACCCATTGAGTTAGCCTAGCTTCCTTGATGAAGAACCTCACAAGTTAGAAATCCTTTGGGCAGCGGCCATGTATATTCACCTTTTTCTCTCTCTCCCTCTTCTGACTCTAGTTCAGCACTCAGTACAGAGTAAATAATTGTCTGATATCTGTTTAAAAGTGTGAAAAGAAAGTTGGGAGGATCACAGAGAAAACTCTAATCTGGTTTTGTGAAGGAGGAACATAACTGGTTGGTTGTTTACAACTTGTACACCATCTATCTTATGGTTAGTCCTAGAAGCTTTAGCAAAGAACGCATTTCTTTTCTGAAAGGAAAAAGAGTGATAGCTTTGGTCAAAATAAACAGGAGACCTCTCATTGTTGTGTGGCACACCTATTCAATATTCACGTGCCTCTAGGAACTTTAGTAAGGAAATAGAGTAGGTATTGGCATGAAAAGGCTTATAACTGAAGCAAAGGAGAGCTTTTACTTCATGTTAGCATTTGCAGGCGATCTTTCTTGAAATATCTCCTACCAAGGGGAAGTACTGCTGAATGAATAGTGAGAAACCAAATAAAAGATGTTCTTTGCTATTTATTAGATTTGCTATAAATTAGTTTTATTGAAAATCAATTCAGATTGTGAAAACTTTATTAGAGTTTAGAATATCTCTCTAACTTGCCTAGACTTAGATTTGACATCCATGTGTATTAATTTATATTTGTTAATTATTAGAACTTAATGAAATTTTCTGAAATAATATTAGAACTTCTCAGTTTGAATTATGGCATTTTCAGTCTTGCTTTATTTTTTAATCTCTCTTTATTAAACAAAAAGTGAACTAATCCTTCAAACAATTTCTTTCTATCTCTGGATATGTGCTCACTACTAATCAATGTTATTTTTCTCTAGAAAACATGTCCATGTTTATATATATGTATATTATGATAATTATAAACAATATTAAATATTAGGTGAATAGGCATAGACATGGAAGCCATCATCTATGCCTACAAAGCATATATGCGTTTGCATTTATGCACACTGAGTTTTGTAATATAAGTAACTCTTTGCAAAAACCTTTTGTGTATATATGGTTATCTCCATTTGATAGATGTAGAAGCTAGGCTAAGAGAAGTTAAATAAGTTGCTTGTGATCACACATCTAAGTTGTGAAAGGACCTCTTTTCTAAAAAATGAGTGGAATGGGGGGTGGGAGGGAGGCCCAAGAGGAAGGGGATATATGTATACATGGAGCTGATTCACCTCATTGTGCAGTAGAAACCAATACAACACTGTAAAGCAACTATCCCCCAATAAAATAAATTAAAAAAGAAAAATTCTTTCTGTTTCTCTAGGCCATATTCCTTTCACCAGGCCAAACAATGTAGATGAGGACTGAAAAGAAGCACACAGTGAAATAAAATTATGAGTGCTCTAGAAAGCAGGGCCTGATAACCGAAAATGAATTCCCTTAAAACATCTGACTTTCAGCTTCCTATGTGCCACTGTAGTTTTTTCCTGCTCTCCCTATTTATTTGCCCTTCTCCCCAGTGATCTTCATTATCTTCTTCCTGTCTCCATGGCGTCATTAGAGGAGCTGGCATAGACAAGACAAGAGAATAACAGGATCTAAGGGTAATTAGGTCCTCATCCATGAAAGACGAGTTCAGAGAGAAATAGGCCTGATGAAAATAAATATCACAAATGATGGGGAAAGCTTAGCAGCTGTCATTATGGCAAAAGGGAGGAGACTGGAGTGGAAATGTCAAGTTGGAGAATTCTGTTTATGTGTATATTCACACATATCAAATGATTTACATTTTTGTCTTTATTGGATAGGCCACTGAGAAAAAAAAGAGATTGGTTGTGCTCTATCAGTTTTGTTGCCAGTTCAGATTAGATGTAATCACAAACAGGAAGACACAGCTCCTTCAAGGTCTATAACTCCTTGTCAGTAACATGCTGATTTTTAATATGTTCTCTTAGAAGTGAATTTATTATGGTTGAAAAAATGAGAGAAATTGAATGACGTCCTGTTAGAGTCAAGGTGGAAGGACCCTATCAAAGAATCTGAAAGTTGAAGGATGAAGTTGAACTGGACACTATGAGGCCAGAAATGATGGTGTGCTATAGTTTGGAAGAGAGTCAGCAAATAATCTTCTACACGTAGGTGGGAGGGAGCATGGCGTGATGGCTCAGAGGTCTCTGCAGTATACTGTCAGCTACATTCTGCCCACCGTGTTGGGAGACCAGGGCCATGATGCTTAACCTTGCTGGCTGCAATTTCCACATCTAACATGGGATTAATCATAATTATTGTGATAATCCAATGCGCTAATTTATGTTAAATCTTAGAACAATACCAGGCATATAATAAATGCTCAATAGATATTAGCCATTTCCATGAAGATTAGGAGGAAGTAATACTGGACAAAAACAGGCCCTGGTCATGCCCTGAGAAATGAGCAGGCAGGAAAAAGCCTTTCTCTAGAGCTGCTGAATTTGCACAGTCCTGTTTTATTTTTACCCCTTCAGGGTCACTGCATAAATTGAAAACAGACGGATCTAAACAGTTGATGGCTCAGTATATGAAGCTGATTGGTTCTTCAGAATATGTTTAGTGGTTTATTTGGATGTTTTAAACAGCGTATTCTAAAGAGGGAAGTAAAATCCACATTGTTTACTTGTTAGCTCCACACCAGAGGCCTGGGAACATCGTTTGTAAATAATAGCACAACATCCTTGCCACTTCTCCATCATGTCTTTTTGTTTTGTTTTGTTTTGTTTTTTAAGGTTTTTAAAATAACATTTATTTCTTAAAAGTTAACGTGTGCATAATAGGAAACCAAAAAGCACAAGAAGCAAAAAACGAAGTCATTCATAATCACAAGCAGTTTACCGTTTGACATGTCCTTCTAGGTCTCATTTCATTCATTCTATCTTTGGGGGGTACTGTGTCTTTGCTACTGTACAAGGGCGTTCTCTAGTTGCAGCGAGCAAGGGGGCTGCTCTTCCTTGTGGTGTGAAGCCTCCTCCCTACAGTGGCTCCTCTTGCTTTGGAGCACAGGCTACAGTCACGCGGGCTTCGGTAGTAGAGGCCCCAGGGCGTGAGGCTCAGTGGTTACGGTGCGCGGGCTTAGCTGCTCTGCGGCATGTGGACCAGGGATCAAACGTGTCCGCTTCATTGGAAGGCAGATTTCTTATCCACTGCACCTCCGGGGCAGTCCCTCCATCATGTCCTAAGGTAAATTTCTTCAATCATGAATTTTTCTTCTACACTGTGTGTACCAGAGCCTTATATTCAAAGGAATCTTAATAGAGGGTTCAGAAGTAAGTTTGTGGCGCTAACTGTCTTAAAACCCTAAAAAACAACAAAAAAAGTTCATGTTCAAACTCTGTTTAATTCTTCATAGATAATGATGCTTGTCACGCCTTTTCTGCAGAAATATTTATTTGAAAGTGTAAAATAGCATTACTTCTCCCGTGGCTCCAAACATCCAGACTCTTCCTTTTCCTTTCTTCTCCTACTGGCCCTGCTCTTTTTTCTTTTGCCTTCTTCACCCTCTGTTTATCTTTTCTCTATTTTACATTCTGATCTTTTTGTTCTCTCAGAATTTTTACTCTTAAAAATATTGCTTTTCATTTTTATAATATTCGTTTGTGCAATAGAGAATAATGAAGACGTATATACACATATACATAGACATTCTTTCAATATTTAGAAGCCATACAATTAGTATAAGTTATATTTAGAACTATCGTAAAGATTAGAATTAAATTGTTAGGATCTGATTATGTAGTAGTATGTATTAACCTATATGATGTTATAAATTCATAGGGGTTTCCCAGGTGGTGCTAGTGGTAAAGAACCTGGCGTAAGAGAAACAGGTTTGATCCCTGGAGAAGGGAATGGCAGCCCACTCCAGTATTCTTGCCTGGGGAATCCCATGGACAGAGGAGCCTGGTGGGCTACAGTTCATAGGGTCACAAAGAGTTGGTCATGACTGAAGTGACTTAGCACTCATGCATGAATTCATATGCTGTTGTTTTTGGATACATATTTAAATTTTACCATATTTGTTCACAGCTGGATTTTAGATTTTTTGGCTAGCAATTTAGTTACATAATAAATCGCAGTGGTCATAATCAAACACATCTGTAACTAGATTTCTCTGTAAATAACATGTTTTTATTTTCTCAAGTATCCCAAATTAACTGCATCTTTTCAATAAGATACAAAAGTGGATTTCTGTCAATGCTAGGTCTTACTCCTGTGACGGCTATTGATTTATTATCATATTAAAAACAATTATAATCTTTGTAGCACCTCAAGTCCTTTTAATACATTACTTTTTTTCTTCCCAAACTTAAAAGTTTGTATTTGACATAAAGACTGGCATTCCTAACTGCTTTGGAGATTTTACAGGTAAGTGAAGGAATGATCTGTGGTTAAAAAGTATATTTATGAAATTAATAGTATTTGTGACTCTCTCTAGTTTCTTTAAGTTTATGATTTTTTCTGTCTCGAAAAGAGTAGGAATCATCACTCGAAACATGAGATCTTTATTTTTTTAAAATGGCCATCGCCCTCTATCTCTCTTGTAGTTGTCTGATATCTTTGCCCAATAAAATTATGCTCTTCATGTCTTGCTTTGTTCTTCTCTTGCTTTGTCTTGCTTGATCTTTTTCCCCCGCCATCATTTCCTTCCTCATTCCATCTCTTCATTCTTTCCTTTCTCCTTCCATTCATCTTTATTCTTTCATTTGTGCCTAATTTTGTTTTAAAAACTGGAGCTACTATGTTCTCAGCGAACAAACATAAAGGAAAGCAACTCTTAGGAACAGGTGGGTTAAAGTCTTTTTGACTCTCTTGTACTACCTCGTCAACCCACTTGAAGTTACTGCAACTTTTATTTGACTAATTTCAACTGTACCTATAAACATTTGAAAAATGGATAGCATGTGCATGAGACAGGTCATTTCTTTAGAGACGCTGGTTCATTTGAGGATTCCTTGTAATAATTCCGTGCTTGAAATTCCCCTCTCTCACTAACATGATTTATGATCCAGCCAGGGGTCAGTAAACCACAGCTATCAGGCCCCAAAGGGCTTGTTTTTGTGCAACCCACAGATAAAAAAAAGTTGTATATTTTAAAACAGTTGAAAAAAATCAAAAGAAGAATACAATTTTGTGACATGTAAGAATTATGTGAAATGCAGATGTCAGTGTCCATAATTCAAGTTTTACTGCAACACAGCCATTGTTCATGTAGTGTCTGTGGCTGCTCCCCCCGTATGAAAGCAAAGTTGAATAGTTGTGATATAGAAAGTGTTTTCCACAAAGCCTAAATATGTACTATCTGGTCCTTCCATAAAAATTTGCCAACCTCTCATTTAGGCTTCCTTGTACCCATAAACACCCATAGCATCTGAATACTTGTGTGTGGTGGTTGAGTCGCTCACCTGCGTCCGACTCCTAGCAACCCCATGGACTGTAACCCGCCAGGCTCCCCTGTCCATGGGATTCTCCAGGCAAGAATACTGGCGTGGGTTGCCGTTTCCTTCTCCAGAGGGATCTCCTGACCCAGGGATCAAACCCAGAGCTCCTGCATTGCCGGCAGATTCTTTACTGATTGAGCCACCGGGGAAGCAAAATGAGTGTTTTCTGCCAACTCTTTGTGGCCTCATGGACTGTAGCCCACTGGGCTCTTCTGTCCTTGGGATTTCCCAGGCAAGAATACTGGAGCAGGTTGCTGTTTCCTAGTCCAGAAGATCTTCCTGACCCAGGCACTGGACCCCTGTCTCTTGTGTCTCCTGTATTGGCAGGCAGGTTCTTTACTGCTGGTGCCACCGGGAAAGCCCCTGCATGTGAATACTTTATTTTCTTCAGATACTTTGTCTTGAACAATATAAAACATTGTGGGTTTGGTTAATAAACCATGCCTTGTCCACCTCTACCCACACCCCCACCTTACAATCTTATTCCTCTTCTTCCCTCCCTGAGAAAATCTTTTCCAGGACTCTGTTACTGTTTTCTCTCTTTTTTGTGTGTGGGTTTTTTTTTTAGCATATGGAAAATTCATATTGAAATAAGGAGAGAAACAAAAGCACTTCTGCCTCTGTGTGTGTGTGTGTGTGTGTGTGTGTGTGTGTGTGTGTGTGTGTTAGTTGCTTTAGTTCAGTTCAGTTCAGTCACTCAGTCGTGTCCGACTTTGCAACCCCATGACTTGCAGCACGCCAGGCCTCCCTGTCCATCACCAACTCCCAGAGTTCACTCAAACTCACATCCATCGAGTCTGTTGTGCCATCCAGCCATCTCATCCTCTGTCATCCCCTTCTCCTCCTGCCCCCAATCCCTCCCAGCATCAGAGTCTTTTCCATTGAGTCAACTCTTTGCATGAGGTGGCCAAAGTACTGGAGTTTCAGCTTTAGCATCATTCCTTCCAATGAACACCCAGGACTGATCTCCTTCAGAATGGACTGGTTGGATCTCCTTGCAGTCCAAGGGACTCTCAAGAGTCTTCTCCAACACCACAGTTCAAAAGCATCAATTCTTCAGCACTCAGCTTTCTTCACAGCCAACTCTCACATCCGTACATGACCAATGGAAAAACCATAGCCTTGACTAGATGGACCTTAGTAGGCAAAGTAATGTCTCTGCTTTTGAATGTGCTCTCTAGGTTGGTCGGGTCCAACTCTTTGAAACCCCATAGACGGCAGCCCACCAGGCCCCTCCGTCGATGAGATTCTCTAGGCAAGAACCCTGGAGTGGGTTGCCATTTCCTTCTCCAAAAGAAACTATAGAAAGAAAGGAAGTGAAGTCACTGAGTCGTGTCTGACTCTTTGCGACCCCATGGACTGTAGCATACCAGGCTCCTCCAGCCATGGATGTTTCCAGGCAAGAGTACTGGAGTGGGTTGCCATTTCCTTCTCCACTGCCTTTGCGTAGGGCATTCATATGAGGTTCATTCAGGCTGCCTTAACAGGCGCCTTCCGGAGAAGGTGATGGCACCCCACTCCAGTGCTCTTGCCTGGAAAATCCCATGGATGGAGGAGCCTGGTGGGCTGCAGTCCATGGGGTCGCTGAGAGTTGGACATGACTCAGTGACTTCACTTTCACTTTTCACTTTCATGCATTGGAGAAGGAAATGGCAACCCACTCCAGTGTTCTTGCCTGGAGAATCCCAGGGACGGGGGAGCCTGGTGGGCTGCCGTCTATGGGGTTGCACAGAGTCAGACAGGACTGAAGCGACTTAGCAGCAGCAGCAGCAGCAACAGGCACCTTCAGCTGAAAGCTAATACTGGGTTCTCCTTTCAAGGGTCTTTGGCACATGCCTGAAGGGCTGGACAATAGTTTAGAAAGCCTATGTCTGGAGTCTCTTCCTTATTACCATTGAAGGCTTTGGTACTCAGAACATTGCTGCAATGTATTTTCATTTTCTTTTCCTTATCTATCTATTGTTTCTTTTTCTTTTCTTTTTAAACAGCTTTAAAATAAATGCTCCTTTATAAAAAGTAATTAATTTGTGATTTTGGTGGGGAATTGCTCTGTGTCTTTCTTGCTGTGCTTGGGCTTTCTCTAGTTTCGGTGAGCGGGCCTTGCTCTTTGTGCACCCCCTGCACAAACTCACTGCAGTGGCTTCCCTTGTTGGAGAGCACAGGCTCTAGGCACCCCGGCTTCAGTAATTTTGATTCCCGGGTACCAGAGCATGGCTCAATAGTTAATGGTGCACAGTCTCAGTTGCTCCGAGGCCTGCGAAATCTTCCCAGACCAGGGATCGAACCCATGTCCCCTGCATTGGCAGGCATATTCTTATCCACGGTACCACCAGGGAAGTTCAACTGCTTCTTTTTCTGAGTTGTAAATTAATTCTCATGTTTGTGTGTTCTTAACATGGTTAACCCAGAGAAGGCAATGGCACCCCACTCCAGTGCTCTTGCCCGGAAAATCCCATGGACGGAGGAGCCTGGTAGGCTGCAGTCCATGGGATCTCGAAGAGTCAGACACGGCTGAGCGACTTCACTTTCACTTTTTACTTTCATGCACTGGAGAAGGAAATGGCAACCCACTCAGTGTTCTTGCCTGGAGAATCCCAGGGACAGGGGAGCCTGGTGGGCTGCTGTCTACGGGGTCACACAGAGTTGGACATGACTGAAGCAACTTAGCAGCAGCAGCAGCAGCAACATGGTTAACCAAGAATATTTGAAAATTTTCTGTTTATTTTGGTTCTCTCTGCCTTAGTTCTGATACAAAAGTGTTGTTTGGGCAAGGGAAATGATTAAGAATCCCTTCACTGAAAGACCTTAAACTTTTGGCTGAACTGGCCAGTGTGAAGGTAGAAGCCTGATGATAATAAATCAAAGTGTGTTTCCCTCTCTTTTAGTGATCTAAAGTGTCATTCTGACAATATTGTATTATGTGTATATTGTGAATGTTTTATATATATGTACACACACACACACACGTGTGTTAACCATCATGGAAAGTAAGCTTGCCTGCATAGTAGTGGGAAGCAAAGAGATTACTTTTACAGAAGCAACAGTCAAATAACAAGTAACTATCAAATACCCACAGGGAACAAACTAATGAACTATTTATTTGGCCAAAATTGCTTTTGGCGAATACGCACAGTGACTGATTTTGTGAGACTATAAATTTTTGGAAACTGTTTGCAAAGCCAGCCAGTTCAGCCAGAAAGATTCAGATTAGCTGAATTTTGTTTAAGGGAAATTTTACTGAATGTAATCAGATATAAGAAGCTGAAATTAATACGGTAAAATAGTTCCATTTTTCCTAGACCCGTTCGTGAAAGTACTTTTCACATGAGAAGAAGGATGATGTTGTTGTGACCCACTAGGGTAAAATCGAGGTCAGTTCCAAGCTCAGAGAGGGTGCTCCAAGCCAGATGCTACTCTTGCTGCTTTTCAGCCAGCCTGGAGGCAGAAAGGATCAATAGCTACTTGGCACACTGATGGGGAGCTCCGAGCTAGAGATGCCACATTACATGGACCGCGTCTCATCCTGTATAGGACACTTTCTCTGACTAATTCTGTTTGTATTGACCCCACTTTTTTCTGAACCTCTAGAATAGTCAGTCTGTATCAGAAAACTGGCAGTAAAAATAATCAGTAGTCTTACGATATTTTCTAGTTGTTTAACAAGCGTATTTCTCATCCCCCAGTTGATATTGAAATCTCCTAGAGAGCAGTGATTATGTTTTTCATGTCTTCCGCAGCATACAGCACACGCTGGGCAAAGGAAACGAATTTATTTATTTCACTTATTTATTATTTATACTCTGTTCACTTCCCAAAAGGATTGGAGCTAGCTTATCATGTAGACATATAGGACCATTAAAATCATAATTTTAAAAAAGCAAAATAAGAATGATAATGTGTATTGAAATGTTTACATCATAAGCCCACAAGCCCTTGGGCATCTTGCCACGGAATTTAGTGATGAGTCTCTTAGTAAAAGGACTCAAGGGAGCAGGCAATGTCACTAGGTGCCGATTGTAATACAGGCAGAAGGGCCAGCAGATCTCCTGTGGTCTCTGAATCCTGTGCAGTGGTAGCCTTGGGCTGGGACTGCCTGGACGTCTCATGGAGCTTTGCTCCAGCAAGGGACTTGCCTCATTACTGTTCACTCTTGTTATGAGATGAACATAAGAGGAGCTTTGTAGGTGGAGAAAAATCAGTTTGCCAGTAACGAGTAGTTGACAGGCTACTGGCATTTTAAAAGATGTTTGCTCCTTGGCAGAAAAGCTATGACAAACTTCGACAGTGTATTAAAAAGCAGAGACATCACTTTGCTCACAAAGGCCTGTATAGTCAAAGCTATGGTTTTTCCAGTAGTCATATGTGGATGTGAGAGTTGCACCACAAAGAAGGCTGAGCACTGAAGAATTGATGCTCTTGAACTGTGAAGCTAGAGAAGACTCTTGATAGTCCCTTAGACTGCAAGGAGATCCAACCAGTCATTCCTGCAGGAAATCAACACTGACTATTCACTGGAACAACTGATGCTGAAGCTGAAGCTCCAATATTTAGAGCTGGCTGATTGGAAAAGATCCTTATGCTAGGAAAGACTGAGGGTAGAAGGAAAAGGGGAGCGACAGAAAATGAGGTGGTTGGATGGCATCACTGACTCAATGGACCTGATTTTGAGCAAACTCTGGGAGACAGTGAAGGACAGGGAAGCCTGGCGTGCTGCAGTCCATGGGGTTGCAAAGAGTCAGACACGACTGAGCGACTAAACTGCAACAACAAAGAGAAGGGGAAGCCTCAGTTCCACCTAGCTCACTGTTTCCAGTCATTCATTTATCCTTCTGTCTTTCTATACGTCTGAAATAAGCAGAGAAGTGTGAAGAATTATACAGCCCTCATCACACTGGAAAGTATAAGATTTACCAGGAAAAACGAAATTGTCCCTAGTCTTGAGTTCAAGACCTCTTTATTACAAGTAGAAATGCAACCCATACATTTCTGACGTAGTCTTTATTGTCACTTGTAGAGAGACAATTAAAGTCCCCTTTTAGCATAGATCCTTCAAAGAATAATTCAGAACATAATGGACAAATACTAGAACCTGGGTTCTGTTTAAGATGCAAAATTATTCCTTGTGGGACTGAGGTCAACTTTTCAAACCATAGTTCCGTAAGGAATTGCCAATAAGGCGATCAAAGCAAAGAGTTACCTGATCTCTAACTTCTTCTGTACGAGAACCTGGACGACCTCAGAGTTATGGCATCTTTGGGATTACTTCCCTCAAATACAAATTGTAAAAAGAATGCAAGCTCTAGATTAATTCAATAAACTTTATTCAATAAACTGAATAAAGTTTATTGAATAGTTATGGCTAATCTTAGCCATATATTATTGCTAAGATTAAATAGGAGGCAATTCAGAACTTGCGGTACTCAGTAAGTTCTTAAAGTGTGACCGTGTGTGCGTGGGTGCCCAGTGGTGTTCTACTCTTTGTGACTCAGAGGACTGTAGCCCTCCAGGCTCCTCTGTTTCAAACTGGAGTGGGTTGCCATTTCCTTCTCCAGGGGATCTTCCTGATGCAGGGATTGAACTTGCATCTCCCACTGACTGAGCCGCCTGGGAAACCCTAAACTGTGAGCACTTACTATTATTGACTTAGATTGGGGTCATCAAACTTTTTTTTTTTATAAAGGGTCAGATATTTTAGGCTTCAGGGTCTTAAGTCTCTGTTGCAGCTATTTAACTCTGTCGTTTTAGTAGAAGGAGGGTGTTTCGGGACAACAGAGAATTGTGCTCTGCATGTATTATTTGTTTTGATGCTGACAGCAATCTTAGGAGGTCTGTATAATGCTGTATTGTTTTACATATGAAGACAATGAGTGACAGAAAGCGCTGGAGCAATCCAAAAATTTAGACACTCCTATGGAGCTCACTGAAGTTGAATCTGACTTAATTAACTATTTTCTTTGGTAAATATGTTTCCACATTTATTTTGAGATTAAGAATCGTACCCCTCACTCTAATACTGTTGAGGTCTGGCCAACAATAGCCTTCTCAAACAAAATACTGTGTTCGTGGAAGCAAAGCTAATAGCTTGATTTCTTTTTTATTGTGAATAATCTAAGATTTGCCTAATGTATTTGAGATTATGAAGGGTTTGTCATCAGTAGATTGCTTAATTTCGCTTATGAGCTTAAGAGCCTTTTATCAGCTAAATTCCATAAGGGTTTCTGCCTTTTCTGGGTGAGAAAATTTTTTAAGTTTCACCTTCCCTGTTCTGTCCTGCCTGGAATGTTCCTGTATTCATTCATCCAACAGATATGTTTATAAGCTCATGTGAACCACCTGTGAACTTTTAACCAAGGATCAGTCCACTACCACAGCCTCTTCTAGACACTGCAGTCTCCAGAATATTCCACAGCTCTCTGCAGGGTTTCTTTCCTAAGCAAGCCCCCCTGCCCCAGTTACTTGTCTCTTATTTAGCAGAGTCCTTTTCTTCCTCCACACAGCCTCAAACAGGTTTGGGCAAGAATATATACATTCGCATCTCATCACGGTAACTTCCTCATTGTAAGAAATATGAGCCGTGAAAATAATCTCTGAAGAAAAGACTGTCAGTTCATACAGCAGAAGGAAAATAAAGTGTTTTTCCAGCGTACCCCAAGGCTAGGATAAGAACTCGGTATGTAGCAGTGATAATAAAAAGAGACCTTCTGCCATGCTGGAAAAATAGAGGAACAGACTTTCTACATGCAACGCCCTTTAGAATTCAGCTCTGACAGAGACACCTTCCTACCGTAGTTGTGTGGATGATGTCTTAGAAATAGGTAGGAAGTCCTCAAATACTTGATCTGTGAAATGGGGTACTGCTTATGATCTCCAAGTTTGCTGTGATATTCTATTATTAAAAATTGTATTTCATAGCCTTCAATATTAGAAATATGATTAATCAACAGAATGCATTTTATTAGATGTCTTGTAATTAAAAATGAACAATATGCTTGCAATTTGATCTTGTTTTCTTTTACCTAGTTGAATTCTGTTATCTCAGACACTGAAAAAAACTGATCCTGAAAACTGGCTAATTAGACAAGTAGATGAGGCAGTAATTTGTGATAGGCCATTTCTAGCTTTGCAAAATTTGTGATCTATTCAAGAGAATTTCTGCTTCTTTGATTGAATTGGATTCTCTAGCATCATCTACTAGTAAACAAGTAGCTTTCTTTGTTATTATTCTTTTCGTATTATTATTGATGCTTGAATTTAAGCATATTTGGTGTATTTTAATTTAATTGCATTTGTTATACTTACAAAATTACCTCATTGTTGGCTAGTGAAGGCCTCTTAAGTTGGCTCTTAGTGGTGTTTGTTAATCACATTGCTGTCTGTTGCGACAAGATATTTCAGGCTCAGCTTGTGTATTTCCTGTTATGGACTTAGAATCAGGCACCACCTTAAGGAACCCTGGTTACCTTCAGTTGGAAAACAGTATTTTCAAGACAGTATGAGCACTTTGCCACTGTCACAATTTCTAGGTCTTTCCAATAGATAGAACTACCACATACTTTTAAAAAAGTGCTTTAAGGAAAAACAATCTCATGAAGAAGAGTTTCCAATCAAAATTTAAATACAAAGTTTTATTTTTAAATCTCTACTACCTTACATCTGTATTTACTTTCTTCTTCTTCAAGAATCTCACTTTAAAACTGGGAATAGAACTGCCATACAACCCAGCAATCCCACTGCTGGGCATATACCCCAAGAAAACGAGAAATGAAAGAGACACATGTACCCCAATGTTCATTGCAACACTATTTACAATAGCTAGGATGTGGAAGTAACCTAGATGTCCTTTGGCAGTTGAGTGGATAAGGAAGTTGTGGTGTGTATACAGAATGGAATATTACTCAGCTACAAAGGGGAACGCATCTGAGTCAGTTCTAATGAGGTGGATGAACCTGGAGCCTATTATACAGAGTGAAGTAAGAAGTAAGTCAGGAAGAGAAAGACAAATGCTATATACTAACGCATATATATGGAGTCTAGAAAGATGGTACTGTCGATCCTGCATGCAGATTAGCAAAGGAGACACAGATGTAAAGAACAGATTTTTGGATTCAGTGGGTGAAGGCGAGGGTGGGATGATTTGAGAGAATAGCTTTGAAACATGTATATTGCCATATGTAAAACAGATGACCAGTGCAATTTTAATGTGTGAAGCAGGGTACCCAAAGCTGGTGCTGTGGGACAACCTAGAGGGATAGGATGGGGAGGGAGGTGGGAAAGGGGTTCAAGGTGGGGGGACACATGTGCCCCCGTGGCCGATTCATGCTGATGTATGGCAAAACCCATCACGAGACTGTAAAGTAATTACCCTCCAATTAAAATAAATAAGTTCATTTTAAAAGAAACAACCAGTGACACTGGGAATGGTTGAATTTGAATATCACAGAATTATTCAGTGGCTTCACCCTCTATCTACACAACCACACACATATGTGGACACATAGAAACACAAATGACTCAGAGCTGTAACACTCAGACCACTGCAAATATAGTTTTTTTCTTTGATTTGAATTACAAAGCTACTTTTAATACTTTGGGGTGAGCCCCACAGGAATAAAAAACACTGGGAAAGGGTAGCCCCCTCACCCCCAGGAGTGGCCCAGGGGGAGAGAGGCTACCTGAGGGGTTGGAAGCACAAAAGGGACCCACTGCAGACTCAGGGCAAAGGGAATGCCATCCGTGCTGGGACCTGTGAGCACTACAGGAGAAAACGCGAGCGTGATGGGACTGGCTCCAGGCACACAGGCTAAGGGCAAGAGGGTTGGACACGAAGCCACAAAGCTACCTGGGTTCCTCCTTCTTCTCGTTTGCCTTTTTCTGCTTCTGCGGCATGATCTCCGAGTCCCTCTGCTTGTGGGCGGCAGCAGAAAGCCGGTCATCTCGGCGCTTTCCCTTAACCGAGTTGCTCTGCTTTTTCATATTCTTCAGGCGGGCGAGCTCGCGCTGGTTACCGCGGGTCATGGCAACCTCAACGGCTCCTGCAAATATAGTTTTAAGTTGAATTTCTGAGATGAGGACTTCTATTTGCCGTGAAGTGATGGGGCTGAGTGCCATGATCTTAGTTTTTTGAATGTTGAGTTTTAAGCCAACTTTTTTGCTCTCCTCTTCCACTTTCAAGAACATCACTTCATGGCAAATAGATGGAGAAACAATGGAAACGGTGACAGACTTTATTTTTGGGGGGCTCCAAAATCACTGCAGATGGTGACTGCAGCCATGAAATTAAAAGACGCTTACTCCTTGGAAGGAAAGTTATGACCAACCTAGATAGCATATTCAAAAGCAGAGACATTACTTTGTCAACAAATGTCCATCTAGTCATGGCTATGGTTTTTCCTGTGGTTGTGTGTGGATGTGAGAGTTGGACTGTGAAGAAAGCTGAGCACCGAAGAATTGATGCTTTTGAACTGTGGTGTTGGAGAAGACTCTTGAGAGTCCCTTGGACTGCAAGGAGATCCAACCAGTCCATTCTGAAGGAGATCAGTCCTGGGATTTCTTTGGAAGGACTGATGCTAAGGCTGAAACTCCAGTACTTTGGCCACCTCATGCGAAGAGCTGACTCATTGGAAAAGACTCTGATGCTGGGAGGGATTGGGGGCAGGAGGAGGAGGGGACGACAGAGGATGAGATGGCTGGATGGCATCACTGACTCGATGGATGTGAGTCTGAGTGAACTCCGGGAGTTGGTGATGGACAGGGAGGCCTGGCGTGCTGCGATTCACGGGGTCGCAAAGAGTCGGACACGACTGAATGACTGAACTGAACTGAACTGAGGGCTACTGTACTGGACAGCACAATCCTATGTCATACTCTGGGGTAGTCTTTAGTATAGGCAAAAATAGCAAGATAGATATAGGTATGCTGCCATTAACTAGGACTGTAAACCTTAATATTAAAATAAAAAGTTTCCTCTAAAAGGAGGGAGAAACTAGGTTGGAAGGGTGTCAGGGATAGAAGTAATACTTTTTAGATATGCTTTGTTTTATAAGTTGGACTTGGTAAACATATAATGTTTAAAATAATTCTGATTAAAATTTAGGAAGTAAGTCTTAAAAAATGGAATACAGTATAAGACAAAACAGATGTCATCCCAGGTGATACAACAGCCACAGAGATAGGAACTATTCCAAACTACTCTGAGTCACAGCACTTTGATTGTACAACTATGTTTTCAGTATTCACAGTTCTGGTGTCAGCACTGACATTGCTGCCATTTGTCATCACTATCAGTACATCTCAAACCATGTGTCTATAATGCCTGATAGGTAAATTTGATAAAGACAGACTCAGCAGGGTGTTTGACATGAAAGAAAAAAGACATGGATATAAAACTGATGAGGATAAGCCAAAACTGTCTTCTGGAATTTGAATGAGACACGTCAGTATGATTTCATGACATTTTCTGTCTTTGAAAAGATGCATATCTATATTATAACATATAATACATGATAATATAAATTTATAATGTATATTAATAATATATCAACTGTACACATACTATTAATATCTTATACACTATAATATATAATACATAATATATACATGTGTGATTATATGTTACACATATTTTATATTATACTTGTGTATTATATATACATCTATATGTGTGTATGTCCTCCCTGGAGAAATGGCTGCTTCTGGGTTTAGGGTGGGAATATACTGTGTCTAGAATATCTTATGCTGTCAAAAATGGATGTTACTAAACACCACTACAGTTCTGTCAAAAAAAGATGCAAAAGCCAACTTGAAGGCTCCTACTTACCAAAATTGAGGTAATAAGGGTAATAAATAGAAGAGATTGAAATACATTAAATATAGTTTATAGTGATATTTAAAAAATCCCTTTGGTTATCATTGGGTGCATACTATGTTGATTCAGTCATTTTCAACTCTTTGAGACACTATGGGCTGTAGCCTGCCAGGCTCCTCTGCCCATGGGATTCTATAGGCAACAATACTGGAGAGGGTAGACATGCCCTCCTCCAGGGGATCTTTCCGAACCAGGGATCGAACCCATGTCTCTTACTTCTCCTGCTTTAGGAGGCGAGTTGTTTACCACCAGCGCCACCTGATTATCTTTGAAGCTGCTGGTTAGTCATTAAGTTGTGTCTGACTCTTTGCAACCCCATGGTCAGTAGCCAGCCAGTCTCCTCTGTCTACGGGGATTTTCCAGGCAAGAATACTGGAGTGGGTTGCCATACCCTCCTCCAGGGGATCTTCCCAACCCAGGGATCAAACCCAGGTATGCTGTTTTGCAGGAAGATTCTTTCCCAGCTGGGCTACTGGGGAAGTCCTGTCATTAAATAGGGAAGAATTATTTTTTTTTTTTTAGAAAATGGAGGAATAAGTGGAAGGTATCCAAAATGTATCTAACCTTTGCTAATAAAACTATTCCTTGATATAGCTGATGAAGGGAAATTTCTATTTCTAAAAATATTCAATTAACAAATACAGAACAATTAAATTGGCAAATCATCATTTTCCAACCCTTAAGGATTTAGTTGATTCAGGCAATATTCCTCAATGGCTGCTAAGATGACAAAAAGAATTAAACTTAGATCAGTTCAGTTCAGTTCAGTCACTCAGTTGTGTACAACTCTTTGTGACCCCATGGACTGCAGCACGCCAGGCCTCCCTGTCCATCACTGACTCCCAGAGTTTACTCAAACTCATGTCCATTGAGTCCATGATGCCATCCAACCATCTCATCCTCTGTTGTCCCCTTCTCCTCCTGCCCTCAATCTTTCCCAGCATCAGTGTCTTTTCAAATGAGTCAGCTCTTCTTGTCAAGTGGTCAAAGTATTAGAGTTTCAGCTTCAACATCAGTCCTTCCAATGAATATTCAGGACTGATTTCCTCTAGGATGAACTGGTTGGATCTCCTTGCAGTCCAAGGGACTCTCAAGAGTCTTCTCCAACACCACAGTTCAAAAGCATCAATTCTTCGGTGCTCAGCTTTCTTTATAGTCCAACTCTCACATCCATACATGACTAATGGAAAAACCATAGCCTTGACTAGAAGGACCTTTGTTGGCAAAGTAAAATCTCTGCTTTTGAATATGTTATCTAGGTTGGTCATACCTTTCCTTCCAAGGAGTAAGCGTCTTTTAATTTCATGGCTGCAGTCACCATCTGCAGTGATTTTGGAGCCCAAAATTCAAAGTCTGCCACTGTTTCCACTGTTTCCCCATCTATTTCCCATGAAGTGATGGGCCCGGGTGCCATGATCTTTGTTTTCTGAATGTTGAGCCAACTTTTTCAGTCTCCTCTTTCACTCTCTTCAAGAGACTCTTTAGTTCTTCTTCACGTTCTGCCATAAGGGTGGTGTTATCTGCATATCTGAGGTTATTGATATTTCTCCTGACAATCTTGATTCCAGCTGTGCTTCTTCCAGCCCAGCGTTTCTCCTGATGTACTCTGCATATAAGTTAAATAAGCAGGGTGACAATATACAGCCTTGACGTATCTTTTTCCTATCTGGAACCAGTCTGTTGTTCCATGTCCAGTTCTAACTGCTGCTTCCTGAGCTGCATACAGATTTTTCAAGAGGCTGCTGAGGTGGTCTGGTATGCCCATCTCTTTCAGAATTCCCATCTCTTTCAGAATTTTCAGAACTTAGGTCAGTAAGTATTAAAATTAAATCAGTAAGTATCTACTTCTGGAAATAATAGCACCACCTATGAAGCCGTTTTGCCAGATAAGAAACAAAAAAGCAAAACAGCCTCTGAAACATTGCCTAAATCTGACAAATTAGAAGAAAGTGAAGAGCTAGAACCAGGAGAACATGTTAAATGATACCACAGGAAATGAAATCAGTAAAACACTGTGGGAAACATAGGGTATATGTTAAGTTATTGCAAGGGAAAATTATAAGGAAGAAAAAAGAAACAATATTAAATGGACTCAGAAAACATTAACACATGTGACATATTAACCAGTCCAGTATATGGGCTTCTTTTTTTTTTTTTTTATTTTTTTAACTCCAATACTTCACCTGAATTAGGCAGAGAACTTCATCAGGAAGCAATCAGTGCTGTGCGTGCTAAGTCGCTTTAGCCCTGTCCGACTCTTTGTGACCCCATGGATTGCAACCCACCAGCCTTCTCTGTCCATGGGGATTCTCATGCAAGAATACTGGAGTGGGTTGCCATGCCCTCCTCCAGGGCATCTTCCAGTCCCAGGGATGGACCCCTCCTCTCTTACATCTCCTGCATTGGCAGGCAGGTTCTTTACCACTAGCGCCACCTGGGAAGCTGTATGGGCTTTGTTTTGATTTTAATTCAAATACACAATATGTTAAAAGATCACAATATGATTTGGAAAATGTGAACATTGGCTATTTGATGGTATTAAGGAAATGTTTTTTTGTGTGTATGTGTATGTTTGATGAAAATATGAGTTTTTGTGAAGGAAGTGTTTGTCATTTAGAGATATGTAAGAAAGAAAGGGAAGAAAGTTAGTTGCACAGTCCTGACTGACTCTTTGCGATCCCATGGACTGTAGCTTGCCAGGCTCCTCTGTCCATGGAATTCTCCAGCAAGAGTACTGGAGTGGGTTGCCATTCCCTTCTCCAGGGGATCTTCCCGACCCAGGCAGGGATTGAACCCAGGTCTCCCGCATTGCAGGCAGGTTCTTTACCAACTGAGTGATGAGGGAAGCTCTCAAATACACAATAGAGATATATACTTGAATATTAATTTTAAATTATATGATGTTAGAAATTGGCTTAGAAATGATCTGGGCGGACAGGTAGGAGGTAGAGATGATGTAAGAATGTCCGTGAGTGACCTGCAACATAGCGAGGGTTCTGAGTGACTTGTTTTATTACCCTTTTAATTTTTGGAATGTGTTTGAAATATTCCATAGCAAGAGGTTACAAATACAGAAGAAATCTAATAGCAATTTTTAAAATAAAAGATCCTATTTTATCTTTTGGCCTTTGCCTTAAAATGCAATTAGGAGAGTAAAGATGAATAGAGAAATTGTGGAGATTTCTGTGTTTGCTTTCAGCTCTCCCTTCAACAACCTGCAGATCCACTGTTCTTTTTTTCTCGCAATTAATAAGGACCTGATCTTATTTTCTTCAGTTTAAAGTGCTCTCTGTGGCATTACATGTCTTTAGGAAACCATGGTTAAGTGTTTTCACTGCACATATCATCTGCCTTCCCCAGAGTAAAATAAAGACCCATCTGACTTCTTAGAGGAAATATATTTTGACAAGGTGGGCACAAAAACCATCTTTTCCTGTTCTCTTTATCATTCTCTAAATTTCACCCTGTCCTTTTCATTTTCTTAATCACTTATTTTTACCAAGATTTCCAAAGAAGAAATGCCTTATTCTAACAAAGTGACCAAGTTTAGCTTTGGATTGATGATACTTTGCCTTGTTGAATTTCCCAACCAATGTCTATTGTTCAAAGCATTGTAGGGATCCCAGATAGTGTGTTTCATACTTCCCAGCTATCAAGAAACTTATAGTTTAATTGAAGAGATGTGGTAACTAAATAGGCTCACACGCACAAAGAAAAGAAAAAGCAACCAGTTTTATCCT
This sequence comes from Budorcas taxicolor, assembly GCF_023091745.1. Lineage (NCBI taxonomy): Eukaryota > Metazoa > Chordata > Mammalia > Artiodactyla > Bovidae > Budorcas > Budorcas taxicolor. The sequence goes on along the minus strand of NC_068926.1, from coordinate 16,772,879 downwards.
AAAGTGACTATCAGTGACTTTTATACACAGCATACTGACAAAAAAGGAGAAAACAGTGTGAATTTATGTACACAGAGAAGACTTAGGACTTGAGCTGAATTTTTTTAAATGAACAGGATTTATGTGATTGAACTGGGAAAAATAGGGGAAAAAATGTGAGCCAAGACACCTGAGTTGAAATGAACATGGAAGATATGGTCAGAGCTTATTTAACTGGGATGGATGAGAATTGGAGAACAGAGAGAAACTGGGCTGCAGAGACTGTAGAAGTCAGATTATGCTGGGTCAGGAAAAACAGATAAGAGGATATAATGGGTATGGTTGGCAATAACAAGACATTATGAGTTCTCAGACAAGCAGCGTTTTAGAAAGGTCTGGAAATGATGTTGGGTAGGAAGGTATTACTACCTTTAGACTCATGTAAGTGGCACCCTGCCTGAGTTTCAGAGAATCTCCATACTTGGAAGTGACTTTCACAAAATTTTCTTATTTCCTTTCAGATAACCAGAAGCAGCTGGAGTTGGCAGTGCTCTCAAGCAGGTTTCACTGAATGCAAACCAAGATGCCACAAGTCTGGTACTTCTGTGAAGTCTAAGTATAAAATAATCAAACCCATAGCAGTAAAACATAGAATGCTGGTTGCCATAGGGCGAGGGAAGTGGAAAATGGGGATTGTGGTTCAGCAGGCATGAAATTACAGTTAGACGAAATGAATAAATCTAGAGATCTGCCATGCAACATAGTACCTATAGTTAACAATATGTAATGTGTACTTAAAAAATGAAGAGAGTAGCTCTCATGCCAAGTGTTCTTAATACACACACACACACACACACAAAGCAAGAGGACGCAGAAATCTTTTGGTGGTCATGGATATGTTTATTTCCTTGTTTGTGGTAATGGTACCATGGGTATATGCATGTGTCCAAACTCATCAAAGGGTATGCATTAAATATATGCAGGTTTTGCGTATTAAGTGTATCTCCATAAAACTGGAAACAATTGAAAGTAATCATATTCTAGCAATATATTGATCATAATCTCCCCAAATCAAGAGAATAGATGGTAGGAAGAGGTGTTATTTTATGTTAATGCTATAAAATGCTAAATGGTAAATCAATATCACCAGGAAATAATTAGCATTTCTATTTTCTTGCATGCCCTGGATAAGACTTACATTCATGAACATCATCAGTGATGCACAGTAATGACCTATGAAAGTCACTGATACCTGGTGTTTACAGGCATCTTGAGTAATAGTGTAACCAGCATTAAATAAAGGGTATTAGGGAAAGTCGGGGGAAAGAAAGTTTGTATTGGTCAACATAAACAAATTCTGAAGGACAGTGGTATTTTGGATAGTAACAGCATTACTTTACTAGCGTGTGAGATGAGTGCAATTGTGCGGTAGTTTGAGCATTCTTTGGCGTTGTCTTTCTTTGGGATTGAAATGAAAACTGACCTTTTCCAGTCCTGTGGCCACTGCTGAGTTTTCCAAATTGCTGGCACATTGAGTGCAGCACTTTCACAGCATCATCTTTCAGGATTTGAAATAGCTCAACTGGAATTCCATCACCTCCACTACTTTTGTTCATAGTGATACTTCCTAAGGCCCACTTGACTTCACATTCCAGGATGTCTGGCTCTAGGTGAGTGATCACACCATCATGATTATCTGGGTCGTGCCAGGAGAAATATGAATAACCTCAGATATGCAGATGACACCACCTTTATGGCAGAAAGTGAAGAGGAACTAAAAGGCTTCTTGATGAAATTGAAAGAGGAGAGTGAAAAAGTTGGCTTAAAGCTCAACATACAGAAAACTAAGATCATGGCATCTGGTCCCATCACTTCATGGGATATAGATGGGGAAACAGTGGAAACAGTGTCAAACTTTATTTTTTTGGGCTCCAAAATCACTGCAGATGATGATTGCAGCCATGAAATTCAAAGACGCTTACTCCTTGGAAGGAAAGTTATAACCAACCTAGATGGCATATTCAAAAGCAGAGACATTACTTTGCCAACTAAGGTCCGTCTAGTCAAGGCTATTGTTTTTCCAGTAGTCATGTATGGATGTGAGAGTTGGACTGTGAAGAAAGCTGAGTGCTGAAGAATTGATGCTTTTGAATTGTGGTGTTGGAGAAGACTCTTGAGAGTCCCTTGGACTGCAAGGAGATCCAACCAGTCCATCCTAAAGGAGATCAGTCCTGGGTGTTCATTGGAAGGACTGATGCTGAGGCTGAAACTCCAATACTTTGGCCACCTGATGTGAAGAGTTGACTCATTGGAAAAGACCCTGATGCTGAGAGGGATTGGGGGAAGGAGGAGAAGGGGATGACAGAGGATGAGATGGCTGGATGGCATCACCGACTCAATGGACATGAGTCTGAGTAAACTCTGGGAATTGGTGATGAACAGGGAAGCCTGGCGTGCCATCATTCATGGGGTCGCAAAGAGTCAGACACGACTGAGCGACTGAACTGAACTGAACAGCATCACTACATTTTTCTTGTGGTGGGAGATATAAAATTAACCAGGAAAATAAAGAACCTGAAAAGATGTTTCCTGGACTTGAACAGGAAGAGAAGTTTCCTGGACACGGTGAAAAATCTTCACATTCACTGATCATAAAACTAAAAAAAATAATATATGAGTCCATTCTCTATACATTACTCTAAATCACTACTGATAAACCATCATACCTCACATGGGGCCATGAATTCTAGAATACATTTTAAAATCAACTGGTTTATATAGACAGGGACCCTACAGAAAGTATTTTGCGTAGGATTCTGCACCCTATGGCATGACCTTAGATGCTGTGGTTATTGGAAAGCACGAAAAACAATGGAAAGGAAGGTAGGTTGAAGGTGATTGCAGTGATTCAGGACAGACTAGACTAGGGTGAGGAATGTAAGATGAAGGGAAACAGGGTGAACTGAAAAACATTTTGAAGAAAAAAGCAAGGTTTGATAGATTGATAAAGATAGAACAGAGACTGAATCAAAGACTGCTTCAAGGTGTATATACTGAAAGACTAGAAAAATGTGTTAAAGCTGAAATAACTACTTATCATAGATGAGAAAGACCAGTTTGGGATGTAGATATATGTTGGGACATGTGTCAAGTTTCACATTCAAAAGAATCCTTTGGAGTCGTTATGAAACTCAACAATTCCAAGAAAAATGTGTCTTCTTTCACATGTGCCAAGATAATTGGAATCCACTCTGCAGCAAAATTTTCATATATGATGTCAGAAGTTGTGAGCTTAAAGTTTAGTTCTTCTCTTTGAGAATGTGATTTAACATTTCTGAACCTTGGCTTTATTTCATAATCATGGGATAAACGATGTCTCCTTCACAGTGCTACTTTGGGACTGAAAAATGAGAACATATGAGGAGGTGCCTAGCAGTGTGTCTGATGCAGTCAGACTCAATAAATGTTGTTTCAAGTGAAATTAAATGAAATCTCCTGAGGCCGGGCTGCTTTGTAGTCCAGCCCATCAGATAACCCCACCATCACTTCACACTGTGGCAGTTCATCTCTCACAGTGCTCCCTTAGGTCTGGGACTCAGGTCTAGGACCACTACCTTTAAGAGTCTAGGATGAAACTTTTTCTTAACTGGAGAGAGTGAGAAATTGAAGGAGGTGAGACCCATCTCCAGGAAAAATGGTGTATCCTTCTACCATACGCCCACCCACATTTTAGGAGCCTGCTTCCAATACAGCTTGAGATGCAGTCACCAGTAATATCTCATTTGTATTGTATGGTGAGGTGATGTCCTCTTGAAAAATATAAATTAAAACAGGATTCGATGAGGCTTTGAAAAAGGGGATGGAAGCCAAGACAGAGAGAATTTTAAATAGAAGGTTACCTCGGTGATTTATTTGGATAACAGTGTTCTTGGCAGCACGCTAGTGGAGAAGAGGAGCACAATCTCTATTCCTCTCTGACTGCCTGGTTTTAATGGCCTTCATTTAACATGATTAAGTATCTGGTCTGCGCTTGGAGGCACCTAATGGCCTTCATTTCTCCCCTGGGTCTAAGTATCTCTGGCTGTCATTAGGAATTTGAGGAAAGGCAAGCGGCCTCCTTGCCCCCATGCATGAGGGGACAGGGGCCTCAAGCCTGTAGGAATGTCTCTGTGTGTTTAATAGGAAAGAGATTTTACTCTCTGTGTCTTTGAGGTAGATTGCAAATGCTCTTTTTTCCAAGTATGAGAAAAAGATGCTCATGGTGACTGACCAAAATGTCAGTCAGTTCTTCCAGTAAAGGATGAAAGTCAGATAATTTGTATAATTTAAAACTTGATTGGAAAACATTCTTGGAGAATTTGCTTCCAGTAATTTAAAATATGCTCAAAAGGAGAAAGGGGCTCATTTTATCATGGTGAAGAGGAAACACATAAGGTGATCACGGCAGAGACAGATAAGGGTGACGCTGACCAGGTCGGCGCCAGGAGCAGGCTGTCTTCAGGTTGACAAAGCAGGCCTGCATTCTGATTGGATGATGGTGACCCCAAGTGGGAGCAGGTGGCCATTCCAGAAAGGTATGTGGGAGCTGACTCGATGACTCTTTCTCCATCATTCCCCATGTTTTCCAGAAGATGCTCATAGAATTCTGGGGTTTACACGTTAGAGGACTGATAGCTTTAGTCTTTGTTGCTATTGTTTATTGTTTTCCACTAATGTTGATGCATTTAGAGACTCATGTTTGCCCTCTCGCCTCACAATCATCCTTTATTTTTCCTATTTATTTTCTCTCAATGAAAGTGAGCCCATTCTTGTCATAGTCCATGCTCACGTGGACTTTTTAGAATTCATTGTATGTTCTTGCTTTATTCAACCTGAACACTTCTCTTGGAATTACTCACACTCATCTCAAAGGCAATACATATGTGTAGCTGCTTAAATCCCCAGGCTCTCTCAGATTCAAATTCTAACTCTTCCACGTATTGATACGATCTGTGAGCCATATGACCAATTCTTCATCCTCTCTAATCCTCAGTTTTCCCAACTTCTTTGAGTTGTTTTAAGAATTAAATGATATGTATTTTTTCAGTCAGTAATATTTATTGAGAACCTTGGACGTGATGTGATAAACAATGACCAGGTCCTCGGACACAAGAGCTAAATCAACAACAGCAACAAAAACATATCTCTCCTGTGAGAGGGCGCTCTCACGTTATCTAGGGAGACAGACAATAAACAGACAAATAAATACAGAAGCCAAATACTTGGATAGGATTCGGGTTCTATGTATAAAAACGAGCAAGGGCCAAGGGATGAAGAGGGGCATGGAAAGCTGGTTTCGATTGGGTGATATGAAAGCCTCTGCAGGGTCTGCAAGGATCCATGTAAACATCTGAACAGAGCGCGAAGAGAAAAGAAAAAGTGCAAAGACTGTGGGGTGGAAACATGCTTGTCTGTGTTTGTATCTGAGGAAAAGGAGGAGATGGTTGTGAGGTGTAGCTTAGCTAATAATGACTAGTAAACTGTAATTATTTGTAATGATACAGAAAGGTGGAATTTTGTGATAAACAAAAATGATTCTACATACAGATCTTCTTTTAAGCTCTATGTTGTCATAAAGTCATCTTATCTTGTTCTGTTTTGCCTGGCTCTTGTCATATTTGAGTTTCCCTTTCTGACTTTTTATTTTCTTCTGTGTAGCAGCAAGTATAAGCCTGAAGCTTAGGATCTACCTACAATTTGTACATCATCAAGTCTAAGAAGCTCTCTCCCTCCCCGCTCCTCTCACACGTCAATGTGCTATCACTTGACCTGCGCATGTTCTGATCAAGGCACTGAAATGCTGGAATGTAAGGTCTTTTGTACCTTGTGTTAGTCTGTCTTTTCTTTTACTTTTTAAAAACTTATCTCACCAGCCACAAACTTCTTGAAAGGAGGGACTGTTTCATGTTTCCACTGAATTCCCAACACAGAGTCCAGAGGTTTGCATACGGCAAATACATAGTGCATATTTCATATTTGTTGAGAGGTAGGAAGAGAGTCAGGTGTCTAAGACACTATGGAGACAATCAGTTTTCTGAAAGCCTTTAAAGGCTTTCATGCCCAGCAGAGAGATCTGTTCTCTGGTAGGGAGGAAACTGATATACTGATTTATTGAGTAAATAAAGTGGATATGTAGGTGGTGGCAGAGGGCTGGGGGGTGGGAGCAGGTAAATGTGGCTTGCAGCAACCCAGTCTCTGGATGAAGGCAGCAGTTCCAGTCCAGTGTGTGTGTGTGTGTGTGTGTGTGTGTGTGTGTGTGTGTGTGTGTATCTGTACACACCTGTGCATTATCTAGGTGGATTTTCTCTTGGAATAGACTCAACTTTCCATTGCATCTATCGTACGGATCCAGGCAGTAGCAACTTTATCTCCAAGTGTGATACTTTCAAGAATCATATTTTTCTTTTTGTGATTCTGTTCCATAATTTCTAACAAGTGATACTGGTGTTTCATGTGAACTAGTGACCTGTTTCCATCTTTGACACGTGCTTCTGAATGTAAATATATTTTCACATAAAAAATGAAATAGAAGGAATTCCCTGGCAGTCCAGTGGTTAGGACTCTGTGGTCTCACTGCCAAGGGCTCAGGTTCCATCCCTGGCCCAGGAACTAAAATCCCACAATGTGTGCATGGCATGACCAAGAAAATTAAGATAAAATATTGTCAAAAACCCTTTTTATTTTGAGATAATGGTACATTTACATGCAATTTTAAGAAGAATATGGAGATTCCATGTGCCTTTCCCTAATGGCAAACCTATAGTACACAGTCTCAGTCAGAATACTGACAATGATACAGTTTAGATATGTACCATTTCCATTGCTGTTAGGATCAGGCCACCTTTTAAATAGCCACACGTACCTTCCTTTCCTCCACCTCTTCACCTAGCCTCTGATCACCACTTATCTGTTTTCCATTTCTACAATTTTGTCATTTAAATAATTTTATATAAATGAAATTATATGGTGTTTAATTGCCATTGTTATTTCACACAATTTCTAAGATAATAGTTAACACAATTAGAAAAGAGAGAGAATTTTAGGGGTAAAATTTAGAAAGTAGGTAAAAATTGGTATTATTATATGCATAGAAGTGATACATGGAAAGGCCCAATATTTTAAAGGTGGCAAGTACACGATTGAAATTTGGAAAATTAAACCTTGACTGTTTTTTATTTTTGCGAAACAAAACTACAGTAAGTTTATTACTTAAAATTTCTCCCTAATTCTTAAATATCTTCTATGAAGAGTAAACTATGGCCCATTTTTTTTTTTTTGTCTTGGCTGCACTTTGTAGCTTGTGGGATACTAGATCTTATTTTCCTAACTAAGCATCCGGTCCCATCACTTCATGGTGAATAGATGGGGAAACAGTGAAAACAGTGAGAGACTTTTTTTCGGGGAGGCTCTAAAATCACTGCAGTTGGTGACTGCAGCCATGAAATTAAAAGACGCTTGCTCCTTGAAAGAAAAGCTATGTCCAACCTCAACAGCATATTAAAAAGCAGAGACATTACTCTGCCAACAAAAGTCCATCTAGTCAAGGCTATGGTTTTTCCAGTAGTCATGTATGGATGTGAGAGTTGGACCATAAAGAAAACTGAGCGCTGAAGAATTGATGCTTTTGAACTGTGGTGTTAGAGAAGACTCTTGAGAGTCCCTTGGACTGCAAGGAGATCCAACCAGTCCATCCTAAAGGAAATCAGTCCTGAATATTCGAAAGGACTGATGTTGATGCTGAAACTCCCATACTTTGGTCACCTAATGCAAAGAACTGACTCATTTGAAAAGACGCTGGTGCTGGGAAAGATTGAGGGCAGAAAGAGAAGGGGACGACAGAGAATGAGATGGTTGGATGGCATCACTGACTTACTTGACATGAGTTTAAGAAGCTCTGGGAGTTGGTGATGGAGAGGGAGGCCTGGTGTGCTGCAGTCCATGGGGTCGCAAAGAGTCAGGTTCAACTGAGTGACTGAACTGAACTGAACTGAAGGATTGAACCTGGGCCCCAGCAGTGAAAGTGCTGAGTCTTAACCACTGAACCACCGGGGAATTCCCACATGTTTTTTCCAGTTGTTATCTAGATTCCAGGAAGGAGGAAAATAAAGAGCAAAGAGAAAAAAGTTTCTTCTTTCTTTTTTTTTTTTTCATAAAAAGGGCTTTATATCCTGTAATTTCTACTAGTGCCAATAAAAAATATTACTTTACAAAACTAAAGGTAAAGAGGCTGACAGAAATACAGAGACTGAGACAGGGTGCTAGTCACATCTAGGCTGATGGTCTATTTTGTACCTATGGTTTGTACAGTTTTCTTCTACAAATTGTGCATTTCAAAGAAACTTTGGTCAGTGTTGACCAAATAAATAAACACCAGAATCTGAACTCAGACTGCTGCTGCTGCTAAGTCACTTCAGTGTCCGACTCTGTGCGACCCCATAGATGGCAGCTCACCAGGCTCCCCTGTCCCTGGGATTCTCCAGGCAAGAACACTGGAGTGGGTTGCCATTTCCTTCTCCAATGCGTGAAAGTGAAAAGTGAAAGTGAAGTCGCTCAGTCATGTCCGACTCTTCGCGACCCCATGGACTGCAGCCTATCAGGCTTCTCCATCCATGGGATTTTCCAGGCAAGAGTACTGGAGTGGGGTGCTGTTGCCTTCTCTGAACTCAGACTAGAACAACTCAAATGCTCACTTGTCAGTCTGAACTACTCAAGGGAAAAAAAAATCTTGTTTTGATTACCTTCTGAAGGGTTAATATTTTTAATTGAAAACTTCATCTTTGGCTAATTCATCAAGTAAAACTTTTCCTGGGGTTTGAGGTTGTTTGATCTGTGGTATTTTATCAGATATCTTAGATTATAAATTCCTCAAATTGTTTTCATCACACCATCTCCCAAGAAAAGCAGTGCACATGATAAAGAATTTAACCTCATTGCTTGGCAGAGAGTGGTGGAGGGAAGCTAGTCTTAATTTCACAACCTTAGTTTAATTCAGAATACCTACACAAAGTATCTATGTAGGCTCTAAAACATATAGCTATGATTTAGAGCATAGTTCTTTTCACATGGATGATTTTATACCCTAGTGGCTCGGAGGTTAAAGCATCTGCCTGGAATGCAGGAGACTTGGGTTCGATCCCCGGGTTGGGAAGATCCCCTGGAGAAGGAAATGGCAACCCACTCCAGTACTCTTGCCTGGAGAATCCCATGGAGGGAGGAGCCTGGTAGGCTACAGTCCACGGGGTCGCAAAGAGTCGGACACGACTGAGTGACTTCACTTTCACTTTCATGTATGATAGTTAAGACTCTGAAGACATGACATGTTTAAGAAATTATCATGATAATAATTAAGATAATTAAAATGAGTTATTTCCATTATCCAGTTGTAGGTACCATACCTTTCTATGACCAATTTATCATTATTTGGCATCAATTACATTATTTTAAAAAGGAAGAGATGCTTACAGTCAGTTAAGCAAACAAGTTCAGTGTGTAGTGTTTTATGGCACCTTTTCCTGAGTGTGATTATAAAATTACACTACAAAGAAGTTCAAATCTAATCAGAATAAATCAAAAACTTTCCAATGGAGGTCAGAAAAGAATTCTCGTATATTCTGGTTCAGTTGTTAACAAAAATGATTTATTCATTTTGGCATATTGACTACATATGTATTTTAATATTGCCATTATTATTTGTATTATTGATGACCTTCAAATGAGAGATTGAGTCATAATGAACATGGCTGGGCTGGTAGTCAGTTCAAAACTGACACAACTGCAGGTTGAAACGGCTTTTCCATGTGCAGAACCCAAATATTAAGCACTTAACATGAAGTGGTTTTGTGAGGTGCTGCCTCTTACCTGAAACAAAACATCTAAGAGATTATAGACATGGGTCAAGCAGTACCGTAAGGGCCCAGGGTAAGGGAGAGAACAGTTAGAAATTGATGCAAATGAATTGATGCCACTCTGTTCAGTTTCACATATTGCGGAGCGTGATAAATATCCAGTTACACAATGCGTCCAACTGGTCCATGCGAAACCCACCCAGTTTCTGTGACAGCTGGCTCTCATTAATGAATCTCAATTTCCACATGTGCTTTGGATCCTCTGCAGGGGTCCCATGCATGCTGGTTTGTCTTGGGAAGGTTTTTGCAGCTCTTTTCCTGAGTGGGATGGCAGGATCTGCAGAGTGTTTAGACGCTAGATGCCAGGATTTCTTGGCCCGTGATTATGGCACAACTTCAGCACATCTTGGTAGGGCCCATTTCATCAAGATTCACCCTCACAGTACTGTGGTAATTCTTGTATTAATCAACACTGGACAGCAAATTGCTTGTTTGTAGCCTTAGCAACATATTTTTGCCTCTTGGTTAAATGAACAGTAGCCAAAGAGGTAAACACTATAGTTATAAAGCAAAAGGGTGCTCTGTACATCCAAATTGTTTTCCTAGGCATATTATGTAAATGTTTCATTGAGCAAGTTTTCCTTTAATAGTTACATCAAATAAGTGTTGTGGCAATAACTTGCTTTACTTACTCAAAACAGCACAAGCTTTCTTTTTCCCTACATTGTCTTAGAGCAATATCTTATGTAGTTTGTACAAGACTTTTGGACAAATCACTTGCTTATCTTATGTATGTTTCAGATCTTTCTAGAATAAAAGCATATAAATTTCTAGAGACTAGTTTGTACAGACTGTTCCCGGATTGGCTGAAGAAATAATATCTTAAATGACATATTTAAGATACTAAATAGTTGCAAAATAAAAATTGGTGGTCTTTGCTACTGCACTTCTACATTCTTTACACAGTATGTCATATGGTTTGTTCATTTATAATTTTTAACCAATGAAAATTAATTCAAGTGATGCATACAGTATTTGGAGTTGAGGATGAGTTGACTAAGTGGTTAAGACCACCTTCATCAAATGTGTGCTTGGGGCTTCCCAGGTGGTACTAGTGGTAAAGAACCCACCTGCTAATGCAGGAGACTTAAGAGACATGGGTGGGATCCCTGGGCTGGGAAGATCCCCTGAAGGAGGGCATGGCAACTCCAGTATTCTTACCTGGCAAATCCCATGGACAGAGGAGCCCGGCGGGCTATAGTTCATAGGGTCACAGAGTTGGACACGACTGAAGTGATTTAGCATGCACATATAATATTTTGAATTATATAGCTAAAACTTCTGTTTAAAGGTGTAAGAGTATGATAGGTTCTACTGAATACCCAAACAGATCCCACCGATCATGATGGGATTATAATAGGCTATCGTCATGGCCCTTACTATTCTGACTTGCACAGATGTTTTTTTTCTAAATAGAAATTCTCTAGCCAGAAGGAGTCTGTAAAATTGTCTGCTCTTAAAACATCAGCTTTACACAGAGGGATACTATGATCCAGATAGATTTAGCAGATTATTCAGGATCACCAGCTTGGCAGACATCGAGTCAGAACCAAACTTTAGTTAGAGGGTTCTTGAGCTATTGGGTTAGCCAACTCAGATTTGATTTCTGATTTTAACAACTGACCTAGAATTACTTCATTTCTTCATCCATGAAGAAGTGGGGATAAATGATATATAGGACACTCTTTAGACTGAGCTAGGACTTCCCTGGTGGCTCAGATGGTAAAGTGTCTGCCTGCAATGCGGGAGATCTGGGTTCAATCCCTGCATTGGGAAGATCTCCTGGAGAAGGAAATGGCAACCCACTCCAGTATTCTTGTCTGGAAAATCCCACGGATGGAGGAATCTGGTAGGCTATAGTCCATGGGGTCACAAAGAGTCAGACACGACTGAGCCACTTCACTTTAGATAGAGCTAATGAGTTGGTATACAGTAAGCAGCCAGTACCTTACCTGGAGGAGGCAGAAGGAGAAGGGGACAACAGAGGATGACTGGATGGCATCACCGACTGAATGATATGAGTTTGAGTAAACTCCGGGAGTTGGTGATGGACAGGGAGGCCTGGCGTGCTGCAGTCCATGGGTTCGCAGAGTTGGACATGACTGTGTGATTGAACTGAACTGAACTGAACCTTACCTTGACTACTCAGCAAGCCCGACTTCCCTACTTTCTAAGGGTTTTCATAGAATAACACTGAGAAGCAACTTTTCCCCTCAGCTCTTCTTTCGCTTCCCACTGGTTAATCTTTTATGAGATAGGATTTCTAGCTGTAAATTTATTGGTCTCTCTAAACACCAGAACTTTGAGAATTTGATCTTTTCCCAAGCAATGTAAATCATATTTTTACCACTTGTGTTGAGTGGGATTTATCTACTTCAGACTCTAAAATACAACCTTACGGTGACTTCCAAGAGCTTAATTTTAGACCTGGAACTGAAGTTTAAATTATTTGAGGTGATAACATACTCCTCACAGTCTAGTTTAAAAGTCCTGAGTGCTATTATTTACTCTTTGGCTGTGAATTATGTGAAAGTCTTAGAATCACCAAGATGAAATAAACCAAGAAGGTTTTCTAAAGTGCCATGGTTGTGGTTTTTGTTATTAAGAAAATACAGTTTTTTTTTTTTTTTCAGAGCAGTCAGAAGTTAAAAGCTTTTCCTTTAAATAGCTACCAGGATGGGCAGGGGATATAGCAAAGCCTTGCTAGACGAAGGTGCTGGAGCATCCAGGAAAAAGGAAGCTTTCTAATTAAATAATAGGCCAACTTTAAGGAGCACTGCCTATGTGCCAGGTACTCTGCTAAAGAAGATTGACTTTTAGAGGATTAAATTATATGACTAAAGTCCTACACCAGGTATAAGGCTAAGCTAAGATTAAAAAAGTATTAACATCTGACTCACAAACCAATGATCATTTCTCTTTGCCAGTTAAGTTTCCAAATCCACCCCTTGGAGGCTTCCTTCGTGAAATACAAGTTTGTCATTCAATCTGAAATACTCTAGAATCAGAACGAAAAAGTTCTGGTATAGTTAGAATTAAAATGGAAATATTAATTGCTCTTCATTACCCTTGGCTTATGAGTGTGTCACTGTAAATTCATTGGTCTTGTTCTAAAGAGAAATTAGGTTTTCAGATATGTTTGAATTCCTAACTGCCCAAAAGTTGGAAGAATAAAGCTGCTGGAATGTGGCTTAGTCAGAATGGGCTGAGGAAGTTCCAATCACTAATGGATTGAGCTATACACATTCACGTCCTAAAGGAGGAAATGTGATGGTATGAATACAAAATAAATAAATTAAATTAAGTTCTGGGTCAGGTCTGTATTTGCTAGGTCTGTGGTAACAAGTTGCCACAAGCAACAGGAATTTATTGTCTCATAGCTCTGGAGGTTAGAAGCTGGAAAACTGAGGTTTTGATAGAGTGGTTCCTTTGAGGTCAGAGAGAATTTGGTCCGTGCCTTTTCCCCTTGGCTTCAGGTGGTTTGCTGGCAATATGTTCTTTCTTTGGTTTGTGGCAATATAATTCCAGCTTCTCCTTGTGTCTCCACATAGCCCTTCAGCTGTGTTTGCTCATTCCTCTTCACATGGTGTTCTTTTTAAAACTAATTACTTTTGCAATGAACCTAGTCTGAAATTCAGTCACATTCTGAGGTACTGGAGGTTAAGATTCTAACCTCCTCAATATTAGGTTAAGACTAATATTATGTGGGCAGGAATCCCTTAGAAGAAATGGAGTAGCCCTCATAGTCAACAAAAGAGTCCGAAATGCAGTACTTGGATGCAATCTCAAAAATGACAGAATGATCTCTGTTTGTTTCCAAGGCAAACCATTCAATATCACAGTAATCCAAGTCTATGCCCCAACCAGTAATGCTGAAGAACCTGAAGTTGAACGGTTCTATGAAGACCTACAAGACCTTTTAGAACAAACACCCAAAAAAGATGTCCTTTTCATTGACAGGGGACTGGAATGCAAAAGTAGGAAGTCAGGAAACACCTGGAGTAACAGACAAATTTGGCCTTGAAATACAGAATGAAGCAGGGCAAATGCTAACCGAGTTCTGCCAAGAGAACACACTGGTCATAGCAAACACCCTCTTCCAACACAGGAGAAAATTCTACACATGGACATCACCAGATGGGCAACACTGAAATCAGACTGATTATATCCTTTGCAGCCAAAGATGGAGAAGCTCTATACAGTCAGCAAAAACAACCAGGAGCTGACTGTGGCTCAGATCATGAACTCCTTATTGCCAAATTCAGACTTAAATTGAAGAAAGTGGGGAAAACCACTGGATCATTCAGGTATGACCTAAATCAAATCCCTTATGATTATACAGTGGAAGTGAGAAATAGATTTAAGGGTCTAGATCTGATAGACAGAGTACCTGATGAAGTATGGACAGAGGTTCGTGACATTGCACAGGAGACAGGGATCAAGACCATCCCCAAGAAAAAGCAAAAAAGCAAAATGGCTGTCTGAGGAGGCATTACAAATAGCTGTGAAAAGAAGAGAAGCGAAAAGCAAAGAAGAAAAGGAAAGATATTCCCATTTGAAGGCAGAGTTCCAAAGAATAGCAAGGAGAGATAGGAAAGCCTTCCTCAGCGATCAATGCAAAGAAATAGAGGAAAACTATAGAATGGGAAAGACTAGAGATCTCTTCAAGAAAATTAGAGATACCAAGGGAACTTTTCATGCAAAGATGGCCTCAATAAAAGACAGAAATGGTATGGACCTAACAGAAACAGAAGTATTAAGAAGAAGTGGCAAGAATACACAGGAGAACTGTACAAAAAAAGATCTTCATGACCCACATAATCACGAAGGTGTGATCATTCCCACTCACCTAGAGCCGGACATCCTGGCATGTGAAGTCAGGTGGGCCTTAGGAAGTACCACTACAAACAAAGTTAGAGGGGGCGATAGAATTCCAGTTGAGCTATTTCAAGTTCTGAAAGATGATGCTGTGAAAGTGCTGCACTCAATATGCCAGCAAATTTGGAAAACTCAGCAGTGGCCACAGGACTGGAAAAGGTCCGTTTTCATTCTAATTCCAAAGAAAGGCAATGCAAAAGAATGCTCAAACTACCGCACAATTGCACTCATCTCATATGCCAGTAAAGTAATGCTCAAAATTCTCCAAGCCATGCTTCAGCAATATGTGAACCCTGAAATTCCAGATGTTCAAACTGGTTTTAGCAAAGGCAGAGGAATCAGAGATCAAGTTGCCAACATCTGCTGGATCATGGAAAAAGCAAGAGAGTTCCAGAAAAACATCGATTTCTGCTGTATTGACTATGCCAAATCCTTTGACTGAGTGGATCACAATAAACTGTGGAAAATTCTGAAAGAGATGGGAATTCCAGACCACCTGACCAGCCTCTTGAGAAACCTGCATGCAAGTCAGGAAGCAACAGTTAGAACTGGACATGGAACAACAGACTGGTTCCAAATAGGAAAAGGAGTCTGTCAAGGCTGTATATTGTCACCCTGCTAATTTAACTTATATTCAGGGTACATCATGAGAAATGCTGGGCTAGAGAAAGCACAAGCTGGAATCAAGATTACCAGTAGAAATATAAATAACCTCAGATATGCAGATGACAACACCCTTATGGCAAAAAGTGAAGAAGAACTAAAAACCCTCTTGATGAAAGTGAAAGAGGAGAGTGAGACAGTTGGCTCAAAGCTCAACATTCAGAAAACGAAGATCATGGCATCCGGTCCCATCACTTCATGGGAAATAGATGGGGAAACAATGGAAACAGTGTCAGACTTTATTTTTCTGGGTTCCAATTACAAAGAAAGGCAATGCAAAAGAATGCTCAAACTACCGCACAATTATACTCATCTCACATGCTAGTAAAGTAATGCTCAAAATTCTCCAAGCCAGGCTTCAGCAATACGTGAACTGTGAACTCCCTGATGTTCAAGCTGGTTTTAGAAAAGGCCGGGGAACCAGAGATCAAATTGCCAACATCTGCTGGATCATGGAAAAAGCAAGAGAGTTCCATAAAGACATCTATTTCTGCTTTATTGACTATGCCAAAGCCTTTGACTGTGTGGATTACAGTAAACTGTGGAAAATTCTG
The DNA here is from genome assembly GCF_023091745.1 of Budorcas taxicolor. NCBI lineage: Eukaryota > Metazoa > Chordata > Mammalia > Artiodactyla > Bovidae > Budorcas > Budorcas taxicolor. Next base: position 16,756,861 of record NC_068926.1, on the reverse strand, counting down.
AGAGAAATGGGAATACCAGACCACCTAACCTCCCTCTTGAGAAATCTGTATGCAGGTCAGGAAGCAACAGTTAGAACTGGACATGAAACAGCAGACTGGTTCCTAATAGGAAAAGGGGTACGTCAAGGCTGTATATTGTCACCCTGCTTATTTAACTTCTATGCAGAGTACATCATGAGAAACGCTGGGCTGGAAGAAACACAAGCTGGAATCAAGATTGCCAGGAGAAATATCAATAACCTCAGATATACAGATGACACCACCCTTATGGCAGAAAGTGAGGAGGAGCTAAAAAGCCTCTTGATGAAAGTGAAAGAGGAGAGAGAAACAGTTGGCTTAAATCTCAACATTCAGAAAACGAAGATCATGGCATCTGGTCCCATCACTTCATGGTAAATAGATGGGGAAACAGTAGAGACAGTGTCAGACTTTATTTTTGGGGGGCTCCAAAATCACTGCAAATGGTGATTGCAGCCATGAAAATAAAAGATGCTTACTCCTTGGAAGAAAAGTTATGAGCAACCTAGATAGTATATTCAAAAGCAGAGACATTACTTTTCCAACTAGGGTCCGTCTAGTCAAGCCTATGGTTTTTCCAGTGGTCATGTATGGATGTGAGAGTTGGACTCTGGAGAAGGCTGAACACCGAAGAATTGATGGTTTTGAACTGTGGTGTTGGAGAAGACTCTTGAGAGTCCCTTGGACTGCAAGGAGATTCAACCAGTCCATTCTGAAGGAGATCAGTCCTGGGATTTCTTTGGAAGTAATGATGCTAAAGCTGAAACTCCAGTACTTTGGCCACCTCATGTGAAGAGGTGACTCATTGGGAAAGACTCTGATGCTGGAAGGGATTGGGGGCAGGAAGAGAAGGGGACGACCGAGGATGAGATGCCTGGATGCCATCATGGACTCGATGGACGTGAGTCTGAGTGAACTCCGGGAGATGATGATGGACAGGGAGGCCTGGCGTGCTGCGATTCATGGGGTCGCAAAGAGTCGGACACAACTGAGTGACTGAACTGAACTGAAAATCACTGCAGATGGTGATTGCAGCCGTGAAATTAAAAGATGCTTGCTCCTTGGAGTGAAAGTTATGAGCAACCTAGACAGCATATTAAAAAGCAGAGACTTTACTTTGCCAACAAAGGTCCATCTAGTCAAGGCTATGGTTTTTCTGGTAGCCAGTATGGATGTGAGAGTTGGACTGTGAAGAAAGCTGAGCACTGAAGAATTGATTCTTTTTTTTTTTTTTTTAATTTTTACTTCATTTTACTTTACAATACTGTATTGGTTTTGCTATACATTGACATGAATCCACCACGGGTGTACATGCATTCCCAAACATGAACCCCCCTCCCACTTCCCTCCCCATAACATCTCTCTGGGTCATCCCCGTGCACCAGCCCCAAACATGCTGTATCCTGCATCAGACATAGACTGGCGATTCGATTCTTACATGATAATATACATGTTACAATGCCATTCTCCCAAATCATCCCACCCTCTCCCTCTCCCTCTCCCTCAGAGTCCAAAAGTCTGTTATACACATCTGTGTCTTTTTTGCTGTCTTGCATACAGGGTCATCATTGCCATCTTTCTAAATTCCATATATATGTGTTAGTATACTGTATTAGTGTTTTTCTTTCTGGCTTACTTCACTCTGTATAATCAGCTCCAGTTTCATCCTTCTCATCAGAACTGATTCAAATGTATTCTTTTTAACGGCTGAGTAATACTCCATTGTGTATATGTACCACAGCTTTCTTATCCATTCATCTGCTGCTGGACATCTAGGTTGTTTCCATGTCCTGGCTATTATAAACAGTGCTGCGATGAACATTGGGGTACATTTGTCTTTTTCGATTCTGGTTTCCTCAGTGTGTATGCCCAGCAGTGGGATTGCTGGGTCATAAGGCAGTTCTATTTGCAAAGATACTACCAAAAAAGAAAACTACAGGCCAATGTCACTGATGAACATAGATGCAAAAATCCTCAACAAAATTCTAGCAATCAGAATCCAACAACACATTAAAAAGATCATACACCATGACCAAGTGGGCTTTATCCCAGGGTTGCAAGGATTCTTCAATATCCACAAATCAATCAATGTAATTCACCACATTAACAAATTGAAAAATAAAAGCCATATGACTATCTCAATAGATGCAGAGAAGACCTTTGACAAAATTCAGCATCCATTTATGATAAAAACTCTCTGGAAAGCAGGAATAGAAGGAACATACCTCAACATAATAAAAGCTATATATGACAAACCCACAGCAAACATTATCCTCAATGGTGAAAAATTGAAAGCATTTCCCCTAAAGTCAGGAACAGGACAAGGGTGCCCACTTTCACCGCTACTATTCAACATAGTTCTGGAAGTTTTGGCCACAGCAATCAGAGCAGAAAAAGAAATAAAAGGAATCCAAATTGGAAAAGAAGAAGTAAAACTCTCACTGTTTGCAGATGACATGATCCTCTACATAGAAAACCCTAAAGACTCCACCAGAAAATTACTAGAGCTCATCAATGAATATAGTAAAGTTGCAGGATATAAAATCAACACACAAAAATCCCTTGCATTCGTATACACTAATAATGAGAAAGTAGAAAAAGAAATTAAGGAAACAATTCCATTCACCATTGCAACGAAAAGAATAAAATACTTAGGAATATATCTACCTAAAGAAACTAAAGACCTATATATAGAAAACTATAAAACACTGATGAAAGAAATCAAAGAGGACACTAATAGATGGAGAAATATACCATGTTCATGGATTGGAAGACTCAATATAGTGAAAATGAGGATACTACCCAAAGCAATTTACAAATTCAATGCAATCCCTATCAAGCTACCAGCCATATTTTTCACAGAACTAGAACAAATAATTTCAAGATTCGTATGGAAATACAAAAAACCTAGAATAGCCAAAGCAATCTTGAGAAAGAAGAATGGAACTGGAGGAATCAACTTGCCTGACTTCAGGCTCTACTACAAAGCCACAGTCATCAAGACAGTATGGTACTGGCACAAAGACAGACATATAGATCAATGGAAAAAATAGAAAGCCCAGAGATAAATCCACACACCTATGGACACCTTATCTTTGACAAAGGAGGCAAGAATATACAATGGAGTAAAGACAATCTCTTTAACAAGTGGTGCTGGGAAAACTGGTCAACCACTTGTAAAAGAATGAAACTAGATCACTTTCTAACACCGCACACAAAAATAAACTCAAAATGGATTAAAGATCTAAATGTAAGACCAGAAACTATAAAACTCCTAGAGGAGAACATAGGCAAAACACTCTCCGACATAAATCACAGCAGGATCCTCTATGATCCACCTCCCAGAATTCTGGAAATAAAAGCAAAAATAAACAAATGGGATCTAATTAAGATTAAAAGCTTCTGCACAACAAAGGAAAATATCAGCAAGGTGAAAAGACAGCCTTCTGAATGGGAGAAAATAATAGCAAATGAAGCAACTGACAAACAACTAATCTCAAAAATATACAAGCAACTTATGCAGCTCAATTCCAGAAAAATAAACGACCCAATCACAAAATGGGCCAAAGAACTAAATAGACATTTCTCCAAAGAAGACATACGGATGGCTAACAAACACATGAAAAGATGCTCAACATCACTCATTATCAGAGAAATGCAAATCAAAACCACAATGAGGTACCACTTCACACCAGTCAGAATGTCTGCGATCCAAAAATCTGCAAGCAATAAATGCTGGAGAGGGTGTGGAGAAAAGGGAACCCTCCTACACTGTTGTTGGGAATGCAAACTAGTACAGCCACTATGGAGAACAGTGTGGAGATTCCTTAAAAAATTGCAAAAAGAACTGAAGATTTGATTCTTTTCAACTGTGGTGTTGAAGAAGACTCTTGAGAGTCCCTTGGACTGCAAGGAGATCCAACCAGTCCATCCTAAAGGAGATCAGTCCTGGGAGTTCACTGGAAGGACTGATGTTGAAGCTGAAACTCCAATACTTTAGCTGCCTGATGTGAAGAACTGACTCATTTGAAAAGACCCTGATGCTGGGAAAGATTGAGGGTAGGAGGAGAAAGAGACGACAGAGGGTGAGATGGTTGGATGGCATCACCAACTCAATGGACATGGGTTTAGGTGAACTCTGGGAGTTGGTGATGGACAGGGAGGCCTGGCGTACTGTGGTTCATGGGGTCACAAAGAGTCCAACATGACTGAGTAATTTAACAGACTGAATATTAAGTTAAAACTCTAACCTCCAGAATATTTTTTTTCTATGGGACATAATTCAACCCATAATGAGAATCTAAAAACAAAGTGAAATGGTGAGGCTAAACTGCCTGATGAATTTAGGTCATACTAAAAAGAAAACACTGATTATTTGGAATAAAACAAACAGCATGCTTGTCTGCATAATTGGGACGGCATGTGTCTAGAAGATTAATGTGGGTGATGCAGGGCAAGGAAGAGAAAGGGAATAGATAAAGGACGAGTGTGTAAGGGAGAGGGAAAATTGGAAACAAGAAAAATAAAGAGGGTAGGAGGAGAAAGGGGTCATTCGGGACAAGGGAAGGGGGAGCCAGGAGAAAGAGCACAGTAGCCAGTGCTTGCTTTCGTAGACGAGCTCTTGTTCTCTTGGTTCTGACAGCAGATCTGGACTGGGCCTGGCTGCAGAGCTCTAATCTACAGAACTATCTTTATAATCAGGGCTACTTTATGAATGTATGATTAGTCATATCTTATGTCCACTCACTGAAGAGAAATGTGTCTTTGGAGTCGTTTTAAAATTAGATTGCTTCTGCAGTTTCAAATCTACAGGAGCTTTTAATTTGGACCATTTATTTCCTAGTAAAGGGAATTGGTCTTTTGTTCATACAAGGAACCCATAGCAGAAGTCACAGCGGGCCTGCTCCTAAGGTGAATGAGCTCAGTGGGACCTTTGGGACAAGTGATAGCTGGGTGCTGGGTGACTGTTGTTTGTACTGCCTTGGCGATTAGAGATGAAAAATCTCTGTTCTTTTGTTTGGCATATCTTTCTGCTAAGGCCAGATTAATTTTAACATATTTCCATGCCCCTCCCCTCACTGCCCCCACTCAAGACTTTGACTATTTCCTGTTTTAAAGCATCAAGGTCATACAGTCTCTGAAATACTAGGTCTGTCAGTGCACTTAATGGTTATATGGTTAAAGGAGAGTTCATTACCACTCATCAAGGACCAATATATGGGTAGGGGAGTGGGAGGTAAAAACTGTTGGGTGTAAGATAGGCTAAGGATGTTTTGTACAACATGTAGAATATAGCCAATATATTTGTAATAATTGTAAATGGAGTGTAACCTTTAAAAATTGTATTAAGAAAAAGGTAAAGAAATAAAAATCTTTTCCCAGGTCCCTTCCATGTCAGAGTTTAAATATGTTTCTCTCTCATAGTTCACATGGATGGTATAAAAGTATATAAGTTTGAGTAAACTGTAAATCTTCAAGAGGAGGGTCTGATTCATCTCTTTATTTTTCTTTCCTTTCTCCTCCTGCTTTCAGATATCAGCACAATACTTGAAATAGCCAGTTGAGAAATTAAACTTAACTAACTTGATGCTTTTGAACTGTGGTGTTGGAGAAGACTCCTGAGAGTCCCTTGGACTGCAAGGAGATCCAACCAGTCCATTCTAAAGGAGATCAACCCTGGGATTTCTTTGGAAGGAATGATGCTAAAGCTGAAACTCCAGTACTTTGGCCACCTCATGCGAAGAGTTGACTCATTGGGAAAGACTCTGATGCTGGGAGGGACTGGGGGCAGGAGGAGAAGGGGACGACAGAGGATGAGATGGCTGTATGGCATCACTGACTCGATGGACGTGAATCTGAGTGAACTCCGGGGGTTGGTGATGGACAGGGAGGCCTGGCGTGCTGTGATTCATGGGGTCGGAAAGAGTCAGACACGATTGAGCGACTGAACTGAACGCGGTGCGAGGGTTTTGCATCTACAATGAGAAAATAGCAAAGGTATATTTATAAATGTTCATAACTTACTGTGGCAAAATGTACATCAAACATACCATTTCAACCATTTTTAAGCATACATTTGGTGGCTTTAAGTACATGCACATGGTTATACAACCATCACCATTATCCATCTCTAGAACTTTGGAACTTTTGCATCTTCCCAAACTGAAACTTCATGCCAAAAAAAGGACCCACATGAAGTAGAACAATATAGATTCATTATTTTTGTTCTCTATTAAGGTGGATACAGAGCATTTTGTATTGGATTTTGTTTACCAAGGTTGTGTTTTGTTTTGTTTTTTTTCATAGGGGATCATCTCAGTTGGTTCTTACTGCATCCCTGTAAGATAGGCAAAGCAGTTGTTTTTACATCCCTTTCACAGATAAAGAATTGAAGGTTATAAGTGGTGGAGCCAAGACTAAAATTCAGGTCATGTATCTTCTCATCTGTCCATTTTATATTTACCTTATAGCTGCTTGTGCTCATGTGCTCAGTCGTGTCTGACTCTTTGTGACCCCATGGATTGTAGCCCGCCAGGCTCCTCTGTCCATGGGATTCTCCAGGCAAGAGTACTAGAGCGGGTTGCCATTTCCTCCTCCAGGGGATCTTTGTCACCCAGGGATGGAACCCTCATCTCTTGCATCTCCTGTATTGGCAGGCATGTTCTTTACCTCTAGTGCCACCTTAGAATTTAAATTACATAAAAATTATATGAGAAAAATAATTGAGCAAGGTCTTGAAATGTGAGAAAGAGGAATTATCTATGATAAAGTGAGGAAATAATGGAAGTATATACAGTAGAAGGGCTGCTTTAGCCTCTTTACAGTATAGGAGTGAAACATCTGTTCCAGAGAGAACTCCCTGGAAGATGGAGTAGAAGATGAGAAACTGGGAGTCAGCCAGAAGCCTTCTTCCTTTCTAATCAGCCCATTGCTGTTTTATTTGCTCCCATATGTGTCGCATTACAGTGTTTCCATGGTGATGAATTATGATATTGGAAACATTAACCAAATCGGTCTGTAGGAAGAAGAAGGGCAGGGAACAAAGGACTCCCTGTTGACACAAAAATAATCTGTTAATCGCCAAATCTGAAACAGTTAAAAAAAAAAGGACACTGTAAAAAGGAATTAATGACTGCATCTGATTTAAACAGAAGGAAATACTGATCATTTAGGTCTTAGACTCAATAAACAGGTCAGTTCTCAAATTCAGTAAATTTTACAATTGACTCTCAACTCACTGAACATCATCTTTTCAATTCACTTGAAAAATTTGAGAGAGAGTTCAGTGTTATTTTGAAATGTGGGCTCAGTTGCTAAGTCGTGTCTGATTGTTTGCAACTCCGTGGACTGTAGCTACCAGGTTCCTCTGTCCATGGAGTCTTTCAAGCAAAAATACTGGAGTGGGTTGCCATTTCCTTCTCCAGGGGATCTTCCTGACCCAGGATCAAACCTGTGTCTCTTGCATCTCCTGCTTTGGCAGGCGGGTTCTTTACCACTGTGCCACCTGAGAAGCCCTATTGTTAAGTGACTTAGTGGAGAATAACATAGAGAGGTTACAAGCCATACAAGAAGAAAATGTAAATTATCAACAGCAACAACCATGAAACACCCTCAGAAGTCTCTGTCCTTTCTTAAGGGTTAACATGCAGCCACTGCTTCCTTGAGTGGGGTAAGCATAATTCAGGTACTAGATCATTGGTTCACAAGGCAGGTATCTCTGTCTGTTTGGAAATCTTTCAGATGACTGAAGTGTTCTTTGCTACTCTGAGCAGATTATCACATGTTTGAAAATATCCAGTGTGATCAAGCTCCACGTCAGGTAATGAAGGCCACTTATTTCTTATTTTCTCTTTGAAGAGTGAAATGATGTCTTGGATCAAACAAGCCTGAGGCTATGAAAGTCTGTCCAACAACATGTACTATTGGATTTCCAAAACCCTCAAGAAACTCACAGTACACAGATGCAGTCATTCATGTATTTATTTAGGTATTCATTCACTTGACAAATATTTACTCAGGCCTTGAGTTGGATGTTGAGATTGCAAATACTGTACAAGCCCACAAGAAGAGATTATAATGAAAGTTCTTTGTTCAGACTTCAAGGGCAGTTCAATACAAATATGCCTGCACTCCACAAACACAAGCACATTTACAGACCAGCGCACTGACACAACTTAATCACACCAGAAATGGGACTAGATGATGAGCCCACTTAGGAAGCAGTAAAGTGCTCCACAGAGGCACTTGCCTAGAAGATAAACCATAGCTTGTGGTTCTAAGAATTCAAGATTTTAAGATGAGGGAAGGAAAGAAAAAAATAAAAGAACCATAGGGTCACTAGCCATTTACGTTGTCAAGGAAGGATATTAAACATATCTCCAAATGCAAATACAATTTACTGTCACTTATTTGTTTCACAAAAGAATATAACCCCTCCTCCATAAAAAAAAAAAGGGAAAAACTAGTTTTCAGAACAAAGTTAGCCATTAAAATTGGATATATTTAGTGCAATTTTAAAATTACTTTGTTTTCTTTTTTCTTAGTTCTCTCCATGAACACTGGTCTTATTTCACTCTATAAACACTGCTTAAGCACTGGCATGATTTGGAACACACTGGCAGAAAATGTAAGAACTGTCATCAGCCTAGAGTCCCAAATCAGAACCTAGTCTTAGGTATGTATTGATGCCCAATCTTGGCTGAATTGTTTTCATTGAGCTCAGCTAGAAAATGGGTATTTTAAAGGGATTTGTGAGGATTAAGTTATATAACCCATAAAAAAAGTGTCCGTGCCTTACAAGTGACTCCAAGCCAACACCCCTTTTTATGGTGACATGCCAAAATAGTGTTAGATGACCCAGGCGCCCATGCTTTGGATTCTGTGTCCTCCCATCAAAACCTGAGGCTGAGAGCTTACTCTTCTTCCAAGCTTACAAATCAATTTGTTGCCCTTTCATAGATTCTGGCATACCTGAGGCTCTTGAATCAGACACAAAGGACAGTTAATTACTCACAGCAAGAGCAGTAACCATTTGTGGAGCATTTGGGAGCATTTGTGACCGTTCTTGAGCCCCAATTCCCACAGAGTGGTGCTAGAGGAGCCAGGAGACTCTTGAAAAACACAGTGGGCTGCCTTCAAGAGAGGAACACTGACTTTAGGGCATTAGAATCTTTTCTAATGGGCAATCAGCCTGCCGGACATTTGCTCTGGAGGGAGATATTCTCTTTATTCCATTAGGTAGTAAACACACTTGTCCTTTGCTAGAGGGTGACTCTGTCTCTACCTTTCAAGGTTGTTTCCCATACAAACATTTCAAAAAGCTAGTCCAAAGCAAAAGGCAGTCAGTGCCTCTGTCCCTAGAGGAGGTATGCTAGAGGTCCATGGAGAGTGGTCTTCCAACACTCTCTACTTTGAACAAATTTTCAAATTTTTTCTAAGATTTTCTTTTACAGCAGATTTGGATTCACAGCAAAATTGAGAGGAAGGTTCAGAGATTTCTTATATATTCCCTACTTTGATACATGAATAGCCTCCATATTATCAGCATCCCCTACTAGAGTAATAATTCTAGAATATACTGTACTATACTAGTATACCCTAGTATATTAGTAATATTCCTAGAGTAATACGTCCATTACAGTTAATGAACCTACAACGACACATCTTAATCATCTGAAGCCCATATTTTACCTTAGAGTTCACTCTTGGTTTAATACATTCTGTGGGTTTGGACAAATGTATAATGACGTGTCTACCATTATAGTATTACATAGAGTAACACACCCTATTTTCAGAAACTGTGATCAATTGGTTGGTCCTCTCTGTACTTTTGAATTCTTCTCTTAACTAGATATTTCCTATAAACATTTAGAAATTCTTAAATATCCACCTTCCTAAAAAGGAAATAGGCAGGTGGATATCCAATTTTTTAAGCACTATTTATTGGAGAGACTATCCTTTCCCCCAGTGAGTATTCTTGGTCAACTGTTAGTGGACTATATATGCACAGGTTTGTTTCTGGGCTCTCACTGACCTATGACTGAGAAGGCAATGGCAACCCACTCCGGTACTCTTGCCTGGAGAATCCCATGGATGGAGGAGCCTGCTGGCTGCATTCCATGGGGTCACACAGAGTTGGACATGACTGAAGCGACTTAGCAGCAGCAGCAGCAGCAGCAACTGATCTATGAATCGGTTTTTATGTCAGTACCATACTATTTTGATTACTATAGCTTTGTCATATAGCTTGAAATTAGGACATGTGATACTTCTAGTTTTGTTGTTTCTCAAGCTTCCTGTGGCTATTCAGGTCTTTTTTGTGATTCCACACAAATTTTAGGTTTGTCCTATTTATAAGAAAAATGCCATTGAAATTTTGAGAAGTGTTGCATTGAATTCTTAGATTGTTTTGGGTAGTATGGGCATTTTAACAATATTAACTCTTCCAATCCATGAGCACAGAGTATCCTTCCATTAATCTGTGTCTTCTTCATTTTCTTTCATCAGTGACTTACAGTTTTCAAAGTATAGGTCTTTCACTTCCTCAGGTAATTTGTTTCTAGGCATTTTATTCCTTTTGATGCAACTGTAAGTGAAATTGGTTTCTTAATTCTTTTTCAGATAATTTGTGGTTAGTGTGCAGACATGAAGCTGATTTTTGTATATTGGTTTTATATCTGGAAATTTTACTGAATTTATTAGTTCTGAAGGTTTTTTTGTGAAGCCATTATGTCGTTCCATATGTAAGATTATATCATCTGCAAGCAAAGGGAATTTTACTTCTTCCTCTCTGATTTGGATGCCTTTTGTTTCTTTTAATTGCTCTGGCTAAGACTTCTGGTACTTGTTGAATAGAAGTGGTGAGAGTGGGCACTCTTTTCTTCTTCCTGATCTTAGAAGAAACACTTTCAAGATTTCACCATATTATGTCAGCTGTGAACTTGTCATATATGGCCTTTATTATGCTTAGATACATTCTTTCTATACCCATTTTTTGAGAGTTTTTGTCATAAAAGGATATTGACTTTTGTCAATTTTTTGCATATTATTGAGATGATTGTACAATTTTTATCTTTCATTCAATGAATGTGTTCTATCATGTTTATATGTATGTAGATAGACACACATACATGTGCGTCATGCTCAGTCACTTCAGTCCTGTCTGACTCTTTGTGACCCCATGGACTGTAGCCCTCCAGGCTCCTCTGTCTATGGGATTCTCCAGGCAGGAATACTGGAGTGGGTTGCTAGGGGAATCTTCCCTACCCAGGGATTGAACCACATCTCTTGTACTCTTGCATTGGCAGACAGCTTCTTTATTATTAGCACCATCTGGGATGCCCCCCACCCCAACACACATACATATATTAATGCACACACATATATACATATATATAAAATGAAATATTATTAAGTCACAAAAAGAAAGGTAGTCCTGCCATTTGTGAGAATGTGAATGAGCCTTGAGGGCATTATGCTAAGTGAAATAAATGAGAAAAAGAAAGACAAATACTGTATGACCTCAGTTATATGTGAAATCTGAAAAAGCCAGACTCATAGAAACTGAGAGTAGATTGTTGCTTGCCAGAGACTAGAGGGTGGAGGAAACAGGGAGCTGTTGGCCAAAGGGTACAAACTTCTAGTTATAAAACTAGTCAGTTCTGGGGATGCAACTATAGCGTGGTAATTATGGTTAACAATACTGTATTGTATGCTTGAGAGCTGGTAAGAGAGTAAATCTTAAATGTTCTTACAAAACAAAACAAAAATGGTAATTCTGTGAGATGACAGATGTGTTAACTGATGCATTATTGTGGAAGTCATTGCACAGCACATGAACATAACAAATAATCACCTTGCACATCTTAAATTTATTCTACATGTGTGTCATTGTTTCTCAATAAAGGTGAGTAAAAAAGGAAAAAAGCAAACTAATCCACCTTACCCTACTTCTCATCTTCCTCTAGTCACCACTGTATACTCCTGATGTATTAATAGGTTTTATGCTTGCTTCTCCATTTACTCACATATCATCTATTAATTTTTTTATTTTGAAATACAATATAAATGCAGAAGAAATGCACAGATCATGCCTGTACAATTCAATGGGTTGTCATGTAAGTTTCACACAAGTTTAGAGACAGAACAACATTGATATCTCTGTGAACCAGTAACTCTGGTCCTAGATATGTAACCTAGAGTTCATAAACTAAGACACATGTACAGAAAAGTTTATAGCAACATTAGTTAATCTTAGAGAAGTTAAATAGCCATTTCAGAATGGGTAAGCCCATTATACTGCTTTATAATCCTACCCAGAAAAACTCACTCCATGCCCTATAAATATCTGTTATCCTTGCTTACAAGATAATAATCTTGCTACTATTGTCTGGATTTTACTAATATTCCTTAGTGTTTCCTGGTTTTTCAATTTTATTGAAAATAAAATCTAATTTGTATTGTGTCTGCTTCTTTCACTCATCATAATGCTTGTGAGATTTATCAATATGCTTGGGTGTATCTGAAGTTTATTGCTGTAGGTTATTCCTTTTCATTCTTTATAGTATTTTATTGTATGTGTCTTCTACAATTTATTTACCTAGTCTTTTGTAGGCAACTATTTCTATTTCTATAATAATAAGCACTGTGTTGCTATAAACATTTTTATAAATGTATTCTACTGTATGTACTCTAGGTTATATATCTAGAAGTGGAACTGATATATTACAGGGTCTATGCATCTTTAATGATAATAGATCATGCCAAATGTTTTACAAAGTGGTTCTTTCGATCTTCACTCCTATCAACAGTGTATTAGGTTTTCTGTTTTGCCACCTTTTATTGTATTAAAGAATAAACACTTGATAATATTTACTATGTGCCAGGCAGTATTCTAAACACATTGATTTAAACTGTATAATACAATGAAGATTAAGTAGGATTGCTCTTCCCCTTTTCAGATGATGACACTGAGGCATAGAGAGGTGAAGTGACTTGCCCCGATTTACACATGTGAAAGTGGCAGAGTTCAGCCAAGAGATTGGATTCTTTTAAAAAAATATGTATGTATGTGTGTATTTAGTCTGTGCTAGGTCTTAGCTGCGGTCCACGGGACCTTCCTTGTGGCCTGCGGACTTCTTAGTTGTGGCGTGTGGTATCTAGTTCCCTGGCCAGGGGTAGAACCTGGGCCCCTGCATTAGGAGCACGGAGTCTTAGCCACTGGACCACCACGGAAGTCACAAGAGATTAGATTCATAACCATTCTGCTGTGATGCCTCTTTCTCCTCTCATGCTATTATTTTCGTATGTTTAAATTTTTGCTGACCTAGTGGGTCTGTAATGGAAATTTTAATGGTGATTTTAATTTGCATTATCCTCAGTGTAAATGAGATTGAGCAGCTTTTGGAACCTTTGCTGAGCATTTGGATATTCTCTTTTGAGGATTCTAGGTTTAGGTCTCTCATGCCCAAGTTTCTATTGAATACTTTACTTTTTCTTAATGTATCCTGGATATAGGAATGTATGTATGTGTGTGTGTATATGCATACATGTATATATATACATAGATATATGTAAATTAAATGTTTTCTTACTTGGAGACTTGCATTTTCACTCTCTTAATTGGTATTCTTAATGAACATAAGTCTTCAATTTTTATGTAATTAAATGTATAAATCATTTCTTCTATGGTTTTGCTTCTTGTGTTCTATATTATAAACTGTACCTATCAAAGTGTGCATCTATAGACTATCCTATATTATTTCCCATACCATTCTCCATGCATTTAGTTTTTTGCTGAGAATTTTAATATATCACAAATTCATATTTGTATATGGTATTGTTAATAATTAACTTTATGAGTCAGTCTGGCTAGGCTATGATGCCCAGCTGTTTGGTAACACTAGTTTAGATACTTCAGTGAAAATATTTTGCAAACGTAATTAACCTTTACAGTCAGTTGGCTTTAAGTAAAGGGTATTATTCTCAATAATGTGGATAGGTCTCATTCAATCCGTTGAAAGCCTTTAAAGAAAAAATTGAAGTTTCCCAGAGAAGAAGGAATTCTGCCTCAAGCCTGTAACATAAAAATCTTCCCTGTGTTGCCAGTCTCTAGCATATCCTATGGATTTCAGACTCAAGACTGTAGCATCAACTCGAGTTTCCAGCCTGCCACACAGATTTTCCAGACTCCACGATCACATGAGCCTATTTCTTAAAATAAGTATTCTCCTATAGACATATTTCTATTGGTTCTGTTTACCTGGAGAGCCATGGCTGACACAGATTTTGCTATGCACAGCAGTTCTACAGCTGGCCCTGGAGTTTCTGGGGTTGGTTCTCTAATATGATTAGATTTCAAGGCACTAATGACTTAATTGTCACTAGTACAGAGGGCACTGGTAGTTTATGTATGGTGTGGCAGTAAAGAAATATAAAGTATCACTGTGGAATTACCTGTTTGTTCCTAAATGTACTCAACAAAATGGGGACAGGAACAAGATGAGTTCAAGGACTCATAAATTCCCAATTGAAGTGCTTCATAAATTCCCAGGTAGCTCAGTTGGTAAAGAATCTGCCTGCAGTGCAGGAGACCTGGGTTTGGTTACTGGGTCAGGAAGATCCCCTGGAGAAGGAAATGGCAACCCACTCCAGTATTCTTGCCTAGACAATCCCATGGACAGAGGAGCCTGGCAGGCTACAGTCCATGGGGTTGCAAGAGTTAGGCACAATGTAGCGACTAAGCCTAAGCCTAATAAATGACCTAAAAGTTTCAAATTCTGCTTTGAAGGAAACCCACAGTCTCATCCTGTGAGTAAGCTGAACTACAAGATACATTGAATTCCCAAGCTTAAAAGATGTTTGCTGTTAAACTGAGGGTATTGATAATGAAGAAATGGAGAAATGGGATTATGAAAACTGGAATGAGACCATATGGACAGATTCTGATGAAACTGAGGAGCATTGAACACTTAAATTCTGATGGATCTTCTTTGCTACTGGAAGCAGCCGTTTTATCCCCATCTGCGAAGGCTAACTATGCTTTGCCTGAGGAACCTCTCCTGAAGCAGTTTCCCTGTAAGATACTGTTGATCCACCTCCAGACCCACCTCCCGCCACTGTCTTTGCATCTAGACCTATAAGCAAACTCAAGTCCCAGCAGCTCCCAAAAGAGTTAACACACTGTGTGTGACCCAGAATTATACTTCAAAAGGACTACTTCATTTTTCCGATTTATATATGTGTAAATCTGGAAGATATGTGCCCAGTATTTTGGGCCATCTCAAGGTATCCCTTTTTGGTGAAGATAAGATGAAGTACAAGTTGTTGCATCAGGCTGCTCTTACAATCAAAGTGAGAGAGCTATAATGCTTAGGTGTCTCTTTGGATTTTGGATACAATATAGTCCTCATTTGGGTGTGGCATCTACTGATTGACCAAATGAAGAGAAGAATAAGAAGCTGTTGATCAAATTGCTTTATCCCCTGGGCTACTTGATCCAACAGATTTAATGGTACCCAAAGTGTTATTGGGAGATAGAGATGCTGTTTGGAGCCTTTGGCAGAATCCTATAGGTGGGCCATAGTATAATTTTGGAAAGCCTTGTCATCCTCTTTAGGTACATGCTCTTCTTTTGAGAAAAAAAACTTTTGGTTTCGTACTGGACTTGGCAGTTGAATGTTGTACCATTGGCCACCGAGTTACTATGTAACCTGAACTGGCCGTGATGAACTGCATGACGTGGGACCCCATCAAGCCATGAGGCTGGGCATGCACACCAACACTCCTTCTTCAAGTGGAAGTAGTATCTATGAGATTATGCTCAAGCAGGCCCTGAAGGCACAAACAAGTTACCTAAGGAAGTGGTCCAAATGCTTACGGTACCAGCTTCTGCCATATTACCTTCCCTTATCCAGTCTCATCAATAACCTCATGGGACGCCACCTACAATCAGTTGACTAAGGAAGAGAAAACTTGGACCAGGCACCACTCAGAAGCTGATAGCTGCGGTATTATGCCTTTTCTTAAGATATCTGTGAAGGACAGTGAAGGGAAATCCTCCCAAGTGAGTAGAACGTCAAGCAATACACCTGGCTAGTCATTTTGTTTGAAAGGTGAAATGGTCAGAAGTGTGCATGTATCCTAACTCATGGGCCGTGACCGATAGTTTGTCTGGATAGTCAGAAAGGAAAATAGTTGGAAGGAAAATGATGGAAAAGTCAGTAACAAAGAGATCTGGGGGAAAGGTGTATGGATAGACCTGTCAGAATGGCTGAGACACACGAGAATATTTACATACAGTGTGAGTGTTCACCAAAGCATGAACTCAGCAGAGGAGGATTTTTGTAACCAAGTGGGTGAGGATGACCTTTGAATACCAATCAGCTTCTTTCTCAGACGGTAAAGAAACTGCTTGCAGTGCAGGAGACCCGAGTTCTATCCCTGGGTTGGGAAGATCCCCTGGAGAAGGGAATGGCTACCCACTCCAGTATTCTTGCCTGGAAAATCCCCATGGACAGAGGAGCCTGGCAGGCGACAGTGTATAGGGTCACAGAGAGTTGGACACAACTGAAGTGACTAAGTACACATTTCATGCATGTAGCTTCAAGTTTCTCTTTTGAACAGTGAACATCATTTTTTATAAGTTCTCTGATGGAGATACTTGCAATCTTCCTTTTCTTCTATTATTTCTGGTATTTATTGCTTGTTATTCTTGTTATTTATTGCTCATGCTAATTTATGTCCTTATATGCTTGTGCATGCATGCTAAGTCACTTAGTTATCTTTAATTGTATGCTGCTCATTGAAAAAAAATTATTATATTTATGAGGATTTCCTGAGGCTTGGGATATATACGCTTTCCTCTAGAAATGATTTGCATTTGTTCCTTTCAATTTTTAGGAGTACTGTTAGTTCAATACTGCTTAAATTTATAGCTCACAATTTTTTGAAACACACTGATGATTTAAAAAAAGTAGGTTGGAGATACACCAGTCATGATTATAATATTTCAGGGTAGTTTTCTCTTTTTAAATTGAAGTATATTTGATTTGCAATGTTATATTAGTTTCAAATGTACAACATAGTGATTCAGTGTTTTTATAGCTTATGCTCTATTTAAAGTTATTATAAAATATTGGTTATATTCCTTGTGCTATATATTACATCTTGTATCTTATTTATTTTATACCTTAGAATTTATACCTCATTATATCTTTCCTCTCTCTTGCCTTTTCCTTAGGATAGTTTTCTTAACCTGAAAAAAGGTGTATTAGTCATTCAGTCATGTTTGACTCTTTGCAACCCCATGGACTGTGGCCTGCTAGGCTCCCCTGTACATGGAACTTTCTAGACAAGAATACTGGAGTGGTTTGTAATTTCCTTCTCCAGGGGATCTTCCCAACCCAGGGATCGAACCCATATCTCCAGCATTGTAGATGTCCCAGGGTTTGTGGGAGAAGCTAGATAGAGCCACTAGGGGATCCACCTTGAAGGTATAGCCACTTGAAGGTTCCACCTTGCCCTAAGAATATGTATAGTCCTTGGGGTATGGACTTTGAGGTGGGCAACCTCCTGTTAGATCCTATAAATTTAGCAGTTCCTTAGCTAAGTTCCTGTCTTCTTGCTCTACAAGTTCATCAAGATGATAGCTCAGTTGATTAATTTATTTCATCCTGGATGGATAAAGGGCTTCTGGGCCAAAACAGGCTTTGAGTGCCCTGCTTAATGCGTTCTGTGGATTCTTGTTTTCTCAAATGTTTGAGCTGATAATTCTTTACTACATTGTAAGCTCTTAAATATTCAGTTCAGTTCAGTTCAGTCACTCAGTCGTGTCCGACTCTTTGCAACCCCATGAACCGCAGCACGCCAGGCCTCCCTATCCATCACCAACTCCCAGAGTCCACCCAAACCCATGTCCATTGAGTTGATGATGCCACCCAACCATCTCATCCTCTGTCATCCCCTTCTCCTCCTGCCTTCAATCTTTCCCAGCATCAGGGTCTTTTCAAATGAGTCAGCTCTTCACATCAGGTGGCCAAAGTATTGGAGTTTCAGCTTCAGCATTAGACCTACCAATGAACACCCAGGACTGATCTCCTTCAGAATGGACTGGTTGGATCTCCTTGCAGTCCAAGGGACTCTCAAGAGTCTTCTCCAACACCACAGTTCAAACGCATCAATTCTTCGGCGCTCAGCTTTCTGATCAAGTCTGAAAAATCCAAGATAAGGCTAGAAGTAAAATAAGATCAACCATTTTAAATATACTCTAGTATGGCATTGAATTAATAAAGAGAGTATAAATAGCTCTTTAGAACCAGAAGTCACTGTCCCCTTTTTCTAACACTGATCATATAGGTTTGAGTAATTTTTTTCTTTTCTTTTTGGCAATGTGGTACATCTTGTGGGATCTCCCCGACCAGGGATTTAATCCAGGAACCCAGGTCCTGTCAGTAAAAACCTGGGATCCTAACCACTAGACCACCAGGGAACTCTGAATATATAGGTTGGACATCTAAGTGGCTAGTGAGCTCTGCCCCTCTGACGGAAGGACTATTTTCCATGAACTCAGATTAGGAAAGTCTACCTTAAATGACTGTTACATGGAAATCTGTCTTATTCAGTCCTTTTTCTGTGAGGTGGATAATTTAGTTAAAAACATAATTTCATTTATGCATATTCATGTGTATATACACACACAAACACACACACACATACACACACACACGCAAGTGTGCGTGCTGAGTCACTTCCGTCGTGTCTGCGCAGGGACCGTAGCCTGCCAGGCTCCTCTGTCTATGGGATTCTCCAGGCAAGAATACTAGAGTGGGTTGCCACACTCTGCTTCAGATACACACACACACACACACACACACACACACACACACACATATGAAATATGTGTAGAGTGCTATTGGTAACATGTGGAACATGTCTGACCCTCATAGTTCTGCTCTTCATTCATTTGTACATATTAAGAATTTAGCAGAGAACTACAAAAAGGTAGTAAAATAATTGAAGTGAAAAATTACCAGTCAGGGGAAAACGTTAAGGAAACAAAGAATTATTTGAGGGGAGAGGTGAATGAAGAAAAGACAGCACTCATCTGAGAAGAGACAGCAGTGGCTTGCTTGTTCTAACATGGAGCAAGTAAGCTTGCTTGCTCTCCAGCTTGGCCCTGAATTACAATCATCAGGGACCCATCCTCAGAGCTTCTGACTTAATTGGTCTGGGATATGACTTAGGCATCAAGTTTATGAAAAAACTCTTCATGTGATTCTAAGGTGCAGGAATCATTCACTATAAAATTACTTTAGGAAGCAAATTCCTGTAGAGCAATGACAGAATTTGTAAAACTTAAGTATAGTTATTCTGGTGCCCAGATGTACCATGAGAAGACCCTACTGGAAGATGGACTTTCTACATTTCTACTACAAATGGAACAAAAGAAATAGTGCCTCAATTGCAGCATGAGAAAGTTTAATTAAAAAAAAAAAAAAAAGAAAATACCACCTTGGGGTATTCTGGATATTCTGGAATGGCTAGCAGAGGTATATTGAAGCATCTTGTTACTTGATCCCATTCACTTGAGGCTGTTCTGCCTCAGGCTCTAGACTCAGACAAAGCTGGACTTGAATTCCTATCTGGTGTACAATCTTTGGGAAAATTATACTCTCCATACCTTCGTTTCACCATTCATTCAGTCATAAAACAATACCAGGCAGGTACTGTACAAGGTACTGGGGACAGAGCAGTGAACCAAAGAAAGTGCATTGGATGGGAAAACACACCTGCCTTATCAGGTTATTTGTAAAGATGACATAAGAATTAAATATAAAGTGTTTAGCAGAGTTCCTGGTTATGATTATTATTATTTACATGGTGTATGATCTCAAAGGGATGAGTAGCATTGGATTGGAGTTAAAATCAGAGGGAATTTTTATTAATAACCAATAACAAGATTCATTGGAAAAGACTCTGCTGCTGGGAAAGACAGAAGGCAGGAGGAGAAGGGGACAACAGAGGACGAGATGGATGGATGGCATCGTTGACTCAGTGGACATGGGTTTGAGCAAGCCCCAGGAAATGGTGAAGGACAGGGAAGCCTGGCATGCCGCAGCCCATAGTGTCGCAGAGTTGGACACGACTGAGAGACTGAACAACAACAAGGATTGTAAGTTTTCCTATCCTCTGTATTTCAAATAGAGGTTAAAACAAAAAGGCAAGGTAAAGTACCCCCTCCCTAAAACAACCAAATAAGGACAAAAAACTCCAAAATCTATGCTCTGTCCTGGGACACTGAGCAATCTAACTGGCTCAGAGCCACATTGGAACCCATCCACAGAATGTTCACTGCCGGATATAGTGAATCACTAAAATCACCAGTCTCCTTTCAATTCTTAGAAAAGAGGATGTTATCAATAAAAAGAAATAAAAACGATTGGTGTGAACTATGCATCCCCAAAGCCTTAGCATAGAAATGTGCAGTAGAATAACTAATGTAGGAACAGTTTGTCTACCTCATTAAAATGTAGGGGGTCCTTCTTAAAAAGGGTGTTCTTGGAACAGAGTGAAAAATGGAAGCAGCAAAGCGCTGAAACATCTGTGTTGCTCCTTGAGATGTGAGCAACATACTTTTAATTGAATGGAGCTTGGGAATTCAAGAGGGTTTCCCTTGTGGCTCAGACAGTAAAGAATCTGCCTGCAATGCAGGAGACTGGGGTTTTATCCCTGTGTCGGAAAGACCCACTTCAGAATTCTTGCCTGGAGAATTCCATGGGAGCACAAATGTGTTACTGAAAGGCAGCATGTATCTATAGAGAACTTCAGTAGCCCCCGTGGCTGTAAACCCAAACATAAACTATTTGCATGCATGGATATCTATCACATAGTTTGACACTCAAACTTTCATATAAAATCCGTGCTGGAACTCCTAAGAGAGTAAAAACATTTGGATTTTCTTCAGGTTATTACAGCTCCTGGCATGCAGTATATTCTTGGCTGTTATTTTTTTAATTAATTTAGTTTTTATTAAAGGATAATTGCTTTACAGAATTTTGCTGTTTTTTGTCAAACCTCAACATGAATCAGCCATAGTAATGCATATATCCCTTCCCTTTTGAAACTCCCTCCCATCTTCCTCCGTATCTTACCCTCTAGGTTGATACAGAGCCCCTGTTTGAGTTTCCTGAGCCATACAGCAAATTCCCTTTGGCCATCTATTTTACATACGATAATGTAAGTTTCCATGTTACTCTTTCCATACATCTCAGCCTCTCCTCCCCTCTCCCCAGGTCCATAGTCCAGATACTATACCCCTTTATACTATACTATTCTCCTCTTTGTCTCTGATAAGACTTGCTTGTCTACCATCAGTTAGATTGGTTCTTTGCCTGTGTGCATGCTAAGTCACTTCATCCTGTCCAACTATGTATCCTGTAGCCTGTATCCTGCCGCTGCCAGGCTGCTCTGTCCATGGGGATTCTCCAAGCAAGAATTCTTGGGTTTCCATGCCCTCCCCCAGGTGATCTTCCAAACCCAGGCATAGAACCCATGTCTCCTGTGGCTCCCACATTGCTAATGAATTCTTTACTGAATAGTCATTTTGTTAATCTCATTTGGCTGGAAAGGTGTTGAGAATACTCATTCTGAAAACTTTCAGGGCTGTGTTTTACATTGCAGAGATGAGATCTTAGTTTCTAACTCATGCTGATCAGAATCATAAAGATGGTCTGTATTCAGTTCAGTTCAGTTCAGTTGCTCAGTCATGTCCGACTCTTTGCAACCCCACAGAATACAGCACTCCAGGCTTCCCTGTCCATCACCAGCTCTCACAGCCTACTGAAACTCATGTCCATCGCGTTGGTGATGCCATCCAACCATTTCATCCTCTGTTGTCCCCTTCTCCTCCTGCCTTCAATCTTTCCCAGCATCAGAGCCCTTTTCTAGTTAGTCAACTCTTTGCATCAGGTGGCTAGAGTATTGGAGTTTCAGCTTCAGCATCAGTCCTTCCAATGAATATTCAGGACTGATTTCCTTTAGGATGGACTGGTTGGATCTCCTTGCAGTCCAAAGGACTCTCAAGAGTCTCCTCCAACACCACAGTTCAAAAGCATCAATTCTTCAGCACTTAGCCTTCTTTATAGCCCAACTCTCACATCCATACATGACTACTGGAAAAACCATAGCTTTGACTAGACAGACCTTTGTTGGTGAAGTAATGTCTCTGCTTTTTAATATGCTGTCTGGGTTGGTCATAACTTCCATGGAGCAAGCATGTTTTAATTTCGTGGCTGTAGTCACCATCTGCAATGATTTTGGAGCCCCCCAAAATAAAGTCTCTCACTGTTTCTATTGTTTCCCCATCTATTTGCCATGAAGTGATGGGGGTGGATGCCATGGTCTTAGTTTTCTGAATGTTGAGTTTTAAGCCAACTTTTTCACTCTCCTCTTTCACTTTCATCAAGAGGCTCTTTAGTTCTTCACTCTCTACCATAAGGGTGGTGTCATCTGCATATATGAAGTTATTCATAATTCTCCCAGCAATCTTGATTCCAGCTTATGCTTGCATTTCTCATGATGTATTCCACATATAAGTTAAATAAGCAGGATGACAATATACAGCCTTGATATACTCCTTTCCCAATTTGGAACCAGTCTGTTGTTCATAAAGCCTCTTTGAAAATCTATTTTCAAGCTGCTTATGTTATAGCAGCTTTATTTAAAATTGCCAGGATGTGAAAGCACCCTAAGTATCCATTAGCAGATGAACGGTTAAAAAAACGTGTGGTTGTACATACATTGTAATATTACTCAACCATAAAAAAGAACAAAATTTTGCTATTTGCAGCACCTTGGACTGGAAGTTGTGAAATAAGTCAGACAAAGACAAATATTATATGGTATCACTTACATGTGGAATGTAAGAAATATAGCTAGCTAGGGAATATAACAAAAAAAGGAGCAGTCTCACAGATGTAGAGAACAAACTAGTGGTTATCAGTGGGAAGAAAGAAGGAGGAACAACATAGGGGTAAAAGATTAAGAGGTACAAGCTATTGGGTATAAGACAGTCCATAAGGATGGGAATAGAACTCATGTTTTGTAATAACTGTAAATGCACTGTAACCTTTAAAAATTATATAAAAAATAAAGTGTCATGAATGGAAAGAAAAAGAAAGCTGCTTATCTAACTCATGGATGTTAGAAATGAAGTTTTTTGGGACTTCCTTAGTGGTCCAGTGGCTAAGAACTCCCAATGCAGGGGACCTGAGTTTGATTCCTGGTCAAAGAACTAGATCCCACATGGTGCAACTAAGACTTAGTGCAACCAAAGAAATAAAAATAGAAAATACATTTTTTAAAATAAATAAATTTTTTCAAAGACTGTTCACATCCGTGACAAATTTTGCCGAGTTCAATTTCTTGGAACAGGAATTTCAAATAATTATCAAAGAGGGGAGACTGGTATGTCAATTGAGTGAAATTATATTCAGACCAAATTTCTCTAATATTTAAAAATGAGAAACAAGCACTGACCAAACTCATCTAACATGGAATTACCCAAATGTTGTTGAAATGAAGCCAAGGTTAGATATCTGGCAGCTGTGCACCTGTGCACCCTGCTGTCTGCCCAGGCTCACTGGCAACCTGCTTTATTGCTCTGTCCTTCCCTGAGATAGGTGTCTTCTGAGTGTCCTTCCTTCATGAACTGTCATCCTCATTCCCCATGTGAACAAGTCAACTTCTGTTACCTTCCTGTTTCTCACACTTAACCTCCTGACCCTTAACCCAGTTACTCTTTGTCTATTTATATCAACACATGAGACCAGGACAAAAAAATAAAAGGTATTGCTGTTTTTCAAATTAAAAGATGTCCATTTTTCCTCCCATTTTTATCAACTTCCTTAAAAGTTAATGAGGTAAACTTTTCAGGGCATAATATTGTACACTATGACTATTTATTTCCTCAAACAGTAAGTATTTATTGGAAGTCTTCTTTGGCTAGGACATTAGAATACATACTGAATTTAAACTCCTTTGATTTTCCTATTTGGATTTTTAAATTCTGCCATTAGGAAATAAGATTTTGATCAGAAATGCAGAACACACACACACACATGCTCACATTCTCTCTGTGTTCTGTTTTTCTAAAAAATAGAACATAAATAAATGAAAGCATGTTGACCGTAAAGGGATATACATAAAAATCTGTGTCTCTTCATGGCTTGTTGATACTAACAATGGGAAAAAATGAGAAAAGAAATTAATTGTTTTGGGCTTGGACCGTCTCCCTTGATTTCCCACGCCAGATCCAGCCAACACTCCTTGACTGGAGCTTGGCAGTGAGAAGGAGGAGGCAAGTGGAAGCCTTGGCAATTGGGCCAATTAAAAGTGATAGGCGCAGAGTACCTCTTCACATTAATGGCGGGTTGGTTGCCTTCTTACCCTCATGGACCCCCAGTGAAAGCTCTGAGAACTGTATCCAGATGTAGTTACACCTACTTATCAAATAAGCAGTGAACACAGCTAATGTTCGCTGCTTATTTGGTAGTTAAGATAGACGTGCAGTGATTCCATTTTAAGAAACTTGAATTAGCATAACTAATTTAAGGAAGATAGTACCTTTAGCAAGGATGGGGGAAAAAATTTCAAGAGTAGCACAGTAATGATCTAACATATGTTGTTATATTGTGCCTATCACTGCTCTCATTCTAGTTGTGACTGCTAATAATATCTAAAAACATTTAGATAAAAATATCTAAAAAAAAAAAAAAATCCAGATAACATTGTCTTAATTCTCCAGGGCAAGAGTTGGCATCCTGCAGAACCTTCAGATTTAGCAAAGTGTTGGTTTCCTTCTTTTCTTTACTGTTTGGTCTGCATTCAAAGCCTTTAGATTTATTGCAGAAGAGGCTTCTCATTTTTTTAACTAAATTTTTTCTTTACAGTAAGTCTTTGTTGGTTATATATTTTAAATATTGCTTGTTGTTTTGTTGCTTAGATGCCAGGTCATGTCCAGCTTTTGCGAGCCCATGGACTGTAGCCCTCCAGGCTCCTCTGTCTATGGGATTCTTTCAGCAAGAATACTAGAGTGAGTTGCCATTTCTTTCTCCAGGAGATCTTTCCAACCCAGGGATCGAACCCACATTTCCTGCATTGGCAGGTGGATTCTTTACTGCTGAGCCACCAGGGAAGCCCTATTTTGAATATAGCACCTCTCATTTTATATTGATTATACTCAGCATTATGTGGTTACAGAATAAGCATCAAGAGACATAGATTCTGGTGTGTTACCTTTGGAAGCATAAAACTCATTTCAGCCAACACCCTCATTTTACAGCGTGTGAAAGGAAGACATGAGTGGAGAGTGAGTTAGCCAAGAGCAGCCAACTGGTAATCCCCGAGGAAGCTCTCCCAGCCTCCCTCCAGTGCTCCTAACTCTACAGGGAGCTTCTCTTCTCTCAGCTTCTCGGTGACTCCACCTGTCACAGAGCCAAAGACTCATCTTCCCCATCTGTGAAGTAGAAATGGCAGATATTTCACAGCACTGTCGTAAATAGAAAATAGCTTTGAGTCCACTGAGTAGTATACTGCCTCACGTATCCCATATATTCATTTCTCATCCTGTAGAAGGGATCAACCACGCCTACTGCCTCTACAGCAGAGAGCCTGGGTCAGAGAAGGCCTTTCAGAATTTCTCACATTTTCATGTCATGAACAGTTTTTGCTAATGGATCTGATTGATCAGACTAGAATTGAGTTTATTTTGCACTATATGGTAATGAATTGTCATATTTGTCATGTCTTTCCCCTAATTAAAATAAAAAATATTTTTGAGTGTATTCTGAGTGTGGCTGAAAACTCTTAAGTGCCTTAATACAGTTTTGGCAGCTTCTCTGATGTAATCAGTTTGATCTTTGGCAGCATAAGGGGAATGGAAGGTTGGGGCACTAGTCTGTAGGTACAAGCCCTAGATGTTTGTTCTGGCTACTATAGTGTGACCTTGGCTACATTCTTTACCTGTTTTCATACTCCATTTCTTTTCTTGTGAAGTGCAGACGAAGATGGATGGTTTCTAAATTCCTTTCTAATTCTAAGATACAGACAAATCTCAGCTATAGTAATCATAAAGAGAACAAATGTTTGTGGAGTAGTACAGCATTTTCTGCAAAAACAGATTGCCTAATCCGTTTTTTGAATTAAAGTTACTAAAAATCGAAGCAAAAGAGCAGAAAGTCTTAAATTAGTGGCAGAGGGCCTTCTCTGACAATAAAATGTACTTGCTGGAAATTTACAGTGGCTGTGGAATGAAAACAACTATTAAATCAAAATTGACTTAGTACATTCAGAGACACAAGAATAAAACCTATTAACAGCTCAACAGAATTTAATTGAATGCTATGAGTAATGCAAGAGAGGTCCAGGGGTGAATGCAAACACTTATGGATGATTCTGAGTTGCAATATTTGACTTTCTGTGAGAATAAAGAGCTGAGTTCCAGCTGTGTAGGTGCTGAGTTGATTAAAGAAGCTAAATTTACATTGGCATGGTGGTGTAGATGTATCCTTGTGGTTTTCTCTCCCAGAATGTTCCACACCGCCTACTGCTGTCTGGAGAAGGACAGAATAAGCTCTCATCCAGCACTTGGCTCCCAAGGGCCTCTCCCTACTCAGACCACTGACTGGGTACCTTCGTCTATGTCTGGGTTTGTGATGTCCAGCACATGGAGGAAGGGGGGTAGACCAGAAAGCCCAACTGTGTCAGCAGGCTTGAGATTTTGGATTCTGACTCTGGCTACTTGAGCAACTCACTTAACTCATTACTCCTCCTTCAAAATGAGCTTTACTATATAGCAACCGTTGTATTGTCCTGACACCTTTGTGACTTAGTCTTTGCTGGGATTTACATTTCAATTTGAGTTTTTATTCCAGTTTATACCAGGTTTCATGCTTCTGGATCTTGTTTGTGGAATAGATATCCCTGCCTTGTTCCTAAATGATATCCCTATTCTTTGACTGTAGCTCTCTACCCAGTTCCATTTCTTGTTTTTCAACACCTATGTGTGTAACCACAATATGGCCAGGCAAATCAGAACGACCCTTCAAATGAATGACAGGTATTTCCAAATAAAACATGAGTAGTCTAAGATCTGTGGTTTCTTTACAAACTGATAAAATCTAAGTGTTCAGATCAATTGATTCTTAAACCCAACCAAGTTTTTTGTCTAGTATATGTCTTAACTTTGCAACCACTTCCCTCTCCAAACATTTGAAAAGAAATCACACCTTTTAATATGTTGTATATTGCTCAGATAAGCAAATACTTGGTCACTTTCAGAAGTTACTAAAGGTTCATGTTAGCTGCTGTTTCATTCCTCCGTGTGGTTTCCTTTTACCCTCTGTGGAGAACCCTGGGGGAAATAGCTCTGGAGTGGGACATTGCTCATGTGCATGACTATGATACTTTTACTTTTTAAGGTATCATAAAAAAGTAATATACTATGATTAGTATTCTCCTTTTAGTAGAGTATAGTTGATTTACAATGTTGTGTTAGTTTCTGCTATACAACAAAGTAAACCAAGTATCAGTTCAGTTCAGTCACTCAGTCGTGTCCGACTCTCTGCGACCCCATGAACCGCAGCACACCAGGCCTCCCTGTCCATCACCAACTCCCGGAGTTCACTCAAACTCATGTCCATCGAGTCCATGATGCCATCCAGCCATCTCATTCTCTGTCGTCCCCTTCTCCTCCCGCCCCCGATCCCTCCCAGCATCAGAGTCTTTTCCAATAAGTTAACTCTTCACATCAGGTGGCCAAAGTATTGGAGTTTCAGCCTCAGCATCAGTCCATCCAATGAACACCCAGGACTGATCGCCTTTAGGATGAACTGGCTGGATCTCCTTGCAGTCCAAGGGACTCTCAAGAGTCTTCTCCAACACCACAGTTCAAAAGCATCAATTCTTCGGCACTCAGCTTTCTTCACAGTCCAACTCTCACATCCATACATGACCACTGGAGAAACCATAGCCTTGACTAGACGGACCTTTGTTGGCAAAGTAATGTCTCTGCTTTTCAATAAGCTATCTAGGTTGGTCATAACTTTCCTTCCAAGAAGTAAGCGTCTTTTAATTTCATGGCTGCAATCACCATCTGCAGTGAAACCAGGTATACATATACATATATCCAATCTTTTTTAGATTCTCAACCCTTGTAGGTCATTAGAGTGTATTGAGTAGAGTTTCCTGTGTTATACAGTTAGTATTTTTAAACAACACAGACTACACCCAGTGAATAGTTTTCTAAAGATAGACTGTTTACATTGAGGTAAAATGAACAGATCCACTAATTCCTTGGTTGACCACTCTCTTGTTTAGGAAACCCTCATGCTTCCTCTGTAAAGAAGTGAAGGAGAAATTTTTACTTTTGCATTCCAAATAAAACAAAATGAAATGACAGTTGGATTTTGCTGTGAACCCACAACCTCTGTTTGAGAGAGAGTCAAAAAGCAGAAGAGCATGTTCTTACATTTGCTGAAACCAGCTTATCCTGCAGACTCTTAACTATACAGTGAGGGTGAGGGCCACCCCTTTCTCACTAATGGGCAAAGTCAGCTCAGGGGCCCTGCAAGAGTCAGACACCCGAAACTTCCTATTTTATGAAGAGTGGTTCAGAATAAGGACCCTGGAAGCTGGTGAGATCCTTTAACTAGTTCATATGTCTTGGTGTCAAAAACTGTCAGTTGCAAGTGAGAGACTGAGAATGATGTATGTATACTGTTGATACTATGTATAAAATAGATAACTAATGAAAACCTAGGATATAACCCAAGGAACTCTACTCATTACTCTAAGGTGACCTAAATGGTAAGGAAATCCAAAAAAGAGAGTGTATGTCTATACGTGTGTGTTTGTGTGTGTGTATAGCTGATTCACGTTGCTATACAATGGAAACTAACACAATATTATAAAGCAACTATACTCCAATAACTGGCCTCTTCCAGTCCTGTGGCCACTGCTGAGTTCTCCAAATTTGCTGGCATATTGAGTGCAGCACTTTCACAGCATCATCTTTCAGGATTTGAAACAGCTAAGCTGGAATTCCATCACCCCCACTGGCTTTGTTTGTAGTGATCCTTCCTGAAGCCCACTTGACCTTGGACTCGAGGATGCCTGGCTCTAGGTGAGCGGTCATGCCACTGTGGCCATCTGGGTCATGAAGGTCTTTTTGTATGGATCTTCTGTGTACTCTTGCTCCTTCTGTTTAATATTGTCTGCTTCTGTTAGGTCCACACCATTTCTGTCTATTGTGCCCATCTTGGCATGAAATGTTCCCTTGCTGTCTCTAATTTCTTGAAGAGAGCTCTAGTCTTTCCCATTCTATTGTTTTCCTCTATTACTTTGCATTGATCACTTAGGAAGGCTTTCTTATCGCTCCTTGCTGTTCTTTGGAACTCTGCTTTCAGGTGGATATATATCTTTTCTCCTTGGCCTTTTGCCTCTCTTCTTTTCTCAACTGTTTGTAAGGCCTCCTCAGACAACCATTTTGCTTTTTTGCATTTCTTTTTCTTGGGGATAGTTTTGATCACTTCCTCCTGTACAATGATATGAACCTCCATCCATAGTTTTTCAGGCACTCTATCAGATCTAATCCCTTGAATTTATCACTTCCACTGTATAATTGTAAGTGACAGACTTCATTTTCTTGGGCTTCAAAATCACTGCAGATGGTGACTGCAGTGATGAAATTAAAAGATGCTTGCTCCCAGGAAGAAAAGCTATGACCAACCTAGACAGCATATTAAAAAACAGAGACATTACTTTGCGGACCAAGATCCATCTAGTCAAAGCTATGGTTTTTCCAATAGTCATGTATGGTTGTGAGAGGTGGACCATAAAGAAAGCTGAGCGCTGAAGAATTTATGCTTTTGAGCTATGGTTTTGGAGAAGGCTCTTGAGAGTCCCTTGGACTACAAGGAGATCAAATCAGTCATAAAGGAAATCAGTCCTGAATATTCATTGGAAGGACTGATGCTGAAGCTGAAGCTCCAATACTTTGGCCACCTGATGTGAAGAGTCGACTAATTAGAAAAGGCTCTGATGCTGGGAAAGATTGAAGGCAGGAGGAGAAGGGAACAACAGAGGATGAGGTGATTGGATGGCATCACTGACTCAATGGACAGGAGTTTGAGCAAGCTCCAGAAGGTGTCTGGCGTGCTGCAGTCCATGGGGGTGCAAAGAGTTGGACGCAACTGAGCAACTGAAAAATAACAACAAATACTCCAATAAAATTAATTTTAAAAACAGAGAAATGTCAGTTGCTGTAAGGAAGAGTATGAGTGTGGTCCTGCCAAGAGACAGAGAAGACCGCAAGTGTAGACTTTGAAAAATGCACATTCAGCACTTTTATGTTAAAATCCTGGTTTTATGTTAAAAACTTTTCATGTTAAATAGAAAACATTTTGTTTTAAAATGTATGCTCACTGCTGTCCCTAAGACACTGTCCTCTTACACAACAAAATCTCACATTTCTATATATTAAAAGATATTTCTTCAAAATTCTTCTACCGAGAATATATTCAAGTGTTTTGAGAAGAAACACCCTTTATGGAATGGCAAGAAAATGAATATGTCTGACAACTCCCTTTTGCCCTTTTCCTTATCTCCTTCATTCTGACACATATACCTGTTGAAAATCTTGCTTGCCATGATGGATGATCATTTTAAATGATCTCTTAAAAGATGGAGTTAAAAAATGGTATCCCCGAGCAGCTATTAACATCTTTCTAAAATTTTACTCTCTGTCAAACCAAAGGAGCAATATATTTCTCTGCAAATAATTTGTTATGGATTCATGGTAGTGACTATATGGCTTCTATTCTCAGCTGGACAATCAACAGTTCTTCAATAATTCTTTCTCTTGTGTTAATTAGATCACAAGTATCCTGATCTTCACTGCCGAGTCCACAGTGACACACTTCTCTCCCTCAATAACATATTTACCCAATGTACTACTAAAGACACAGAAAAGGCACAAGCCTTAGTTTTCTGAATTCTCCTGACGTTCTTTCTCCAGCTCACTTTGGAACCATTGCTATACATTTCCAACCATCACCTCTATTGAATCGGCCCTGGGAAAAGTCATCAATTCCCTTTAGCTATGCAAAGGGTCCAATTTCCAAAGGGCATTCTTCAGTTTATGGAGAATAAACTCCTGTCCATTGAGTCGGTGATGCCATCCAACCACCTCATCCTCTGTTGTCCTCTTCTCCTCCTGCCTTCAATCTTTCCCAGCATCAGAGCCTTTCTGTTTTCATCTGAAAATGCCTTTCTGTTCCTTGTTCCTGATTGATGGTTTAGCTAAATGTAGAAATCTAGGTTGACAGATACTATTTATTATTTTGAAGATAGTATTTTATTTCTTCTGGTTCCTATTGTTGCTGAAGACAAGCTCACTATCGATCAAGTTGTAACTCCTTTCAAGGTAATCTTTCTTCTTTTAATCTTGCTTTTGAGTCTTGATATTTGGTGTTCTCCCCTTTCATCATGCCACAATTGTGGATTTGTTTCTCTTTATCCATTTTAGTGCTTATTTCATTTCTTTATCAGCTGGTAAAGAATCTGCCTGCCAATAGAGGAGATGGAGGTTCAACCCCTGGGTTGGGAAGATCCCCTGGAGAAGGAAATGGCAACCCACTCCAGTATTCTTGGCTTGAAAATCCCATGGACAGAGAAGTCTGGCAGGCTATAGTCCATGGAGTCACAAAGAGCTGGACACAACTTAGCGACTGAACACGCTGCTACTGCCGCTAAGTCGCTTCAGTCGTGTCCGACTCTGTGCGACCCCATAGACGGCAGCCCACCAGGCTCTGCCGTCCCTGGGATTCTCCAGGCAAGAACACTGGAGTGGGTTGCCATTTCCTTCTCCAGTGCATGAAAGTGAAAGTGAAGTCATGTCCAACTCCTAGCGATCCCGTGGACTGCAGCCTACCAGGCTCCTCCATCCCTGAGACCTTCCCGGCAAGAGTACTGGAGTGGGTTGCCATTGCCTTCTCCGTCCAGTTGCGACTGAGCATACACACAAGCATTTCTTTAAGCTGAGAACATTTCTTTTTCTTTTATTCTGGAAAACCCTTGCTATGTAGACTGAATTCATAATGTTGAAATCTAGTCCCTAATCTAAGGGTAGGTAAAGGTGGGACCTTTGAAAGGTGGTTAATCAGGACATGAGATGGAAGCCTTCTGATGGAATCAGTCTTTATAAAAGAGACCTCAGAGAGCTCTCTGGCCCCTTCAGCCAGGTACACACACAGCAAGAATTCTGCAGTCCCCCAAATTACCCTCACCTAGCCATGCTGGCACCCCCATCTTGGATTTCCAGTCTTCAGAATTGTGAGAAACAAGTTTCTGGTGTTTATCAGCCGCCTGATCGGTGGTGTTTTGTTACAGCATCCTGAAAAAACTAAAACAGCTTCTTAGTTAAGTGTACAATTCCATGAGCTTATGTATGCCATCTTATATATGTCATAACTTCCACTGCGACCAAGCTATAGAACATTTCATCATTCTAAAAATTTCTTCTATACTTACCTCATTCAGTCCTCCCAACCCTTGACCACAGGCAACACTCGTTTGCCTATGACCACTTATATACATTGTGTTTTTTTCTGGAGTTTCATTTAACTTCCTGTCAGTTTTAAAATTCAAAGACTATTTGAGGTAATGAGCATGATCTAAAACAAAATTGCAGTAATAGTTGTAAAAATTATTGCACTGTGTCCTTACAGTGGATGAATTTCCTGATATGTAAATTATACCTAGTAAAGCTATTAACATTGTTATAAAAATTTAATGACTATATCTATTTCCTCTTTAGGTATTTTATTTGATTCTATTTAATTGTTTCATACTTACCTGCCCTTCCCTTTTGTCCTTAATTTTTTCCTTTCTTTTAACCTTTTTAGGCATTTTTAATAAGTTTTCTTGGTAATCTGTTTCCAATTATTTTATTTGTCCTGTTTCTCAGAGTGATAATTCAGTTGATAACTGACCTATAGACTCTCCATTCTAATGATGCGCTTCAATATAAAATGTGCAGTTTTTCATTGTCGGCTCTCCTATAAAAGTTGTTTTAACTGTTGGAGTGGTAAGTGTCTGACTGGGAGATCCTAATATTTCTGGATCACATTTTTTTTTTTTTTTAAATTCTCACCCATGCAGGAAGTATATGTCCAGATGTTCTCAGGACTGACAATTTATCTTTCCTTCATTGCTCTAAGGAACAAACTTCCTTCATTGCTTTCCCATCCCATACAGCCTTTCTGTTTGTTAGATCTAGTCGCTAGATCATGTCTGACTCTTTGCAACTCCGTGGCCTGTAGCCCTGCAGGCTTCTTTGTCCATGGGATTTCCCAGGCAAGAATACTGGAGTGGGTTGCCATTTCCTTCTCCAAGGGATCTTCCCAACCCAGGAATCAAATCAGTGTCTCCTGCACTAGCAGGCAGATTTTGTACCACTGTGGCTCCAGGGAAGCTCATACAGCTTTTAAGGCAGCACTTTGAGGCTCTTCCTGCTTAAAACTCTGTCTCTTGGACTGCACGAATATTAAAAACCCAGGTTTCAACCCCAGAGCCAATATGGGTTTGAACACTCAAATTCCCAGTGCAATATTAATTTCTACATCCCATAAAGAATTTGAAGTCAATCTTTTTGGTATTTTGGATTTCTTTTCCCTTTTCTTCTTTTGAGCTCAGCTTTGTATTAAAAATATTTTTGGTTTTCCATCATCTCTACTTATTTCTAATGTATGAGGGGCTTGAATATATTAGCTGAGTTCACTATGTTGCTGGAATTCCTTACTCTTCAAATAGTATGATTCCCTTTCAGTTCTTATTGCACTGATTCCTTGAAACACTGAATGTGACAATTTCTCATTTCAGCAACTTTTTTGTTGTTGTTATCCTAGCATTTTTTTGCCCAGTTTAAAAAAAAAAAACAACTTTTTATTTTGTATTGGAGTAGAGCCAATTAACGCTATGATAATTGCAGATGAACAGCTAAGGAACTCAGCTATACAAATACATGTATCCATTCTTCCTGAAATTCCCCTCCCATCCAGGCTGCCACATAGTATCAGCAGAGCTCCCTATGCTATACCTTTGGGAACTAGCAGTTGCTTGTCGCTTATCCATTTTAAATATAGCAGTGTGTACATGTCCATCCCAGACTCCCTAACTGTCCGTTTCACCTGGCGGCCATAAGTTTATTCTGTAAGTCTGTGAGTCTCTTTCTTATTTCAGAGACTTCTTGTACTTTGGCTTTGGTGACACCATAAAGAATTTGCCTGCAATGCGGGAGACCCAGGTTCAATCCCTGGATCAGGAAGATCCCCTGGAGAAGGGAATGGCCACCCACTCCAGTATTCTTGCCTGGAGAATTCCATGGACAGAGGAGCCTGGTGGGTTACAGTCCATGAGGATGCAAAGAGCTACCCATGACTAAGCGATTAAGCATGTGGAAAACTGTTGGGAAAGCATGAGCTTTGCCATCAATTAGGCCAAAATTCAAACACCGAGTCTTTCACCTACATATTGTGTGATCTTTGAAGTTAATATTTTAACTTTTTTTTTCTTCCACTTGACTCTTCTATGATTTGAACCACAGTTCAGTTAGGAGAATATATAACTGAGAGTGATGTTTATTAGCACTACAATAAAATTCTTAGTAGCAGTGAGCAGTAGCGCTGGGTCATCTTTTCTTGCTTTTTTTTAATGTCTTCACCTTGCAATGAGTTATTACGTTTTTAAAGGATAATTAACTTGCAACATTATATTAGTTTCAGAGGTACAGCATAATGAATTGACACTGTATACATTGTGAAATGATCAGCATAGTAAGCCTGAAAGGAAAACCTCTACACAGGACCAGCTACATGATTTTCAAGTGTCCAGTATGAAATGAAAACGTGTGGTCATTATTCAAAAGACAGGAAAATAATGTCATTAAAGGTACTAAATACCTTTTTCTTCTCTTTCTGGGTTTGTCTCAACAGGTCAGGGCTATATATTTTATTTGCTACGTATGTATGCATGTGTGTGTGTTAAGTTGCTTCAGTCATGTCTGACTGTTCGCAATCCCATGGACTGTAACCTGCCAGGCTCCTCTGTCCATGGGATTCTCCAGGCAAGAATACGGGAGTGGGCTGCAGCTTCCTTCTCCAGTGGATCTTCCCAAGCCAAGGACTGAACCTGTGTCTCTCATGTCTCCTGCATTGGCAGGCCGGTTCTTTACCACGAGGGCCACCTGAGAAGCCCCATTTTTATTTGCTATTTAATGCTGAACTCTTGGCACGGGAATACTCATTGCTTTTTGTTGTTTTCTTTTTCGTTGACCATGCTTCGTGGCATGTGAGATCTTAGTTCTTCCACCCCCAGTCGAACCTGCAGACCCTGAATTGGAAGCCCCGAGTCTTAAAAACTGGACTGCCAGGGAAGTCCCTGGGGATACTCATTGGGTACAGACACTCACAAATGCCTTGTGATTTTGGGTGTGCAGCCCACCAGCGGCAGGGCTTCCTCTGCCCGTATCCACCATTGCACAGCACCACGTCCCAGCTGAAGGCAGGGAGATAGATCTTGCCTTCCTGTGACCTGACACCCCAACTCATGGTGAACTTTCTTGTTGCTGTTCTTCAGTTGCTCAGTCGTGTCTGACTCTTTGCAACCCTCTGGACCCCTTGGTGAACTGGAGATAGCTAAAAATAACCTCAGCAGCTGGGTAGTCAGGATGGAGAGGTGGAAAGCTCTCCTTTGCCTAGTGGCCAGCTGAAAGAACATACGGAAGCGCTCTTGCCCATGACGGGGACTAGCCACTTTCAAGTCTACCCTGAGATGCTGCAGCGCCCCTGTCCCATCAGGGTCCTCCCCACATCCGGCTCAGGCCCCGGGAGAAGGCAGAGGGCAGCCGCGATTCCTGGGCAGAAAAGGGGAATGAAAGAAATGGGGAGATGGGTGCTGTGGGGCAGGAAGCCAGGGAAGGCAGGAGGCGTGGGAATCAGGGCTGCCTGTGAGCGGGACCAGCTGTGAGCCGAGGCTCCCAGCCCCCAATACGTGCTTCATTGTTCTATTGACTTCAGCTATGGAATACAAAGATAAAATGATTAAGGATTTTCAGATGGTGACCAGAGAGCTTTAAACCCCAAACACAAAGCCCTGCTGAGCCCGAGGCCCTGTGTCACCACACAGGTCTAACCTGCAGGAAGCCTGCCTTGTCTATAAATGAATGTGTCGTCTGTTCATCTGGCCAGTTGGAACTCAGTCTAACTGTCCTGTTGAGCATGTTTCTCAAGCATTTTCACCCCTAGAACGACGGATGTCTAACTCAGAATCCCCATGTATAAACCACATAAGCCTTAGCTGCTTAATCAGACAATGGCAGGAGATAAGCTGCGTGTCCTCTTCAGCTCCCTCTGATACTACCCATAGTCCTGGGAGCACCGAGGACTCCGTGAAACACAGTTTAAAGTTTTAAGAAAAAAAACTTATTTTTTCGTACTCAAGAGTCCAGGAAAACTTTGGCATTTCAAGTTTAATTTACTTTCATTTTCTCTAAAGATTCTGAAGGTAGCTAGCCTACTTTTCATTAGACAAATAATTATTTTAAATATTTCAAACAGAAAAGAACCCATTTGGCCCTATTTTTAACTATGAGAGTTGAGTAAAGCAATACATTTTGTGTCATCGTTTTAAAATCAGGAATTTAACGTGCATTCATTTCCCTTATTACACACATATCTCCTATTTCTATTTTCTCTTCTTTTATTACTTATGTCCAAGACTGTACACCTTGATCATGAATTTTCAACAACATCAAATTTTAACTACAGGGATTTTTTTGGGTTTTCACTTTAAATTTGGGAATTTTCTGAAGACACTTTAAAATGTTCTTTCCATATTTGAAACTGGTTTCACTGCTCAGTACTAACTCATTTGTAAGTACTTCACCATTTTAGAGACTTTGACCATGATTAAAATCTTGTCCATCACTGAGGTTTTGTTTTGTTTCTTTCATTCATGAGAGAAGCATGCGTGCTATATTTTTTGGCACTTTGGCACATACAAAAATCTTTCCTGTTATTGTGACTCATGGATGATAAGGGCTTGGTTTGGAATTCTGTGTTCCCAATCTCTTCATCTCAGATCTCAATAGATGTTATTCTATTCTCTACTGGAATTTAATATTTGAAAGAGCCTCCTACACTTTATAGTCCCAGGTGATGCCAGTGATAAAGAACCTGCCTGCCAATGCAGGAGACACAGGAGACCCGGGTTCAATCCCTGGGTGAGGAAGATCCTCTGGAGGAGGAAATGGCAACCCACTCCAGGATTCTTGCCTGGAGAATCCCATGGACAGAGGAGCCAGGCGGGTTACAGCCCATGGGGTCACAAAAGAGTCTGACACAGCTGAGTGACTGAATACTAAACACACCAAGTATTTATTTCATTTTTCCTGGGACACTAGAGATTCTAGTCTTTCCTGCATAG
This sequence comes from Budorcas taxicolor, assembly GCF_023091745.1. Taxonomy (NCBI): domain Eukaryota; kingdom Metazoa; phylum Chordata; class Mammalia; order Artiodactyla; family Bovidae; genus Budorcas; species Budorcas taxicolor. Next base: position 16,719,304 of record NC_068926.1, on the reverse strand, counting down.
AAAAGTTTCTTCTTTGATTATAGTGTCTCATATATTGGCTTTGTTTCTTTTTATAGAACATTTTTTTTTAATCAACATAGGGGTTTTTTTCTTTCTCTTCTTTGTATATTATTACTTGTCATTTTAATTAGTTCTCTTCCTTCTCCAAGAGAAATTTTGAAATTTTTTGCTTACTTCGCTGATACAATTTGTTTGGTTTGATTCTGTTCTAATGACTGCAGTGAGAATTTTAACCCTGTTATTCCGTTTTAAAACTTTTTCAAAGTGTTGTTCTGATTCTGTTTGTTTTTAGCTCACCCTATTCTTAATCTCGCTCTTTTCAGTGTTTTCATTCTAATGTGAAGTGAGCTCTAGCTAGGCCTCGGGTTTGCAGACATATTGCTAGCATAGGTTGTCCCTGGCCAACCTGGTTGTCTCTTGTATACTGGCAAAAACCATCCCCTCAACAGAGCACAACCCCAGCTCAACTTCTGATACCTCCGAAACATTCATCTGACACTGAAATGGGACATTCTGCTCTTACTTCTCAGTGTCTTTACTATTAGAGAGATAACATACTGCCTAAGGCAGCCCTCCACGGTTTAATTAGGTGAGTCCGTGAAAAATTCTATTTCCCTTGCAAGCACCACTCCTCCACCCTCCCTGCTTCAATTTATATAACTTTACCTGAAAGGTCAGGACTTCCCAGGTGGCTCAGACTTTAAGGAAGCCCCTGGTTCGATCCTTGGGTGGGAAAGATCCCCTGGAGGAGGGAACAGCAACCCATGCTAGTATTCTTACCTGGAGAATCCCATGGGCACAGGAGCCTGTCAGACTATAGTCCATAGGGTCACAAAGAGTTGGACATGACTGAAGCAACTGAACTTGCACACATGTACCTGAAATGTCATCTCCCTAGGACACAGCTATCGCTCTGCATTGCTTCCTACCTCTGGCCTTGTTACATAGGAGGCACTGTGTTGGATGAGAGCAATCTCCGCTGTCTCAAAAGACAGTAGAGGATGGTTGCTCAGCTTTCTAACTAATGTAATATCTGTTGCCTTAAAAAATAAGCTATAAAAAAATGAATCAAAACCTCTTTCTCCCCTTTTCATTTCCAGCTGTCTTTCTAGTTCAGAGAATAGATTGCATGCAGGCCACCAAGAAAGCTTCTTCCTCCAATTGCTGCAAGATTTTAAAGTTGTTGAAAATACCTATCCATACGCATTTGTCAAATGCTTCTGTCATATGCATTTGAGTTCTGTCCTTGTTTTTTAAGCTATTGTTAATTCTCGCCTTTCATTATAATTCTGCCTGTAATTTATTTGCAAATTAGGAGATGACCTGTCATGATCTTAGCCCAGAAGTCAGGGTGTTCTGAATGCAGGTGTGATTAACAGGCTAATGAATGTCACGGCCATTTTCTTACTTACAGGGAAACAATTAACAAAACCGAGGTGAAGCAGTGCTCGTGGATGGTAAGAACATCAGTGTCAGAAACTTGAGAGTCATGTTTTTGCCACCACTTATTAATTGTGTGACCTTAAATAAGTCACTTAACCTTTTTGAATCTGTTTACTTTTTTCATAAAGGAGCAATATAAATAATGCTTGTCCTAAGGATCTCACAGGGTATTGTGAGGACCAAATGGGTTACCACTTGTAAAAGCCCTTTGTAGCCATCATCTCTCTAGACCTGATTATTGTTATCACCTCCATAACCTTGGCCCCATCAGTGGCACCTTGAAGCAGCTGAACTAGTTGAGTTAACAGGTCATAGAAGCGATTCACTAATATTAATTTATGAGTCTTAGCCATTACTGAATATAGGTTTTAGACATAAAAAATAAATGCTAATTGTGAATGCTCTAGCCTTTACCATTAAAGAAACAGGAAAAAAAAAAAAAAAACGGATCGCTTTTTGCCAAGTTGTTAAATTTACATGAATTTTGCCTACCACTTCCTGGGGTTCCATAAATAGAAGATTTCTTTCATATTTCCTTCCTTATTATCCATAATTGAAAGTGAAAGTCACTCAGTCGTGTCCAACTCTTTGCAACCCCATGGAATTCTCCAGGCCAGAATACTGGAGTGGGTAGATTTTTCGTTCTCCAGGGGATCATCACAACCCAAGGATCAAACCCAGGTCTCTCACATTGCAGGCGGATTCTTTACCAGCCGAGCCACAAGGGAAGCCCAAGAATACTGGAGTGGGTAGCCTATCCCTTCTCCAGAGGCCCTACCTGCCCCAGGAACTGAACCGCAGTCTCCTGCATTGCAGGCGGATTCTTTACCAACTGAGCTATGAGGGAGGCCTATCCATAAGATTATGCGAATTTTCAGACTGTAAATATACTACCTTTTAGCTGCATAAGGGGAGACCAAATGAGACCAGCATCACAGATAAACCTTTACTGTTATTAAATTAGAACGAAAATGTAGACAATTAACATCAGAAAGTATTGTTTAGAAAAGGAAGCGATAAGGGATGGATCTTTAATTGTCTTTAAGGCTAATTGAAGGCAAGGCTTTCTAAATAGAGTTGTAATTTACAGGTTCGTAAATGCCATGGAAGTCTTGTTACTAACATGAAAATTAGCAAACATATAAGAAGAAACTAGTTTGGAATATGGCAGTTCTAGGCACATAGAAATAAAGCACACATCAATTACATATTTTATTTTTAAATTGGTATATAATGCACTCCCCTAAGAGGAGAGCATAATAAAACCTAGGCTTTTAGTCCTAGTTCCAAGTGTATGAAATGGCCAGCCTTCATGCAAGAACAAAAAAGCTAAACATTTTGAAAAAAGCAAGGTCCTGTGTTGGAATATGACAAAACCTGTTTAAGTCTGTAAACCTATCTTCATTCTCTATGTAATAGGACTTTCCCTTTTACTTTGCAAATAGGAAAACTAAGCTAAAGAGAAACTGAATATCAATGTCCTTATCTTTCGACACTTTGTGTTCATCTTTCATGTCTTTTTTTTCTTCAGTTCAGTTCAGTTGCTCAGTCCTGTCCGACTCTTTGCGACCCCATGAACCGCAGCACACCAGGCCTTCCTGTCCATCACCAACTCCTGGAGTTCACCCAAACCCATGTCCATTGCTTTGGTGATGCCATCCAACCATCTCATCCTCTGTTGTCCCCTTCTCCTTCTGCCCTCAATCTTTCCCAGCATCAGGGTCTTTTCCAATGAGTCAACTCTTCACATCAGGTGGCCAAAGTATTGGAGTTTCAGCTTCAACATCAGTCCTTCCAATGAACACCCAGGACTGATCTCCTTTAGGATGGACTGGTTGGATCTCCTTGCAGTCCAAGGGACTCTCAAGAGTCTTCTTCTCCAACACCACAGTTCAAAAGCACCAATTCTTCGGCACTCAGCTTTCTTCACAGTCCAACTCTCACATCCATACATGACCACTGGAAAAACCATAGCCTTGACTAGACGGACTTTTGTTGGTAAAGTAATGTCTCTGCTTTTTAATATGCTGTCTAGGTTGGCCATAACCTTCCTTCTAAGGAGTAAGCGTCTTTTAATTTCATGGCTGCAATCACCATCTGCAGTGATTTTGGAGCCCCAGAAAATAAAGTCAGCCACTGTTTCCCCGTCTATTTGCCATGAAGTGATGGGACCAGATGTCATGATCTTAGTTTTCTGAATGTTGAGCTTTAAGCCAACTTTTTCACTCTCTCTTTCACTTTCATCAAGATGCTCTTTAGTTCCTCTTCCCTTTCTGCCATAAGGGTGGTGTCATCTGCATATCTGAGGTTATTGATATTTCTCCCAGCAATCTTGATTCCTGCTGGTTCTCCCTCCAGCCCAGAGTTTAAATTAATTATGCCTAGAGTTCTATGTCTTATCCAGCATAGAGCAACACAGCCTTGGGTATAGTTATTCAGTGTGCACTGCCTCAGCGCTACACTCCTCTGATGATTGCTGCTAACACGTGAAAGGAAGGAAATGGCTAACAGCCCATCTGTGATCTTTCCTCTAACCTCTGCAATTCCTGGAAACATTAACTTAGGAGATTCACAAGAATATATTGTGAATTCTGGAGTTTCCCCAAGGAAACTCCACGCAGGGATCTACTAGAAGGACTCACAGAACTCAGAATGGCTGTTATACTCAAGGCTACAGTTTATTTTAGTAGAATCAGCCAAAGAAAGGGGCACAGAGAGCAGGTTCCAGGATGGACAGTTCCAAGCATGAGCTTCCAGGTCTCCTCCCCCAGCGGAGTCTGTACAGGCTGCTTCTCCCAGCAATGATGTGTGACAATACATACAGAACGCTGCCAGGCAGGGGAGCTTCCCAAGTCTTGGGTTTGTTTGCTGCTTTTTCAGCTTTAGTGAGATACAGTTGACAAAACTATGAGGAATTTAAAGCATGCTGCTGCTGCTGCTGCTGCTGCTAAGTCGCTTCAGTCATGTCTGACTCTGTGACATTGTCATTATTGGAAGAATTCTTCCCGTCTAATTAATTAACACATCCAATGCCTCAGATTTTTAATATATGTGTTTATTTATGGCTGTGCTGGGTCTTTGTTGCCGTGCCGGCTTTTCTCTGCTTGGGACGAGCGGGGGCTACTCTGTACTTGCGGTGAGTGGGCTTCTTGTTGCAGTGGCTTCTCTTGCTGTGGAGCATGGGCTCTAGGGCTTGCGGGTTCAGTAGTTGCAGCTCCCAGGCTCTTGAGCACAGGGTCAGTAATTGTGGCGCATGGGCTTAGTAGCTGTTCAGCAAGAGGGATCTTCCCGGATCAGGGATCTAACCCATGACCCCTGCATTGGCCGGTGGATTCTTTACCACTGAGCCACCGGGGAAGCCCTTACATTTTTGTTTCATGTTTGTTTGTTTGTTTTGGTGAGAACACTTAAGTTCTACTCTCCAAAAATATCAATTATACACACTGTTATAGGCAGAGGTTGATAAGAGGATACGAACTTATAAGATAAATAATGTTTGAGGATCTAATGTATAATGTAGTGACTGTCACTCATAACGTTGTATTGTATGATTGATATTTGGTAAGGGGTTCAGAAAATTTTATACTCATATAAAGTTGACCACATAGACATGACTCTGCCCCCTCATAGTTCAGGCTGATACCATGTGGCCCAAGGCCCCTGCAATAAATCATATTGTTGGCATAGATCACCAGCAATGGCCTAAGACCTCCAGTTAAACAGGCAGGACTTTCCAAGTTTCCAGGGGCTCAGAGGTTACCTCCTAGGAGCTGGGGAAAAAGGCAAGGTTAATCTTTATATATATATATATATATATATATAAAACTCTATCTTTATTATATGAAGCTATCTGCACTATATCCAACAAAAATCAGAATTGGTTGAAGTTGTTAATGCTGAAATTGTGTGTCCAGTAATTATAGCTGCTACTAATGGAATCAATTGCTTTGGAGCCTGATGTAAAAACTCAAGAGACCCAGAGCCGAAGGCTTTTCCAGGCTGAAACGGTCCTTGTTTAATCAGGCTGTGGTCTTGTGACCACATTCCCGGCTCTCCCCAATGAGGAGAGTTTGGGGATATTTGGAAACTATATCTAGTTGGAACAGTGAGACCCCCTCACCCCCACCATGCTGTGGCCAATCAGACTCTAGTTTTTCTATCCCATATCCTTTCTTCCAGTTAAGTGCGCTTGGTACTATGGAAAACTTATTGTTTTTCAGGATATTTATTATCATTTCAAACCCGAGACACCTCCTGGTGGTTGAACAGAGTGGGTTTTGAATTATAAAACTGGTATTATTTGAGGCCAACAGTATAACTGAACTCTTTCAATGTTTCCAATTATTTGCTTTAATATCCACAAAACTTTATTAGCAGTAAATATACAATCTCTCTTTTGAGACCTTCCTTACCAGTATTTCCATCTCTGACCTGGTGAATGGGTCAAGAAATCTGGAGGCAAACTCAATCAGTGTCACTTGATCCATACTAATCCACCATAAATTTGAGGAGAAGGTTTAGATCTAGGACTTCTTCATATGAGATTCTTGGGATTTTTTATATAAACCAGCCTATACTAAGGAGAGAAGAGAGAGACTGGCTAAGGTGCAAGGTGTTGGAAAGAAAATAAAAGCTAATTGGATAGTGGAGCCCATGTTGTGTAGAGGAGACACAGGCAGTGTGTGCGTCTACCATTGTTCCTTGTGCCCCTATTCACAAATAATGTTTGTGATGCCCAGTGAGCACAGAATTCTCGTGGAACCACTATGCTTTGGAGTTCAGTGAGATTTAGTGAGTACAAGGTAAGCGTATGCCATCTATGGCTGGGTGAGCAGTACCCTGACAGCCTTAAGAAACCACACTTTCTCTTAGAGCCAAAGCTTGCTTGAAAGACAGCGGTAGCATTCTAAGAAACATAAACAGCAAAGGAACCCTGTCACTTCCTTTCTTACTAATGTTACTCCCCTGTATTAGCCAACCTCTTATGCTGAGAAGGATGACATAGAAAGGAAAGGCAAGATAGAGCAATTCATATTTCTTAGCTCTTTAGTTCTGTCTTACTCATCAGTAAGCTGAAGATAGTACTAATAGAGTGGGTTTATGTCAAGAAGTAAAATAAAAACTTATGCATTACTTTTGTGCATTATTTCCATTGCTCTGTTAATAATAAAATACATATACAATAATTTGCTACAAAATACAAATTGGGCAATTTTAATGATTCTGCATATAAATTATATACTTTTATATTTTTATTTAAAACAAGTGGTGCTGGGAAAACTGGTCAACCACTTGTAAAAGAATGAAACTAGATCACTTTCTAATACCGCACACAAAAATAAACTCAAAATGGATTAAAGATCTAAATGTAAGACCAGAAACTATAAAACTCCTAGAGGAGAACATAGGCAAAACACTCTCAGACATAAATCACAGCAGGATCCTCTATGATCCACCTCCCAGAATTCTGGAAATAAAAGCAAAAATAAACAAATGGGATCTAATTAAAATTAAAAGCTTCTGCACAACAAAGGAAAATATAAGCAAGGTGAAAAGACAGCCTTCTGAATGGGAGAAAATAATAGCAAATGAAGCAACTGACAAACAACTAATCTCAAAAATATACAAGCAACTTATGCAGCTCAATTCCAGAAAAATAAACGACCCAATCACAAAATGGGCCAAAGAACTAAATAGACATTTCTCCAAAGAAGACATACGGATGGCTAACAAACACATGAAAAGATGCTCAACATCACTCATTATCAGAGAAATGCAAATCAAAACCACAATGAGGTACCACTTCACACCAGTCAGAATGTCTGCGATCCAAAAATCTGCAAGCAATAAATGCTGGAGAGGGTGTGGAGAAAAGGGAACCCTCCTACACTGTTGGTAGGAATGCAAACTAGTACAGCCACTATGGAGAACAGTGTGGAGATTCCTTAAAAAATTGCAAATGGAACTACCTTATGACCCAGCAATCCCACTGCTGGGCATACACACCAAGGAAACCAGAATTGAAAGAGACACATGTACCCCAGTGTTCATCGCAGCACAGTTTATAATAGCCAGGACATGGAAACAACCTAGATGTCCATCAGCAGATGAATGGATAAGAAAGCTGTGGTACATATACACAATGGAGTATTACTCAGCTGTTAAAAAGAATTCATTTGAATCAGTTCTGATGAGATGGATGAAACTGGAGCCGATTATACAGAGTGAAGTAAGCCAGAAAGAAAAACACCAATACAGATTACTAACACATATATATGGAATTTAGAAAGATGGCAATGACGACCCTGTATGCAAGACAGGAAAAAAGACACAGCTGTGTATAACGGACTTTTGGACTCAGAGGGAGACAGAGAGGGTGGGATGATTTGGGAGAATGGCATTCTATCATGTATACTATCATGTAAGAATTGAATCGCCAGTCTATGTCTGACGCAGGATACAGCATGCTTGGGGCTGGTGCATGGGGATGACCCACAGAGATGTTATGGGAAGGGAGGTGGGAGGGGGGTTCATGTTTGGGAACACATGTAAGAATTAAAGATTTTAAAATTAAAAAAATAAAAAACTAAAATGATAAAAAAAAATAAAAATAAAAAAAATAAAACTAACATTGTACCATATAGAGGCTAATTATTTAAATAATTTTTTATATTCCTCAAAAGGCAGTTAAAAACAAATTAAAAATGCTTTATGGAGGGTTCTGGGAAGATGGCAGAGTAGAAACCAGCAGAAATCTGTTTTCCTATCTAGATAATAATTGCACCACCAGAATCTGTCTGATCTAAATATTTTGGACCTCTGGAGTCCATTGAACATTTGTAAATTTCAGGGGAACCATGGACAGTGAATTGTGATTAATTTCAGTCAATTTCAACTCTTTCAACAATTTCAGCTCTTTGCTACCCATCCCTCACCCCTCAGCCACATGGCAAGCATCTGTGTACATGTTCCTGGAGCAGTTACATAGAGCCTGCAGGTGCCAGGGTGGGCAAAAAGGACCTTATTCTCCAAATACTGAGGCTCTGATCACTGACTGCTGCTTCTGATTCCAGAGGCACGAAGAAGCTGAGGGTCATTGTTGGTTACACCTCCTCCCATTGTTGCAAGTCTTCCCCCTCTGGTTGAAATCAATTCCAGGAAGTTTAAAGGGTCAGTGCCTTTTTTCCTGTTTTCCATTTTCCTTTTCTTTTTTTTTCTTTTTTGAGAGCCATATGTTAAAGACAAAAACAACTGGGTGAATGGGGAAAATTAGTAAGTGACTGGGTATGCATAGAGAAAGGCTCAGAAAATACCTAAGAAGGCTTAAGTTTACACCTCAGTCTTGTCCTTTACATGGGCACAGCCTGTAACAGCAAAAAATAATAATAATAAATAATAAACAAAAATAATAAAGTACAACAAATACTGGGGAAGGGGGAGAATTTGATTTCTGAAGTTATCACATTATTATATTCAAATGTCTTGCTTTCAAGAAAAAAAAATCACAAAGCATACGGAGAACGATAAAGTATGATTCAAAGGTAGAACTGCATTAACAGAAACTGTCTTTGAAAGAGACTTAATGGCAAACCTACTAGACAAAGACTTTCAAACAAATGTCTTAAAGATGCTCAGAGGACATGTCAAGAAAGATGTAAAGAAAATGATGGATGAGCAAAATAGATATATCAACAAAGGGATAGAACATTTAAAAGAAGTTGAAAAGAATTTCTGGATCTGAAAAATACAATAACTGAAATGAAAAAATTATTAGAAGGATACAAAGGCAGGTTTGAGTAAGCAAAAAGGAGTCAGTGGACTTGAAGACAGGAAAATGGAGATTATTGAATCTGATGAAGAGAAAGAAAAAAGATTGAACTAGGTAAAACAGACCTGTGGGACACCATCAAGACGACCAACATACGGATCATGAGAGTCCCAGAAGAAGAGAGAGCAGCAGAAAAACCTTAAATTCACATGGACTCCCAAGGGACCCTGAATAACCAAATTGATCAGAAAAGGAACAACAAAGCTGAAACACTCACGCTTCCTGATTTAAAGCTTACTATGAAGCTTCAGTAAACAGAATAGTGTAGTACTGGCATAAAAATAGACATACAGACCAATGTGATAGAATAGAAATTCCAGAAATAAACACTCACGTTTATTAGCAAATGACTTTTGACAAGGATGCCAAGACAATTCAATGGAGAGAGGACAGTCTTTTCAACAAATGATGTTAGGAAAATTGAATATCCTCATGTGCAAGAATGAAGTTGGACCCTTGCCAAACATCATATACATCAAAAAATTAATTCTCAATGGATCAAAGCTCTAAATATAAAATATAAAACTCTTAGAAGAAAACATCATGACATTGGATTTGGCAATAATTTCTTGGATTTGACACAGGCAAAAAAAGAAAAAAATAGATCAATTGGACTTCATGAAACTATTTAAAAGGTTGTTTATCAAAAAATATAAATAGAATAAAAGGCAAACCACAGAATGGGAGAAAATATGCAAATCATATATCAGATAGGTTAATACCCGGAATGTATAGAGAACTCTTAAAGCTCAGCAACAACAGAAAGAAACAACCTGATTCAAAAATGAACAAAGGTCTTGAATAGATATTTTGTCAAAGAAGATATGTAAATGGCCAGTAAGCACATGATAAAATGCTCAATATCACTAATCATTAGAGAAATGCAAGTCAAAACCACAATGAGATATCACTTCACATCCCTGTTGGGATAGCTACTCAAAAGAAAAAACCGAAACAAAACAGAAAATAATAGGTGTTGGCAAAGATGTGAAGAAATTGGAAGCCTTGTGTACTGTTAGTGAGAATGTTAAATGGTATAACAGCAGTGGAAAACGGTACAGCAATTCCTCAAAAAATGAAAAATAGAAGATTGCCATACGATCTACCAATTCCACTTCCGGGTACATAGCCCAAATAATTGAAAGCAGGGTTTTGAAAAAATGTGAATATGTATATCCACATTCATGAAAGAATTAGTCACAATGACTAAAACCTGGAATTGATCCAAGTGTCCATTGACAGATGAATGGATAAGCAGAATGTGGTACACACATACAGTAAAATATTATTCAGCCTTAAAGAGGAAGGAGATTCTGACAGATACTATAAAATGGGTGGACCTTGAGGATATTATTCCAAGTGAAATCAATAAGTTAAAGAAGACAAATACTACATGACCCTATTAATATGAGGTACTTGTTGTTCAGTTGCTCATTCGTGTCTGACTCTTTGCACCCCCATGGACTGTGGCACGCCAGGCTTCCTTGTCCATTCTCCCAGAGCTTGCTCAAACTCATGTCTATTGAGTCAGGGATGCCATCCAACCATCTCATCGTCTGTTGTCCCCTTATCCTCCTACCTTCAATCTTTCCCAGAGTCAGGGTCTTTTCCAATAAGTCAGTTCTTAGCGTCAGGTAGCCAAAGTATTGAAGCTTCAAATTCAGCAGCAGCCCTTCCAATGGATATTCAGGGTTGATTTCCTTTAGGACTGACTGGTTTGATCTCCTTGCAGTCCAAGGGACTCTCAAGAGTCTTCTCCAGCACCACAGTTTGAAAGCATCAATTCTTCGGCCCTCAGCCTTCTTGAGGGTCCAATTCTCTCATCCATACATGACTACTAGAAAACCATAGCTTTGACTATATGGACCTGTGCCAACAAAGTGATATCTCTGCTGCCTAGATTTCTCATAGTTTTTCTTCCAAAGAGCAAGTGTCTTTTAATTTCATGGCTGCAGTTATCATCTACAGTGATTTTGGAGCCCAAGAAGAGAAAGTCTCTCACTGTTTCCATTGTATCCCCATATATTTGCCATGAAGTGATGGTATTGGATGCCATGATGTTAGCGTTTTGAATGTTGAATTTTAGGCCAGCTTTTTTCACTCTCCTCTTTCACTTTCATTAAGAAGCTCTTTAGTTCCTCTTCATTATCTGCATGACACCAAACCTAATGGCAGATGCAGGTTATGTATATTTTACCACAAGACCAGGAGCTGACTGTAGCTCAGATTATGAACTCCTTATTGCAAAATTCAGACTTAAATTGAAGAAAGCTGGGGAAACCACTAGACCATTCAGGCATGACCTAAATCAAATCTCTTACAATTATACAGTGGAAGTGAAACAGATTCTAGGGGTTAGATCTGATAGAGTGCCTGAAAAACTATGAACAGAGGTTCGTAACATTGTACAGGAGGTGGTGATCAAAACCATCCCCAAGTAAAATATATGCAAAATAGTTGTCTGAGGAGGCCTTACAAATAGCTGAGAAAAGAAGAAAAGAGAAAGGCAAAGGAGAAAAGGAAAGATATATCCATCTGAATGCAGAGTTCCAAAGAATAGCAAAGAGAGATAAGAAAGACTTCCTATGTGATCAGTGCAAAGAAATAGAGGGAAACAATAGAATGGGAAAGACTAGAGTTCTCAAGAAAATTAGAGATACCAAGGGAACATTTAATGCACAAATGGGCACAATAAAGGACACAAATGGTATGGACCTAAAAGAATATTGATTCTTAATATCAATATTAGAAGAGGTGGCAAGGAATACACAGAACTATACAAAAAAGGTCTTCATAACCCAAATAATCACGATGGTGTAATCACTCACCCAGAGCCAGACATCCTGGAATGTGAAGTCAAGTGGGCCTTAGGAAGCATCACTATGAACAAAGCTAGAGGAGGTGATGGAATTCCAGCTGAGCTATTTTCAATCCTAAAAGATGATTCTGCTCAAGTGCTGCACTCAATATGTCAGCAAATCTGGAAAACTCAGCAGTGGCCACAGGACTGGAAAAGGTCACTTTTCATTCCAATCCTAAAGAAAGGCAATGCAAAGAAAGAATGTTCAAACTACTTCACAATTGCACTCATCTCACACGCTAGCAAAGTAATGCTCAATATTCTTGAAACTAGGCTTCAACAGTATGTGAACCAAGAACTTCCAGATGACCAAGCTGGATTTAGAAAAGGTAAAGGAACCAGAGATCAAATTGCCAACATCTGTTGAATCATAGAAAAAGCAAGAGAATTCCGGAAAAACATCTGCTTCTGCTTCATTGACTATGCTGAATCCTTTGTGTGGATCACAGCAAACTGTGGAAAATTCTGAAAGAGATGGGAATACCAGACCACCTGACCTGCCTCCTGAGAAATTGGTATGCAGGTCAGGAAGCAACAGTTAGAATGGACATGGAACAACAGACTGGTTCCAAATTGGGAAAGGAGTACATCAAGGCTATATAGTGTCACCCTGCTTCTTTAACTTTTATGCAGAGTACATCTTGCAAAATGCCAGGCTGGATGACGCACAAGCTGGAATCAAGATTGTAGGGAGAAACATCAATAGCTTCAGATATGCATATGACACCACCCTTATGGCAGAAAGCGAAGAGGAACTAAAGAGCCTCTTGATTAAAGTGAAAGAGGAGAGTGAAAAAGCTAGCTTAAAACTCAATATTCAAAAAATGAAGATAATGGCATCCAGTCCCATCACTTCATGGCAAATATGTGGGGAAACAATGGGAACAGTGAGAGACTTTCTTTTCTAGGGCTCCAAAATCACTGTAGATACTAAAAATGGAAAAGTTTTTTTTTTTTTTTTCTTCTTTTCTTCTGAGGTCTTACTCTTGACTTGTTATAATTAGGTTTTTGGCCAGTTTTTAAAAATTGTGGTTCAGTTCAGTCGCTCAGTCATGTCCGGTTCTTTGTGGCATTTTATTTCTACTTTTTATCAGGTAGCCCTGCATTTTAATTTTGTATTGGATTTTGCATATTATGTTAAGCAGTTCTGCAATGAAGGTTTTAGTTAAGCCTTAAAAAATATTGCATGACTGGATCAACTAAAATATAGTCAAATTAGGTGACAGAATCCTTCAAAAAGTTCAAGAAAACAGAAGCAGTGTTACAAAGATACAATGTCATTGGGCTTGCTAAAATCTTACAATGAAATCAGACGTGTATGGTGGGGCCTGGACAGGCTCTCCAGCAACTTACGTGTCTTAAACACTACTCATTATGCTGATGAAAATTATTTTAGGTTAAATCACATCACATATTTTAGGCTAATTTTAAAACCCTCTGCTATAGATTTTGAGAACAATATATTGAAAGCAACAGTATCTGGAGTCTGGATTTATGATTAGGACACTTTGAAAGCTACTCAACCAGCCCAAGAGTATAGGTTAAAATTCACTTGTATACACATGCATTCAACACATTGTTCTGACAGGGTAACACTCAGGCCAGTTCCTCCCAGGAAAAATGGGTCCCTTCCCTTCCAGCCAAACAGGAGTTGATTATCTCCCATTAGCTTGCCATATATTTAAATCTATCCCTTCTTTAAAATAGAGCTTCCCTGGTGGCTTAGATGGTAAAGAATCTGCCTGCAATGCAGGAGACCTGGGTTCAATCCCTGGGTTGGGAAGATCTCCTGCAGAAGGGAATAGAAACCCACTTCAGTATTCTTGCCTGGATAATTCCATGGACAGAGGAGGCTGGCAGGCTACAGTCCATAAGTCGGACACGACTGACTTCCTTTAAAATAAAAAATAATCCCAACCCCAATCTTTACCTCTCTCTGCTACGTCTACACATACACACACACACACACACACACACACACACAGACACACACATACAAACAGCTGCTTTGATTCCAAGGTATCACTCTTACTACAACCTAACCGTTTAACCTTTGGGTGCCTTCACTGCTTTACCTTTAAAAAGAGGACACTAATATTTATACTTAGAGAATTTTATATTCATCTTCCCCCTTGCAGTTTAAATATTACTTCCACTGGGAAGCCTTCCCTGGTTTAGTTGTCCTTCCTATTTCCCTGATAATTCTCTTTCTCCCCTTTCTTATCACTCATCCTGCTCCATTATTCCCTTTCTTGTGTATGTACCTAGCACACTGTAAGCTTTGATACCAGAAAATGGACATATATTAATAAGAGCTGTCTCTCCAGTGCCTGACAAAATGGTAGCCTACGTATTGATTTAATACACCGTGTGTTCATTTAGAAATATCTACATGGTTTCCAGCTGAATCTGTTGCTATATAAAGAAAAAGTTTCCACTGGCTGCCAATAATCTTTTATTTTTTTAAAGATGTAGTACTTTCTTAAAGCAATTCACCTCCCTGAATGTGAAAGTGCTTATAAGGCTTAGATATGCCTTCCGGCTAACTTTGGAAAGGACTTTTGCAATATTATATCTATATATCACCTTCCCATCCATATTCCACCCACCACAATCCCCCCCCCTTCAAAGAAATACATCACTTTTTTTTTCCCTCTGGGCATCTGTGATTGATAGCTACAGCAAGAGATTCTCTGAAGGCTTGGTGGTAGCAGCCAGAATGTCATTCAACCAGGACTGATGAAAGCAAGACTGAATATCCCTGTTTATTGAGTTTAATTGTCCCTGAAAAACCTTCAGATGTTCCCTATGGAAAGATACAACTACAGGAGTTTCTTCCAGAAACACTTTATTATTTTTTAAATAAGAATTCCCTCATGTAATCAAAATTGCCACAAGTACACATCTATACACCCTACTTAGTGATACAGTCTCTTAAGATACTTTTTGCCCCTATGTGTTCATCTTACAGAAGAGGAAAGTGTGGCTTATCAAGAGGAGTTAACCAAGGTCTAGAAGTTAGTGAGGCGAAGGGCCACCTTTCAGATGTCAAGCCCTGGGCCCTTCCACCCTCAGCAAGATGCTTCCAGACTAAAATGCCTTACTCTCTGTCACTTCAAATAGATTTTCCTAAACATGAAATTTGAGACTGAAGAATGGAAATCACCTCAGGATTAAGAGTTTCCATGGGGCTTTCCAACTATTAGAAATCTTGCGCCTTGAGCTCTTGAATTATCTATAAAAGTGCAGGGGAGTTGAAATACAAACCCCACGCAGCTTCATTCTGAGACGCAGACTTGATGATTCACTGTTATAGAAGTAACTGAAATACACATTGAACGTTAGTTTCAGACTGCTAAAAACAATTTGCAGTTTGGAGAACTGAGTGAGTATTCTTTGTGGTCAAAAGCCAGGGTTGATTTTCCTTGGTACCCTTTGTGCCTAAAACAGTGCCTGACAGATGAGAGAGGACCTGCTAGCCTGCTTTGACTTTCATAAGCTCTCCCTGGCAAATCTACCTCCTAAGTAGGTGCAGTATAGATCGCTGTTCAGTGCATGGACTCTGAAGCCAGGTTATCTCGCTTGAAAGTCCAGACCTGATACTTATACAAGTTCCCTTACTTACTTTCCTATGAGTCTATAAAATGATCTTAATATCAATGTCTGCATCATAGTGTTATATCATTGTGAAGAGTGCTTATAGGTGCTCAAAATTAAGTGGCTAGCACTTAAAAAGCACTGTATGTATTTGCAGTTATTATAACATGAGGCCTAGGGTCATGACTATGGATGTCAAGACCATAGTTTAATTGAAATTACGTGTGAAGATTAAGTGGGTTCATAGATACAATGTATACATTTATACAAAGGTATGTATTTGAAGTTTATCAGTATAAAGATTGGAGAAGGACATGGCAACCCACTCCAGTGTTCTTGCCTGGAGAATCCCAGGGATGGAGGAGCCTGGTGGGCTGCCGTCTATGGGGTCACACAGAGTCGGACACGACTGAAGTGACTTAGCTGCAGCAGCAGCAGCAGTATAAAGAGCTTTAATGAAATTA
Organism: Budorcas taxicolor; assembly: GCF_023091745.1. Lineage (NCBI taxonomy): Eukaryota > Metazoa > Chordata > Mammalia > Artiodactyla > Bovidae > Budorcas > Budorcas taxicolor. The sequence goes on along the minus strand of NC_068926.1, from coordinate 16,703,112 downwards.
CTTGATGATTACCTGTACTTTTTAAAATCGCTTTCCTCCTGTCTCTATCAAAAAAAAAATAGTAGAAGTTTATAGTTAAATTCTCATAATCTATTGTAATGTTTAACTGGTCAAGCCAAAGTAAGTATTGGTAAAGCAATATTCTGAAAAAGGAGACGAAGGTTCTTGATTCCTCCAGGCTGTGCATGGATGTTATACAATGATTACAATCGTTAGGGAGAGATGACTTGACCATATATCTCTCCAAAGAACCCTACTACTGCTACTACTACTACTACTAAGTCGCTTCAGTCGTGTCCAACTCTGTGCGACCCCATAGACAGCAGCCCACCAGGCTCCCCCATCCCTGGGATTCTTCAGGCAAGAACACTGGAGTGGGTTGCCATTTCCTAGGAGAGAATCTTTACTCAAACAGGAAACACTGCTTGACACTGACAGAGCCCTCAGTATGGGATATGGGGTAACAAGCTTTTCTGCTTTTCTTATGTTGGTCCTCCATCAGCCGTGTCCTGTAGAGGCATGTTCTGAAACACTGATTCCTCATATCAAGGTTCTTATTTCCAGTTGTGGAAAATTCTTAGGTTATTTTGTGTATAATTGTCCAAAAAGTTCTTTATGTATCAAGCTATTGTCAACTAAGCATCTGGATGTAGGTTGTGTAATAAATTGAGTTCCCAGGGCTGCTCCAGGCTACGGCGCTTCTCACCAGCCTGAAGGCAGTGGGCTTGATGTGTGCTGGGCTGATCAGGAAGTCAGTGGCCCAGTCCTTTGCTGGGAAGGGGCTTCCCAACTGAGAGGTAAGCTGAAGAAAACTGCAGGCCCCGTTTGGATAGAAGTGTGGGTGCCAAGATGCACTTAATGTGACTCTATTATACACATGCTCCAGCCGGCAACACTCAGACTATTAAGTGTTTCACTATTTTATGGTCACTAACAGTGTGCTTCACTTGTCATTTGCAGGAGGAGCATCTCCTTCCCCAAAGATAGATATCAAAGGATGCCCTGTATTCTTAAAGTTTTGAGCTTTTCTCCCTTTGGGGAAATCGAAATATAGTTTATAACCTATCATAAATTTTAAAATTCTGAGCAATTCCATAACATGCTGAGATTGTCACCGTTTTTATCAACAAGCATGAAGAACACATCAGAGGACAATTAAGAATAAGTAGAATTATTCCCACAGACAAAAATGAGGTCATAGAAAGTCATACAAAGTCAAGGTATTCAGGGAAGAGTAAATACATAGAATCTCAAACAATCCACCAAAAGTGATACATTTTTTTTCACAGTGGGAAAAAATAGTGTGTAGGTGGAATAATGTCATCCTTTGATATTGAATTAAACTGAATAAGAAGCATGTTTACTGAGTTAATTCATCTAATCAAAAATTCTCCATGAGAAGAATTTTTAAAATATTTTATTCTTTATGTGAAAGATGTGTTCCCTCAAATCTTTAATCAAGCACAATAAATCATTTCCTCAACATACTGTAACATACGCCATCAAGATATAATGTCATAGATCATTCTACTGACAGGGCACCATAAACCAAAGAGGTGGTAAACATAAATCACACTGTCTTCTATTTTGCCTTGAAATTAAACATAAATGCTCATAGGAAAGAATGCAAAAAAGAAACCACAATTTGTGGATAAAATGTAAAATGTCATTAAAGACTTTAATTAACGCTAAGTGCTTCATGTGAAATAGAGCCCATCAACGTTATTTTTATTCCCCTTTAAAGATTTGCAGCATTAATTGGTGATGATACATTTCAGTTCTGCAGAAATATTCTGCCTTGATTCTAGAGTGAAGATGGTTAAAGGAAGATAATGTGGTATAAAGGCATGCTAGGCAATCCTACACAGCGCTGCAAAATTATCCTTCCTCCGAAAGTTAGCTTTGATCACACCATTCCTTTGCTAAGAAATCTTAATGATTTTCCATTTGCCTGAAGAAGTTTTGATGTATAGTTGTTCCATCACCTTATGCTCCAAACTGACTTCATTATTCCCTTAACATCCCCTTCTGTGCCTTTGTCTACACTGTTCTCTCTGCTAACAATTTCTTTCCCCTCTTTACATGTTTACATTCTAGATAGCTTTTTCCCACCAAGCCTTTTGCATGTTAAAACCCTAGATAACTTTTAGGGCTCAATCAAATGCCAAATTTGTTATGAATCTTCTTTCCATACAAAATGCTTCTTCCAAACCTCTGCCCATGTAAATACTTTCTATCCTAAATTATAATTATATTCATATCTGCCTTCACTTCTTTACAAAATCAGAAGCTCCATGACAGCAGGATCCAGAAGACATTAATTTTAAAATGTTTTAGAATATATTTGATGGAGTAGCTGCTGACTGATATTATGCTATGTATCTTTGGGATTAAAAGAAGTTGATTCTCATTTATGAGATTCTTTCCTCTTATGCTTAATTGCGTCTGAGGCTCTTAAGAGATAAGTGAGGGACAAAGAAGGAAATTCTCAAAAGCAGGCAGTTCCCTCTGGTTTCATTTTTAGAAAAAAATAATGGCCCAGCTTTCTGCATTTGACCTAACAAGTATGTGACTAGTTGATTACCTACCCACATTTCAAATTTTGTATTAGTCACTTAAACCCCAGAAATAAATGAGTCAAAGCAAAGCAATATGTCAAATGGTTCAGAAACAATAGGAAAATAATCCTTTAAGTGAAAGGGAAATATAAAATGGAAATGAAGCATATTCATTTATATTCCCAATATGTGAACATATAGTTAAAACATAAGGCCTGCAAATCTGAACAAATTCTCACAGTTCCCATTAAAAAACCTTTTCTCCCTCAGTAATGAAAAAAATACAGACACATTTGTATTACAAATACATAAAATTAAAGAGGACCTGATATTTAGATCAGACAGTTGGTAAAAATTCATGCCAAAATAAAACTGGAAACAGTAATTCTATAGCTCCACATTTTGAAGGGAGGTCACATTTTAGAGTTCAGAATAAAAGAAAATCCCAGACTCCCTAAGTAGACATTCTTTTTCTAACTTCCAAAACCATTTGTCAACCTGCTTCATACAGCAGCTTCAATGAATTACAACAGAAAAATTCCATTTCGATTGAAAGCGAAGTGAAAGTAACCAGATAGAGCATATCTTGTTTTCAAGTACTCACCTCTCCAGCAGCAGATATTGAGGGATGGGGGGAAGCTTTCAGTACCTTGACACTGATAAAAGCAGAATTGGTTCTAGTGAGTTTTCCTTCCCTTTCAATCTTTTAGGAGAACGTTTTCGATTATTTTAAACGAGCAGAATAATAAAATCCCCAAAGTTTTACTATCCACCTCTCCCCAGAGTACTATTAAATTAATGTGTGAAAGCCTAGAAAATTTAAGGCATCTGTCTTAGAATTGAATGACTATGAAATTTGGATCGTCTCTGGCACATTAAATACCCAAGTATATCTGTCTGATTCTCATTTTAATAGTAACTCTCACTTGACCTAAACTCCTAAACCCATGCCCTGTGTAATATACAATATCTTGGGGAGGACTTCTTAGTAAATTACACTCATGAAATTGGTAATAGTGTATGTTCTAAATTTGGGGTATTCATATTTTTTCTTTGTTTTATGCTTAAGGCTGCAGGACATGTTTAGTATCAATTCAACCAAATGTCACCTTTAACTATGTGTTGCCGTCTTACCACACATAGCTTGTGTTCTTCTGTTAATAATATTTCCATTTATCTATCCATTTTCTATGTAATCCCTGCCTCTGATCCTACTTTAACTTAGTTCAAACAAAATTCTTCCCTCAAGGGTCACAGATGAAGTCCTAAGTCCCAAACACTCTTCTTAGCCATTCTCCTTGACCTTTCTGCATCACCTGGAACCGATAGCCACTTTCTAGTTCTTGAAACTCTCTCTTCTATGAAACTGAGTACTCCTATGTTTCTGCCATGGTTCTCCTCCTGTATCTGATCACTCTTTATAATTTTACTTCACTACAATTTTCAATCTTTAAAATTTTTTTTCTTTTTAAGTGAAGGAGTGAAGTCGCTCAGTCGTGTCCTACTCTTTGTGACCCCATGGGCTGTAGCCTATGAGGCTTCTCTGTCCGTGGGATTTTCCAGACAAGAATACTGGAGTGGGTTGCCATTCCTTCTCCAGGGGATCTTCCCAACCCAGGGACTGAACTCAGTTCTCCTGGATTGCAGGCAAACGCTTTACCCTCTGAGCCACCAGGGAAGCCCTTTTCTTTAGGGAAGCCCTTTTCTTTTTAACTGGGCAACCCACTCCAGTACTCTTGCCTGGAAAGTCCCATGGATGGAGGAGACTGGTGAGTTGCAGTCCATGGGGTCGCTAAGAGTTGGACATGACTGAGTGACTTCACTTTCACTTCTCACTTTCATGCATTGGAGAAGGCAATGGCAAGCCACTCCAGTGTTCTTGCCTGGAGAATCCCAGGGACAGGGGAGGCTGGTGGGCCGCTGTCTATGGGGTCGCACAGAGTCAGACATGGCTGAAGCAACTTAGCAGCAGTAGCAGCAACAGAAATATTTTTCCTTTAGAACATTGTGTTGGTTTCAGCTATACAATACCATGAATCGGCTATTGTTATTGTTCAGTCACCAAGTAGTATCTGACTCCTTGCGACCCTGTGGACTGTAGCGTTCCAGGCCTCCCTGTTCTTCAGTATCTTTCAGAGTTTGCTCAAATTTATGTCCACTGAGTTGGTATCTAACCCTCTCATCCTCTGCTGCCCCTTTTCCTTCTGCCTTCAATCTTTCCCAGCATCAGGGCCTTTTCCATTGAGTCAGCTCTTAGCATCAGGTGGCCAAAGTATTGGAGTTTCAGCTTCAGCATCAGTCCTTCCAATGAATATTCAGGGTTGATTTCCTCTAGGATTGACTGGTTTGATCTCCTTGCAGTCCAAGTGACTTTGAAGATTCTTCTCCAGCCCCACAGATTGAAAGCATCAGTTATTCAGCACTCAGCTTTCTTTATGGTCTAACTCTCACATCAATATATGACTACTGGAAAAACCATAGCTTTGAATATCTGGACCTTTGTCAGCTAAGTGACATCTCTGCTTTTTAATATGCTGTCTAGATTTGTCATAGCTTACCTTCCAAGGAGCAAGTGTCTTTTAATTTCATGGATGCAGTCACTATCTTCAGTGATTTTTGAGCCCAAGAATATAAAATCTGTACTTGTTTCCACTTTTTCCTTCTCTATTTGCTATGAAGTGAAGGGGTCAGAGGCTGTCATCTTAGCTTTTTGAACACTGAGCTTTAAGCCAGCTTTTTCATTCTTCTCTTTCACCCTCATCAAGAGGCTCTTTAGTTCCTCTTAACTTTCTGCCATTAGAGTGCATCTGCATATTTGAGGTTGTTGATATTTCTCCCAGCAATCTTGATTCCAGCCTGTGATTCATCCAGCTAGGCATGATGTTCGCTGCATATAAGTTAAAAAAGCAGGGTGACAATATACTTGTCATACTCCTTTCCAAAATTTGAACCAGTCTGTTGTTTCATGTCCAGTCTAACTATTGCTTCTTGACCTGCATACAGGTTTGTCAGAAGACAGGTAAGGTAGTCTGGTATTCCCATCTCTTTAAGAATTTTCCACAGTTTGTTGTGAACAACACAGTCAAAGGATTTAGTGTAGTCAATGAAGCAGTAGATGTCTTTCTGGAAATCTCTTGCTTTTTCTATGATCCAACAGATGTTGGCAATTTGATCTCTGGCTCCTCTGCCTTTTCTAAACCCAGCTTGTACATTTGGAAATTCTTGGTTCACGTACTGCTGAAGCCTAGCTTGAAGGATTTTGAGCATTACCGTGCTAGCACATGAAATAAGCATGATTGTATGGTAGTTTGAACATTCTTTGGCATTGCCTTTCTTTGGGATTAGAATGAAAACTGACCTTTTCCAGTCCTGTGAACACTGCTGAGTTTTCCAGATTTGCTGACATGTTGAATGCAACACTTGAACAGAATTATCTTTTAGTATTTTAAATAGCTCAGCTAGCATTATATTACCTCCATTAGCTTTTGTTCTTAGTAATGCTTCCTAAGGCCCACTTGACTTCACATTCTAGGATTTCTGGCTCTAGGTGAGTGATCACACCATTGTGGTTTTCTGGGTCATTAAGACTTTTTTGTACAGTTCTGTGTATTCTTGCCACCTCTTCTTAATCTCTTTTGCTTCTGTTAAGTCCTTACCATTTCTATTCTTTATCGTGCCCATCCTTGCATGAAATGTTCCCGTGATATCTCCAATTTTCTTGAAGAGGTGTCTAGTCTTTCCCATTCTGTTGACTTCCCTCTATTTCTTTGCACTGTTCATTGAAAAAGGTTTTGTTATCTCTCTTTGCTGTTCTCTGGAGCTCTGCATTCAGTTGGTTATATATTTCCCTTTACCTTGCTTTTTGCTTCTCTTCTTTCCTCAGCTATTTGTAAAACCTCCTCAGACAACCACTCTGCCTTCTTGCATTTCTTTTGTTTGGGGTGTTTTGGTCACTGCCTCCTGTACAATGTTATGAACCCCTGTCCATAGTTCTTCAGGCACTCTGTCTACCAGGTCTAATCCCTTGAATCTATTCATCACCTCAGTGACATAATCATAAGGGATTTGATTTAGGTCATACCTGAATGACTTACTGGTTTTCCCTACTTTCTTCAGTTTAAGTCTGAATTTTGCAATAAGGAACCCATGATCTGAGCCACAGTCAGCTCCAGGTCTTGTTTTTGCTGACGGTTTAGAGCTTCTCCATCTTCACCTGCAAAAGGATCATCTTTATCAGTGATAGCCCTCAGAGATGAAGGCAATATCTCAGGGTTGTACCAAAATACAGATTCCTGTTTCTAAAGAATCCTGAAAGTGTCCACTTAAATGGACACTCTCAAGATTAACATGCCCCAAAGTATAGCCTCTTCTCCTACAATCCTGTTTTTCCTCATTAGATATTACCAGTTTTATTCATGGCCTCCACCAATTATTTTTATACATTTTAAAAATTGAAGTACAGTTGTTGAACAGTAAGTTGTACAATATAGTGATCCACAATTTTTAAAGATTATACTCCACTTATTGTTATTATAAAATATTGGCTATATTTTCCATGTTGTACAATGTATCCTGTAGCTTATTTTACACATAATAGTTGGTACTACTTAATCTCTTACACTTTTATTTTTCTTCCCCTTTTCTTCTCCACTGGCAACCACTAATTTGTTTTCTGTATTTGTGAGCCTGCCTCTGTTTTGTTATTTTCATTAGTTTTTTGTATTTTTAAATTCCACAAAAGAGTGTTATCATACAGTATTTGTCTTTCTCTGCCTGACTTATTTCATTTAGCGTGATACCCTCCAAGTCCATGCTTGTTGCAGCAAATGGTGAAATATCATTCCTGAGTAGCATTCCATTGTGCATATATACCGCATATTCCCTATCCATTCGTCTGTTGGTGGACACTTTAGTTGTTTCCATAGCTTGGCAATTGTAAATAACGCTGCTATGAACATTGGGGTGAATGTATCTTTTCAGTTTTTTGTTTTTATTGAATATATACCCAGGAGTGAAATTGCTGAGTCATACGGTTCTGTTTTAGTTCTCTTTTTAGTTTTTGAGGAACCTCCATTCTGTTTTCCACAGTGGCTGCACCAACTTAGATTCCCACCAACAGTGTGTGAGGGTTCCCTTTTCTTCACATTCTTATCAACATTTGTTATTTTGTTCCTTTTGATGATAGTTATTACAATAAGTGTGAGGTGATCTCTCACTGTTATTTTCATTTGTATTTTCCTAATGATTAGCATGTTGAGCATATTTTCCTGTGCCCATCAGCACATCTGCATTTCCCCTTCAGAAAAAAAGTCTATTCAGTTCTTCTGTCCATTTTTTAATCAGGTTTTTTGTTTTTATTGAGTTGTATGATCTGTTTATATATGTTGGATATTGTTAAAATGACCATACTTCCTAAGACAATCTATAGGTTCAATGCAATCTCTACCAAAATAGCAATGGAATTTTTTCACAAAACTAGAACAGAGAATTTTTAAGTTTGTATGGAAACACAAAAGACCCTGAATAATCAAAGCAATCATGAGGAAGAACATAGCTGGAGAAATCATACCTACTAACTTCAGACTGTAGTGCAAAAACAGTATGGTAGTCCTCAAAACAGTATGTAGTCCTCAAAACAGTATGGTACTGGCACAAATACCGATACATAGTTCAATGGAACAGAATAGAGTCCAGAAATAAACCCACACATTAATGGTTAACTAGTCTATGACAGAAGATATAACACTATAGAATGGAGAAAACACAGTCTCTTCAACAAACTGTGCCAGGAAACTACAGCTACATGTAAAAGAATGAAATGACAACTTTCTCTAACACCACAGACAAAAATAAGCTAAAATTGGATTTAAGACCTAAATATAGGATCAGAAACCATACAATTCCTAGAGAAAAGAGGCAGAACACTCTTTGACATACTCATAGCAATATTACTTTGGATCTGTCTTCTAAAGCAAAGGAAATAAAAGCAAAAATGAACAGATGGGAACTAATTAAACTTAAAAACTTTTGCACAACAAAGTAAATTATTGACAAAACAAAAAGACAACCTATGGATCAGCAGAAAATATTTGCAAATGATATGACCAATAAGAGCCTCCATCTACTCTTCAGCTGAAAGACCTCAGGCTGAGTTTCACTCTTACTCTTTTTGCCTTCCCCCGCCCAGCCCAGTCTAACCTGTCACAGAGTCTCCAGGATTTATCTTTACAATATTCCTTAGATGTTTACATCTATGGTGCTTCCACTCTTCCAGTCCTGGATCAGATCATCATCTTTTATCTAGTACCCAAATTACTGTCATATTTCCCCACATACAAATCCTCTGCATTCCATCTTTTTAATTGTTCCAAAATCCTCATTCAAAAATACATAGTTTGTATATATAATTATGACTCATTTGTAGTGTTGTATGTTAGAAACCAGAACATTGTAAAGCAATTATCTTCCAATTTAAAAATTAATTAAAAAAATGTAAATCAAGGGGGCAAAATACATGGTTAATAATAATCATTCCTTCTATAAGTTCTTTGATCATCTCCTCAGTCTGTAAAGTAGAACTGGGAAATAGACACAGGGCCATTGGTGAGCTTGAGCCACTTCTCAGCTGGTCCCAAGAACCAAAGGTATATGTTGCTTCCCAACTCGAAATTCAGTAACTCCTCTGATATTCAACATCCATGATGGCAGTAACAATCATAAAATCAGCAAATGCTGCAAATCAGGGACATTTTTTAAGATCTCTTGGTCAAACATGTACCAGCTACCAAGGCAGAGGGAACTTGGATTTATTAAGTGTATGTCCTGAAGGGACAGTGTTATTTGCTGAACAGTCTTCAAATATTTTGCTCTCATAGAAGCTGAAATGATCTTGGAAATGCATGTATCCATGTATTTTTAGGCTAACATCTATATTAGATTGCTAAAAAATAGTCACTTCTCCTCCTAGGGGACTACTGTCGTTCCTCCACAGCATTGAAGTCAGCCCCCAAATTATGGAGTTGGTTAAAAGATCAGTAGTTGTTGGGAGTTAGGGGTTACTATGGATGAATAGGTAGAGCACAGAGGATTTGGGGGATAGTGATATTATTCTATAAGCTACTATAATGGTGGATGTATCATTATACATTTATCCAAAACTCATAGAATGCACGACACTGAGAGTGACCCCTAATATACACTGGGAACTTTGGGTAATCATGATCTGTCAAGTTAGTTTACAGATGGAAATGAATGTACCTCTGGTGGGAGCTGTTGATAGTGAGCAAGAGTGTGCCCTTGTGGGGACTGGAAGTGTTTTTGAAGTCTCTACGCTTTCCACTCAATGTTGCTGTGAACCCAAAGCTCTAGGAAAATGAAGTTTATTATTTTTTTTTAATTTAAACCAAAAAAAATCACTTGGATACAACTTTTACCTATCTTTATCTGTTATCCTGGATTTACCTATAACCTGACTATACTCTGAGGGCTTACCTTGATGGCCTTTCGGAAGGAAGCATGGTTTTTCTGATGCCTTGTGAACATGGGTTTGGAGGCAGGATATGCTCTCTTTCTGCTTCTAGAGCTTTACTGTCTTCTCCCTTACCAAACCCCTTCTCTCTTAACGAGCACACTTTCAGATGTGTCTCCCTATTCTTTTAATTTCTGTCATTACTGGAACTCTACTTGCTGAAATTAGTATTTTCTAAACCCCAGTCTTTCCTTTAGCCCAATTCCTGCCATCACTACTGTGCATCTAGCTGCACCAACCAGGTAGATATTCAATCCAATACTTGGCCTTCCTCTTTCCTACTTCTGGTACATCTGAGAACTTGTTCTGCCTCCTTTGGAAGACTCAGTCCTCCATAGATGCTCAAGATCTTGGTAACCTTCTCTGTCACCAACCCAAGGACTTTGTTCCATTAGTCATCCCCTCTGTCTTCTGGACCTTCAATGTATTCCTCACTATTGCATTTTTAACATCATCACAAAAACACCTTACTTAATCCTGCATTTCCTTCCAGGCTCCATTCTATTTCTGTTTTCTCCCTCACAATCAAACTTTTTGACTTTTTTTTTAAAACAAACTTTATTTTAGTTACTCCCTTCTGTGAAAGCTTTGTATGACTCATTTTGCTACTTGGCATAAAATCCAATCTCCTAACAATGGCTTAAAACATTAGAACTGATCTGTTTACCACCCACCTCCCTATATGGCCCTCTCCCCTACCTTCTGCATTCAAACTACATTAGCCATCATTTCTCAAGCATGCCAGGCTTATTCCAATCTCAGATACTTAGCACATGCTCTTACCTTCTGCATAGAAAGAGTTCCTGGCGTTCCATAAATTCCTTTTTAAAAAATTATCTACAGTTTCCATATTCCAGTAAATTGAGACCTCCACCAAGGACCATTCCCATATCACTTACCAGTTAGCAGTGACTGGCAAATAGTAATTGTTTGATAAATGGACAAATGTTCATTTGGTGAGTGAATCGTTGGGATGATTTTGGTTCTATCCACTTTACTTAGTTACAACAGTTCAATAGACTTCAGTTCAGTTCAGTTCAGTTCAGTCGCTCAGTGGGGTCCGACTCTTTGTGACCCCATGAATCGCAGCACGCCAGGCCTCCCTATCCATCACCAACTCCCAGAGTTCACTCAAACTCATGTCCATCGAGTTGGTGATGCCATCCAGCCATCTCATCCTCTGTTGTCCCCTTTTCCTCCTGCCCCCAATCTCTCCCAGCATCAGAGTCTTTTCCAATGAGTCAACTCTTCCAGACTTAGATGCACTAATTATTTTATAGTTTACAGGGTGCTATGGAATTATGCAACTAAAAGATGAGTTGGGCATAGACTGTACCCTCCAAGAATAGAACAGCCAGACTAAATAATAATTCTGTAAGTTCTTAATAAATATTTTTAAATGAAGAAGGAAGGAATGAAGATTTGGAGGTAAGCACCTGAAAAAATGCTCTACATACTTAGCTATTACAAAAATGATGAGGAAAAAACTACAGTGAGAAACCACTTATGTATTAGGAGTCCAAATAAAAAATGTCAGGTTGTGGAGAAATGAAATTTTCATTTATGGCTGATGGGAATGTAAAAATGGTGAACCATTTGTATTATTTTATGTAAAAACCTGTATATGACTGTTAATAGTGGTATTATTCAACCAAAAAATGGAAACAACCCAAATGTCCATCAAATGATAAACAGATAAACAAAATGTGGTGTATCCATAAAAGTAGAAAGTTGGCCAACCCCAAAAAAGAATGAAGTAGTGATACACACTAAATAAGGAATAAACTTAGAAAACATTATGATAGATGAAAGAAGCCAGACACAGATAGCCATGTACATGAAATGATCAGAACAGTCAAATGCATAGAGACAGAAAATAGACTCACATTTGCCAGGGGTTGGGGTTCGGGAAGAATGGGGAATAACTGATGAGTGAGGGGCTTCTTTTAGGGGTGATGAAAATACTTGAAATTAGATGATGATGGTTGCACAGCACTGTGACTATACTAAAAACGACTGAATTGTATGCTGTAAAGGATGAATCATATTGCAGTAACAGCAGTTAATTGGAAGTTCTCTGCGTATGTGCTCAGCTTTGACTGGTAGTAACTATTGGGCTTCACTGTAGGATGATGAAATGAAGAAAACAGACAATTTTATTAATAGTTTGGCCTCCAACAAATGCTGTGGTTCTTTATTTGGGGCTTAGTTTATTTCCCAAGAAATGGATTTATTATCTACCAGTATTCATTCTCAGGACTAGTAAGGAAAGGAAAGGAGTCTGGGGTTTTCAGTATTCAACACTTAGGCTTGTATTTCATCCACCAGCCTCAGTGTGATATTTCATTGTCCAGCTGTGTGCAGAGTCCCTGAGTGGTAAGTCTTCCTGATTCATCCTCTCAAGAGATGAATTTCGTTTCTGAAGGCATTCTGAAGAGACGGTTTCAAGGAAGCTGAAAGTTGAGGAGAGGAGCTGGAGGTTTAGCAGGTCTTAAGTCATATATACATTCCCCCCCCCCCCCGCCCCCCACTTACTCTCCTACATGTTACGGTTACAGGGTGGGAATCAGCCTGCTTCTGTACTTTTGCACTTGTTGATGAAGATGGTAGCATCCTCTGGTCTGCTGAGTCGGTAACCACAGTTCTCAGTTTGCTTATCTGTGCTGCTCTCATCTCTCCACCCTTTCAGTCTGTGTGTTAGTTACTCAGTTGTGTCTGACTCTTTGTAACACCATGGACTATAGCCTGCCAGGCTTCTCCGTCCATGGAATTCTCCAGGCAAGAATACTGGAGTGGATTGCATTCCCTTCTGCAGAGGATCTTCCCAACCCAGGGATTGAACCCTGGTCTGCATCGCAGGCAAATTCTTTACCACTTGAGTACAAGGAAGTCCTCTTTCACTTTGGATTTGTTAATTGATTCACACCCTCTCCCTTCTTTCATCCTTTGATTATCTGGGGCAGACAGAATAATGGACCACCATTAAGAATTCTATAATCTAATCCTTGGAGTATGTGAATATGCTAGATTATACAGAAAAAGGAATCAAGGTTGCAAACCAGCTGAATTTAAGGTAGGGGGGTATTCTGGATTATATGATGGGACAAATGTAATCAAAGGATCCTTAAAGTGCAAGAGGGAAGCAGCAGAAAAGAGTCAGAGGAACTATGCAAGAATGATCAGAGAGATGCAATGATGCTGGCTTGGAAGGTACAAGAAGGGGGCCATGAGTCAAGGAAGGTGAGTGACTTCTAGATCAGCAACCCCCATCCTTTTTGGCACCAGGTACCGGTTTTGTGAAAGACAAATTTTCCATGGACCGAGGTGGGAGGGGGATGGTTTTGGGATAATTCTCATGAGCAGCCTGCAACATAGATCCTTCTCATGCACAGTTCTCAGTAGGGTTCCTACTCCTATAAGAATATACTGCTGCCACCGATCTTACAGGAGGTGGAACTCGGGTGCTAATGAGAGAGATGGGAGAGCCTGTAAATACAGATGAAGCTTCTCTTGCCCACTTGCCACTCACCTCCTGCTGTGCGGCCCAGTTCCTCCCAGGCCATGGACTGGTACTGGTCTGTAGCCCTGGGAGTTGGGGACCCTTGCTCTAGATCCTCTAGAAGCTGAAAGAGATAAGAAAATAGATTATCCCCTAAAGCCTTCAGAAAGGAAGAAATGTGTGCTTCTTAAGCTGCTAAATTTATGGTAATAACAGCAATGGAAACGAATGCATTATTGTCCTGGGAGTGTGTAATTCCCTCAGTTCTATCTCGCTGCAGCAAAGATTTGAGATGGTGGGCCAGTGTTACAGCTTAGTTACAACTCAGTTTTATTTTGGCACACAAAGGATAATACACCCTTGAGGTGTGAGGGCAGGCTGACCCAAAAAGGAGAGGCCTCAATCCATCTTGGCTTCTTCTTTTTAAACGTTTTTGTCTGCTCCCCACTGAGCCTGCCCTATACAAACGGGGCTAGCAAAGAAGGGAGCACGTTTGTTTCACCTGAAGTTCTCACTCCAGTCCATGGATTTTCTTTTGTTCCATTTTTGCAGGCTTTTCCCTTTCTTTGTCTTTTAGCCACCATTTTGGACTCCTTTTCCTATTCTAACTACCTAATATTATCATTACAGTTGGTTTAGGAAGGTATTGCATTTAGCCTTCCATGTTTAATCAGAAATATCTCCCTTTATATTTCACATGCTGAAATTTATTAACTATACTCTAAAATCTTCTTTGCCTTGTAATTCTTTCAGCCTATCTTTTCTATCATTTTGATTTTTTAGCCAGTTAATATGAAATTATAAGTTTTACCTCCTGTGTACCAGTACAGTCTAACTTCTGGTTTCAGTTCTAATTGGTTTTTGTGATAGACTGGTTGCTATTTTCATTATTATACCTGGCTGTACATGACTGAGCAACTTCACTTTCACATTTCACCTTCATGCATTGGAGAAGGAAATGGCAACCCACTCCAGTGTTCTTGTCTGGAGAATCCCAGGGATGGGGGAGCCTGGTGGGCTGCCGTCTATGGGGTCGCACAGAGTCGGACACGACTGCAGCGACTTAGCAGCAGCAGCATAAACCATAACAACCTACCTTTTTTTCTGCTACAGAATTTAGCTTAGAATATTCTTTAGAGAAGGAAATGGCAACCCACGCCAGTATTCTTGCCTGAGAAATCTCATGGACAGAGGAACCTGGCAGGCTACAGTCCATAGGGTCACAAAGAGACAGACATACCGAGCATCTAAGCACTCTTCAGTCAATTCTTGTTTTTATAGCCATTCAGGTGTGCAGTGTGAATTCCTGGGGTGGCCCTTTTCAAAGGTTAGGGAGTCCAACTAAGACCTTTCTCACTGACTGTAAGCTTCCTCAAAGCTCATAACAGAAATTTTTTCAGATTGGCATCGCTAAGCTTGGAACCTTAGCACTCTTTCATTAATATTACAGCAGGATCTTCATTTTAAAAATGAATTTAATTTGCCTCTATTCAAATCTACACTGAAATGTTTAAAAATGATTCATTCATTTATTTTTTGTCTTTGTGGCTACACGGCTTTTCTTGGTTGAGGTGAGCAAAGCTGCTCTCTGGTTGCGGTGTATGGGTTTCATGTGGGTCTTCTCTTGTTAAAGAGCACGGACCCTAGGTGCTTGGGCTTCAGTAGTTGCAGCAGGAGGGCTCAATAGAGCACAGGCTTAATAGTTGCCACCCATGAGCTTAGCTGCTCTGAGGTATGTGGGATCTTCCCAGTCCAGGGATCAGACCTCTGTCTCCTGCATTGGTGGGTGGATTCTTTACCACTGAGCCTAGAATTTTGATAGCCTAGAATCACTATTTTTTTAGCATGCTATATCCCTGGTATTATGAACCTGTTTCATAAATAGTCAGTTTGAGACAGTAGAAATAGAATAATAGATGGAAATCAGAAGCAATCAGGTTCCTAGAGTCTAAGTGTTTCTGAATGCTAAAGCTGAACCAGTACAGGGTCATCTCTTCAGGGTACCTCCTGACCAGGAAAAACAAATATTTCAAAGACCAGTCATATGTCTCTAGCTGAGCTATAGCTAAACATGAGCTTTTAATAAATCATTCTTGAGTTAGTCATGATACAGTACTCAAATTTGCTCTTCTGCTTTATAAATCATAGTTTAAAAATTCTTGAATTTTATTTAATTCTGCAATATTTTTGCTTTTCTCTAAATGTCACATAATTTAATCATACTACAAGTTATTCTGGAACTTAAGAAACACAATTATTTTGATGATAGAGTAGCTTTTGGGAAATAAACCATTCTCAGCATAAAATCTATTAACCCAAATCCATAATGTTGAACAAAATCCTACTAATAAAGTCACACTTAAAATTTGCTTACATACAGAGAAAAGATGACATCTCAAAATTATAGCTGGAATATTTAAATTTTATGGGAAAATTCAAGAATGCCCAGAGATTCCTGACAAGCATATTAAAACATCTGAGTATTTTCAAGGGCTGATTTCTTAAGAAAAATCTGAGATGAGCGGGTTGGCTTTCAACAGTATCTGTTTTCTTTAACTCCTTTACTCCTTGAAACCAGAACTGATCAGGCAGGCTGGAGCACAAAGTTTCTTTCAACCCTGGCCATGACACATGTAGTGCTAATGACCCTGTATCTTTATTCCAGAAACTCATCTGGAGCTTTTAAAAATACACCTTTCTAAATATACTGAGTCCAGATTTCATGGAGAGTTCAGATTTCATGGAGGGGAGTTCAGATTTCATAGAGAGTTCAAAATCTCCTGGTGATTCTGATGCATAGGAGAGAACCACTCCCTTAACAATGGAGGCACCAAAGCTGGAGGAGAAGAAGGATAAGGAAACCTGAGCAAATTTGTTGACAGCTTGCTATGAGCTGGGTACTGAACTATACTGGGCATTTCTATTTCTAAAATAGAAATTGGCTATGATAGAATAAGCATTAAGACTTATGTTTTAATTCTTAAAATAAATCACCTACATTTCAAGTTCAAGTAGCTTGTTTTGTCCAATCTTTTTATGTTTGAGCAGTAAGAATTTAAGGTCTTTTAGTTTTATTGATATTTAGTTGACACACATCACTGTATAAGTTTAAAGTATACAGCATAATGGTTGACTTACATCAAAAAATGATTATCACAATAAATTTTGTGAACCTTAATTATCTCATAGGTACATAAGAAAAAAGAAAAGAAAATTTTTCTTGTGATAAGCACTCTTAAGATTTACTTTCTAAACAACTTTCTATATGGGAACTATGGCTTTTGTTATTGTCATTTAGTCAAGTGGTGTTGAACTCTTTTGTGACCCCCATGGATCCCTGCCAGGCTCCTCTGTCCATGGTATTTCCCAGGCTGCCATTTCCTTCTCCAGAGGATCTTCCTGACCATACAACAGTGTTAATTATATTCATCATGTTGTACGTTGCATCCCTAGTACTGATATTTTTTTATAGCTGTAAGTCTGTCCTTTCGACTACCTCAACCCAATTCCCCTACCCCCACCCCCCCACATTTGATCTTTTTAAATTTTATTTTTGAAACAAATTTGGATCTTGGATTATTTTGACTATATTTTGCTTTCCTAAAGATGTTTCTCAGCTTTACTCAAAACTGAGATGCTTGAGTGGACAGAGTTTAATAAAACTCTAATAATTATAAAGTGAGTGCTTAGGAGTGCATTGTTGAAGGTGAAGTTGAAAACTTCTTACTTTACCAAATGCACACTGTGTATCTAATGAGTAAGTGCTGGAACTTGAAGACAATCTCCTGGGCCCACATCCTGGGAGTAACTGTGTCAATGTAGGGAAGTAACTTTTATAAACCTCGGTTTCCCCTTCTGTAGGATGGAAATGTCTTACCTTGAGTTTTCCTAGGAGCTGACTTTGAAATTTATTTGAAAAGTAGAGAAAGGAAAAAAAAAATGTAGAGGGAGGAATGAGTAAAAGTGAGACAGGGAGGAGAAGGTAGCCAACAAAATGTGTGTTTGGGGGTGATTAACTTGTGGAACTTGGAGCTGAAGCTCACAAGGGGAAATTTTGGGAATCAGTGCACTTACCCTACAAGGTTGGGGATTGTGGCTGTGAGAGGCAAGATATCAACTCTTGTCAGTTTGGAAGAAGGCTGCTCCACTGGGAGTTAATTCCCTGCCAGCCTACTAGCCTGTCATACAAGCTAGTACTGTGGGTTTCTGAAGTCAGAGAAAGCCCTTGGGTACTGGTTGAAGAAATACAGTTGCTGGAGATCGGAAGCTGGACAGTGTGCACTGAAGCAGTAAGTAGGAAGGAATAAGAGAGGGACAGCCACAGACCTTATTTCATAGGGTTACTGGCAAGATTGAATGAAGCAACACACATCAACACAAACATTTACAACACACTCCATACGCAATGTGCCTGTCCCTCAACCTCAGACTGCTTATGAAGCTTTACATACTCATTCTTTTTTTATAATCAAAACATTATTTTTATCTTTCACCATTCGTTCAAACTTTATTAAGTAGCAGCAAACTTCCCCTAAGTGTGGGTAAATCTCCAGCAGGTGCATGTCTGTCCTGATCTTTCTTGAGTGATGGATTGTCCTAGAATCATTTTTGCAGTCATAATTCAGTAATCAGAAAATTAGTAAGATTGCTACATTATACTAGTTTTCTTAAACCTCTAGTGGCTGCTTTCTTATAATCATCACTCTCAACTTAAAAATTTTGTAACAGTGTAGTAAATGAATGATTATTTAAAACATAATCTTTACAAGTCCAATAACAGAACTATTTCCATAATTATACTCTCTTCCTCGTGGCATATTAAAGTGTCAATATAGTCATGAAAATTACATCTTCCCTCTGTTCGTACTTTCCAAGACCTGGCTGTTTAAGAAAAAAAAAATGTGTTCTTGCTACTGTCATACAGCAAACTCAATATAACAGCAAAAGAATAAGCTGTGTTCCATTCTGTCTCATATATCTACAAAATTGCCCCCTGAATTCAGACATGCTGTTATTTGAGATAGTTGATGATTTATGAGTCGACAGGATACAGCTGGATTCCCAGGTTGCAGTTCAGTTTATGGCAAATCATAGATTTGTAAGGAGAGGTAAAATGATATGAAAGATATTGATAGGGAATACTTGACAGTAAGACACTATTTTAAGTGTCCATCTTGGGCTATCAAGAGTTTTAAAAGATGTCGCTGGATCCATTATTACTTGACAAAGCTTTAAAAGCAAAGAATAACAGTCTTTCTTCAGTCCATTGACAAGAAATATAACTACCTAAAGGCCAAGCTGTTAGATAATGTGGATTTTATGGCATGACTATTTCCGTTATTGGCAGGAGTCTTACTTTGTATGCCCCAAATATGGAAGAAGTTTATCTGGTCTGTGTGCAAATTAAATGAGGATTTCAAAAGAGCTTTAAGTTAGGAAAGCTTCTACTATCATCATCTGTTTCTTGGATTTAAGCAGTGACAATGCCTTTGAAAACTTTTAGATCTCTGCTTCATCTCACTCTGCTGCTGCTAAGTCACTTCAGTCGTGTCCGACTCTGTGTGACCCCATTGACAGCAGCCCACCAGGCTCCCCTGTCCCTGGGATTCTCCAGGCAAGAATGCTGGAGTGGGTTGCCATTTCCTTCTCCAATGCATGAAAGTGAAAAGTGAAAGTGAAGTTGCTCAGTCGTGTCCAACTCTTCACAACCCCATGGACTGCAGCCCACCAGCCTCCTCCGTCCATGGGATTTTCCAGACAAGAATACTGGAGTGGGGTGCCATCGCCTTCTCCCATCTCACTCTAGGAGCAGTGTTTCCTAATGCTTATTGGTAAAGATAGAAAAAAAAATCTCTAGTCCTGGTGAGAAGTTCTGCTCTTTCTATTTCAGTCTTTCTTGCCTCCTTACTAAACCTTTTCAAAAGAAAGTTGGTGATGGTGTTCGATATCTCTTTGGCATCAGGGCTATCGGCCCATGATTCCATGAACAATGAAGAATAAAATATATGGAATTAGATCCTTTTGTCCCTGTGCCTCTTTCTAGGCAGTCAAATAAATGTACCAACATGGAGTCAGCAGGTGTCTGTCCCCCAGTCATAGCCAAATCCATGTCATATTCTGGAAACAATTTCAACATGAAGGCTATTGGTATAAAATTTGGCTTAAAATGCTTGGAAGGTCTTTGTAAAAGCTAATGGATGTTACATTTAGTCACATGAATCCTGAATGGGCTTGAAGTGTTTAAAAAAGCCTAGGAAAGTGTTTGGAAAATTATCTTCTGTGTTCCTGAGATGACCACAGGGAAAGAAAACGTGTTTTATAAACAAAAGTAACATGTACAAATTTGATGATACTATGAGGAAAATACCTCTTGATTATCATTACACAGATTATTTTTTAATTTTTATTTTTACTTTATTTTACTTTACAATACTGTATTGGTTTTGCCATACATTGACATGAATCCACCACGGATGTATATGCGTTCCCAAACATGAACCCCCCTCCCACCTCCCTCCCCATAACATCTCTCCGGGTCATCCCCGTGCACCAGCCCCAAGCATCCTGTATCCTGCATTGGACATAGACTGGCGATTCGTTTCTTACATGATAGTATACATGTTTCAATGCCATTCTCCCAAATCATCCCACCCTTTCCCTCTCCCTCAGAGTCCAAAAGTCTGCTCTACATCAGATTAAAACATCCAAAGGCAAATCTGCTGAATAACTTAGCCTCTGGCTAATTCACTATATATACGGGTCCTCATCCATTTCTAATCTAGAGCCTCAGCTCCTTTCCCCTCATCTTACTTGGTTGTACATTAAATACCTAGATTGCTTCTCTGATGTCCTATGGATAAAGAACATTGACAAATTCAGTTGTGCTCCTTAATCCTAGTTTTTAATGAGCTCCTAATTTTTTAATGAGAAAGTACTATAATTTGTTTCACAACTATAATTTACATGACCACATATATTAAGGATGTTGGTGGAGATTGAAAGGGTACGAGAAGGGGCTCCTGAAGCCCAGGGATGAGATTATCAGCTCAAAACTTGTATTAATATAGGTGAAAATAGAGAAGCGTAGACAGATTTGAATATTGGCTTTGTGCTATAATCAGTAGAACTCGGTGAGTGATGGTACATGTTTAATGAGAAAGAGAAGTCACTTTTGCTTCCACTTTTCTGGGATGAACAAGAAATGATACATGACAGAGAAGATAAAATTTTCTCTTGTAGAAATTTCAGAGGAAAAAATAATTGGACACCATTCATATCTTAGGGCTACTTCAGTCATGCTGGGGATCAAGTAACATGTTATTTATGAGATCAATATATAAGTTGCAGAGCACCATATAAATATATAACTATCCGTGTGAATTATTTTGCCAATTGTGATTAACATTTTGAATAATTTAGGGATTTATAGCTTCCAAAGTGCTTTAGTGTATATTATCTCATCGGACATCTCCTTGGTAGCCACATAAATTTGTCAACTTCTTTTCCACATTGTGCTTTTATTTAAACTGTTCTTTCTGCTAGGAATGCCCCAGTTATACTCTTTTCCTGCCTACTCTACTTATCCTTAATGTTTTGGCTTAACTGTCTTTCTCCTGGTCTTCCAGTCTCCATTGTATCCTCCTGTACAGTGGGTGATAGGCTACCCACTCCAGAATACTTGGTCCTTCCTTGTGGCTTAGCTGGTAAAGAATCCACCTGCCATATGGGAGACGTGGGTTCGATCCCTGGGTTGGGAAGATCCCCTGGAGAAGGGAAAGGCTATTCACTCCAGTATTCTGGCCTGGTGAATTCCATGGACTATAGTCCATGGGGTTGCAAAGAGTTGTCCATGGGGTTCCAAAGAGTTGCACACGACTGAGCGACTTTCACTTTCACTTTCTGATGGGCAGTCAATTTAATTTAACACATACATCTAGGAACCTGCTGGGACACTCTGTCAGAATGGAGACTGGTGGGCACCACCATCGGGCTTTCCCTTTCCCCTGCACCACAGCACCAGTATCTCCCAGAAGGGAGATGAACCCTGTCCCCTCCAGGCATCTTTGTGGTTGCAGCCTAGGGAGACTTGTTGAAAGCCTGACTCCAGAGGCTAGCGGTGACTGGCTTCTGGCTCCCATGGGACTGTTATAATCAGTGTTTTGCCCTGAACGCAATCAGAGTAGCAAGAGGAAAAAAGAGTGAAAAAAATGAAGAGAGTATAAAGGAGCTTATGGGACAACATCAAATAGACTAACATCTCCGTTATAGAGGTCCTAGAGGAGAAGAGGGAGAGAAAGGGGCAGAAATCTTGTTTGAAAACATAATAGCTGGAAAGCTTCACTAACCTAGGGAAAGAAATAATGATATTTATAATGCCTGAATCTTATATAATGAATCCTTTAAAAATTAGAAAAATCATTTAGTACTATTAATTAAAGAGAGGAGAGTGAAAGTCGGTCAGTTGTATCTGACTCTTTGTGACCCCATCAACTATACATTCTATGGAATTTTCCAGGCCAGAATACTGGAGTGGGTAGCCTATCTCTTCTCCAGCAAATCTTCCCAAACCAGAATTCAAATGCATTGCAGGCAGATTCTTTACTAACTGAGCTATCAGGCAAGCCCAGAGAGGAGAAAGGGGAGTCTTAAAAATATGCTTTATTTTTGATCTTTTAATTCCACTCCTAAAATTTTTTAAGGGAATAATAAGAAATTCACACAAGGATTTGCATACATGTTTTAATGAATTGTTATTTATAATAGTGGAAATTTGGAAACAAATGTGCAAAAGGAAAGTAAAATAAAGTGTGACCATTCAGTTGGTGGACAACTACGAAATTTTAAGAATTCACATTTTTGAAAAATACTGATATGAAAAATGTTCATTGTATAAAGTTAAATGAAAAGCAGATGACAGACCTGTAGGAAATGATCCTAATTTTAAAAAACATACATAAGGGAAAAGATAAGCAGGAAATATGCCAAAATTAGCTATGAATGGCTCTCTCTGTGCTGTTGATTATGATAAATTTTATTTTTTTTCTCTACAGTCTCAATACTAAGTTATTTAAAATGAACATGTATTATTTTTATAATTAGAAAAAAAAGGCATGCTATATTGGTTTACTACGTGCAATGCCCTATATTAGTATAGAAGAAAAGGAGACATGATTTTTCTATCCTTGAAAAGCTTAAGTTAGAGAAATGAGTGATACGTGTATAGGTAGTTGGGCTTCCCAGGTGGCTCAGTGGTAACTAATCCGCTTGCCATTGCAGAAGAAGGGGGTTGGATCTCTGGATTAGGAAGATCCCCTGGAGGAGAAATGGTAACCCACTCCTGTATTCTGGCCTGGGAAATCCCATGGAGAGAGGTGGGCTATAGTCTATAGGTTGCGGAGTCAGACACTACTGAGCAACTGAACACGCACGCATATGGGAAGTTTATAAACAATAATAATGAATACAAGATTAGAAAAATGGAAAACAAACTCATTTTGCATACCTGCTAGTCTGGCACTGTGCTGCGTGCATTCCCTAACTTTATCACATTTCTGGGTACCAACAGTCCTGTGAGGCTGGTAGTGTTATCTCTAGTTTAGCCAAGAGGAAATCGAAAGTCACTGAAATTAAGTATATTTTCCCAGGTCACCCACAGATATGAAGTGGTAGTTCAAAGATTCAACCCCAGGCTTGAGTCATTTTGTAAAAATAGATCATTTCTACCTTGTGTGCACTTCCATTAGGAAGGCACCAGAACAGATGACCATTATCATTAACCTCTGCATTTCAGTGGAATCCATGAATGCTTACTCATTTTTTTCTTGAGAGACCTAGGGACTGTCCTCAACCAGAAAGGCTGCAGAGTATTTTTTAATTCCTTCAAGACTAGTTCAGTGACTGTCCTATATGCTCAGTGTGTTATGAGTACAGAATTTTTATGTTTCTGATACTTGATTGCTTTAAGAGCTGTACCATGAAGTCTACATAGCCGTCAATCTCTTCCGCTAAAGGGGAGTTCTTAAACACCAAAGGGGAGGCAGCAAAGCATGATTAATGGCTGCAGCTGGATTACTGTTCTGGCCAGTTCTCCCTATCTACAAGTGATATAACTTGGCAGAAAGTCAGAAAATGGATGTTTTAATCAATCCTCCATTCACCTGTGACAGATCTCTGTCCAAAAAGGAGTGGACAGTCCCATGTCCTTCCTCTCCTTTATCTATGTTACAGGGGGTTGGGCTCCATTTTCTCTGACATGGGAGAAGAATTTATTCAAAATAATGGTCCTCATTTAGATAGCTCTAGGAGTTAGATCTATCACCATGCCCAGACAGGACAACCAGACCTAATCTCCCCCTCTATTAAACAAATAAAACCTCTCCCTTGTGTCTGCTACTAAAAAATGCCAGTAGCTGGAGATTTATGAGTTTGTCCAAGCCTCCATTGCAGGAAGCCTGGAATTTCTTTTGTTGTTTAACTCAGAACTTTAACCAAGCAAAAGTTCTTGGGAGTAGTGAAGGGGAGAAAAAATGTAGGATGTGTTTAATTTAAGAAAGTGAAGTCGCTCAGTCGTGTTTGACTCTTAGCGACCCCACAGACCGCAGCCTAGCAGGCCCCTCTGTCCATGGGATTTTCTAGGCAAGAGTACTGGAGTGGGGTGCCATTGCCTTCTAAAAATGACATTAAATATTTTATTTCACTGTAGCTTTTATCCATTAAAATTCAACTTTTTGATCATTAGTCTTACTATTTTAAGTACTATCTTCTTTTTATTTCTACCTTAATGTGATGGTAAATGACTTGGGAAAGAGATTTTCTTCACTATCAGAAAAATCAAAATTTCATATGGAATTTTTCAGTCTACCTAGCATCCTGATATGAAACATTAAATTTATTTTCTTATATAATCCTAACCATAATGACATTATTTGAGTGCATGCCTTAAGATCTGAAAAATAAGTATGATTTCCCTCATGTACTAAGTGAAGACACTCTGGCTCTAAGAGTTTAAATACATTATTCCAAGTTGTATACTGGTAATTGCTCTGTGCTTGTGTTCAGTCACTAAGTTGTGTCTGACTCTTTATGACTCTATGGACTGTAGCCCACCAAACTACTCTGTCCATGGGATTTTCCAGGCAAAAATACTGGAGTGGGTTGCCATTTCCTTCTGCAAGGGATCTTCCCAACCCAGAGATCCAACCTGTGTTTCCTGCATCTCCTGCACTGGCAGAATTCTCTACCACTGAGCCACCCCAAGAAAGCCCTTTAGTGGTAATTATTTGACTTCAAATTCTAACCTGAGTTTTTCGACATACAGATTCCATACATTATTATCTTTCCCTGTCATCATACTCACTTTTATGTCAAATATAATTGTTGAAGCACATGAAAATATGTTCATCACTAGTCATTATGGGAATGCAAATTAAAACCACAGTGATACACCACTTCACACCCAGTAGAATGGCTATTAAAAAAACAAACACAAAACAGAAAATAACAAGTGTTGACAAAAATGTGAAAAGTTAGAACTCTTACGCGTTGCTGCTGGAAATGTAAAATGATACAGCCATTGTGGAAAAACAGAAGAGCAGTTACTCAAAAAGTCAAATCCCAGAATTATTGTAAGATCCAATAATTCCACTTCCGGATATACCCTATGAAGAGCTGAAAGCAAGGACTCAGTTGAAAGCAGGGACTTTATACTAATGTCCATAGAAGCACTATAGGCAAAGGTAAAAACAATCCCTCATCCATCAATAGATAAAAGCTTAAACAAAATGTGCTATATGCATACAATGGAAAATTATTCAACCTTAAAAATTATAGAAGTTATGATACCTGCTACAATATGGGTGAATATTGGAGACATTAAACTAAGTGAAATAAAGCAGACAGAAAATTATAAATATCATGTGATTCCACATAAATAAATACTTAGAATAGGAATAGACAGTAGATTAGAGTTACTGTATGCTGGGGATGGTGGTGAAGAAAACAGTGATTACTTGTTTAAGGAGTAGAGAGTTTCTCTTTGGGAAAATGAAAATATTCTGGAAATAAATAGTGGTGATTGGTTGCACAGTATTGTGAACTTAGTCAATGCAACAGAATTGTATATTTTAAAATGGTTAAAATATTATATCAGTTCAGTTCAGTTGCACAGATGTGTTAGACTCTTTGCGACTCCATGGACTGCAGCACGCCAGGCCTCACTGTCTATCACCAACTACCGGAGTCTATCCAAACTCATGTCCATTGAGTCCGTGATGCCATCCAACCATCTCATCCTCTGTCATCCCCTTCTCTCACCTTCAATCTTTCCCAGCATCAGTGTCTTTTCAAATGAGTCAGCTCTTTGTGTCAAGTGGCCAACATATTGGAGTTTCAGCTTCAACATCAGTCTTTCCAATGAACATTCAGGACTGATTTCCTTTAGGATGGACTGGCTAGATCTCCTGGCAGTCCAAGGGATCCTCAAAAGTCTTCTCCAACACCATAGTTCAAAAGCATCAATTCTTCAACACTCAGCTTTCTTTATAGTCCAACTCTCACATCCAAAATATTATATATTTTACCACAATTAAAACATAATTGTTAAAAATTTTGCAAATTAGGGTTTATGAAGCCATCTCTCTGGTGGATATTGAGCTCATGAAAATAATGTATTTAAAATGTTAGATTATGCTGTGGGAAATTCTGAGAGCTCTATGGAATAAGAAGAAACTGTCTGAACAGGGAGAGATGAGATAAACACAGCAATACAACTGCATATCTCAAGCCTCAAGCATTCCCCAAATTTGAAAATGAAATTTGATCTAGCAGTAATGAGATGGAGGTTATGTATACAGATTTTAGACCATGCAAACCGGAAAGAATTAGATGGGAGCATGGATTTAAAGCCCCTGATTATGTAGTGACTCTGAAAAGGAACTAAACATGTTGATTTGAGGTTCACATGGTCACCCTGTGTGATGTCCTTGCCTTTTATTCCTGCTTTCTGACCCTTGAGTCATCATATTATTATCATGAATTGTCACCCTCACTCCTCTGAAATGGTAAATATGCTTCTTTTGATAATTATGAAGTTTATCAACCACAGGAAGATTTACATTAAATAAAGAGATAAGGAAGTTTATTAACCAAACATCATCTATATCTTGAGTTCAAGATCTGGAATAATTTTTTTTTATTATGGGGTTAGCTTTAGAGCTCAGCTTTGATGTCTGAAAGATTTATAATGTTTAATTGAATCTGGTAAGTGAAAGGATTTGAGTAGAAATTAAAATGTACAATTTTGAAATTGTGCTTCTAAGCTAAAACTGAGAAGTTGACTAATTTTGTAAAAAATCCAAAACTGGAGATGCACTTTATTTTCAATCCTATCTTATTATATTCACAAGACTGTCTTAAATGTATAGGAAAATTTTCTTTGTGACAGTTTTGATATTGAGCTATTAGGAAGTATATAAAATACTTAAAAATACATATATTAAATTTCTAAACACAGTCTAAAATAGTCTAGAAAATATAATTTATTAAAATTTTCAATGGAATTAATTATTTAAAGTAATTTAGTCTATTCAATTTGAACTAATTAAACATTCATCAAAGAAAAAGAAAATAATTGCTCTTTACTTATTAGTTTTATAACTAGTAGAATAAGATTTGGTAGTTAAATTAAAAGCCTAAAAGAAGCTAGTTTCTTTTTATAATTACAATTTTAATAAATGTTCAATTAATTAGAAAGTTAAGTTATTGAACATAGATTTCACTATGCACAAATGCCCCCTCAAAACATTTAAAAACTCAGACCAGTAAATCAACTATACTTCAATAAAATAAAGTTACAAAAAATGAATTCACACTGATGATTTTGACATGAAAATGGCACTAAAGCAATGATTCTCAGCTCCAGTGGATACACTTTTGGTTTGGGGTCAACTAAATTGTCAGTAACAAAGTTACTCAAATTACTTGCATTACAGAGGAGAGTGGATTATTGGTTATGCCTGTAACAACACCTACCTGATTCTTTATTTATCTGCATACTTTCTTTAGTGGGAATATTTGTGAATCACAGTGCATTGCGCTTTGCTGGAGCAGCCGTGAAGAGATACCCCACGTCCAAGGCAAGAGAAAACCCACTAAGATGGTAGGCACTAAGAGAGGGCATCAGAGGGCAGACAGACTGAAACCACAATCACAGACAACTAGTCAATCTAATCACATGGACCACAGCCTTGTGTAACTCAATGAAACTAAGCCATGCCGTGTAGAGCCACCCAAGACGGACGGGTCATGAGGTAGAGTTCTGACAGAATGTGGTCCACCGGAGAAGGAAATGGCAAACCACTTCAGTATACTTGCCTTGAGAAACCGAAGAACAATATGAAAAAGCAAAAAGACAGGACACTGAAGGATGAACTCCCCAGGTCGGTATGTGCCCAATATGCTACTAGAGCTCAGTGGAGAAATAACTCCAGAAATAATGAAGGGACAGAGTCTAAGCAAAAACAACACCCAGTTGTGGATGTGACTGGTGATGGAAGTAAAGTCTGATGCTGTAAAGAGCAATATTGCACAGGAACCTGGAATGTTAGGTCCCTGAATCAAGGCAAATTGGAAGTGGTCAAACAGGAGATGGCAAGAGTGAACATTCTAGGAATCAGTGAACTAAAATGGACTGGAATGGGTGAATTTAACTCAGATGACCATTATATCTACTACTGCGGGCAGGAATCCCTTAGAAGAAATGGTAGCCATCATAGTCAACAGAAGAGTCTGAAATACAGTACTTGGATGCAATCTCAAAAATGACAGAATGATCTCTGTTGGTTTCCAAAGCAAACCATTCAATATCACAGTAATTCAAGTCTATGCCCTGACCAGTAATACTGAAGAAGCTGAAGTTGAATGGTACTGTGAAGACCTACAAGACCTTTTAGAACTAACACCCAAAAAGATGTCCTTTTCATTATAGGGGACTGGAATGCAAAAGTAGGAAGTCAAGAAAGAAGCTGAAGTTGAATGGTATTGTAAAGACCTACAAGACCTTTTAGAACTAACACTCCCCGAAGATGTCTTTTTCATTATAGGGGGCTGGAATGCAAAAGTAGGAAGTCAAGAAACACCTAGAGTAAAAGGGAAATTTGGCCTTGGAGTACAGAATGAAGCAGGGCAAAGGCTAATAGAGTTTTGCCAAGAGAACGCACTGGTCATAGCAAACACCCTCTTCCAACAACACAAGAGAAGACTCTTTGTCTTGGACAAAGACATCACCAGATGGCCAACTCCAAAATCAGATTGATTATATTCTTTGCAGCCAAAGATGGAGAAGCTCTATACAGTCAGCAAAAACAAGACCATGAGCAGACTGTGACTCACATCATGAACTCCTTATTACCAAATTCAGACTTAAATTGAAGAAAGTGGGGAAAAACACTAGACCATTCAGGTATGACCTAAATCAAACCCCTTACGATTATACAGTGGAAGTGAGAAATAGATTCAAGGGACTAGATCTGATAAACAGATTGCCTGATGAACTATGGACAGAGGTTCGAGACATTGTACAGGAGACAGCGATCAAGACCATCTCCATGGAAAAGAAATGCAAAATACAAAAACAAAAAAGCAAAATGGCTGTCTGGGGAGGCCTTACAAATAGCTGTGAAAAGAAGAGAAGTGAAAAGCAAAGGAGAAAAGGAAAGATATTCCCATTTGAATGCAAAGTTCCAAAGAATAGCAAGGAGAGAGATAAGAAAGCCTTCCTCAGTGATCAGTGCAAAGAAATAGAGGAAAACAATAGAATGGGAAAGACTAGAGATCTCTTCAAGAAAATTAGAGATACCTAGGGGACATTTCATGCAAAGATGGGCTCGATAAAGGACAGAAATGGTATGGACCTAACAGAGGCAGAAGATATTAACAAGAGGTGGCAAGAATAGATGGAAGAACTGTACAGAAAAGATCTTCATGACCCAGATAATCACGATGGTGTGACCACTCATCTAGAGCCAGACATCCTGGAATGTGAAGTCAAATGGGCCTTAGAAAGCATCACTATGAACAAAGCTAGTGGAGGTGATGGAATTCCAGTGGAGCTATTTCAAATCCTGAAAGATGATGCTGTGAAAGTGCTGCACTCAATATGCCAGCAAATTTGGAAAACTCAGCAGTGGCTACAGGACTGGAAAAGGTCAGTTTTCATTCCAATCCCAAAGAAAGGCCATGCCAAAGAATGCTCAAACTACCGCACAATTGAACTCATCTCACATGCTAGTAAAGTAATGCTCAAAATTCTCCAAGCCAGGCTTCAGCAATACGTGAACTATGAAATTCCAGATGTTCAAGCTGGTTTTAGAAAAGGCAGAGGAACCAGAGATCAAATTGCCAACATCCGCTGGATCATGGAAAAAGCAAGAGAGTTCCAGAAACACATCTATTTCTGCTTTATTCACTATGCCAAATCCTTTGACTCTGTGGACCACAACAAACTGTGGAAAATTCTGAAAGAGATGGGAATACCAGACCACCTGACCTGCCTCTTGAGAAATCTGTATGCAGGTCAGGAAGCAACAATTAGAACTGGACATGGAACATCAGATTGGTTCAAAATAGGAAAAGGTGTATGTCAAGGCTGTATATTGTCATCCTGCTTATTTAACTTATATGTAGAGTACATCATGAGAAACTCTGGGCTGGATGAAGCATAAACTGGAATCAAGATTGCTGGGAGAAATATCAATAACCTCAGATATGCAGATGACACCACCTTATGGCAGAAAGTGAAGAACTAGAGAGCCTCTTGATGAAAGTGAAAGAGGAGAGTGAAAAAGTTGTCTTAAAGCTCAACATTCAGAAAATGAAGATCATAGCA
Source organism: Budorcas taxicolor (assembly GCF_023091745.1). Lineage (NCBI taxonomy): Eukaryota > Metazoa > Chordata > Mammalia > Artiodactyla > Bovidae > Budorcas > Budorcas taxicolor. The sequence goes on along the minus strand of NC_068926.1, from coordinate 16,672,645 downwards.
TCTGGTCCCATCACTTCATGGCACATAGATGGAGAAATAGTGGAAACAGTGGCTGACTTTATTTTGGGGGGCTCCAAAATCACTACAGATGGTGACTGCAGCCATGACATTAAAAGACACTTGTTCCTTGGAAGGAAAGTTATGACCAACCTAGATAGCATATTCAAAAGAAGAGACATTACTTTGCCAACAAAGGTCCGTCTAGTCAAGGCTATGGTTTTTCCAGTGGTCATGTATGGATGTGAGAGTTGGACTGTGAAGAAAGCTGAGTGCTGAAGAATTGATGCTTTTGAACTGTGGTGTTGGTGAAGACTCTTTAGAGTCCCTTGAACTGCAAGGAGATACAGCCAGTCCATCCTAACGGAAATCAGTCCTGAGAATTCATTGCATGGACTAATGCTGAAGCCAAACTCCAATACTTTGGTCACCTGATGTGAAGAACTGACTCATTTGAAAAGACCCTGATGCTGGGACAGATTGAGGACAGAAGGAGAAGGAGATGACAGGGGATGAGATGGTTGGATGGCATTACTGACACAATGGACATGGGTTTGGGTAAAGTCCGGGTTGGTGATGGACAGTGAGGCCTGGCGTGCTGCAGTCCATTGGGTCACAAAGAGTCAGACATGACTGAGCGACAGAACTGAACTGAACTGCATATCTAACTATCATCAACAAAGATTCCCTGCCACCCCAAGGACTGTAAAATGGCTAGGAGACTGAGAAGATTAAGAAAACTTAACATAAGACAATGGCTCAGTGGCAAAGAATCTGTCTGCCAATGCAGGAGACATAAGAAACGTGGGTTTGATCCCTGGGTTGGGAAGATCCCCTGGAGAAGGAAATGCAACCCACTCCAGTAGTCTTGCCTTGGGAAATCCCATAGACAGAGGTGCCTGGCAGGCTACATTCCAGGGGGTTACAAGAGAGTCAGACACGACTTAACAACTAAACCACAACAACAAAGTAAGACAAAGGGTTCCTTAGAATGTCCCCTTCTTTTTGATTTCTAGTACAGAACACCATTTCTTGCTAGACACACTTGCAGGAATATTCCTGTGGTTCTGTCTCTGCCACAAAGTATTGAAAGAGTAAGACCTAATATATGGAATTTTAAGGCACTGAAATTTTTAACAAAATTTTTCTTGATTCTGGTTGTGTATCACTAAATAGGAGTTTACTAAGTACAAACTGTCTCTACCTCTGAGTATTCATTCTTAAGAAAAGTTATCTTAAGGGTAAACAAAAAGAAAGCACAGAATGGGTCTTATATATAACCTCTAAGCAAAGTGTGCTGATAAATATTTAATAACCAGGTATCCAAGGAAAAACAAAAGCAAAGCAAAATAAAACAAAAAACACTGATATGGAACATTTGCCAATGTCTCTGTTGTAAAGAATCTCACCACGGTCAATTTCAAGCTTTCAACATTAGCTCAAGCAGAAGTCAGGTCCAGCACATTAGGACCTTTAGCTCTTCTATTCCTGACAACTATGTTTTCAGTTCATGTTACTTCATGACCATGAATCACAAATGGGTCCTTAATTTGCCAGGCAGACACACTATACATTCCTACTCAGTTCACACTCCATTGCTCTCAACAACTATTCTGTGCCTTTTCCTTTCTCCCAAACCCCAAACTATACGTTTCCCATTTTTACTCTCAGCTGATGGCCTTCCTCTGTTCATTAAAACATGAAAAGTAAAGCAATCAGATAAGAAGAGCTACAGGCTTCCTCCATCCCAAGACCCACCTCGAAGCATCTGAATTCTCTTCCTCCACCTCCCTGTCTGCTCCTGTCTAAAAGCAACGCCTGCCTTTGTGGGCCAGAGTCCATCCTCTGTTTCACTCATCACTCCTGTAAATCTCCCCACTCTTCTACAGCATCAGTTTCTTGCTTTCTACTAGATCAATACCATCTGTTGAAGTGTTAAAATTGGTATTATTTTGTTAAAGCTTGTCTCAGCCCCACCATTGTTGTTTTTTTTTTTTTTTCTCTCCCTTTTCTGCAGAATTACTCTTGAAAGAGTGGCCTATTCTTATGTCATCAATTTCTCCTCTTGCCACTGTCTCTCAAACCACTCCTGTCAGGCTTTTACGATCATCTCCACACTACCAAGAGTGTTCTTATCACAGCCACTGTAGTGCCCCACTTACACCCTTCAGATCTTTATCATTTCTCTGTGCTGAAGGTCAGCCCCCAAACTCCCAGGATCAACATCTCAGCCTGAGAGTCTTTCCAGATGCTCAGATAGTCACATTTATGTGAGAAGGAGGTGAGAAACATCAGGAAATTAACATCCTCCAGATAGCATATTCAAAAGCAGAGACATTACTTTGCCGACTAAGGTCCGTCTAGTCAAGGCTATGGTTTTTCCAGTAATCGTGTATGGATGTGAGAGTTGGACTGTGAAGAAGGCTGAGCACCAAAGAATTGATGCTTTTGAACTGTGGTGTTGGAGAAGACTCTTGAGAGTCCCTTGGACTACAAGGAGATCCAACCAGTCCATTCTAAAGATCAACCCTGGGATTTCTTTGGAAGGAATGATGCTAAAGCTGAAACTCCAGTACTTTGGACACCTCATGCAAAGAGTTGACTCATTGGAAAAGACTTTGATGCTGGGAGGGGTTGGGGGCAGGAGGAGAAGGGGATGACAGAGGATGAGATGGCTGGATGGCATCACTGACCTGATGGACGTGAGTCTGAGTGAACTCCGGGAGTTGGTGATGGACAGGGAGGCCTGGCGTGCTGTGATTCATGGGGTCGCAAAGAGTCAGACATGACTGAGCGACTGAACTGAACTGACCTGAACTGATAGTCCCCTCTCCTCCCCCACAGTATTAACTAATTCTTGGTGATGGTTTGGTGGTTTAGTCGCCAAATCCAGTCAGACTCTTTGGAATACCATGGACTGTAGCCCACCAGGCTCATTTGTCCATGGGATTTCTCAGGCAAGAGTGCTGGAGTGGATTGCCATTTCCTCCTCCAGGGAATGTTCCTGACCGAGGGATCAAACCCACATCTCCAGCATTGCAGGCAGATTCTTCACCACTGAGCCACCAGGGAAGCCCACGGTGGGTATAAAATACCATAACCTCCTGCCCCTTGGATGGAATAATTCTGAGCTCTGTTTTACACTCTTCCCCCGAGTTTTCTTGTGGAATGGGGCTCCAGTTGTCACATATTGCTCAATAATGCACACTGATTGGCTGCTTTCTCTTCTTTTCTTCACGCCATGTCCCTGCTCCACTATTGGCATTCCTGCACCTCTCAAATGAACTCTGTCCTCTCCGGTTTTTGTTTAGAATCTGCTGCTGAGGAAACCAAAACTAACGCCATCACCAGTGACCTCCACATCACTAAACTGAATGATCAGTTCTCAGGTTTCTTCTTTTGGGGCCTTTCAGTGGGAACTTACATAGTTGATCCCTCCCTGGTGCTCACTAGCTCAACACACCTTTAGATTTTTCTGCTAAATCACACATCACTTCTTCTCAGCCTCTTTTCTTAGTTTTGTCTCTTTCTCACTTCTATGTTTGGAGTGCTACAGGTAAGCAGTCCTTGGTCCTGTTCTTCCCTCTGTCAGTGATTCTCCAGGTTTTATAGACCATCTCTATGATTTTTGTCAGTCTGCTCCATTCCCTTTCTGATTCTAATTCATATATTAGTTCCACGATCATGTCATTTTTGTCTTCGTTTCCTTCAGTATGCAATTTCTCTTATCATTTTATTCTGTTGTATTATAATCTCGTGTTTGAATTCTTATTTTATTGAATTCATGGTTTTGTTACATATTTCTATAGTGGAAAGCAACTTTGTAAAATTTTCTTCTATTTTTGTTTTTTTTCTCAACCCAGGGATTGAACCTGGGTCTTCTGCATTGCAGGCAGATTCTTTACCATGTGAGCCACCAGGGAAGCCCCATAATGTAAAGCAAGTTTGTGAAATGTTCTTCTATTGTGGTTTTCTTCTCGGTTGAATTATCAGTCTGAATCTAGCAAACTGTTCTCGTCTTTCATCTTTGTCACATTATGCATACATTGGAGCCACAAATTTTCTATTTATCCAGCTCATAGTTAGGTGGCTTTTCTGCACTAAGTCATCATATTAGCTCTGATATAATGTAACTTCCCTTTTGACTCCAGAGCTACCAGATATCTTTGTACAGCTTGGTTGTTGCACAGGGCATCTGGTCCAAGAGGCAACTGAGGTTGATTTTATTATTATTATTAATATTATATGTTCATGATTGGTTGGGATCAGGTTTATGACTGGATGATCACCACAATTCATGGCGCTGCATCTCCTCATGGGAGCTCTGTTGCCTAATTCGTGTAAGTATGCCTTAGACTGGTCCTGCTAGGTTCTCTTCCCTCTGTAACTGAGACCAGGCTTTTTTGGGTCCCTTCCAAATTGTAGTTTAAAAATCTACTTATTTCATCTTCCAGCTACTTTCCTAAAGCTTCAGAGAATAAGGGTGAAAAGAGCTCAGCTCAAGGGATAATGGACATGTCATACCCTGACACCCAAGCTCTCCTCGCCTGAGATTTCTCAAATTTCCTGTGCCCAGATTTAGGCCATATACTTGAGGATGGCATATGGAGTGATTTCTGTTCTCATAGGGATTATCCACATGCTGTGAATTTTTTTTCCACTTCAGGAAGGGGCTCTGCAGCCCTATTAAATGCAAACTCACCCACATGTTTAAATTAATCCTCCTCAGCAGCCATTTAGTCAACTTTTTACCAGTAGAATAGAAAGACCAGGATTCTCCTCAGTTGCTTTTCTCAAAATGTGGAGGGTCTCACTGAAAATATTCAGAAAATTTCTTGACTTAGTGATCTAGTTTTTTGGGGAGGTTGCAGTGATTTGTGGCTGAACAGTATTTCCTTACTCTGTGCAGAACCATTTTTTTTTTGACTAATCACCTTTAAACATTTGATCATTATTAAAAGCATTTAATTAAAACAAATGTTTTGTTCACCTCATTAAGGAAGACAAATTCTCTAGCACACTTTTTAAAAAAACATTATTTTAAAACCCAGAACACAGAAGTCAAACTTTAAAAAAGAAAAGTGATTTCAAAAGTAAAACTATGATTGCATTTTAAGATGATTGCTGGTCAGAGCTGTGGTTATTTCAAAATATTAAAAAATAATGTAAACTTGATCACAGTAAATGACTTGTTTACATAATTAAGCCAAGAAAAGAATTTTCCCCAAAGGTGTAGTTACCCTCTACTATCAAGTGAAGTGGAGTGAAAGTTGCTCAAATCCGACTCTTTGTGACCCCGTGGATTATATAGTCCATGGAATTCTCCAGGCCAGAATACTGGTGTGGGTAGCCTTTCCCTTCTCCAGGGGATCTTCCCAGCCCAGGGATCAAATCCACATCTCTCGCACTGCAAGAGGATTCTTTACCAGCTGGGCCACCAGGGAAACCCATGAATACTGGAGTGGGTAGCCTTTCCCTTCTCCAGGGGATCTTCCCAACCAGGAATTGAACCCGGGTCTCCTGCATTGCAGGTGGATTCTTTACCAACCGAGCTTTCAGGGAAGCTCTTCTACTATCAAAACTTCCCACAACTGTCTATTCTTCATCTCTCCTTCATAGAAAGGGCCATCATTAAGAAAGGGAGTTAGACACATTTGCTGTAGGAGCTCCATCCAGAATAAATCAACATTTTCACTTCCCTAGTGGCTCAAGATGGTAAAGAACCTGCCTGCAATGCAGGAGACCTGAGTTCGATCCCTGAATCAGCAAGGTGTCCTGGAGGAGGGCATGGGAACTCACTCTAGTATTCTTGCCTGGAAAATCCCATGGATGAAATAATCCAGTGGGTTCCAGTCCGTGAGGTCTCTACAGTTGGGACACAACTGAGGACTAATACTACTATAGGCCAGAAAAATACAGGGTCTTCTCTTCCTTCTACTTTTCCCCCATAAAAATCATTTCCTTACTATAAAAGATTTACAGCACTCATGAAATGTTTTCTCATCCAACTTTGCATATGGCAACTCCAGAAAGCAGAGCTTGCAGATTTCACTGTTTAAGTACAAGAAAGGACCATTCTGGTGTCGGAATTCTAAAGTATCAACCTAATTCTTTTGCTTGTTAGCTTGATTTCTCCTTTAAAAGTCAGAAGCAATTTAAAAGGTGGAAATAATGTGAAGAAGGCTTAAAGAAAAAAGAAAAGTGTAATTAAAACAATTCTAAACAATTATTTAAACTTAAGCATTTAGATCAAATTGCCAACATCTGCTGGATCATGGAAAAAGCAAGAGAGTTCCAGAATAACATCTATTTCTGCTTTATTGACTATGCCAAAGCCTTTGACTGTGTGGATCACAACAAACTCTGAAAAATTCTTCAAGAGAAGGGAATACCAGACCACCTGACCTGACTCTTGAGAAATCTGTGTGCAGGTCAGGAAGCAACAGTTAGAACTGGACATGGAACATCAGACTGGTTCCAAATACGGAAAGAAGTACGTCAAGGCTGTATATTGTCACCCTGCTTACTTAATTTATATGCAGAGTACATCATGAGAAATGCTGGGCTAGATGATGCACAAGCTGGAATCAATATTGCCAGGAAAAATATCAATAACCTCAGATATGCAGATGACACCACCCTTATGGCAGAAAGTAAAGAAGAACTAGAGAGGCTCTTGATGAAAGTGAAAGACGAGAATGAAAAAGTTCACTTAAAACACAGCATTCAGAAAACGAAGATTATGGCATCTGGTCCCATCACTTCATGGCAAATAGATGGGGAAACAGTGATAGACTTCCTTTTCTTGGGCTCCAGAATCATTGCAGATGGTGACTGCAGCTATGAAATTAAAAGACAGTTGCTCTTTGGAAGAAAAGTTGACCAACCTAGACAGCATATTAAAAAGCAGAGACATTACTTTGCCAACAAGGCTCTGTCTAGTCAAAGCTGTGGTTTTTCCTATACTCATGTATGGATGTGACAGTTGGACTATAAAGAAAGCTGAGCACTGAAGAATTGATGCTTTTGAACTGTGGTGTTGGAGAAGACTCTTGAGAGTTCCTTGGACTGCAAGGAGATCCAACCAGTCCATCCTAAAGAAGATCAGTCCTGGGTATTCATTGGAAGGACTGATGCTGAAGCTGAAACTCCAATACTTTGGCCACCTGATGCAAAGAACTGACTCACTGGAAAAGACCCTGATGCTGGGAAAGATTGAAAGCAGGAGGAGAAGGGGACAACAGATGATGAGATGGTTGGATGGCATCACTGACTGTAAGGACATGAGTTTGAGTAAACTCCGGGAGTTGGTGATGGACAGGGAGGCCTAGCATGCTGCAGTCCATGGGGTCAAAAAGAGTCGGACACAACTGAGTGACTGGACTGAACTGAACTGAAACTTTAGCACTTTTTATAATCCTGTTTTCATTAATCATTGACCAAATGAGAATTATAGTTAATACTCTGACCTGCTTATCTTGAGTGATAGATAGAGAATCCATTATTTGAAACAACTCTGCTTCTTCCAGAGAGATGGACATGCTGCTGCTGCTAAGTCACTTCAGTCGTGTCCGACTCTGTGCGACCCCATAGATGGCAGCCCACCAGGCTCCCCCATCCCTGGGATTCTCCAGGCAAGATCACTGGAGTGGGTTGCCATTTCTCTCTTCAATGTATGAAAGTGAAAGTGAAAGGGAAGTTGCTCAGTCATGTCCGACTCTTAGCATGGACTGCAGCCTACCAGGCTCCTCCATCCATGGGATTTTCCAGGCAAGAGTACTGGAGCGGGGTGCCATTGCCTTCTCCAGAGAGATGGACATAGTATACATTTATTAGTAAAGTATATAGCAAATAGGCCAGACTCTTAGGACAATGTAGATCCATCAAGGCAAAGTTCCCAAGACAGGCTGTATGGACTTTTAATGAGTGTTTTTGTTTTATGAAAAGACAATTCTGTGTTGAAATAAGCTGTTCAAAATTAAATAAATTTTAAAAAATAGCAAAGCATCTGATAGTATTTAAGATGTAAATTTCAAGAGACATGTTTCACACCTTATCTTATCATGGTGGAGTTCCATATTGTTTGGCTGTAAGGAGTTTGGTTTACTCTTTTACTTGTTTTATATTCATGATGCAGTCTCCTTCTAGAACATAATTTAGAAAAGATCATCTAAGGGTGGGCTTCCCAGGTGGTGCAGGTAAACAACCTACTTGCCAATGCAAGAGACCCAAGAGACATGAGTCTGATCCCTTCCCCAGGGCTCAGGAAGATCTCCTGAAGAAGGAAAGAGTAACTCACTCCAGTATTCCTGTCTGAAAAATCCCATGGACAGAGGAGCCTGGTGGGCTATAGTCTATAGGGTTGCAAAGAGTTGGACATGACTGAAACATCTTAGCATACACACAATCTAAGGGTAAGAGACAAATTTTTGAGTAAGTTAAAAGTTTGTTTTCTGCACTTCCATTTCCTTTTTCTGGCTATGTTATATCATACCTTTGTGTAACCCCAGTTTCAGAAGTTTTTTGTTTTCTTATTTCAAATTATAGAATGCAAGTCTTTCTCTAGTGATGGATCTTAAAGTGAAAGTGAAGTCGCTCAGTCGCTCAGTCACTCTTTGCGACCCCATGAGTAGCCTACCAGGCTCCTCTGTCGATGGGATTTTCCAGGCAAGAATACTGGAGTGGGTTGCCATCTCCTTCTCCAGGAGATCTTCCTGACCCAGGGACTGAACCCAGGTCTCTGGCATTGTAGGCAGAAGCTTTACCATCTGAGCCACAAGGGAAGTCTGATGGATCTTAAATGAAGGGACAATTGAGATGGGGAGTGTAGAGATGCCCTCAGCAGTACCATCATTATCCCGTGGGGGGACCTGGAAAGAGTTCAGACAGCATATTGGGCTAAGACTGCTTTTGCCAACTGAAATTGTAGATGAGATAGTAAACAGCTCTTTTCATTAACAATCTGATAATTACTTTATGCTGCTTTGAGGTAAAGATCCTGGAAAGTTCAAACAAGTTTGAAAAACTCCCCATGGGTCTCTGAAGTCCTCACTAGACTGGTGCCATGATACTACATGCATCTGGGTGAGTCTGACTTGCTAAATAATATGTTGGTTTCCCTGTGTTGCACCTGAAGATTCCTCTTGTCCGTTGGCCCTCTCGCCACTTCTGCTTCCCCTCACCATGTCATTTGGGCACACCCCAGTCTTTGCATGTCACATGCAAGCAATGGGGAACCATGAGATATGAATCAGACTTGTCTACATCACTTGTCCAGCTGCTCCCATTGCTCCAAACCATGTTGGATAACTTCTCCAGGTTAACCACCTCTACCTATTACTCTTGAGAAAGCATACCACTTCTTTTGTACCTGTTTTCATGTTTTGAAACCATATACCAGTTCAGTTCAGTTCAGTCGCTCAGTCATGTGCGACTCGTTACCACCACATGAATTGCAGCACGCCAGGCCTCCCTGTCCATCACCAACTCTCGGAGTTCACTCAGACTCACGTCCATCAAGTCTGTGATGCCATCCAGCCATCTCATCCTCTGTCGTCCCCTTTTCCTCCTGCCCTCAATCCCTCCCAGCTTCAGAATCCTTTCCAGTGAGTCAACTCTGCGCATGAGGTGGCCAAAGGACTGGAGCTTCAGCTTTAGCATCATTCCTTCCAAAGAACACCCAGGGCTGATCTCCTTTAGAATGGACTGGTTGGATCTCCTTGCAGTCCAAGGGACTCTCAAGAGTCTTCTCCAAACCCACTGTTCAAAAGCATCAATTCTTTGGCGCTCAGCTTTCTTCACAGTCCAACTCTCACATCCATACATGACTACTGGAAAAACCATAGCCTTGACTAGAAGGACCTTAGTCGGCAAAGTAATGTCTCTGCTTTTGAATATGCTGTCTAGGCTGGTCATGACTTTCCTTCCAAGGAGGAAGCGTCTTTTAATTTCATGGCTGCAATCACCATCTGCAGTGATTTTGGAACCCCCAAAAATAAAGTCTGACACTGTTTCCACTGTTTCCCCATCTATTTCCCATGAAATGATAGGGCCAGATACCATGATCTTCGTTTTCTGAATGTTGAGCTTTAAGCCAACTTTTTCACTCTCCTCTTTCACTTTCATCAAGCGGCTTTTTAGTTCCTCTTCACTTTCTGCCATAAGGGTGGTATCTTCTGCATATCCGAGGTTATTGATATTTCTCCCGGCAATCTTGATTCCAGCTTGTGGTTTTTCCAGTCCAGTGTTTCTCATGATGTACTCTGCATAGAAGTTAAATAAGCAGGGTGACAATATACAGCCTTGATGTACTCCTTTTCCTATTTGGAACCAGTCTGTTGTTCCATGTCCAGTTCTAAATGTTGCTTCGTGACCTGCTTATAGGTTTCTCAAGAGGCAGGTCAGATGGTCTGGTATTCCCATCTCTTTCAGAATTTTCCACAGTTTATTGTGATCCACACAGTCAAGGGCTTTGGCATAGTCAATAAAGCAGAAATGGATTTTTCTCAAACTCTCTTCCTTTTTCCAAGATCCAGGAAATGTTGGCAATTTGATCTCTGGTTCCTCTGCCTTTTCTAAAACCAGCTTGAACATCTGGAAGTTCACGGTTCATGTATTGCTGAAGCCTGGCTTGGAGAATTTTGAGCATTACTTTATGAGTGTGTGAGATGAGTGCCATTGTGTGGTAGTTTGAGCATTCATTGGCATGGCCTTTCTTTGGGATTGGAATGAAAACTGACCTTTTCCAGTCCTGTGGCCACTGCTGTGTTTTCCAAATTTGCTGGCATATTGAGTGTAGCACTTTCACAGCATCATATTTCAAGATTTGAAATAGCTCCACTGGAATTCCATCACCTCCACTAGCTTTGTTCATAGTGATGCTTTCTAAGGCCCATTTGACTTCACTTTCCAGGATGTCTGGCTCTAGGTGAGTGATCACACCATCATGATTATCTTGGTCATGAAGATCTTTTTTTGTACAGTTCTTCCATCTATTCTTGCCACCTCTTCTTAATATCTTCTGCTTCTGTTACGTCCATACCATTTTTGTCCTTTATCGAGCCCATCTTTGCATGAAATGTCCCCTAGGTATCTCTTATTTTCTTGAAGATGTCTCTGGTCTTTCCCATTCTGTTGTTTTCCTCTATTTCTTTGCATTGATTGCTGAGGAAGGCTTTCTTATCTCTCCTTGATATTCTTTGGAACTCTGCATTCAGAGGGTTATATCTTTCCTCTTCTCCTTTGCTTTTCACTTCTCTTCTTTTCACAGCTATTTGTAAGGCCTCCCCAGACAGCCATTTTGCTTTTTTGCATTTCTTTTCTACGGGGATGGTCTTGATCCCTCTCTCCTGTACAATGTCATGAACCTCCGTCCATAGTTCATCACGCACTCTATCTGATCTAGTCCCTTAAATCTATTTCTTGCTTCCACTGTATAATCATAAGGGGTTTGATTTAGGTTATACCTGAATGGTCTAGTGGTTTTCCCTACTTTCTTCAATTTCTTCAGCTCCCGGTCTTGTTTTGCTGACTGTATAGAGCTTCTCCATCTTCGGTTGCCAAGTATATAATCAACCTGATTTTGGTGTTGACCATCTGGTGATGTCCATGTGTAGAGTCTTCTCTTGTGTTGTTGGAGGAGGGTGTTTGCTATGACCAGTGTGTTCTCTTGGCAAAACTCTATTAGCCTTTGCCCTGTTTCATTCCATGTTCCAATGCCAAATTTTCCTGTTACCCCAGGTGTTTCTTGACTTCCTACTTTTGCATTCCAGTTCCCTATAATGAAAAGGACATCTTTTTTGGGTGTTAGTTCTAAAAGGTCTTGTAGGTCTTCATAAAACCGTTCAACTTCAGCCTCTTCAGCATTTCTGGTTGGGGCATAGACTTGAATTATTGTGATATTGAGTGGTTTGCCTTGGAAACAGAGATCATTCTGTCGTTTTTGAGATTGCATCCAAGTACTGCATTTTGGACTCTTGTTGACCGTGATGGCTACTCCATTTCTTCTAAGGGATTCCTGCCTGCAGCAGTAGATATAATGGTCATCTGAGTTAAATTCACCCATTCGGATCCATTTTACTTCACTGATTCCTAGAATGTCGACGTTCACCCTTGCCATCTCTTGTTTGACCACTTCCGATTTGCCTTGATTCATGGACCTAACATTCCAGGTTGCTATGTAATATTGCTCTTTACAGCATCAGACCTTGCTTCTATCACCAGTCACATCCACAACTGGGTATTGCTTTTACTTTGGCTCCATCCCTTCATTCTTTCTGGAGTTATTTCTCCACTGATCTCCAGTAGCATACTGGGCAGCTACCAACCTGGGGAGTTCCTCTTTCAGTATCGTATCATTTTGCCTTTTCATACTGTTCATGGGGTTCTCAAGGCAAGAATACTGAAGTGGTTTGTCATTCCCTTCTCCAGTGGACCTCATTCTGTCAGACCTCTCCAGCATGACCTGCCCGTCTTGGGTGTCCCCACAGGGCATGGCTTAGTTTCATTGAGTTAGACAAGGCTGTGGTCCTAGTGTGATTAGATTGACTAGTTTTCTGTGAGTATGGTTTCAGTGTGTCTGCCCTCTAATGCCCTCTCACAACACCTACCGTCTTACTTGGGTTTCTCTTACCTTGGGCGTGGGGTATATCTTATCTTCACGGCTGCTCCAGCAAAGCCCAGCCGCTGCTCCTTACCTTGGACGGAGGGTATCTCCTCACCACCACCCCTCCTGACCTTGAATGTGGAGTAGCTCCTCTCGACCCTCCTGCGCCCGCGCAGCCACCGCTCCTTGGACATGGGGTTGCTCCTCTCGGCCGCCACCCCTGACCAGCTTTTACTAAAATAAAGCTGTGAAACAAATAATCAAAGAGGCTCTGAGGCACATGGGCTCCCCTGGTGACTTAGTAAAGAATCTGCGTGCAATGCAGGGGACCCAGGTTGGATCCCTGGGTCAAGAAGATGCCCTGGAGAAGAGGATGGCCACTCCTTCCAGCATTCTTGCCCAGAAATCCTATGGGCAGAGGAATCTCGTGGGCTACAGCCCATGGATATGACTGAGAGACTAACACATGAGTTAGATATTTACTGTTCATGTGTCTAGAGCAAGCTGGAGATTGGCTAGGCTGCTCTGCTGATGTTGGCTGACCTCACTTGCCTGGGTGGTGGATACCTGGTGGTCACCACTCTAAGCTGTTTTGACTGGTGCAAGGCAACTCAGCTTTGTTCACGTGTTTCTCATCCTCCAATAGGCTGGCCTGAGCATGTGCTCATGGCAATCAGAGAGGCACAAGAGAACAAGCAGGGGCAGGAAGTCTCCTTAAAGTTTAGGCTCTGAACTGGCTTGCTGCTGTGTTTGCCTCAGTCTACTGGCCAAAGCAAGTCAGTGGTTGAGTTTGGATTGGGATTGGCGCATATACACTATTGATACAATATATAACATAGATTACTGATGAGAACATATTGTATAACAAGGAACTCTGCTTACTGACCTGAATGGGAAGGAAATCCAAAAAGGGGGAGAGGGGCTATGTTTATATGTATGACTGATTCATTTTGTTGTACAGTAGAAACTAACATAACATTATAAAGCAACTATACTCCAATAAAAATTAAGTTTTTAAAAAAGAAGCGTATTGTCCACAAGGTCAGACATTGCAGTGTTACACAGCGAAAGGTACAGATTCAGGAAGAGATGAGTCAATGATGCAATTTCCCCCTTCTTGTACCAGACATATTTGGAGTTAAGTGAGGGCACACCAGGGCCTTGGTGCTTGACTTTCCTGCTTTGCTTCCAATGCCTCAGTTTTACACTGTTCACCAGGACCCTAAGGATCTGGCTTCCTCCGCTTCCTCTTTTGATCTGGATATGTTCTCCCTTAACACAGTAGTCTATAATCAAGTCCATCAAACAAGCCTCTTTAGTTATGAAAGTGAAATAAAATAACTTAGAAAATTCTTTTCTGACATCTGGCTTGCATGACTAAGGTATTGCTGGAGAGACTGAGAAATTCAGGTTTGAATCGCAAAGGCGACTACTGAACACTTTGCTCTGGTCTGTATCCTTGCTCTTCTTCCCTTGAGAAATAAGCTTTGAGCCTCGCTTTGGAAATTTAAGGCTGCCAGTAAACATGATTTAATGGAGAAATAAAAATGCATCAGTTTAATATTTACCAAATACACTCCCATTAGGTTTTACTTCCAACTTCAGGTACAGATTTTACTTCAGGCTGTGGATTTTATTGCTTGATTCATAGTTTGTTCTGAGTATATTTACATTTTGATACAAGACCTGAGCTATTTCACCTCTCCTCATTTCCATTTCCTGATCTATAAAAGTAATGGTATAGGAATTGAAATGTATAAGCTTGGGAAAGTTACCTAACTTTTTTGGGGTTTTGTTTCCTCATCTGTGTAACAGTCTGTTGGAAAGCCTGCACAACCCAATATTATTGTTAAAATTCTAAATACCCTTAAGACCTAAGCTCAAGATTCCAATTGTAACAGTGGAATAGTTTTAATATTATACAAATGGGAAGAGAGCTATTTGGAGACAAAGAACTCTATCTAGTTCCGTTCAAATCAGACTGTGGGACCATAATACAACTTCTGAGGTCAGTTCTGCTAGAGGCTGGAGTATTGCCTGTATAAAAAGAAGGATACTGGAAGAATATTGACTTTCTGAGGAAGCAAGTCAAGGATACCTAACCTATTTGCACCTAATGCACTAAGTGATTAAAAGAAAGCTGAGAGTCCATTTAGGTAGAGGAGAAGGTCAACTGAGAGCATATAAAATAGCAATGAAGGCAGCAAATACAAAATTTATTTATCAGTAATTGCTGTCATTTATTCTATTGGGTTGACCCAAAAGTTCATTCTGGATTTTCCGTACCATCTTCTGGAAAAACCCAAATGAGTTTGTTTTGGCCAACCCAGTACTTCAGTGGTTTAATACTGAACCTTCACTTCTCCATGGATCTTCACAAATACTCTGCAAGATAATTATCCCAGCTCCCAGAACTATGACAAGCATCTATCCAAGAGCACACATGTACTGGGGGCATGGTAGCTGAAAGTTTTATGAGTCCTGCAGGCTTCTGTACATAGCCAACACAACTAAGTGGGACACCAAGTGGCTGTTTGGGGCAGCAACATCATATGCGGCACTCTTTCCCCAACCTCTCACATCGCCAGCCTCGTCTGAGAGCCCTAGTGCTATCTGGGTGTGCCCTTTATTCTGTTCTTAAAAAGGTGTCAGTTACAGTGTGTGAAAAAGTTGGAAACAGACTGAGTGACTAACACACACACACACACGAAGTACCCCAAACAATACACGTGCACCTTTCTACTCTGCAATATATTTTGATATTTTTCATTAAAAAAATAACAACTACCTATCAAATTAATATCTTGTCCTGGTGAGTATGGGGTGAAAGTGAAAGAAAGTGAAAGTGAAGTCGCTCAGTCGTGTCCGACTGTTTGCGACCTGCGGATTGTAGCCCACCAAGCCTCTCTGTCCATGGGTTCTCTAGGCGAGAATACTGGAGTGGGTTGCCATTTGAAAAATGCAGATAGAGAGGTACCAAAAGAGAAAGTAATCTCTCTGTACTTAAAGAAAATGGGAAGATAAGAGATAGGAGTAAAGGCGGAAAACGTTCTCAATTCCCCCATCCAGTCTAGGGCACAATCTCATGCGGGCACGGCCAACTCCCACATGAACTCATAGGACTAAAAGTGAAAGTCATTCAGTCGTATCCGACTCTTTGTGACCCTAGGGACTATACAGTTCATGGAATTCTCCAGACCAGCATACTAGAGTGGGTAGCCTTTCCCTTCTCCAGGGGATCTTCCCAACCCAGGGATCAAACCAAGGTCTCCCACATTGCAGGCAGATTGTTTACCAGCTGAGCCACAAGGGAATCCCAGTCAAAGGCCTCGGGGTGGCATAACAAGTGAGCCCTAACTCAGCTTGACTATTTATATGTTGCCACTGGATAAAATCTTTGAGGTGGCACTGAATTTTGTATCTGTACCCACACAGCAACTTTCCACCCATTTTCATGAAGCCTAGTGGAAAACAACAGATCAGTTGAAAGAAAAGTAAATCCCAATTCCTCTTCACATACAAATGTGAAGGAATTCCCAGTCTTACCATAAAAGTCTCTGTGATTTTTTTTTTCATTGTTACATAGGCTCATTGACAAGTAAAATAATTCTTAAGATCATTTCATATACAAATGTCGGAAATTGTTAATATAACAATGTTGTAAAAGTCATTAAGTCTTTTTTCCCCTATTAAGGCATAGTATGTATTCTTCAAAACTGATGAATGAAGGAATTGTAGGCCTACAGGCAGGAGACACATCGCTGCATCTCTGTGGCCAGTGTACTCTGGGTATAGCATTTTTCTCATTAAACTGTCATGATATTAATTGATGAAATTTTGGAACAGCAAGACTGTGCCCCACATGTGAAGCTGAATGGTGCATTCAAACAATTTTTAGATAATTCCAGTAAAGTGTTCATTTCTACAAATCATACCAACAAAGCATATTTTCTCCACATTATCTTTGCTTTTTATGTAAAACTATCACTTAAACGTTTCCTAAGGGGAAAAATGCAAAACTAGCCTTTTTTAAAATGACTATGTTTATGTTTCATACAAATGTCAATTTCTTTAAATAAAGACTGTGAGAGTGTGTTTGCCATAACACCTTATCTTTTTGAAGAATTATAGTTACAAATCTAAAGTAGTACTGAAGTAGTAAAGTCTGTTACAAACAATAGTCTTTTTTCATCTTCCTGAAGAAACACCTGAGACTATCTGGTTGAATGCAACCATAAATACAATACTATAAGCTCTTCTTAGCTAATAATCTTTTTCTAAAATGAGAAAATGTATTTAAAATAAAGAGGACTTTTTGGGGTGGGGGGAGGTTCTAGAAAAGATTAAGTATTGTTGTAAAGTTTTTTTTTTAATTAGTTTTTTATTTTTTTAATTTTAAAATCTTTAATTCTTACATGTGTTCCCAAACATGAACCCCCCTCCCACCTCCCTCCCCATAACATCTCTCTGGGTCTTTTACTCTTTTTACTAGAAAAAAATGATTGAGGTTTAATAGTTATTTTAATTTGCTAAGCTTTCTGTGTGCTCATAATGAAGTGAGCCACAAAAATTAGAGAGGAAAGTCACAATTTTAAAACGCATTACTTACAGGAATTTCATTTAGAAGAAAAACAAGTGATTAAAAAATATCTATACCCGTTTTCAGAACTTGGAGAACCCTGAGCAGCCAACTCACTACCAAGAACATGGAAATGACAGAAAAACATGATCCTCTCCTGGTGATTCGACTGTAGGATAAACTCTAAGGTCTGGACATTACCTAAAATCACAGAACTTTCCAGATGGGAGGACTTGAGTGTCTCCTGATGAGATGCCTCCAAATGGTGTCTGTAGACCTGAAAGCCCAGGCTTGGGGGCCAGAAGAACATTGTTAATGCCTGTTGAAGCACTACCCACAAAAAGAAACCTTAGCAGCCTGTGAGTTCCTTGGCCCCAGTGTTAAGTCAGCCCCAGTCATCTGATTTGTAGGCTTGATCCCCTTTCTCGATTCTGTACTCAAAAAGCCACCTTCTGATTCAGATTTCTTTCTCCATTTTAGGACGGCCTCTAGAAAAAGAGTACACTGGTTCTATAAGTACAACTGTTTCAGTGCACGTGAAAATTACATTTCACTTAATAATTGAATAAGTAGCTCTCCTGTTGCTGTCAGTCTTGAGTGTTCCATACATAGGAGCATGACACCGAGAAAGAGAGAGAGCTCTAAATTTCTACACAGTTTCACCAAAGCCCAGTGGGTCTTTTGAGATCTTTCCAGACTGATTTCTTGCTCAGAGGCTGCATGAAATTTTGTTTTTAATGGTTATACTATTCAGTATGTGAAGTTGCTCAGTTGTGTCTGACTCTTTGCGACCCCATGGACTGTAGCCTGCCAGGCTCCTCTGTCCATGGGATTTTCCAGGCAAGAATACTGGAGTGGGTTGCCATTTCCTTCTCCAGGGGATTTTCCCAACCCAGGGATTGAACCCAGGTCTCCTGCATTGCAGGCAGATGCTTTAACCTCTGAGCCACCAGAGAAGGCAATCCCAGTATAACACATAGTAACTCTAAGTTTCCCGCTTCTAAAAGGAAGATAATAATTCCTTGATGCCTGTATCATCTTGCTAGTAGTTTGCTTAGCAAATACTATTAGACCACTCAGATCCCCTGCCCTCAATTGCTTGGCTAGAAGAGCCTGGAATATAACAGTGAATATTCTAGATAAATGCTTTCCTAGCTTCCTTTGAAATTATACAAATAGAGAGGAAGTAAACCAAATAAATGTAAAGATGAATTAGCCTTAGCAGTTGTGGTAAGAAGAATTCTACATGCCCCGCCTCCCTAGGATCCCTGCCCTGTGTATACACACCCACAGAATCCCCTGGACTATAAATATGATGAATTTTACTCCTGTGATGAAGCTACATTAGATGACACAGTTGATGTGGAGAAAGAACTTGTCTTTGTGGGCCTTTTCTAAACGCAGGAGCGTTTAAGTCTAGATCTAGTGGTCAGAGACCAGGAGAGTCAGAGATTTGAAATAGCAGAGGTATTCTCCCACTGTTCTTGAAGAAGTAAATGCCAAGTTTGGGAGAGAACGACATGCCAGGAAGTGGTAGGCTGCCTCTAGGAGCTGAGAATGGCCCTTTGGTCAACATCAGCAAGAAGTAGATTCTTGATTCTAGAACTAGCCAACAACCTGAATGAACTTGAAGTGGATTTTTCCCCAGAGAACTCCAGACAAGAACTCAGCCCAGCCAACATCTTGCTTTCAGCCAGATGGACCCAGATGCTGTTGCAAATATCTAACCCATTGAAATTATGAGATAATGAATTGGGGTTGTTTTTAGCTTCTAACTTTATAGTACCTTGTTATACAGCAATAAAAACTAATTCAGGGGACTTGCCTGGTGGTCCAGGGGTTAAGACTTCATGCTTCCATTACAAGGGGCACAAGTTCAAGCCTTGGGCCTGCATGCCCTGAGGTATGGCCAAAAAACCAGAACAAAAAAACTAACAAGGGAGTCTTGCCATATATTTACTAGATTGAAAACAACTAGAGTTTTCAAATAAGAAAAATCCAGGAAATACTTCAAGATTAGGACAAATTAAAACAGAAAAGTTTTATTTCACTAACAAACATAGTTAAAAAGCTCTTAAACAAAATACTTAGCTGATTCATCTTGCCTATATATATTTTTTCAAGTCATGATCAACTACAGTTATTTTTTAAGGCATAATAAATCACCTCCAAAATGACTAGTAAAAAAAAAAAATCTTATATTTCTCTCTGGACTTTGGGGGTAATAAATTTGGGGAGGACTGAGTAAAGCAGCTCATGGTCAGGGCTTTCTTTGATTGCAGTTTGATGTTGTCTAAGACTGCAGTCTTTTCCTTTGCCTAATAGTTCAAGGGGGTGAACTTTAACTTTGTCATGAGGAATTAAAAGAATTTAATTTTTTAAAAATCTGACCAGTCTTTAAAGGCTGGCCAGAAATCCTATTTGATGTCAAAGTTGAGAAATGACTTTATTGTTCCTGTTTCTACTGCCTCTCCCTTAGAAAAAATGCCCACTGTTGTTTCTGTAGGTTGGAGTCCACAGAGCATTGCAATCTATAATTTAACCTGATATGAAAATTTCACATCTACTTTTTATTACTACCATTACATGAAATATATGCCATGCACTTGTTACAATCTTAGCTATGAAGAATAATGAGATAATATTTCTGCCCTAGAGGAGTTCCTAGCCTCAAGGCAGAGAGAGCTGTATAAAGACCTAACCAGGATTTTACATAATTAGTTCTATAATAATGGTATGAGCAAGCATTATGGCATTATGAAGAAAGCTCAACTGTAAGTACTCAGGAGTAGTTATATCTTAGGCAACATGATCGTACTCCTGCTAAAATAGGGCTATTTCATTGGTGAAAGATAACGTAATTGAGAGAAAGTACTGTGATTCATGTATATTGTAATCCAGACACAGAAACTATCAACACCATTTCTTGCCAATTCAAGACATTTGACCTAGGGCCACGGGAGGAAAAACAAACCATTTTTGGCCTTTCTTGTTTCTTGTTTGCTTGTTTGTTTGTTCCTTTTCTTGGTTATGTTTTGGTTTTGATAATGAAAGATTGCTTCCTAAAGCTCCCTTTTCCATCTTTTCAAGATTAAAAATGCATGCAATTTTGTCTTCAAAAGTTAAATGTTTCCCATTTTAAATTTTAAAGTTTTCTGTGACCTTTTATTTGTGATTACCTACTTGTTGTGAGACATTGGTAAAATGCTATAGGATCTATTAAGATGGAAAAAAAATCATTTCTGGTCTCTTGAGGCCTATATTCTGGTAGGAGAGACTATGGTACAAAAATAATACAATATTTGGTAAAATAAACGCCACCAAAATGTGATGGAAAGTGAGGGGCGTGTGCCTTGAGGTTTGATCTTCCTATTGACTGGTTTTGGGTGTGCCTTTAACCTCAAAAACATGACAGTGAAATGAGGTTGAGGTGTTTAGCATTGTTCTAACTTCACTGTTAGAGTTTTACAGCTGGAAGTAACTCTCTCGAGAAGTCTAGTTCTTTCTCTCTGGTCACATGGTTCAGCCACAAGATTCTGACACAATGTTGCATAATGTTTACTCTCTAAACCTCAAAACCAGGGACTGCAAATTCACCGCTTGTTGCTAAATTTGGCTCACACTATGTCCTAATGTTATTATTTTTAGCAATATCAGTATTTCAAAATAATTTCTTGGAATTACTTTTGGCAAGGGCATGCCGTCTTTAAACATATATGGATATGTATTTTATATATATATATAAAACATACATTGTATATGTGCCATATACTACATGAAATGCAGCACTTGAAGTTTCTAGATCCCATTAAGTTCTGTTTAGCTTCTGAGTCTTTGAACTTACAGCTCCCATTTCTTGGGACAAACATTCCCATCTTTTCTTTTTCTAAACCAAGTATTATTTATACCAAGACTTAGCTAAGGAACCACCCACTTAGAAAGTTCAACCAGTTTGGTTTTGTCCTAGCTTCTACTTGTAAGTTCTGTATCCTGAATTTATCTCTAACAAAAACACTTTATATTGTAATCATTCATTTGCTTTCAATTTGAGGGCAGGAATTATCTGTTCATCTTGGGCTCTCTAGTACTATGCAGTATCTCTGGCAACAGAAAGATTTAAATAGACCTTTATTGACAAAATGTTTTGTTAAGTGGTGTAGAGATGTTAGAAATGGCATGAGAATTCAAGATTTACTTGTACTTTCTTAGAAACATACTATAGCATAAGCACATTCTTTGGATGTATTTTAACATTTTGTGCTTTTTTTTTTTTGTCTTTAATTCTATTTTAAGATCTTCTAAGGGAAAATAATTATACATCTTAAATTACATAGTCAAAATGATATTGAAAAAGGGGGAATATACAAAGAAATTTTACTATCTTAAAAAACTATTTTTGAAAGTAGGGCTTAAGTAAAGTTGGATCTAGGCCAAGGGGCAATAAAATATATAAGAACGCAGAATAAATAAGTCAGTGAAATTTATAGTGAAACCTAAATAATAGCTGACAGCATAATTACAAAGTTTCAGGAAATTGTTAAGTAGTGATCCCCAGAAGAACAAAGGATAGGCACAGAATTTTCCAGTTTTCAGCAAACCTTGGGACTTGGCAATGATGAAGAGGGAGGGAAGAAGTTGAATATTCTCAAAATCTTGTGGGTATTATGGTGGACCATTGATAGTGACTGATAGAAAATGTGATGATTAAAATGCATGAGTTAAATTTTAACTGTAATTTTTCTGCTTTTTTACAGGGTGTAGAAAGCTATATGGGACCATCATTCCCACCATGAAGAGGAGAAGAAGCTGGATAATCAACAAAAGTCATAGCTTTGCCGTTTGAGCCCATCTGACAGCTAAGATCACAAGGCAATCTAATGATGTGCAAGAAACCCACCCTCCTCCTAGGGAAGAAGAGGTACATGGTTGACTCACAACTTGGTGAATGAACAACAGCAACAACAATAGTTAACTCCATCTTTTGCAGGGGAGAGAGAGGAGGAAGGAGCTCCCATTAACACAGGTAAGAAGAAAAGAAACTTTCACTGAATATTTAAAAATCTCAATGTGGGCTGCGTGCCAATCTCAGTGACTGGAACCCAGGCACAAAGAGAGTCTGTGTCAGCTGTTTTCCATGGGCCTTCGCTGAATGTTTGTGAAAAGATTAAAGCAGGCATCCCCAACATCTAGGCCATGAGCCAGCACAGGTTCATGTCCTGTTAACAACCAGGTTGCATAGGAGGAGGTGAGTGGTGAGCTAATAAGCTAAGCTTCATCTATATTTACAGCTGTTCTCCATTGCTTTCCCATCACCCCCAGATGTAATCATCTGCTGCTGCTGCTGCTAAGTTGCTTCAGTCGTGTCCAACTCTGTGTGACCCCATAGACGGCAGCCCACCAGGCACCCCCGTCCCTGGGATTCTCCAGGCAAGAACACTGGAGTGGCTTGCCATTTCCTTCTCCAATGCATGAAAATGAAAAGTGAAAGTGAAGTCACTCAGTCGTATCTGACTCTTCGTGACCCCAAGAACCGCAGCCTACCAGGCTCCTCTGTCCATGGGATTTTCCAGCTGAGAGTACTAGAGTGGGGTGCCATTGCCTTCTCCGATGTAATCATATAGTTGCAGGAAAACAAGCTCAGGGAGCTCACTGATTCTGCATTATGGTGAGTTGTATAATTATTTCATTATATATCACAATGTAATAATAATAGAAATAAAGTGTACAATAAATATAATATGCTTGAATCATCCTGAAACCACCATCCAGCTGCACCAGTCTGTGGAAAAATTGTCTTCCACAAAACCAGTCCCTGGTGCTAAAAAGAAGGGGACCACTGGATTAAAGACAGCAAGAGGGCGGGGGTAGGTCCTTTACAGGTATCCTGGTCATCAGACATAGTAGGAGACAAAAGTTGTCTTCCTAGAGAGCTGGGAGGGTGTTAGGGAACTTAAAATAGAGGAAGTCTTGTTCAGACTTCAGATACAGGAGAGCAGGCCTCACACCTGCCTGGATACACACCTGCCAGCAAGCACAGCAAATCAGGAGGCACTTTAGATAAGAAAGGGAGTGAGTTTGGAATTTTTGAGCTCCTGGAGATCTGGCCAACCCTCCTACCCCCTGCTCCCAGGTCTAACAGAATCCTATGACTCAGACGAAGCAAACAGCATTGTAAAAAGGTTAAAGGAAAACCAGAGCTGCATTTCTGCATACGAGCTACTGATGATGATTTCAGTTGGTGGCCTGGGATGATAAACAGGAGCCTCCAAACCACAATTTGAAGTCGCACCTGTTGGGTAGACTCACCATCAGTGACCCTATCCAAGCTGGGACTCCAGAGTGCAGTTAATGAGGGACTTCCTCGTGCTGTTTAAGTCTGGATGTTGATCAGCCCGATTTGGTGATCTATGTGCTGCTGCTGTGCTCTGTTGTTTCCATTCCTTTTCTTTTAATGACTGTGTACTGAAATTGCCAAATCATATTCTATAAAAGTTGAAATTGTTTAAGTGTGTATAACTAGCAATTTCTTTTGTTGTTGAATCATTTAAACCTAAAACAAAAATAAACACAGCAAAACAAAGGGACATCCCTTACCTCTTCTGAGGACCAAATATGTGGAGCCTGCTGAAGTCAGGTACAAGCCATGGGCACAGAAAGAAACGCTATAGTTACTCTAGTGTTAATCGCTTAGTCTTGTCTGACTCTTTGCAACCCCATGGTTAATAGCCTTCCAGGCTCCTCTGTCCATGGAATTTTCCAGGCAAGAATACTGAAGTGGGTTGCCATTCCCTTCTCCAGGGGATGTTCCCAACCCAGGGTTCGAACCCAGGTCTCTTGCACTGCATCCAGATTCTTTACTGTCTGAGACACCAGGGAAGTCCCATGCTAAATTCAAGGTAGTGGCTTCTATGATTCTAAGGAGCTCTGGAAAGCTGATAGAGACCCGTCTCTGGATGTAGTTTTATGGGGCTTTCAAAGGTGGGCACAAGAGAACTGAGATAAACCTTTCAGGCACCCAGATCCCCCACTTCTGCTAAAAAGAGGGCTCTGATCCAGCATCAAATTTGAAGCCTGTTGCAAATAGAGTCTAATGAAAACAACAACAAAGCTTGGGATCAGTCCGAATCCACCTTAGCAGCCTGACAGAGATGAGGTCCCCTTTTCTAGGAATAAATATTGTTTAGCCAGTCTCTACTGTTTATTTACTCATGATACCCAGCATTCTACTGAGAAAAAAAACATTGAGACATGCAAAGAAGCAAGAATTAGTGACCAATTATCAAAAAGTAATAGTCACTGAAACCAGGACCAGAGGTGACCAAATATTGAAGTTATCAGACAGGGATGTTAAAATGTAAGTGAAAAATAGTAGTAGAGAGAGATGGCTAACCTGTGGTGGACTGGTGGTGTATTCATTTCCTATTTTTGCTGTAACAAATTACCACAAATTTAATGGCTTAAAAATAGAAATTCATTGTCTTCAAGTTCTGACGGTCAGAACATTGAAATGGGGTTTATGGGGTAAAATTGGATATCAGCAGGGCTGCCTTTGATCTAGGAGAGAATAAGTTTCCTTGCTTTTTCCAGCTGCTAAAGGCTGCCTGCATCCCTTGGCTTATGGCCCCTTCCCACATCATCCAAACCAGCATGGCAGCATTTTCAAAGGCTCTCTTTAATTCCAACACTAATTCCCCTGCCTCCCTCTTTCACTTCTTAGAACTTTGTGATCACAATGAGACTACCTGGATAACCCAGGATAATCTCATCCTTAAAGTCAGATGTTTGGCAGTCTTAATCCTAAATGAAATGTTAACTCCCCTTTGTCATATCACATACCATTCGCAGGTATTAGGAATCAGGACACAGACATCTTTGCAGGGGACATTATTCTCTCCACTATAGATAGAGAATTTTATCAGAGAGATGGATTACAAAAGTCAAGTGGAAAGCTGAAAAACTATAATAAAAAAAACGAAGATATCTTTGGATGAGCTTATTGGCAGACAAACAACAGATTATATGCTGAATCATAAAGCATATATCAATAAATTTTAAAGTATTAAAATGATACACAATATGTTCACTGATCTAATATTAAATTAAGAATTAAAAGCAATAACATTTCTACAAGAAAAAGTGGCAGCTATCTCACTGGGAGAAACATTCTACCTACCCCTACTGTATTGCCTGAAGCAAAGCCACTGAATTTTCTTGATTCAAGGAGATTCACTTAAATGGCTGGGCCTTGTTCACTTATGACTTGCCCAAGCTGAAATCTGATAGTCCACTGGATTACAGCCACAGTCCAGCTCAGTCCCAGCTAAGGCAAAGGTAGAGGAACCAGAGATCAAATTGCCAACATCTGCTGGATCATGGAAAAAGCAAGAGAGTTCCAGAAAAATATCTATTTCTGCTTTATTAACTATGCCAAAGCCTTTGACTCTGTGGATCACAATAAACTGTGGAAAATTCTGAAAGACATGGGAATACCAAAACATCTAACCTGCCTCTTGAGAAATCTGTATGCAGTTCAGGAAGCAACAGTTAGAACTGGACATGGAACAACAGACTGGTTCCAAATAGGAAAAGGAGTGCGTCAAGGCTGTATATTGTCACCCTGCTTATTTAACTTCTATGCAGAGTACATCATGAGAAACGCTGGACTGGAAGAAGCACAAGCTGGAATCAAGATTGCCGGGAGAAATATCAATCACCTCAGATATGCAGATGACACCACCCTTATGGCAGAAAGTGAAGAGGAGCTAGAAAGCCTCTTGATGAAAGTGAAAGAGGAGAGTGAAAAAGTTGGCTTAAAGCTCAACATTCAGAAAACGAAGATCATGGCATCTGGTCCCATCACTTCATGGGAAATAGATGGGGAAACAGTGGAAACAGTGGCAGACTTTATTTTTGGGGGCTCCAAAATCACTGCAGATGGTGACTGCAGCCATGAAATTAAAAGACGCTTACTCCTTGGGAGAAAAGTTATGACCAACCTAGATAGCATATTCAAAAGCAGAGACATTACTTTGCCGACTAAGGTCTGTCTAGTCAAGGTTATCGTTTTTCCTGTGGTCATGTATGGATGTGAGAGTTGGACTGTGAAGAAGGCTGAGCGCTGAAGACTTGATGCTTTTGAACTGTGGTCTTGAGAGTCCCTTGGACTGCAAGGAGATCAAACCAGTCCATTCTGAAGGAATCAACCCTGGGATTTCTTTGGAAGGAATGATGCTAAAGCTGAAGCTCCAGTCCTTTGGGCACCTCATGCGAAGAGTTGACTCATTGGAAAAGACTCTGATGCTGAGAGGGATTGGGGGCAGGAGCAGAAGGGGACGACTGAGGATGAGATGGCTGGATGGCATCATGGACTTGATGGATGTGTGAACTCTGGGAGATGGTGATGGACAGGGAGGCCTGGCGTGCTGCGATTCATGGGGTCGCAGAGTTGGACACGACTGAGCAACTGAACTGAAATGAACTGAACTGAACTTGCTCAGCTGAGGACTCAAGGCATTTCACATATCTTTGTCCAATATGACGCTCAATAAACCTTATTGTATTTTATTGACTCTTGACTTTTGTCAGTGGTTTAGCTGTTTGATCTGCCATTTAGAAAACCACAGGTGGCAGATTAAAGACAGATCTCTTCAGAGCCATAAACTATAGGAATAAAGTCATGGTTAATAATGATACTGAGCACACATGTAGATGCCCATAGTAAGGGCCTGTTTTCTGATGAGACTACATGAAATTAAGGTACCAGTTGGGACTTCTCTACTTAGATGCCACCATTGCTGCTGAGTTTACCATTGTACCGGACAGAACAACATATATGCCATCAGAGACTTGGCACAAAGCAAAGGACTCTCGGGTTTTGATTCAGAGGGCACCACTACCAGACCTGTGCTCCTACCATAAGTTGATCTGTTTGTCTTGCAGTGGAGAAGACTACATCACACTGGGCATTGCCCCTGCTCTTCCCAGATTATATGAGATCTTTGAACCCTTTTAGGGCTATTGGTAGTGCCTCAGTGCTCTTGACACTTTTCAGATGCTAGTGTTATTCTTCCAGTTGGATCAGTCAATTCTAGCCACATTATTTTGTCCTTTCAAGCTAATCCATGTCATGTTTTTTATTTCTGGGTCACTTACAGTTGGGAGATAACATACCTTTTATCACAAGGGCCACTCAACCAGGGTAATGATCAAGGTAGTCAATGGACTTTCCATACTTCCCACCGTCCAGAGACATCTAGTATATTTGAGTATTGGAATGGCTCCTCAAAAACCATCTCAAAACTATCTCAAACTCTACCTTTATCCTCTCTTCCTTGTTCACAAACCTCAGTGTGGGTAGTGTGGTCCCCAGAACGAGGTAGTTCTCTCTCAGTCACCTTTTGAGGTGAAGTGGGAACCCTAGGACCTACCCAGCCAACTAGAAGACTACACAGGGGGCACTATCAACCTTCTTGACTTGCACAGGTCCCACAGAAGAGGTGGGAGTTCATGGAAACTGATTTTGAATATTTGGGATTCTGCTCTGAACATCCCCAAATATGATGTTTCTTTTTCTTCCTTATAGTAAATCAAGTGTGATACACACATACACACACACACACATATATATATTTGACATATCCATACATACACACACACACAGTATATCATTGTGGTGGTAAACCAATGCAAAGGGAATTTAAGAGATTCAACTTGATTCTGCTTTAGACACCTGGATTCACTTGTTGAACTGACAGTGTTTTCGATCCTAAAGATAATGACCACTTGGTTGAGAGTACTGCTCGCTGAGCCCACTACCATGGCCCATGGGGCACATAATGGGTTTCTATAAGGTTTATTAAAATACCCTTGTTCCTCTAGCACCCGACCTTCTCTATGGAAAATACAGGTGAGAGTAAGAGATGATTGGGGAGGGGAAAAAAAAGTGAGATTATAGCTACCAGAATGGGACATACCAATTTTGTAATGACTGGAGGAGAATAACATTCTCAGCACCTGGGGAAGGAATATTAGATAGATGCAGGGTGGTATGGAGGAAGGCAAGATATTAATAATGCTTCTTTTTTAGAACTACTCTTGGAACTTTCTTCATGAAGGAAAATGCCCTACTCCAGCTCTACCAAACTGTTGCAAATGTCTTGAATTTAACCAACTGCAGAGTCTGCCAACCATTACCAGATAGTTCTGGCCATAATTTGATTGCTATTTCCCTTAACTGTATTATAAAGTATATTAGGAATGGCAGGGAATGATCCCAAGCCCTCTACTTTCCAAGAAAAACACTTGTCATCACATCTAGATATCTTTCCACTAATTTTCTCAGTCACTTCTGTGGAGCAGACAGATGTTTCCCAGAAGGTGGTGTGGACAAACAGCACAGATTGAGCTGTCTGTCTTTGAGTCCTTTCAAAAAAAAATTAGGAAGTGAGTCAAATATTTAAGCTGAAGTGGGAACCCTAGAACCCAGCAGTCATCCAGAAGACCACACTGATGGCACCTTCTTGACTTGTATGGGTCCCATTTGGAGAGCCCTCAAATTTGAAAACAACCTTGTCTTTCTAGGTAATATATGTGCTCCTGAAATGATATATTGTGTGTGGAAGCCAGACATTAACTTGCTTCCATCTTAAAAACTTGAAAATTTGTACCTCAGGATGCATGTAATTAAGGAAACACTATAAGTAGATCACGTATGTCTCAGATGGCTGTAGAGACCTCTCCAAAATGAGCCTATCTTTGGTTACTTGGGAGAGTTTCTCCAAGGGAAAGCTGTCTAGTTATTTATCCCTATGCTGAGAGTCATTCAATTCCAACTTCTGTGATATTTGTCCTTGATTTTAACTGAAGTAATCAATGGTACCACTTTCGATCTGGAAGGGATTCAAGTTTGCCTCAACTCACTGGCCAGGATTATGATGGATGGGTCGAATTACCTTACACCTCTTCCTTGCAGGCTAAGACAGAAGCTCTGTAATTGCTAATACATCAAGCCACATCTAGGCCAAGTAGAAATATCAATACAGAAATGCACAACAACACTGGATTTTCAAGGTATGCGCTGATGGTTTCTGGCATTTGTTCAGCTGGCTTGGCTCAAACCACGGGAGGGAGAGCATGGGGAGGTCAGTATTGTAGGCTGACCTTATCCTGGGGTTCGGAGTTCTGTTGAGAGTGACCTTATGAAACGTTGTACAACACAAATAAATATATTTTGTTCTAACCTTCTTCTACTCAGATTAGTCAGAGTAACAAACAGGGTGCCATACTCATAGGAAAATTTACCAGAAATCAATATGGCATAAAAAGCAGGGGGTCATATGCTTGTGGATAATTCCCTTTAGGCTGAGTGTTCCTGTGTGCTGTGTGACTGGAGACACTGACAATGTTAGTTCCAAACCATCTTTCCAAGAGATGTGTTTATTTGTTCTCTATTTTTTTAAAATTTATTTTATTGAAGAATTGATTTACAATGTTGATTGTTTCTACTATACAGCAAAGTGATTCTCACACACACACATATATGCATATATATATGTGTGTGTATATATATATATATAAAACACACATTCTTTTTCATATTCTTTCCATTTAATTTTAATTTTTTGCAGAACCTCCATACTGTGGCTTCTCCATAGTGGCTGCACCAATTTACATTCCCACCAACAGTGTAGGCAGGTTCCCTTTTCTCCACATCCTCTTCAGCATCTGTTACTTGTAGACATTTTAATGATGGCCATCATGATGGCTGTCAGGTGGTACCTCATTGTAGTTTTAATTTGCATTTCTCTCATAACTAGTGATGATGAGTATCTTTTTCATGCGTCTGTTGGCTCTCTGTATGTCTTCTTGGGGAAATGTCTATTAAGGTCTTCTGCCCACTTTTTGTTTGGGATGTTTGGATTGTTTGGATTTTTGTTATTGAGTTATATGAGCTCTTGATATATTTTGGAAATTAAGCTCTTGTCAGTCACATCATTTGCAAATATTTTCTCCCAGTTCATAGGCTGTCTTTTTGTTTTGTTTATGGTTTCCTTTGCTTTGCAAAAGCTTCTAAGCTTGATTAGGTCCCATTTGTTTATTTTTGCTTTTATTTCTCTTGTCTGGGGAGACTGATCTAAAAAAATATTGGTAAAATTTGCACCAGAGAAATGTTTTGTCTATGTTCTCTTCTAGGAGTTTTATGGTATCATGTCTTATATTTAGGTCTTTAAGCCATTTTGAGTTTATTTTTGTGTGTGCTTTGGGGGTATGTTCCAACATCATTGATTTACATGTGGCTACACAGCCTTCCTTGAAGGAAATAGCAACCCACTCCAGTGTTCTTGCCTGGAGAATCCCAGGGACAGGGGAGCCTGGTGGGCTGCCGTCTATGGGGTCTCACAGAGTCAGACATGACTGAAGTGACTTAGCAGCAGCAGCACACAGCCTTCCTAGCACACTTGCTGAAGAGACTGTCTTTTCTCCATTTTATATTCTTGCCTCCTTTGGCATAGTAGGTGTGTGCATTTTGTTTTAAGTACACTTTATACTTTGAACAGTTTTCAGGGTATGGAATAATTATACAGCAAGTATAGAAAGTTCCATATATTGCCTACCATCTTCCATTACTAGCCTACCACACATAGCTTCCCCTTTTATTGACAGCTTACATTAGTGTGGTTACACTTATTACTTGTTACAATTGATGAACCAATATTGATGAGTCACTATTAACTAATTAAAGCCCTTAGTCTACATTAGAGTTCACTTTTTTTTTTTAAAGATTCTTTTATGGGGACTTTGTTTTTTAAGTGTTCATTGAATTTGTTACAGTATTGCTTCTGTTTTATGTGTTTTTTGGGTTTTTTGACCCTGGGGCATGTGGAATCTTAGCTCACTGACCAAGGACTGAACCTGCACACTCAGCATTGTAAAGCAAAGTCTTAACCACTGGACCGCCAAGGAAGTCCCTGAGTTTGCTATATTATACAATTCTGTGGGTTTAGGCAAATGTCTAACGTCACATATCCATCATTCCAGTATCATAGAGAATGACTTCACTGCCTTAAAAACATCCTGTGCTCCACTTGTTCATCCCTGTCCCCCATCCGCTAAACCTCTGGCAACCTCTCTTCCTTTCACTTTCTGTGAACTTTTACCTTTTCCAGAAGGTCATATATCTGGATTCATACAGCATATAACCTTTACAGGCTGATTTCTTTAGCAGTACACATTTGATGTTCACTATGTCTTACAGATCTTAGTAGCACATTTCTTTTCATCATTGAATAACATTCCATTGTTTGAATGTGTGACTTATTTAATCATTTACCTCTTGTAGGACATCTTGATTGCTTCCAAATGTTGGCAATTTTGAATACAACTGATATAAACGTTCACGTGTTGGTTTTTGTGTGGACATAAAGCTTTGGCCACCTGATGCGAAGAGCCAACTCATTGGAAAAGACTCTGATGCTGGGAAAAGCCGAAGGCAAAAGGAGAAGAGGGTGGCAGAGGGGGTGGGATGGTTAGAGAGCATCGCTGACTCAATAGACATGAGTCTGAGCAAACTCTGGGACATAGGGAAGGACAAGGAAGACTGTTGTGATGCAGTCCATGGGGTTGTAGAGTCGGACAAGACTTAGCGACTGAAAAACAACAACAACAAATTTTCAGTTCATTTGGATAAATACCTAGGAGTGCAATTTCTGGGTTATATGGTTAGTTTTGTAAGAAACGGTCAAGTTGTCTTGCAAAGTGGTCGGACCATTCAGCAGCCCCACCAGCAATGAGTGAGAGCTCATGTTACTCCATGTCTTTACCAGCATTTGGTGTTGTCAGCATCTGGTCCTGTCACAAACCTACTGCGTGCATAATACCCACTTCAGTCCCACCATACCATCTCATAAGACCCGGAGGCAAGGGGAACTGATGCAAATATGCAGATATTCAAACTGCTTATCGTGCCCAAGGTACAGAGTCATTTATCTTTGACTCAGTATTCTCTTGATGTATGCCAGAGTTCATGAAACTATGCCAAGCAAACTTTTTAGGTTTCAAAAGGGTAAAATCCCAGACTCTTTATAGTCCTTTTGTTACATCCACAAAGAAAAACTTATACAAGAATGTTTATTGTAGTTTGATAATAACAGACATTTGGAAATGAACAAAACATCCAACAACAGATCAATGAATAAACAATTTCTGGTATTCCATACTGGAGTGGGTAGCCTATCCCTTCTCTAGCAGTTCTTCCTGACCCAGGTATTGAACCGAGGTTGCCTGCATTCCAGGCAGATTCTTTACCAACTGAGCTATCAGGGAAGCCCCATACAATGGAATACTATTTAGCAAAATAAAGAAATGAATTGCCGATGCTCATAATAACATGGACAAAAATTTTTGGCAACTGCTGACTAAAATAAGGCAGACATGAAACAGCACATTCTGGATATTTCCATTTACATGACATTCTGGATTAGCATAATTAACTAATGGTTATAGAAATGAGAACCACGCTTGTTTCTGAAAGACTGAGATTGATTGGGATAATACAAGAGGGAGATTTCTTAGGGGATGGCCATCTTGACAGGAATGTATCTACAACAGTCAAGGTTTATGTCATTCATACGTTTCCTTGTCCTGAATTTGCCTTTTCTAATGTAATATTTTAAAAGGGACAAATTGTCATTGGCAAAAAAGTGCATTTTCAAAACTGATCAAACTGTACATGCAAGGTCTTTGTACCTCATTTGTATGTAAATTATACTTTCAGTTCAGTTCAGTTCAGTTCAGTTGCTCATTCATGTCCGACTCTTTGCGACCCCATGAATCGCAACAAAAATATAGACACTCATGGAATTCCAAAACCAAAGAAAACTAATTCATCAAGTCAACAATATAACAAGGAGCAAATAAAAATAGAAAGCATAAAATAGATAAATCAAAATATATCAATAATTGCATCTAATTCCTTTCAAAAGATAGAAGTTTCCAGATTAAGTGACATAAAATCAAATTTAAAAACAAGAATTCAAATTCTAGTCGTTAGGGCTTTGCAAAGAGGCACCCATAAAACAATATGAAACCAATAGTCTCAAAGCTAAAGAATGGATACACACAACTAAGTGAAATAAATGTTTTATGGTACTATCAGGAAACAAACATTCCCAGTCAGACAAAAGAAATTTAACCTGACAGCCTTATATATTGTTATAAAGGTACAACCTACCAGTACATCTCATGAATCTTTTATGCACCTAACATCATAAATTTAAAATAAAGAAAAAACTGTTAGAAATTTAAGTACCTGACAAAGGCATAATCCTAGTTGCATCCTTTAACACAGCACTCTGAAAAACTGGCTGTTTACTGAGAAAAAAAAAATATAAATATGTGTAATCTGGCTAATTCTGTTAATAATATTGAACATTAAATCGAAAAAACAGTTTTCTATTATTGATTGAACAGTCACAGTGTTTGGGCCACAAATAAAATTGTAAACATTTCTCCATAAATCTTTACAGGGAAAGTAGCATTCTGCTATACCATTGATAATATTAATACAAGTGGTTATAGCCACTTTGTAAGGCAACTTGGCTGTATCGATCAAGATGTAAAACATGCATATATTTTGTCCCAAAGAACTTTGCTTCTAGGAATATATTCAACAAAATCACTCACCTATGTGCATAAAGATATATGAATGAAGATACTCTATAAGACATCATTGTAATATCAATAAAAATCACAGTTAGGAAATTGATTAAATTATGGTAAATCCAACCATGCAAAACTGAATTAATTAAAAAGATGTATGTATGTGTATATACATACATATGTATATATATATGTATTTATAACTGTGTGATGAATGTTAATTTATTATGGTGATCATTTAACAATACACATGTCATAATATATCAAATAATTATATTGTGCATCTTCAATTAATGCAATGTTTATATCAATATAACTCAATAAAACTTGGGAAAAATAAGTTATATATATGTATATATACATAAATGCCTCAGAAGTTATAAATGAGCAGAAATAAGCAAATGACAGTAGGGAGTAGAATTATATATATGTATATATGTGCATGTGTGTGCTCAGTCACTTCTCGTGTCTGACTCTGCGAACTTAGGGACGGTAGCCTGCCAGGCTCCTCTGTCTATGGAATTTTCCAGCCAGGAATACTGGAGTGGGTTGCCATGCTCTCCTGCTGGGGATCTTCCCAACCTAGGGATCAAACCCTCATCTCCTACATTGTAGGCAGATTCTTTACTGCTGAGCCACCATAGAAGCCATATATATATATGTATGTATTATAATATGATCCCACTCTGTGTGTCTTTAAATGCCTAGAATAATGGAAAGATACACCCCACAATGTAGGCAAGGGTGACTTCTGAGGCAGAAAATGGAATTTGGATGTTAAAAGGTGAGAGAGTTTACTAAGTGGGACTTATACATTTTCTTCTATATTTACCACTGTCCCTGGTGGCTCAGATGGTAAAGCCTCTGCCTACAATGCAGGAGACCCGGGTTCAATCCCTGTGTTGGGAAGATCTCCTGGAGGAGAAAATGGCAACCCACTCTAGTATTCTTGCCTGGAAAATCCCTTGGATGGAAGAACCTGGTAGGCTATCGTCCATGGGGTCGCAAAGAGTCGAACACAACTGAGCGACTTCACTTTCACTTTGAGTATTTTTATAGCCAAATATTCATTTATTAAATATTCAACAAAATATAATTCTAATTTGATTTGTAAACTGCCAGTCATCTGATTTTTAAAAACAACTTGACCCTTGAGTTAAGTAAAGAAAAATAAAATTTTATTTTTTAATTCACTTAAAATATGCTTTTTTTTAAAGAACAAGATTCACTATGATTAACATCTATGCTAAATAAAATGTCTGTCATTATGGAACATTTAACAATAGCTTAATATAATGATGATCTGGTATGCACTCAAGAAAAGCTTGTTGAATGAATGAATAAGCCCTTAGAGATTACATGCACAGGAATGACAATGTATACTGTTATTAACGTGCACATAAAAGGAAATCTACAATAGTTTTTATACGCGTTTCTCATCTCCATGGATTTCCCAAAACTTGTTTGTTACGGACTTCGGAACAAAATAGGAGATCAAAACCAATGGGAGATTTTTCTTGATGTGAGCAGAAAAGTAAAATGGCCTAGTCCTGAATTGAGCAGATATAGGCAGGGTAGATTTAAGAAGCCATGAAGTCTCTGATACATGCCGTGCTTGGTAGTTTTTAAACTAAAGCATGATTTGGGAGTAGTTTAGTCACTACATCATTTTCTTTTTTATATGTTATGGTTTATTTCTGTCTTTGTTATAGGTATATCTCATCTGTAAGTCTGTGAATATGTTCAGAATCTGCCACATGTATTAGGTGGAATATTGGGCTAGATCAGAGGTTCCCCAATTTTTTTCAGTTATGGTGGTCTTAGTGTGTCAGTAATTTTTCTGTGTCACCCCTGGACCAAAAGAAGTAACTTACAGATCCTTTTGTAAGTCACTGGGTCCAAAAAAATTAATAAATAGTTATAATCTCACAACTTAATAGCCATTTTTAAAAATAATAAAAATCATTAGAAAAACTGACTGTGTCCCCCTTGCTTTGTAGCAATCCTAGACTCTTGTATACCCACCTAGGTGTAGAAATGTCTTATGTGGGGATGAAGGTATGAAAAGAAATCTCTCCTCCTGACTGAGGTGGAACTAAACAGAACCAACCTGGCATTTCTCTTTCAGCCTGAGCAATGGCGAACACACTGACAATGTTAAGATCTGCTTATGAGGTCAGTGGTTTCCAGCAACCCTACAAGATCAAGGAAATTCTGAAAAAGTTTTGAAAATAAGGCATTTTATAACAAAATTTTCCTTTCTGAAAGCAGAGCAGAATGTGGAGAGGGAGGGAATGAGAGAGAGAGAGAGAATCAACCTACACCAATATTACAGGTACACATTCAGGAGTAAAAGAGAAAACTGGTTATACTGGCTTTTCGCATTTTTATCAGTTTGCAGATCATTTGTGATAGTTGTGCTCTGGTTGAACAGTTAAGAGTTTAAGAGTTTCAGTCAAATCATAATTACTAGGTAAGTTTCAGATCTGACTGAAAGAGAAGGTTATTAATCAGGTTCGACAGTCTTTGCAGCTGTGAGACATACACTTACCAAAAGAACTGTTCCTATAAACTCTGACTTCATAGACTCTAAAGGGTGACCACAAAGTGCTGGACCAGAGCCGGTCAGCAGCTCAGCAGCAGCTTCTGTTGATCCTGGAGGGCAGGAACTGTGAAATTATAGTGAAGGGATCAGCCCAAGTAGAGAAGACAGGAGACACTTGTAGGACTGTGTGAAAGCACATAAGCACAGAAACCTGGAAAACAATAGTAATGGACCAGGATAAACACGTGTTCTTGGCGTGAAGTCACTGGCATGGGAGCCCAGAAAAAGAAAGCAACTAGGCACCCAAAGGAAAAACAACAGTATCCCGAGAGAAGTCTAAGACTCTCTAAAATCTTAAAGAATTTATCTATGTATTTTATGTGCATTTCCTCTACCTCTGCTTTCTCATTGGTCTTCTAAAGGGAGATTTTTCCCTCCCTCTCTCCCCACATCTACCATGGGACAACAGAGAAGCAAAAAGAATGGTACAACTCTGCATCTATCAAAACCAGCAAGCATAGCTGAGAAAAAGCAAAATTCAACTTTTAGAAATGAAAAAATACAGTCAGTGAAATGAAAGCTAAGTTTACAGAATAATACCTTAAGAGAGAATTAATGAAGCCAGAAGATATTAATTAAGAAATCATGTAATTGGTACCCACAAAATGATGGAAAAGTATAAAAGAGAGATTAAGAGACATGGAAGAGAGAATGAATGAGTCCAACAATGTATCTAATCAAAGCTCTGAAAAAATACTACATTAAACAGAAGGGATATTTAAATAGGTAATGAATAATAAGAATTTCATGAGTCCTAATGAATTCATTCTGAGGAATACCAACAAATCCCAAATAGAATATATTATCACCTATAGGTACAAAAGCAAAAAAACTGCAGAACACCAAATAATATAGCAAC
Source organism: Budorcas taxicolor (assembly GCF_023091745.1). Lineage (NCBI taxonomy): Eukaryota > Metazoa > Chordata > Mammalia > Artiodactyla > Bovidae > Budorcas > Budorcas taxicolor. Next base: position 16,635,345 of record NC_068926.1, on the reverse strand, counting down.
TTTTTAGAAAAACAGAGAGAAGAGATGGATTATGAACAAAGGAATGGCGACTAGATTAACATTTGACTTCTCAACAGGAGCTAGAAGGCACTAGAATAACATTTTCAAGATGCTGGAAGTTTCTTTCAACCTGGAATCATATGCAACAAAATACAACTTTCAAAGAAAGCCAAATTAGACATTTTTATGTACTAAGCACTCAACCACAACAAATTCTCACTGAAAGAACATCTGAAGGATATACTTCAAAAAGAAGGAAAAAGATGCTAGGTAAAAGGTCTGAGATATGGTAAAAACTGGGGCCCAAAGGGAGGTAATTGGAGAGGGTTTCCAGGACACTTCAGCAGTCCTAGTAATATTACTGTTCGTTATCTTGTTACTTACTCTATTATTGTGTTATGTTGCTAACTCTATTATTATACTGCACATGTTCTTTAATGTACCAAGTGTTCAATAGTGTTAAAAATTGATAAAAAGCATCATATGGTCCCTCTGGGGGGGGGGGGGAAACACAGTAGCATAAAAGAAGAGGAATATATTATCCTGAAAATTCAGGAAAATTAAATTTCTGGAAAAAGTGATTTATGAGAGGAAGCAAAAGAAACTTTTAGACAACTGTTTAGCTTGTCTAAACAGGATTCAAGAAGCTGTCATTCCAAGGAAATATGAATACCTGCCATATATAAAGAACACGCTGAGGAGACAAGTGGATGCTGTGCAAAAATAAGCTGAGAAGAAAAGGGAGGTGGATGGAAAGATGACTGGTAATACAAATGCAATCGCAGAATGGGCCCTGTTAAAACACCGATGCAGAACATTTTCATCAGTGCACTGAAGGCGAATTTCAAAGTTGTCTTAGAATAAGGAATAAAAAAACTGAAGGAGATGATGAAGAACAGAAGCAGACAACTGAAGAAGGTATAGATGGTGATGAGGAGGAAGGCAGATGGTAGGAACACTGACACCAGGCTTGCTGGGCACCTCCTATACTAGGCCATGGGATCACAGGTACATGTCAGGACCCTTCCTGAATGCTAACATCTGTAGCGTGATCTCCCTCGTCACAAAAGAGGAGTGTGTGCTTAGTTGCTCAGTCATGTCTGACTCTGCAACCCAATGGACTGTAGCCCTTCAGGCTCCTCTGACCATGGGGATTCTCCAGGCAGTGGAGTGGGTTGCCATGCCCTCCTCCAGGGGGATCGTCCTGACCCAGGGATCGAGCCCAGGTCTCCCACGTTGCAGGCGGATTCTTGACCATCTGAGCCACCAGGGAAGCCCACAGAAGAGGAGATTGGGCTTCAAAGAAGCCCTGTGCTAAAAATCACAGACTTGGAATTTGAACTTGGGTTTTTCTCATTCAAATGTTTGAACCTTGATTTTTTTTTTCAATGTTATCAAAACACTTAAAATTCAAGTTAACTTACTTTGAGAAGAGTTATTTTTTTACTCATGACAGAGAAAACATTAGTGAGGCTAAGACACAGAAAGCAGACTTGTGTTTGCCAAGGGAGAGAGGGGATGTGGGTGAGATGGAGCGGCAGTTTGGGATTAGTAGATGCAAACTATTTAAAATACAATGGATAAACAACAAGGTCCTACTATATAGCACAGGGAACTATACTAAATATCTTCTAATTACCTCTAATGGAAAAGCATATAAAAATGAATATTTATATATATATCTAAGTGAATCACTTTGCTATATAGCAAAACTTAATATACTTCAATGAAAAATTTTTAAACATTAATGAGGCTAAAACAATAGTAAAAATTAATATTCCAAATAACATAGTACAGAAAAATTGAATATACATGGACATAAATATATCCTATAGATTAAAAGAGAAAATGAGTTAAGAATACCAGTATAATCTATGAGTGTAAATGCATATCTCTAAAATCAACTGAATAACTACTGAACTCAGAATTGCAAAGAAATAAAAGTTGCAAGTATAGTTTAATCTTAAAATACATTTTATATATCATTTAAATATGTCAAAGGAGAAAATGTAACTTATCATTCACATAAGTGAAGTGAAAGTGAAGTCGCTTAGTCATGTCCGACTCTTTGCAACCCCATGGACTGTAGCCTACCAGGCTCCTCCATCCATGGGATTATTACAAGGTAATATCAGCTGTTGCTGCTAAGTCACTTCCGTCATGTCCGACTCTGTGCGACCTCATAGACGGCAGCCCACCAGGCTCCCCCATCCCTGGGATTCTCCAGGCAAGAACACCGGAGTGGGTTGCCATGTCCTTCTCCAATGCATGAAAAGTGAAAGTGAAGTCGCTCAGTCGTGTCCGACCCTCAGCGACCCCATGGACTTCAGCCTTCCAGGCTCCTCTGTCCATGGGATTTTCCAGGCAAGAATACTGGAGTGGGGTGCCATTGCCTTCTCCACCACAAGATAATATCAGTTGTACCCTTAAAACATTTAATAACTTTATAATGCCTCTATCTATAGTAAAAGGTTTCCCTGGTGGCTCAGATGGTAAAGAATCCACCAGCAATGTGGGAGACCTGGGTTCAATCCCTGGATTGTGAAGATCCTATGGAGGAGGGCATGGCAACCCACTCCAGTATTCTGGTCTGGATAATTCCATAGACTGTAAAGTCCATGGGGTCACAAACAGTTGGACACAACAGCGACTTTCACTTCACTTTCATCTATAATAAAATTAACTTATTAAATAAGAATATACTTACTTCATTTGTATAACAAAGAACTTTTTAAAAATATCAGGCAAATTATACTTAAGGTTAAGATACTAAAATTATTCCAATAAAATAATGAATCAAGTCACCTGTATTTATTTAAAATGATTCTGGAGTTGTCATTAATTCAATAAGTATTAATATAAGTGTTAAGAAATATAATTTTGGAAAGGGTACAGATTTATGATTATATGCAGATTATTAATTGTAAAAAGAAAACCTGATTCAACTAATTAGAATGTTTCGTATTTCTGAATATACAAAAATATTTTGTATTTTTATATATCTGAATATCTGTGCAGAGAAACGGGTGCTTTCTGTGCTCATGATAGGTAAATTTCTGAAAAAATAATCAGTGTTTTAAAGGTAAAGACTTTAACTTTAGAGTTAGAGCTAGAATTCTGTGCTAAACATAACCAGAAGCATGCGAAATATGTATGTTTAAAGCTGATTACCAAAATGTTAGGGCTTCCCAGGCGGTGCTAGTGGTAAAGAACCTGCCTGCCAATGCAGGAGACGTAAAAGATGTAGGTTCAGTCCCTGGGTTGGGAAGATCCCCTGGAGAACCGCATGACAACCCACTCCAGTGTTCTTGACCGGAGAATCCCTAGGACAGAGGAGCCTGACAGGCTACAGTCTGTATGGTTCCAAAGAGCTGGACACAACTGAAGCAACTTAGCGTGCATGAATGCTATAACGTTAATTATTAACATTGCAAAATTGCAATGTTTCTATGTCCAACTAAAGAATGGTTAAAGCATTGTACTACACATTCATTAAACTTGGGTTTTGAAAGATGTCAAATGACATGGAATGTAAACACGTTAGGTGCAAAAGGTATACATTATTTTTATACTCTGAAGAATATAATTTGAAAATAAAATTTTAAAAGACCCTCTATATACAGTATGATCACGTTAAAGGAGAAGACTGGTGCTTTGCTTAACATTTCTTAGCTTTTAATGGTAAGATTACAGGTGATTGTCTGCCCTTCTTTAGGTATTATGTATGTATTATGTTTCTATATTCAAGTCAAATAGGAGGTAGGGTGCGGGTGGAGAGAGAAGGGAGGAGAGAGTGGGGATAGGAGGAGAAGGGAGAAGAGGAGAGAAAAATGAATCACTTCACAGACCTGGCTATATTTGATTCCATCATACCATTGGAAAGGAATAAAGTGTTAATGAGGGAAGGTTGCTGGGTGCTAGAAGCAGAGAAAAGGGAGGGCCTGTTGGTGCTGTGGTTCAGGCACTCTCTAGGGAAAAGTGTCTTGATAAGATAGCATGGTTATTTCACTGGGCTATTGAGAATCAGGGTGCGTGATATTATAGAATCCTAAGATCCGAAGGCTATTAGGCATCAAATTATGTAACGGAAGTCTGTGCTTAGTCACTTGGTCGTGTCTGACTCTTTGTGACCCCATGGACTGACTATAGCCCAGCAGGCTCCTCTGCCCATGGGGATTCTCCAGGCAAGAACACTGGAGTGAGCTGCCATGCCCTCCTCCTGAGGATCTTCCCAACCCAAGGATTGAACCCAGGTCTCCTTCATTGCAGGTGAATTCTTACCGACTGAGCCACAACAATAGTCTGGACCATATTAAATGTGCTGAATTTATTATGATGGGGTTCCTGACAACCCAGCAGCTGGCCTCTCCTTGGGACAGCCTGACTTCAACTTGTTGATGCAAATGAAAACTTTGTCATGTAAATTATCTGGAGTTAATTTTCATACAGCTTGGAAAGTATGATATGCTTGTTCTGTAAATGAAACTGTAGATAAAAATGGACTTGTCCAAGATCATACAGAAATGACATGGTGAATCTGGTATTTGAATCCAGGTAGGTCTCTCTCTCTCCTCCCTCCCTCTGCCCATACTCCCTAGTGTAAACTTACACTCTGGCATGTGGACGACACTCATCTCAAATCCCCAAACTAGCAGCTCAAGGCAGAGATTATTAAACAAACAACACCCGAGTTCTCTTCAATCTGTCCCAACTCTAAGACATTAATTTATCTGATTTTTGAGAGGCTAATCATTATGAAGCTGACCACCAACCATCTCAGTGAGGAAACAATATGAGAGCAAACGTGAAATCCACAAACAAGTTTTCTCAAGTGCAAAGGGATATTTAATCTGAATTGAAGTTAATATGGAAAGCTCCTTGATGGGGAACACTCTTGAGGCAGCCTGTGAGAAAAGGCTTGGCTTAATGTGTCAAGTATTAACCAGAAAAAGAGCTATAGAAGCACACACCTGAAGGGACAGGAGTAGGAAGCAACAAAACTGGTGTGTTCCTTAGGGTAGATGTAATTGTCAGTTCAGTCAGTTCAGTCGCTCAGTCGTGTCCGACTCTGCGACCCCATGACTTGCAGCACACCAGCCTCCCTGTCCATCACCAACTCCCGGAGTTTACTCAAACCCATATCTATCAAGTCGGTGATGCCATCCAGCCGTCTCATCCTCTGTCGTCCCCTTCTCCTCCTGCCCCCAATCCCTCCCAGCATCAGAGTCTTTTCCAATGAGTCAACTCTTCACATGAGGTGGCCAAAGTATTGGAGTTTCAGCTTTAGCATCATTCCTTCCAAAGAATACCCAGGACTGATCTCCTTTATTATGGACTGGTTGGATCTCCTTGCAGTCCAAGGGACTCTCAAGAGTCTTCTCCAACACCACAGTTCAAAAGCATTAATTCTTCGGTGCTCAGCTTTCTTCACAGTCCAACTCTCACATCCATATATGACCACAGGAAAAACCATAGCCTTGACTAGATGGACCTTTGTTGGCAAAGTAATGTCTCTGCTTTTTAATATGCTATCTAGGTTGGTCATAACTTTTCTTCCAAGGAGTAAGCGTCTTTTAATTTCATGGCTGCAGTCAAAACTGTAAAGAGAGATGGCACTCAGTAGATCAGTTAATGGGAGACTTTTAAAAATACTGGCCTGAGAAGTTAGCATCTGCTTTTTATAGGCAATTACCTTAAGGTTCAGCTCTGATTGCTGTCCTGTATTGTAAAAATGTGTTTGACATCTTTTTTTTTAACTTTGCACATCAAAATAACACTTTATCGTCTACTTCTCTCTCTGTTAACTCAAAAAGATACCCAATAAAAATGAATATTTTATTGCTTATTTTGAGACATTTTGTTGCAACTCTGTTGTGGATGTGATTGAATTCAGACTATACAACAAGATCAGATGGCTCAGTGACAAAGCTGAAAGCTCTATAGGTTCCCAGAAAACAACGCTGTTTTCACAATTTGAAGTAATATCACAAGATCATTTTAATTGGCTAGTTTTCTTTTCCCTGTGGTGGTTTTGGATTCAATCTCCAAGTGTATGTAAGTCTGTGTGTGTTTTATTGAAACATAGTTGGAATTAAGGAAATGGAACTGTATATATTTCTCCAGCTATATGCCCTTTGGCACATTAATCTCTTTGAAACCCAGTTTTACCATATGTAAACTGGAGATGATAATCTCTATCTTGTTGACTTTAGTTTTAGGATTAAAAATGATGCATGATGGTCCAGTACCTAAGACCCTGAGCTCCCACGGCAGGAGGCTAGGATTCAACCCCTGGTCAGAGCACTAGGTCCCACATGCCACAACTAAAGATTCCGAGTGCTTCAACTAAGATGTGGCATAGCCAAATACAAATATATTTTTTTTTAATGATGCATATTAAGCTGCAAAGGTATAGCTAACATAGCATAGGTAGTAAGTAACATAGCAATTGTTAATCATTTATGGGCCAATACTCAACTAGTTTGCAGTATGTTAGAGGTGAAAGTGAAAGTCGCTCAGTCATTTCCAACTGTTTGAGACTCCATGGACTATACCATTGTTGGACTTCTCCAGGCCAGAATACTGGAGTGGGTGGCCTTTCCCTTCTCCAGGGGATCTTCCCAACCCAGGGATCAAACCCAGGTCTCCCACATTGCAGGCAGATTCTTTACCACCTAAGCCACAAGGGAAGCCCAGGAATACTGGTGTGGGTAGCCTATCCCTTCTCCAGAGAATCTGCCTGACTCAGGAATCAAACTCAGGTCTCCTGCATTGCAGGTGGCTTCTTTACCAACTAAAGCCCCAGAAGGGAAGCCCCAGAAGGTGCTTCTTCTATCAGAGAAGGTGAAGCTTTGCTAATAGAGATTGATTCAAATATTGGATTTACCACTTAATTTCTGTGAGACCCTAGACAACTTTATCTTAGATTTTCAGTTTCTAAATGAATAGTGTCCACTTTGGCCAGATAGATTTAAAACTAGGCTCACATTATGGAGCTTAACAATTCAATATTCTCCATATGATATCATGCTGACATCACAACATCTAATCTCAGTGAATGGACATCTGGGAGATAAATTTGTATGACTAATGATACTTGCTTAAATAGATCAGACTTTAATCCTTCAATTACAGGTTTGCTTTTCTCTCCCCTTTTGAGTGCATAAGAATTAGCATACACCTGACGTCAAAATTCTCAGTAAACTATCATAGGGGGGATAAAAGCTAGTCAATTGAAATGACATTGTGATATTACTTCAAAGTCATTATGATAGAAAATTTGAACAGATAGGGTTATCTGCAAGCCACTATTTGTGGTAATGCCAACATACACAAATCAACCACAACATATTGTAAAATTCTCAATGATAGCAATTAGGTCATGTATTTTCCTTTTGGAAAGGAAGAACTATACCTTATATTCCTTTTGTATAATCTGTGGCATGTAGTAGATTCTGAGTGCAGAGTTAGCAATAAATAAATGCTCATGAAAGACTGGTTTGGTAACATTAGCGTTAGGTCTATCAAAGCTGATTTTGAATATTCAGATCTCAGATTTATCACAGTAAACTTAGGTATGTTAGTTGCTCAGCTGTGTCCGACTTTCTGCGACCCCATGGACTGTAGCCCGCTAGGCTCTTTTGTCCATGGGATTCTCCAGGCAAGAATATTGGAGTGGGTTGCCATTTCCTTCTCCAGAGGCTCTTCCCCACCCAGGGATTGAACCTGGGTTTCCTACATTGTAGGTGGTTTCTTTACCACTGAGCCACCAGGGAAGCACTTAGGTTGTGGATTTTAAAGGGAAGGTTTGTATCTGAGGGGTGAGACCAGCAAATGCAGCAGCAAGGCTTCTAACACAATTTACATACCATCATTATTTATTCATGTAGAGATGAAAGTACCTTCAAATACTACGCATAATTATTCCCAACACTTCTATGTTCACTATGTTTGAGCATAAAAGTTGATTTTACAAACAGAAGATTTTCCTTTGCCTGCACTAGAACATCATTTCTGATTCATGTTTCAAAAAGAACAAAATATACCAAACCTTCCTTTTTGAAAGCCATTTTTCAAAGCAATGCTCATTCAGTGTTTTTGTAAGTTTCTGCAATCAAATAGTAAGCTATGACATGGTTTCTTGGAATACACCTTATTTTCTGTGTGCTATATCGGACAAGAATTCAAATAGGTATTATATTGCTGCTGCTGCTTAGACGCTAAGTCATGTCTGACTCTGCGATCCCATGGACAGTAACCCTCCAGGCTCCTCTGTCCATGGGATTTTCCAGGCAAGGATACTGGAGTGGGTTTCCATTTCATTCTCCAGAGGATCTTCCAGACCTGGTGATCAAACCTGCATCTCTTTGTGTCTCCTGCATTGGCAGGCGGATTCTTTACCACTGAGACACCTGGGAAGCCCAGGTATTATATTACACCTACGTAAATTTTACTTTGCTGTTTCAACTACTTAAGAAGGGTTACTTCCATGATTTAATTAACACAGTGTTTATCCACAACACTTTCTTACACTGAACCAGTGCTGGTTTTCGGTGAGTTCTTCTTAGGGACATTACGGAATGTAATCATCATGATTGTCTCTTTTAATTGAAGATCTATAGGTGAGGAATTTTAGTGATAGCCTTGTTGCTTCTTAAGGCATGTAGGGGAGGAAAGATAATTTTCCCTCAACCCTCCAGGTTCTTGGCTGAGACCCATAAGCAGCAGTTTAATAAAATGTATACCTCTTGTATACATGGGAGATACCCAAGAAAACTGGGTAACTCTCTGAAATTGCCCAGCCACCATCTTAAATATCATCTCCAGTTAAAGACAAAAAAATGATCTTCTGGTGTGGTATGGGTGGGGGGGGGGCAGTTATGGGAGGTTACCAGGAAAAGCACAATAAACAAGAGTATGATGCTTATGCAGATTTAAGTCCCTGCCTTCTCCAGTCATAAGCGTTTCCAGAGAATTCTTTCTCATCCGCTTCTTGGTACAGAGATGAAGACACCCTTAAAAATCAAACTTTCTCTTATAAATGTATAGTTCTCTTAGAAAAGGATAACTACTTGGTTTTCAGAGATTTCCCTATGTCTGCTGTTTCTTATAAATAACCAGCTCAAGGTAATCCCTATGCCTGAGGCACATTTGAGGGTGACAAATTCTCATGACCTTCAGGGATCTGTTCTGAGCTCTGCCATTACTTGCATATTTCACAAAGTGTGAATCATCTTTCTAGTTTCTTTCTGCTTTTTTCTTTTGGGGGGCAGTGGCAGCATCTGGGATCTTAGTTCCTGGTTTGGGGGTCAAACCCAGGCCCCCTCAGCTAAAGCACTGAGTTCTAACCACTGGACTGCCAGGGAATTCCCTTTTTAAGATTTTGTACAACTAAAGCCATTCATGGGGTCACAAAGAGTCGGACACAACTGAGCGACTGAACTGAACTGAACTGAACTGAAAGCCATTCCTGGCAATAATGTTTCTTAGACTCCTTTAACCAGAGTGAGTTAGGCTTCAGTTTAAATTTCAGATTCTCCAGTCAAATTGTTTATGAGGACTTTTAAATTTGAACAAAAATAAATCAAGTTGTAAATGGGTGTTAGTAGGTGAATAGTCAATTAAGTTGTACAGTTATTACAAATACTGGATGGTTATTGCCATAAAGGCATGTATATAACTCCTAAACATTTAAAGCATCACACTAGAGTGTAAGTGAATCAAATGCAGAGCATATCTGGTGGTGAAAATAGTTATTTGGCTGTTATGGCTCCTCTCCTTCAATTAGCATTGATAGTGGAGTTTATTCTAGGAGAAAGTGATGTCTCTTCAATACCACTTTTCAAGTGCGTTTTCTGGAAAACAAGTTCTGCTCATTAACTGGGGTTCTATTGCAAAAATGGTTTTTTTAACCAATAAATTTGAGAAATAAGCTATCTCAGACTTTTGCAAGAGTACCTAGAAGCTTTAGTATACTGGTAGTCATTGTGGATCTTAAAAGGAGAAAAACAGTTTATAATTTGATGACATCCAATTATTTCACTTTGTTTCATTCATGATACTTTTTGTCTGCTAACAAATCTTTACCTACATCTAGATTGTATAGAATTTTCTTTTATGCTTTCTTCTGGAAAGTTTATATATTTTTTATCTTTTCCATTTGGGGCTATGAATCATTTGTGTTAATTTTCACAAATGATGTTGTTATGCTGTTCAGTTGCTCAGTTGCGTCTGACATTTGCGACTCCATGGACTGCAGCTCGCCAGACTTCCCTGTCTTTCACTATCTCCTGGAGTTTGCTCAAACTCATTCCATTAAGTCGATGATGCCATTCAAGCATCTCCTCCTCTTTCAACCCCTTTTCCTGCCCTCAATCTTTCTTAGCATCAGGGTCTTTTCCAATGAGTCGGCTCTTTGAATCGGGTGGCCAAAGTACTAAAGCTTCAGCTTCAGCAACCGTCCTTCCAATGAATATTCAGGGTTGATTTCCTGTAGGATTGACTGGATTGATCTCCTTGCTGTCCAAGGGACTCTCAAGAGTTTTCTCCAGCACCATAGTTCGAAAGCATCAATTCTTCAGCATTCAACTTTCTTTATAGTCCAACGCTCGTATCTGTACGTGACAACTGGAAAACCCTGGCTTTGACTAGATGGACCTTTGTCAGCAAAGTGATGTCTCTGCTTTTTAATATACTGTCTAGGTTTACCATAACTTTTCTTCCATCTTTTAATTTCATGACTCCAGTACTGTCTGCAGTGATTTTGGAGCCAAGAAAATAAAGTTTGTCACTGTTTCCATTTTTTCCCCATCTATTTGCCATGAAGTGATGAGACTGGATGCCATGATCTTAGTTTTATGAATGTTGAGTTTTAAGCCAGCTTTTTCACTCTCCTTTTTCACCTTCATCAAGAGGCTGTTTAGTTCCTCTTTACTTTCTGCTATTTCTGAGGTTGTTGATACTTCGCCCAGTAATCTTGATTTCAGCTTGTGATTCATCCATTTCCTATGATGTTCTCTGCATGTAAGTTAAATAACCAGGTGACAATATACAGCCTTGACGTAATTCTTTCCCAATTTGAAACCAGTCCCTTTCTGGATCTAACTGTTGCATCTTGACCTGCATACAAGTTTCTCAGGAGGCATGTAAGCTGGTCTGGTATTCCCATCTCATTAAGAATTTCCCACAGTTTGTTGTGATCCACACAGTAAAAATCTTTAGTGTAGTCAATGAAGCAGATGTTTTTTCTGGAATTCTCTTGCTTTCTCTATTATCCAATGAATGTTGGCAATTTAATCTCTGGTTCCTCTGCCTTTTCTAAATCCAGGTTATACATCTGGAAGTTTTTGGTGCTTGTACTGCTGAAGCCTAGCTTGAAGAATTTTGAGCATTACTTTGCTAGTATGTGAAGTGGGTGCAATCATACAGAGTTTGAACATTCTTCGGCATTGTACTTCTTTGGTATTGGGATGAAAACTGAACTTTTCCATTTCTGTGGCCACTGCTGAGTTTTCCACATTTGTTGGCATATTGAGTGCAGCATTTTAACAGCATCATATTTTAGGATTTGAAATAGCTCAGCTGGAATTCCATCACCTTCACTAGCTTTGTTCACAGTGATGCTTCCTAAGGTCGACTTGACTTCAAACTCCAGCATGTCGGGCTCTCAGTGTGTCACCACACCATCATAGTTTTCTAGGTGATTAAGACCCCCCCCCCTTTTGTTTTTAATAGTTCTTCTGGGTATTCTTGCCACCTCTTCTTAATCTCTTCTGCTTCTGTTAGGTCTTTACTGTTTATGACCTTTATTGTGCCCATCTTTGCATGAAATGTTCCTTTGATCTCCAATTTTCTTGGAGAGATCTCTAGTTTTTCCCATTCTATTGTTTTCCTCTATTTCTTTACATTGTTCATTTAAGAAGACCTTCTTATCTCTCCTTGCTATTCTCTGGAACCCTGCATTCAGTTGGGTATATCTGTTTTTTCTCTCTTGCTTTTAACTTCTCTTCTTTGTGTATGTATTAAATGCATACATACACTTGTATAGGTACAATACATACGTATATGTGTACATATGTATTTATATATGGAGAAGGCAATGGCACCCCACTCCAGTACTCTTGCCTGGAAAATCCCACGGACAGAGGAGCCTGGTAGGCTGCAGTCCATGGGGTTGCTAAGAGTCGGACACAACTGAGTGACTTCACTTTCACTTTTCACTTTCACGCATTGGAGAAGGAGATGGCAACCCACTCCAGTGTTCTTGCCTGGAGAATCCCAGGGACAGCGAAGCCTGGTGGGCTGCCATCTATGGGGTCGCACAGAGTCGGACACGACTGAAGTGACTTAGCAGCAGTAGCAGTGTTTATATACATACGTACACCCATGTCTATATATTCTCAAAGTTTTGATTTTAGCAAGAATTTAAAACCAATAAATGACAGATGAAACTATTTTTTTTTAACAAAAATAAACTCAAATATTTATGAAGGGCCTATTTGCTAGCCATATGATCAAAATCAAAATCAGTGTCAGTTTAACTTGCTGATGTTGACTTACTGGTGTTGACTTTGGTTCACACCCTTTCATTAAAATTATGACATATTGTAGAAAGTGCTTCATTTAAATTAGAGGACTAGCTCAAGTAATGTGTCTTTTCCATCCTCAGCAAGTATATGTGATGAAAATGAAATCTCTTTTTATAATTAGTCATTGAAATAAATGTCAAAAAGACCCAGTCATATTGTGTACATTTATAGTACACTCTCATAAATCTAAGTAAGGTAATTAATGTATTTTGAACTAGATTGTGATTGATAAGATCAGTCTTCGAAGACTGTTCAGAGTAGTAGTGTTAGCACATTAAATTATCTCTTGGTTCTACTTAAACCCCTGCGTCTTCTTACTAAATAACAAAACATTTATGATACTATATACTTTTAATCATATTAAGTATTATGTCATTATTTAATTATTTTAAATTCATTTACAGCTTGACACTAGGTGCCCTTTCTCCTTATTTGCCATGGGCACCCTTTGACTCTGCAGTCCAAACAAAATCACCATCTTTAATGGGCATCTGCCAGAAGGTATCAGCCACTAGTTCTTTCTGTTTATGACCTGCAGCAGAGCTCTGCCAGCCTGTTGTCAGTGATTTTATTCAAATAATCTTTTTCATAAAGGAGTTGCAAACTTCATGGCAGTTTCATTACAGAAACACAAGGAGATCAGGAAGCAGAAATTCAAGGGAACTGATGAGTTTCCTCCCTGGTGGCAGCTAAAATTACTCTAGAGCAAACAAAATATAACCGTCAGATACTGTCTGAGAGCAAAGGCTTCTTTTCTCAGAAGCTGTGGAGGCTGGGTCAGTTTAGAGGTGGCAGGGGTTAGAGGTAGACCCAAGCTAGACCACGCAAGATCAGATCCTTGCAGGGGACCACCCAACTGCATGTGAATTGCAGGCAAACTGTGAAATTTCTTGTGGCCTTGGTTTCTCCATCAATAGCATGATCACGAGGATTTAATGAGCTAATATTTGTCTTAGTAGGCACACTTCTAGGAACTACAGAAATAGTAGCTAGTATTGCTCCACCTCTGAGAAAGCAGTAATTTAAGAAACGCTTAAAAACTTTCTTTAAGAGGAGGAATGTTGTTCTTGGTTGTCAGGACCACCAAAAAGACTGGAAGCAACCTCGAGGTAAGGTTTTAACCAAAATGGCACCTTGAGGGGTCCCAGTCTATGTTTTACATAGACCAGAAGGTCAGCTTTTTCTTGTTCTGTGATCTGCTCCTTAGGAGAACCATAAATAAGGTCACAGTCATGAACTTTGAACACTAAGTCAGATGAGCTAACTTTCAACTGCTTCAACGTAGTCACCAAAGCTACAGAAAACATTTGTTAGCCATTTATTTTAAAGAAAACTAGCCAATTAGGTAATATTGTCTTTTGAATGAAAAATCAGATATTAAAATTTATTCCATTATGATTTTAATATTTTTTTAATTCAAAGAAAGATCATTATCATCACTTCTGTGAGATTTAGTTAATTTTTACTTCTTTCCACATGGTACTTTTATTAGTTACCTTTAGGCAATTTCATCAATCTTGGCCTTTGCTTTTAATTTATATAGTGGGGTTTACTTGTTCATTGGTGTGAGCAGTTTTTAATACCCTGCCAAACAGCCTGTGGAAACTGAAAATACAAGTTGCATACATTAGATTTCTCTTTTTGAGGCACTGCAACAAAAACATGCTGAAAACCCAACCTCACTGAATTGCACGGACTTATATAACCAGTTCAAATATACATTTTTGTGTGCAATTGAGAAAACAAATTTGACCTATATGCTCAGGAGGCAAGTATGTAATTGAGCAAAGTTTCTCCCATGGCCATCATCAGTTTCAATTTCAATTTGTCAACTTAAAAAATATTCACAACCTAAAAGTTACTAGTTACGTTTTTTTTCAATGGGAATTTTTAGACCTTTGAGCCTGGGAGACAGCATCTCAAGTGACCCTGAGATACCTGTGCTGAGGAGGCAAGGGGAGGAGCCAGGTTATATACAAGTTTTGCAACAAAGGGCAGGTAGTCTGAATGTCATATGATTGCTGTTAATTAAAGAAAACCAGATATCCCAAGTTAAGGAACGTAGAGGTTTCTATGTATGGGAAGATGCAAGAGTCTAAGCTCACTGAAATCATTCCTTTCGTTTGCATCTCAGCTATCTGGGGCCAGTTTCCGGTGTTTTTCACATCCTGAGCTTCCTTTCCTCAAGGCTCACCATAGGGAGTGGCTGTAGTCCCAAGGCTGCTAGCTCTAAGGTATTCTCCTTCCTGAGTGCCCTTAGGGTTCACCAGCTCGCACTGGAGGGTTGCAATCGCTGATGATTGTGACATCCTTGTTCACTGATGATGTGACGTGTGTGTGCTCAGTTGTGTCTGACTCTTTATAACCCCATTGACTGTAGATGCCAGGTTTCTCCGTCTCTGGAATTTTCCAGGCAAGAATACTAGAGTAGGTTGCCATTTCCTACTCCAGAGGGTCTTCCTGACCCAGGGATCAATCTGCTTACCATGTGTCTCCTGCATTGGCAGGCAGATTCTTTACCACTGAGACATAGGGCAGGAAATATTCCATTTCTCAACTTTCTTGTCATTTGTGTTATTTTATCTCCTGACTAAATGCTTCATATTTCATTCAGTCCATCTTGTTCTAGAGCTTACATGTATTAGAAGCTCAATCAACATCCAGAGACCATTTATACTGATTGTATTTTACAGTTTGGCTACATGAAGAAAATTCCCGTCAGTTTCACAGCACCATGAAAACTTCTCCAGTAGCTCAGAAAATTCATGATGACCACGTATTAAAAGTGTGCTGTCAGACACTGATGTCTCTCAGCCCTGGGGACAGCCAGAGCCACCAGGCTGCTAGTGAGCTCCAGCTAAGAGTAACTTTTTAAAAGTGCTCTTAGGCAGCCAAGTGCAGCCTGTAACGACCTGACCTCTGGTGGCAGTGATATTTCCTTCTGCTAATTGTTGCTGAGTGAGGCCAAAGAAGGGCCTTACTATCTGGACAACTGCTTCAGCTGTCAGCTGCAGATCACACAGCATCTGTAGCGGAGCTGAAGGAGGTATGGGAGTTCATCTTGCAGGAGCCAAGAAAGACTGGAGCAGTTCAAGTCGATGAGCAGACACAGATCCACTTCTCCGTCATTGATTTCCATATTCACATATACACATGCTTTGCCTTTGGGGCTGCTATGTCTATTGTAACAGAATCCAATCCTGGGCAAGCCTGATCTCAGGATGCATATTTGTTCTGCAAATCAGAGCTTCAGTGTATAGTTAGCCCCTGCATACAAACAAGTTCCATTCCCAGAGCACGTGCCCTAAGTCCAACAAAGTTAGCCTAGGTGCCCAACTAACACAGTCAGTTATACAGTACTGTACCATAATAGGTTTATAACACTTTTCACTCAAATAATACATAACAAATGCAAAAAATAAACATTTTAAATCTTATAGTACAGAACCTTGAAAAGTACAGTAGCATGTATCAGTACCAACTACATCACCATTACTTTTACCTTGCTTCCGGAGATTCTGGGCTTGAAATATACTGAGCTACTATACTCTATACAGTACTGTACAGTAAAGTGCAAAAAGCACAGTCACTTGTAGACAATGCACATACATGACAATGTATGCCAGACAAATGAACTAACTCATATGATTGGACATGTGAATGCACATTTGCATCTTTGAAAGTTTGCAACTTGAAAGTTTATATGTAGGGGACTTAACTTTGCCATGGCCAAGTGTGATTGGATTTTAAATCACTGGCATTATCATAGGAAAAATCAGTATTACATTGTCTTGAACAGAAAAGAATAATTGCTTTATTTCTTTAAATATAATTTCCAACTATGGTAAAATTTTGAATGATTGTAAAAGAGTATTTACATTTTCATCTCATTTTGTTGACAGTGACTACCTAGAGCTCAAATTTTTCATAAAAAGTGAAGTGATTCTATATGGAACTTTAGGAACATTTAATATTTAAATCACTTCTAATATGTTTCTATTTTATTTTTAACATGTATGTGATGCAAAAGAATAGTTAAATGCTGTACCAAGCTCCAGGGAGCCTTATTTTTCCTATGACATAACTCTGAAAAATTTGGGGAAGCACCCTTCCCTTAGGGATTTTCAGTGATTCACAATGTGTGCAAGGTCTCCAAAGTGCCTCCAAAAAACTGAGTTTTTCTGCAGGCTTTGAGGCATTAGAATCTTAGCCTCAAGGAACTTGGTTCTTTCAGCAGTAACACCCAACAATAACAACATTTCACACGGTCCTATTATAATGTGTCACACTGGACTATGCGCTAGACTGGGAAAGTGGCCGGCAGACAGGCTCCCTTCAAATTCATTCACCCTCCGTGCCAACTGCCTTGGACAAAGTAGTCGCCCAGATGTCTTCCTTCCATGGTTTCTTTAGCAGAACTTCAGAGCCTTCCTTCTTCCAGCCTACCTACAGGGAGGGTCAAGGTCGGCCGCCGCCCATCCCGACCCAACACATTTTCCCTCTGCTGCAGACGCCTTTGGACCTGCGCCGCGCCCAGGCCTCAGTCGCAGCTCGGACAGCCTCGCTTGCCATGGGCCCGTGGATGCGGCAGATGGACCTCGGGTCACTTTCTCGCTCCTTCCCGGCATGTGTCCCACGAGGGAGGGATAGGCCAAGGCCAGGGCCAGCGTCCCAGGAGGCGGGGCTGGAGCGCCTAGCCCGCCTTCCTCCCCGCTGCCCTCCAGGTTCTGCGCCCCCGGGCTTGGCACTGGCGGACACCTCCCAGGGGGCGTGGAGCCAAGACACCTGGGGCACCCGGCCAAGAGCTGCCGCCGCCCGCCCCTCCCCCAACCCCGGCTGGGGGGTGTTTATCTTCGCCGTTCCTCCTCGCTCTTTTCTGTTTCACTTTTCTTTTCGTTGGGGGTTGGGACTCCGTGGGTTCCAGGCGCCCAGGGAAACCCCAGGCGATTTGTTTGTGGCCGCAGAGGCCCGACGCCCGGGAGCCGGGTGACCGCGCCCGCGCCGCTGCACTGCCTGCCGCCCCTGACCCTGCAGCCCGGAGTCGATGGAGGTACAGAGCTTGGCTTCTCCGCTTCGGGAGGGGAGGTGCTGGTGGCTGGAAAGGGCAAGGGAATTTTCCCCGAAAGCCTTCGTCTCGGTCCCCTCCCAGAACTGGCAGGACCCACCCGTCTCCCCGCCGACTAGCTGCCAGCCGGGCCGCCCCGCCCTCTTACGGGGGAAACACTTGACCGCGACTTCGGTTTTCGGTGGCGCTAGGCGCAGAGGTTTTTCCCCTTCTGCCCTTTATTCCTGTCGCGGGCTCTCCACGCTATCCTCCGCTTCCAGCCGAGCACAGACTGCTAGTCCACTTGTGGGTCCCGCGCGGATCCCCCGCGGCCCCACCGTGCGCTCCGCTCTTTCCGCGTCGCCGGGTGCCGTGCGCTCCACCTACTCCGCGCTGGGAGGCTGAGAGCAAGGGAAGCGCGCCCGGCTGCCCGCGCCGAGCTGCGGGGTTCCGAGAAAGGGAAGTCACGCCGCACAGAGCGCTGAGTTCTGCACCTCATCCCGCTCAGGAAGTTCAAGTAAGGTACTGCACTTCACCGCTTCTTCCCTCCCTCCTCCCAAACCCCCCACCGACTGTTGCCAACTCACCGACCGGTGCCAACTCCTGTGTGAGCTTGCACGTCTGACTCTATGTTTGTCAGTCAAACTGCCCTCCTCTTTTTTGATCAGGACACTTAGCTGCCTTGGAAGAGGAATTTATAGGATGGTTACCTTTTGACAGTCTGGCCTGGCTTTATATTATTTCCGGGAAAATCAGTGCTAGAAACTTCAAAGAAACGCAGGAGACTTGTACTGCTGTGAACTGCTTACTCAAAGGGGCTTTAAATGAAAATCCAGTTAATTTTTCCAAGTGTTGTTGAGATTTTGCAGGCATATACAACGTATTTGAATTTAGCTTATAATGTATTGAATTTAACTTGATTTTGTGCATTTAAATGTTTCTTAACGTCGAAGTATACGTAAACCAAGGTTAATTTTTAAATGATGCTTGTAATAGGTTCTTAAATAGGGTGAATCAGAAGTTTCAAAACTGGAAGTAAAGTGGTTGTCACTAGCGATTTCCATTATGTTTTTAAAAACTACTATCTGATGTTATGACACTGGTGATAGCATCTCCTTGTAACTGATAGGCAGCCTCATTTTGTCAGTGTGTTTAAAGTGGCTTAGTTGACTTAATTGAATAAACAGATGAGATCTAGGTGGTTACAGCATCCTGCTCTGCAGAGGTGGATGTTCTATGATAATGCATCAAGGTACAAGATACATTAATCATTTTATTGGAAAGCAGTGCGGTAGGCATGATAGATAAGAGGGAGCAGATACAAAGAGAAGAACATAAAGATATAGAAAGGAAGGGACTGATGACAAAGCAATAGCCATTTTAGAGTTAAAAAGTGGTGAAAAAAATTAAAATTTTACTTAATAAAGTTAAGAAGTCTGGAAGATTGTGAAGGTTTGTTCTGGTAGGCAGGAAAGGCACATCCTTGTATTTCTTCCTCAGTTTTCTCCTCTCAGAGTTTTGATCATACTCAGAATGGCCTTTCCAGCAGGATTGTCTGCTCTAGGACAGGGTGACAGAGGGGTTAAGTTCGGTGCTGGCCTGGAGTTCTGGTAGGCAGAATGTTCACCGTTCTTTGCTGCTTTGGAATGGGAACTCCAGAATTTGATTTGAAGCTACAGTTTCTGGAATTAGGAATTTTCCTACAGCTTACTGGTGGGTTTAAGAAAAACAGTTTGATGCTTTTTGTTTTAATCCATGAAATTAATATGTAAATGTTAACAGCTATATCTCAGGACATAATGTTTGTCAGTGAAATACATGTTTATCAATTTCCTTGAAGGAAGGGGGAAAGCAGTGGTCTAAAGTTTGATAATTGAAAAATTTAAATCCTAGAAGGGTCTCCATCTCAGGTTTGCTATCAAACCAGGACTTCAGGAAGGCTGTGAATAAAGGGACTTTTTCAGAGGAAAATAGCCATAACTCTAATGATCTTTTTGGATGGATCTCGAACACAGAACAGTTTGAAAAACATTAAAAACTTACAAAACTGCCTTTTCTTCCTGTCTCCCATTGAGTATACTAAGTTTTATTCATTATGTATCAGTTCCTTTGCAGGTTAGTTAATGATAATGCAGAGAGTCCTGTTCAGGTCCACAACTTGAACTATGGGAAATAATATGAATCATAGCTAACACTTGTTGACTTCTTATTATGTCCCAGACATTGTTATAAATATGTGTGTATTTAAAAACAATATCATAATAAACTTTTGTGGTGGTAAGGACTGTATTTTATAACTGGAGAATTGAACCATAGAGTAATTAAATAACTTTCCCAAAGTCACAGAGTGAGAAAGTGGTAGAGATTTAAGAACACCAGTATTTATGAAGGCTAATATTTCCATAGAAATATTTCTCACAATTTGACAGTGACAGTCAGCCATGATTTCATTGCAATGTAGTGTGAGATGATGGAACACTGGTTTTATAGTAACACTTATATGGTACTTTCATACTAACATTATTAATTATATATTTAAAGATTACCTTTAGGAGCAAATAGTAGTCACATCACATGGATGTCTCTATGAGTTTGGTCCTTGAAGAAAATCTTTTCATGGTTCCTGAATGAAAACATTTGTCCATTTCACCTAGTTTTTGCTGATAGAGCTTGACAAATAGTAGGCAAATGTGGATTGATGTATGTCTGTATCTAGCTATCTACCTATATATCCATTCATCCAAGTAGAAGGCTGGGATTGAGGGAGTCTTCAGAAGACACTCACATAACACAGGGGAGGTGGGTGTAGTCAACTGTATGGGAAGACTTCTTTTCAGAAGATATTTGTGGTCTGAGGGTTGGCAAGAAGCCAGCTTCTTTCTTTAGCTCAATATTAGCTCTTTTATTTATTGATCCAGTGGTTACAGATTATTGTGTGAGACTATCGAGTTGAGCATTGTTCATATGCTGGCTGGTATCCTATTTTATGGATTGGGTGGAAACATCCCATAGGAAAGTTGAGAGAACATTTGTGAGTTTTGCTAGTAGTATTTACTCCTAATTAACGGTGAATTTAACTAAAATAACTGCAGTCAACTTCATATGTGTTATTACTTACTAACTTGCTGTATGTTAGGGAATGTTACCCTTTTTTTAAGTTATGCAGTGCTAGAATCAGAAATAGGAAATAAAATGCTCTTTGACCTCCGCTCAATCCAGTGGTAGTATTTGTACATATTCTATATCTGGAGGCAGAGTATGTATACACATATATTTTCCAGGGTTTTATCCCACTGAAAATCTAGTGGTGCATGGCAGGTCTTTTTTGGAAGAGCAGAGGGCTGTATATGGACCATATGAAAAGGAATAAAAAAAAAAGTCAGAATGCCTATTAGGTGGCCATGTTCTAAGTTGCGTCTTTTCCAAGTGCTGAAGGAGAGTGACAGAAAGTGTTTGGTTAAGTAAAGGAAGTGAAACTGAAAATGATTCCAGAAGAGGAAAATATGATGACTCTAAGGTTGGGGGTGGGGATTCTAATGATCTTTGTGACATACCAGCCCAGTGACATAGGCAGTGAAGCCTGCACCACTGAAGTCTCCTTACTGGCTCTTTTGCTCATATGCCTTCTGACACAACTTTGGGGGAGGAAGTAAGTACATTGGCCCTTGAATGACAGAAGTTTAAACTGTGAGATCCACTTATCTGAGACCTTTTTTGACAGTAAATACCACACTGCTACGGTATCCATGGTTGGTTGACTCTGTGTTGCAGAACCATGGACACTGAGGAACTGCGGTACCCAGGGCTTGCTGTCGGTTACAGCAGATTTTCCATAGAGCGGAGTGTTGGAGCCCCAATCCTGCGCTATTCAAGCATTGTCTGTATCATTTGCACACTTTTAGCACTGACTGCTAACATTTTCAAATTATTTTCTAATTGAACATTTTAGTTAGATATTTAGCTATATATTTTTCCAACTTGTTTGCTCTCCTTACCCCTTGGCGGGCTTCCCAGATGGCGCAGTGGTAAAGAATTCACCTGCCAATGCCGGAGACATAGGTTCCATCCCTGGGTCAGGAAGATCCCCTGGAGTAAAAAAATGGCAACCCGTTCCAGTACTTTTCACTGGAAAATTCCACGGACAGAGGAGCCTCGCACGCTACAGTTCATGGAGCCGCGAAGAGTCAGATGCGGCTAAGCACACACACACACCTCAGCACCAAAAAGCAGCATATACTTTGAGATTTCATTTTTAAATAAATATTAATATTTGTATTGTGAAAATTATTATTTCTGTTATTTTAAGCATAGTTATTAGTACACAACTTACCAAAATAACCCATTCACTTTTGATAAGTAATTATTGCTGCTGCTGCTGCCGTTAAGTCACTTCAGTCGTGTCCGACTCTGTGCGACCCCAGAAACGGCAGCCCACCAGGCTCCCCCGTCCCTGGGATTCTCCAGGCAAGAACACTGGAGTGGGTTGCCATGTCCTCCAATGCATGAAAGTGAAAATGAAAGGGAAGTCGCTCAGTCGTGCCCGACTCTTAGGGACCCCATGGACTGCAGCCCACCAGGCTCCTCCGTGCATGGGATTTTCCAGGCAAGAGGACTGGAGTGGGGTGCCATTGCCTTCTCTCTCTAGTTATTAGCATAGAACTAAACTGTATTAGAAATATATATCAAAGTAGGTGTGGACAGTGTGGATATCACTGCTTTGACTGAAGAAAGTGTCTCAAATAGCAATTTCCCCCTTTCGCCTATGTTTGACACCCTGGACAGGCAAAGCACAAAGTAGAATTCTGAGTGGGGGCGAGGTCCACCTTTCTTTTGTAAAATGGGACAAGCATCCTTATGAAAGAGGAAGTGGGAAAAGAGAACTTGCTAGAAATCTGCTTGCTTCAGGCTCATTTCAGGCACATCATTCATAAAAGGGGCTCCTGTGGAAGTAGTGGATCTGGAAATTCATTTCTTTAGAACTCTCTGTGGTTGTTCAGACCTTGGAAAGTCATGGAGGTTCCCTGACGAGCTCTGATCTGGTTCAGCCTTATTCCCAACAGCCCCTTCCCATGGTTTCTGGACTGCCAGGGCTCACTGTGCTTCAAAGCAAGTGTCTGTGTGTCCACACCCATGTGTGAGTGCGCCTTGTGGGGCAGACAATAAAAGAGGGAATCTGGCTGCAATAGAGTCTTCCCAATGATAGGACTGAAGAGTAGGTTCTAGTCAGGCTTCAACAGCCTTTGTAGCTTCATTTCCAGTCACCTCTTCTGTGCTCCAGACACATCTGCCATGCATATTCCTCATCACTCCGTGTCAGCCAAGTGTCCTGCTCACAAAGCCCCCCTCGCTAACTTTGGCTGCCCCTTTCTACTGCCCAGGAAAAATTATCCTCTCCCTTCTATGAATTTATTTGGTGCTGTCTACATTCCTCTATGGGCTTCCCAGGTGGCACTGGTGTAAAGAACCTGCCTGCCAATGCAGGAGGCATAAGAGATACAGATTCACTCCCTGGGTCGGGAAGATCCCCTGAAGGAGGGCATGGCAACCTACTCCAGTACCCTTGCCTGGAGAATTCCATGGAGAGAGGAGCCCGGCAGGCCATAGGGTCGCAAAGAATTGAACATAATTGAAGCAACTTAGCAGCCACACGAACATTCCCTTGTAATAGCGTTTCTCTCTGTGAATTCATCTTATTATGTGTCTGTCTCTACTCTTACATTCTGAGTAAAGACAGGACAGTGTGTACCATGTCCCCAGCCAGGGGTTGGACATGTAGTTAACTTCTTTTGACCTCAGTGATCATTGAACAGTTTAACAGCTATGCAGAGGTGTGCAAAACAGGTAGGAAACTTAAGCAACACAGCAAAACATATTGCTGGAACATTATAATACAGGCAGTACTTTAGGAAAATTAGTGTAGGGCAGGCTTTATTGAAGAAAAGAAAGAACTGGAGCTAAGGAAACCAGCCAGAAGTCCATTCAGGGATATATCTTGTTCCTGTCATCTACTCAAGGACCTGCATGTGTCATTTTGCCTGCTAAGTCGCTTCAGTCATGTCTGACTCTTTGGGATCCTTTAGACTCTAGCTCACCAGGTTCCTCTGTCCATGGGATTTCCCAGGCAAGAATACTGGAGTAGGCTGCCGTGCCCTTCTCCAGGGGATCTTCCCGACCCAGGAATTGAACCCAAATCTCCTGCATTGCAGGCAGGTTCTTTGCTGTTTGAGCCACCAGATGGTAAAGACCTGGATTCCTGACTTTACCCCCACAGTTGCTACACCCATGACAAGTCCATTCTTGTAACTGCACAGATCACCAATCAAACTGTTAACCGTGGAGTATTCCTTTTTTCCCCTTCACACTCCGCCATTTAATCTGCTGAATCATTTGGCTGTGCCTTCAAAATAGATCCCACATCTGACCTGCTTACCACCTTCACTGCCCAGGTCCAGGTCACTGTTAGCCTGTCTCGCGGTACAGTGGCCAGGTGGGTCTCTCTTTTGCAACTCTTGTCCCTCCCCTCCCCACCGCCAAAGTTTCAGTTATCCGTTTATACTTATGTTTTACTTATCTACAAACAAATGAAAACCACTCCAGTATGTCGTGGCTTAAGAAAACAATAACATGTTATTTGTCATGATTCCGCGGTTTGGGCTACATGCAGCTTCTCTAAGGCTACCGGGAGCGACACACCCGGGAAGACTTCTTCATCTTCCTGCCACGCACCCAGGTGTCCTTCTTTTTGTTTAGCTGGTGGTGCTTTTATGGGGGGTACATTTTTCTCATAAACCTTGGAGGCTTCCCATTTGTCTATTAAGGGTTGGTCCATTGGAAAAGACATACCCAGAAAACTCTTGAGACAGCCTGCAGTTGACCTTGACTGTGAGTCAGAATGCTGTAGGAAACACCTTCAAGGTCTTTAGAAACTGCTTTTCCTCCTGGACAGGGTCTGTGAGGTGCCACCTTAAATCTCTTCGAGGTCTTAATGAGACATCTTCCAGCCACATGCTTGATTTAATCTTTAACCTCAGGGGACACTGTACTAATAGACCCTGGATTTGATCTTTGTCCTAAGACTGCTTCTTTGAGAATCTTGTGTTGCCTCGAGAGGCAAGAAGCACAGTAATTTTTGTTTTCCAACCTAACAAGTCCTAGTTTGAATGATTTCCTCTAAATACAACTTGAACATTTTAGTTCCTCTTTCTCTTCCTGTAATTAATCCTAGGTCACAGACTAAAGCCGATTATCACATTCAGAAATTTTCTTAGCCAGGTCCACAAGTTTCTATTAGACACGTTTTCTTTTGTCCATATTATTGCAGACAGTTATGAAGCATGGCATCACCTTCTCTCCAGCCTCTGATAATGATTTCATCACACCCTTTCTAGGCTCACTAACAGGGAGTATCCTTGCTACATACTCCTCAGGTGTCTGCTCCTCACCTGAGCTCATATCAATTTCAGTCAATTGTTAATTACTATGTGTTTAACTACCCCCAAATTTAGTAGTGTAAGATAAAAATTATTTTATGTTTTTGAAGTTCCAAGTGTACAAATTTGGACAGGACCCCACGGCAATGGTTTGTCTCTATGTCAGAATGTCTGTGATCTCAGTTATCATGACTCCAAAGGTCCAGGATTGTCTGAGATTGTACAAGAAATTGGGTCATATGTGGGGCCTCAGTTCTGCCTGTTGCCTGGGTTCCTTTGTTCTTCTCCACTTCACTTTTTCTATGTAACTGGATTGGACTCATTCGCAACATAGTGGTCTCAGGGTTGTCAGACTCCTCATGCGGTATCCAGCTTCTATAAAAGAGGAAGTGGAAACTGCCAAGGCTCGGAAAGCTTAGGTCTGAAATTCCCAGACTGTCCCGTTTGTCTCATTTTATCAGGAAAAGCAAGTCCGGAGGCCACCTCGATTCAAGAGGAGAGAACATAGACTCAGCCTCTTGCTGGGCTGTATGTTACGCTTGTTCATAGAAGGAAGATGTTGATTAGTGGCCATCATCTTGGAAATCATCGGTCACACGTTGTGATCCTGTTAAAGCCTTGATCCGGTCATGCCATTCCTCTATTCAGAACTCTCCATTGCCTTCTCATTTTACTTCCATAAAAGCCAAATTCTATTACAGCAGTCAGCAAGGCCCTCAGTGCTCAGAGCTTTGGTAACCCTGACAACCTCTCTTTTGAAAAATTATTTATTTATTTTCAATACAAGGATAATTGCTTTACAATATTGTATTGGTTTCTGCCATCTATCAACATGAATCAGCCATCAGTATACATATGTCCCCTCCCTCTTGAACCTCATTCCCATCTCTCACCCCATCCCACCCCTCTAGGTTGTCACAGAGCCCCAGTTTGAGCTTCCTGAGTCATACAGCAAGTATGGTAATGTGTATGTTTCCTTTCTATGCTCTCCATTCGTCCCACCCTCTCCTTCCCCTCCTGTGTCTACAAGTCCATTTTCTATATCTGTGTCTCCGTTGCTGCCTTGCAGATAGGTTCATCAGTCTCATCTTTCTAGATTCCATATATATATGCATTGATATATGGTATTTGTTTCAATTCATCATGTGCACTGCTCTGTTCTTGTCTCTAGGTCTTTGAACTTGCTATTCTTCTGCCTAGAATGCTTCCTCTCAGATGTGGCCCACTCCCTTACCTTGTGCGGGGCTTGGCTCAAATACCCACCTTGCTGGGAGGCTTTCCCTGACGGGTGTACTTCCTGTTGCATTTCCACGCACACTCTCTCTCAGCTCAAACATTTCTCCAGACACCCATAACTACCTGATATACCACCAGGTTTCTGCTACCTTATCCAAAACACTTAGGGTCAGATGTCTTTGGAATTCAGATTTTTTTTCAGCTTTTGGAAAGGTAATTGTGATAGACTGAGTTGTGTCTGTCCCTCTCCCCACCAAATCCATGCATAGAAGTTCAGCCTCCAGTGTGACGACATTTGGAGACAGTGCTTTCAGGAGTAATTCAGGGTAAGTGAGGTCAAAAGGGCAGGCCCCTAATGGACTAGAAATGCTGTCTTTGCAAGATGAGGAAGAGACCCTAGGAGCCCACATGTACAAAGGAAAGGCTATGTGCAGACCTAGTGAGCAGGTGGCTGCCTGCAAGCCAGGAAGAAAGACCTCACCAGAAACCAACCCTTCCAGCACCTTGATCTTGTACGTCCAGCCTCCAGAACTATGAGAAAATAAATTTCTGTTGTGTGACCCACCCAATCTATGGTATTCTGCAATGGCAATCCTAGAAGAACAGACTAATGTAGTGACATAATGCCTTTGCTATATATCATGTGACAACTATGGTATATAGTAAGCTTATTCAGGAAGCTACTCAAAAGAGAAACAGATACAGATTCTAAATAGTTTTATGCCAGTTCATGTTTTGTTAACCAACAGATTAAGCAAAACCTTCAGTTCTTAGAGTCTTTTCAATTTAAGATTTTCAGATAAGGGACGATGTTTTATTCAGTTATGTTTGTTAATTCCCACCTTTCCCCATTTGTACATGAGCTATAGGAGAGCATTTTTGTTATTTTGTTCATTGGCATATCTCCATCGTCTGTTGCTGCTAAGTCGCTTCAGTCGTGACCGACTCTGTGAGACCCCATAGACGGCAGCCCACCAGGCTCCCCCATCCCCGGGATTCTCCAGGCAAGAACACTGGAGTGGGTTGCAAATGGTAGTGCCTCATAAATATTTGCTGAATGAATGCCAAAGAATACGATATGTTCAAAGTAATGGGGAATAAAACAAGAGCTATGTCAAGGAAGGTCTAATTTATTCATATGTTTTATTTGTTCTTAGAATTTATTTGTAATAATTTTGAGTGCCTACTATAGGCCAGACACTCTTCGAAGCCCTTGACGGGCTTTCATTCAGTTGGAGGTTCAAAGTGCAGGGAGGATCCTGAAGACTTTCAGATTTTAATCTTGGGAGTCAGGAAAAGTAAACACTGTAGGAACTGATATGGGTTGTGGCTAAAATGTAAGGGGGAGTCAGGGAAATGGATGAGTTTCATTTTGGAAACCTCAAGATTGAGAAAAAGTGGAACAGAAAACCAAAAATGTCCAGTGACTCATTAGAAGTACTGCACTGAAGACTGGGTGGGCTATTAGTCCAAGAGATGTTGGTTTATGAGTTCATTGTCAGGAATTACTGACTGAAGCCAATTGTGGGAATATTTCTCCAGGAGGCAAATGTATGTAGAGGAGACCAGAGGCCCACTGCTGAGCTGGCCACTCCAGAAAAGGAGATGTTCAGAAAGGATCTTCAAGAAAGGGCTAGTCAGTTTCCAGGTCTTCAAAAGAGAATGTTAGGCTTTTCACATCTTCTAACCCTTGCTTGTGCATCACATCCACACTGTCTGCTTCTGTTGTGATGGATTCCATATCCCCCAGAGGCCTATTGTTACACACAAATCTTCTCTTTTTCTAGTTGAAGTATAATTGACATGTAAATTCTCTGAGTTTCAGGTGTGTGACATAATGATTTGACTCTTGTCTTTATGGCAAAATGATCACCACCAGAAGTTTAGTTAATGTGTGTCACCATAGAGAGTTATCATTTTTTTTCTTCTCATGAGAACTTTTAAGATTTATTCTCTTGTCATCTGTCAGTTAGGCACTATAGTATTGTTACCCAGGGATTTCCCCAGTGGCTCAGTGATAAAGAATCTGCCTGCAGTGCAGGAGACACAGGAGACGTGAGTTCTATCCCTGGGTAAGGAAGATCTCTTGGAGATGGGCATGGCAAACCCACTCCAGTATTCCTGCCTGGAGGATGCCATGGACAGAGGAGCCTGGCGGGCTGCAGTCTCATAGAGTTGGAAGAAGTTGGGCACGATTGAAACAGACGAGCATGGCACATTGTCTTATAGTCACCATTCTGCACATTACATCCCCATGACTTACTTATATTCTCACTACAAATTTATGCCTTTTGACACCCTGCACACATTTTGCCTCTACCTCTGGCAACCACCCATGTGCTCTATGAATGACTTCTTCTCATGTAGTTCTCTCGACAAAACCTTAAGTTTACCTGGTCTCGGTGCATGCATTCTAAGTCGCCTCAGTCATGTCCAACGCTGTGTGACCCTATGAACTGCAGCTCACCAGGCTCCTCTGTCTGTTAAAATTCTCCAGGCAAGAATAGGTTGCTTCAGGGGATCTTCCCGACCCAGAGATTAAGCCTGCGTCTTTTATGTCTCCTGCATTGGCTTACCTCCTCTCTAGCCAACTGGAAACATTGATCACATCCTGTTTGTGCTCTCTCCACTGATGGATGCTTCTGTAAGTATCTGCAGTATTTTCTATATTGACTCATGTTCTTATTACCCCTCTCCTCAGATAAATGATACCAGTGGTGCAAAGGACGACAAGAATCATGATGGAGTTGGAAGAGCTAAAGTTTGGAAAACACTGTGTCCTTATGTGCCAGGCACTTGCCTGGTACATGGTAAAACTCTAATAACGTTATTATTGTTGTCAGTAATCTTTCACATATTGCTGAGGGGTCAGGTAATAATACTAGGTTTTGAGAAAAGGAGTTGGCCTGGAAATAAAACATGAATGATCACATAGCTCTTAGAATGTCCCAGCACATGCTTTTATTGTCAGGATCAGGAAGGGAGATATAATTTTCTGAGAGTCTAATTTGGGCCAAACTACAGATAGAATCTTTACATTCATTTTTAGATAATACAGATAAGCTTCTTAGATTAGTACAATGGTTTTTAGAACTGACTAAAAAAATAGGGTTGTTTAATATTTCTTTTTCCAGTTTTATTATCTGACAGGATAATTTTAATCAATTGCAAAGTAAATGCTTCAGTAAATGAAAGGAAGTAGAAGCAAGCCACACCCTATTTTCTATATTCCTTCAAACAGAAATTCTTTTGTTTTCCTAATTCAACAGTATTTGCTAAGTATTTTGGAAAAAAAAAATTCAATAGTACAAAAAAGAGGAGAAAGCTTTTGTAAAAATAGTGGTAGCATTAATACTTAATTTATTTGACACTTCTTTCCTTGGGAGGCAAAGAGGACAAATGTGCAGTCATAGCAATACTATTTGTCGCTTAAAATTTACAGTAATTCTAAATGTGACTTTTTAAAAAATCTGTATTTCATATTTTTAGCTTTACTTCTAGAAATAAAGATCCTCGTGTTCACTGTTTTGTGAAGGACCTCTAAAACTTCAGACATGTGGTTTTATGTTGGCATATTAGATTTAATATTGATATAGTTCTCTTCTATACTTTGACCTCTCTTAATTTAAGACACACTCCTCAGCCTCTGTAGTTCATAAAGCATTGGCTTGTAGGGATGGTTTTGAATCAGGTCGGATAACAACAGACCAGAAACTCTCCCAA
Source organism: Budorcas taxicolor (assembly GCF_023091745.1). Lineage (NCBI taxonomy): Eukaryota > Metazoa > Chordata > Mammalia > Artiodactyla > Bovidae > Budorcas > Budorcas taxicolor. Next base: position 16,605,325 of record NC_068926.1, on the reverse strand, counting down.
ACAATAGCAGATATTTATGATTTATTGAATACTTTCTCTGTGCTTGGCTGTCTACCAAGTGCTATGAGAGATAAACACATGAACCAAACATGATAACTTTTAGGAACTTATTATCTCGTGGAGCAATGAATATTTGTATATGAAGAGCCAAGTTACCCAGGACACACTGTCCGTTCTCTGAACAATCCATATTTTCTTTCATTGCTAAATGCACAGACATGCACGTCCCTCATTGAGAATACTTCATCCAGCATCTCTTCCTCACCTCTTTGTCTTGACTCACTTACCTGGTCCAGGTGTCTCACTTTGATATTGTTTTCTCTGGGACTATTTCCCCTAAGACTCCAAGATTGGGTTCGGTATCTCCCATTCTTAATTTCATGTAATAAATATTTCAGAACAGTTGGCCCTCTCTATTTGTTGGGTGCCATAACCTCAGGATCAACCAACTGCAGATTGAAAATACTCAAAAAAAAAAAATGCTAGAAGGTTCCATAGAGCAACTTGAATTTATGGCTCATTGGCAACTATTTACATAACACTCATATTTAGTTAGGTATTACAAGTAATTTATAGATGATTCAAAGGAGAAGGAAATGGCCACCCAGTCTGGTGTCCTGGCCAGGAGAATCCCATGGACAGAGGAGCCTGGTGGCTCCTTGGGGTTGCCAAAAGTCAGGCACGCCTGAGCGACTAACACACTTCAAAGTATACAAGAAGATGTATATAGGTTATAGGCCAATATTCCATCATTTTATATAAGACTGGTATCCATGGGGTTCCTTGGGCTAGTCCCTGGTGTATACAGAAACAGGGCTATGGTTAGCATTTATTGTCAGCCACATGCAAAGCCCTTCCACTTGTGTAACCCTCCCAAGCTCCTTAAGGTGTTTACATCTTCACCACTTTTCCAGTGATGCAACTGAAGCCGCAAGAGCTTAGGTGACTTGGCTAGGCTCCACAGAGAGATGGAATTAGACTTTTAACCCAGATATCTCTCCAGAGCATTAACTGTTCACCTAGTGGGTGTTGCTTCAGTGTAAAAACTAATGTGAGATATAAAGATTAAATGGGAAGAGATAAAATTATCATTGTTTATAAATGAAAGTTGTGAACATTAACAAACTATTACAAGTAGTAGGCAAGTTCAGCAAGATTGCCAGGCAGAAAAATAATGGAAAATCAGTAGCATTTTTCAACACTAAATAGAATGTTAGCTAACATAAAAAACAATAATCACAGGGCAGATTGACTGATAACCACAGTCACAGGAAGCTAATCAATCTGATCACATGGAACACAGCCTTCTCTGACTCAGTGAAACCATGAGCCATGATATGTAGAGCCACTGAAGATGGACTGGTCATGGTGGAGAGTTCTGACAAAACATGGTCCACTGGAGAAGGGAATGGCAAACCACCTCAGTGTTCTTGCCTTGAGAACCCCATGAACAGTATGAAAAGGGCAAAAGATAGGACACTGAAACATGACCTCGCCAGGTTGGTAGGTGCCCAATACACTTCTGCAGATCAGTGGAGAAATAACTCAAGAAAGAGTAAAGAAATGGAGCCAAAGCAACAACAACACTCAGTTGTGGATGTGACTGGTGATGGAAGTAAAGTCCAATGCTGTAAAGAACAATATTGCATAGGAACCTGGAATGTTAGGTCCATGAATCAAGGCAAATTGGAAGTGGTCAAACAGGAGATGGCAAGAGTGAACCTCAACATGTTAGGAAATCAGTGAACTAAAATGGACTGGAATGGGTGAATTTAACTCAGATGACCATTATATCTACTACTGTGGGCAAGAATCCCTTAGAAGAAATGGAGTAGCCATCATAGTCAACAAAAGTCTGAAATGCAGTACTTGGATGCAATCTGAAAAATGACAGAATAATCTCTGTTCGTTTCCAAGGCAAACCATTAAATATCACAGTAATCCAAGTCTATGCCCCAACCAGTAATGCTGAAGAAGCTGAAGTTGAACGGCTCTATGAAGACCTACAAGACATTCTAGAACTAACACCCAAATAAGGTGTCCTTTTCATTTTAGGAGACTGGAATGCAAAAGGAGGAAATCAAGAAATACCTGGCATAACAGGCAAATTTGGCCTTGGAGTACAGAATGAAGCAGGACAAAGGCTAATGAGTTTTGCCAAGAGAATGCACTGGTCATAGCAAACACACTCTTCCAACAACACAAGAGAAGACTCAACACATGGGCATCACCAGATGGTCAATACCAAAATCAGGTTGATTATATTCTTTGCAGCCAAAGATGGAGAAGCTCTATACAGTCAGCAAAAGCAAGACCAGGAGCTGACTGTGGCTCAGATCATGAGCTCCTTATTGCCAAATTCAGACTTAAATTGAAGAAAGTAGGGAAAACCACTAGACCATTCAGGTATGACCTAAATCAAATCCCTTACAATTATACAGTGGAAACTAGAAATAGATTCAAGGGATTAGACTGAGAGATGGAGTGCCTGAACAACTATGGAGGGACGTTTGTGACATTGTCCTGGAGGCAGGGATCAAGACCATCCCCAAGAAAAAGGAATGCAAAAATGCAAAATGATTGTCTGAGAAGGCCTTACAAATATCTATGAAAAGAAGAGAAGCAAAAGGCAAAGGAGAAAAGGAAAAGTATACCCACTTGAATGCAGAGTTCAGTTCCAAAGAATAGCAAGGAGAGATAAGAAAGCCTTCCTCAGTGATTGATTCACCACAAAGAAACAGAGGAAAACAACTGAATGGGAAAGGCTAGAGATCTCTTCAAGAAAATTAGAGATAAGAAGATTTCACCCAAAGATGGGCTCGATAAAGGACAGAAATGGTATGGACCTAACAGAGGCAGAAGATATTAAGAAGAGGTGGCAAGAATACACAGAAGAACTGTACAAAAAAGATCTTCATGACCAAGATAATCATGATGGTCTGATCACTCACCTAGAGCCAGACATCCTGGAAAGTGAAGTCAAGTGGGCCTTAGAAAGCATCACTATGAACAAAGCTAGTGGAGGTGATGGAATTCCAATTGAGCTATTTCAAATTCTGAAAGATGATGGTGTGAAAGTGCTGCACTCAATATGCCAGCAAATTTAGACAACTCAGCAGTGGCCACAGGACTGGAAAATGTCAGTTTTCATTCCAATTCCAAAGAAAGGCCATGCCAAAGAATGCTCAAACTACTGACAATTGCACTCATCTCACACCCTAGCAAAGTAATGCTCAAAATTCTCCAAGCCAGGCTTTTAACAGTACGTGAACTGTAAACTTCCTGATGTTCAAGCTGGATTTAGAAAAGGCAGAGGAACCAGAGATCAAATTGCCAACATCTGTTGGATCATGGAAAAAGCAAGAGAGTTCTAGAAAAATATCTACTTCTGCTTTATTAAGTATGCCAAAGCCTTTGACTGTGTGGATCACAACAAGCTGTGAAAAATTTTGAAGGAGATGGGAATAGCAGCCCACCTTACCTGCCTCCTGAGAAATCTGTACGCAGGTCAGGAAGCAACAGTTAGAACTGGACATGGAACAACAGATTGGCTCCAAATCTTGAAAGAAGTATGTTAAGGCTATATATTGTCAGCCTTTTTATTTAACATATATGCAGAGTACATCATGAGAAATGGTGGGCTGGATGAAGCACAAGCTGGAATCAAGATTGCCAGGAGAAATATCAATAACCTCAAATATACAGATGACACCACCCTTATGGCAGAAAGTGAAGAACTAAAGAACCTCTTGATGAAAGTGAAAGAGGAGAGTGAAAAAGCTGGCTTAAAACTCAACATTCAGAAAACTAAGATCATTGGATCTGGTCCCATCACTTCCTGGCAGATAGATGGGGAAACAGTGACAGACTTTATTATTTTGGGCTCCAGAATCACCGCAGATGGTGACTGCAGCCATGAAAGTAAAAGATGTTTGTTCCTCGGGACAAAAATTATGACCAACCTAGACAGCATATTCAAAAGCAGAGACATTACTTTGCCCACAGAGGTCCATCTAGTCAAAGCTATGGTTTTTCCAATAGTCATGTATGGATATGAGAGTTGGACTATAAGGAAAGCTGAGTGCTGAAGAATTGATGCTTTTGAACTATGGTGTTGAACTCTTGAGAGTCCCTTAGACTGCAAGGAGATCCAACCAGTCTATCCTAAAGGTAATCGATCCTGAATATTCATTGGAAGGACTGATGCTGAAGCTGAAACCCCAATACTTTGGCCACCTGATGCGAAGAACTGACTCATTGGGAAAGACCCGGATGCGGGGAAACATTGAAGGCAGGAGGAGAAAGGGATGACAGGAAGAGAGGGTTGGATGGCATCACTGACTCAATGGACATGAGTTTGAGTAAACTCTGGGAGTTGGTGATGGACAGGGAGGCCTGGCATGCTACCATCCACGGGGTCCACAAAGAACTGCACATAACTGAGTGACTGAACTAAACTGAAATGAGCTATAAAATAGGTTTTCATTAGTTATCTATTTTATCTTAAATAAGAGCTTGATAAAATTTGATGGGGTCTTCCAAATAAATACATGAATGGATTAATGATATCCACTAAAAAATCTCTAGTAAACATCACACATATAGAACTTTAAAGAGCATTTTCTTTACTTTTTAGAGATTTCAATGCAACTATTTAATCAGAAACTGAAGACCAAAATAATAGTAACAGCTCATTTTCATGGAGTACTCACTATGTGCTAAGCAGTATTTTAAGTGCTTTATATGTTTTGCTTATTTAAATATTAATAGACTCTTAATGCTTTTGAACTGTGGTGTTGGAGAAGACTCTTGAGAGTCCCTTGGACTGCAAGGAAATCCAACCAGTCCATTCTGAAGGAGATCAACCCTGGGATTTCTTTGGAAGGAATGATGCTAAAGCTGAAACTCCAGTACTTTGGCCACCTGATGCGAAGAGTTGACTCATTGGAAAAGACTCTGATGCTGGGAGGGACTGGGGGCAGGAGGAGAAGGGGACGACCGAGGATGAGATGGCTGGATGGCATCACCAACTTGATGGATGTGAGTCTGTGTGAACTCTGGGAGTTGGTGATGGACAGGGAGGCCTGGCATGCTGCAATTCATGGGGTCGCAAAGAGTTGGACACGACTGAGCGACTGAACTGAACTGAACTGAACTGAAGGGCTTCCCAGGTGGTGCTAGTGATAAAGAACCCACCTGCCAATGCAGGAGACATAAAAGATACAGGCTTGATCCCCGGGTCGGGAAGATCCCCTGGAGAAGGACATGGCAACCAACTTGAGTATTCTTTCCTGGGGAGTCCCAAGGACAGAGGAGCCTGGAGGGCTATACCGTCTCAAAGAGTCGGACACAGCTGAGAAACTTTGGATGCACACACACACACAGACTCTTCTTTAATTATCTTTGTTTCCTCTGTCTTTTTGCTTCCTCTCAAAATTATTTCACAAATGGTAAATGAAGGGTGAATTTTTCAGAGGTCTCATATGCCTGTGGATATAGTCATTTTGTCTACACATTTAAATAATGGTTTCCCTGGATATTCAATTCTAGGTGCAAGGCTATTTTTCTTCCACACTGTGGGGACTCTATTATCTTCTTGCATCCGGTGTTTCTTTCAAGAAACCTGATGTCTGTCTGACTTTTGTCTGCTTTCACTGTAATGAATATTTCCAAGGTTTCTCCTTGGCCTGAATATTCTTGAATGCACTAAAATATTCCTGACTCTGAGTTTTTGATTTATCTTCTTTGCTACTCTACTATCCTCTTTATTTTGAGATCTTATATTTGCAATTTTAGAAACATCTTGATTATTATATTCTCATTTCTGTCCTTTTTGTTTGTTGGCAGACCACAAGTGGACAGAAGTTGAAATTTCTGCTTTCATCTTCCATGTCATTTGACTCTTCCTTCATTTTCCTTATGTAATTGTTAGGCCCAAATGCCTCTGGGGACAATGCCTGATGTAACTGTGTAGCTCATTCTTTCACCCTGCAGTAGTTTTCATCCTGCATTCAAGCTATTTGGCTAATTCCTTACTTTATCACTTATTTTAAAAATATTTATTATACCCATTTATTTCTTCACAATTTCTTCCTCTTGACTCATGTTTCCAAAATCCTTTTTACTGCTCCAGTATTTATTATTTAAAAAAATTGTTGGAGTATAGTTGATTTATAATGTTGTATTAGTTTCAGCTGTACAACCAAATGAATCAGTTATACATATATACATATTCAATATTTATATTCTTTTCCCATTTGGGTCATTATAGAGTATTGCATAGAGTTTCTTGTGCAATTCAGTAGGTTCTAATAGTTATCTATTTTATATATAAGAGTGTGTACAAAGCAACTATACCCCACTTTAAAAAAAAGATGCATTTTGGGGGAAGGTGAGGGATAAATTGGGAGATTGAGATTGACGGGTACATACTGCAAGGTGTTTATTATTTTTTAAAATTCTTGTTTAAATTCTTAGTTCTTCCACTAGGCTTTCCCCATATTTTTCCAGTTTTTGTCACTCTTTTGTGGAATTCCCACTAATATTGTTCCATGTAATATTATATTTCCTAAATTGTGACCTTTGTTAGCTTAGTATTATCAGCTGAAAGACAAAGCCCTTGGCTCTTGATACAGTTTTCCAAATGTGTTGGGTGGGGCACCCTTCAGGTTGAAGATGCTTTGTTGCCATTGTTGCTCAGTTGCTAAGTCATGTCCAACTCTTTGCAACACTGTGGACTGCAGCATGCCAGGCTTCCCTGTCCTTCACTGTCTCCTGGAGCTTACTCAGTTCCCTGCCCATTGAATCAGTGGTGCTGTCTAACCATCTCACCCTCTGCTGCCCCTTTCTCCTTTTGCCTTCAATCTTTCCCAGCATCAGGGTCTTTTCCAATGAGTCGACTCTTTGCATCAGGTGGCAAAAGTATTGGAGCTTCAGCTTTGGCATCAATCCTTCCAATGAATATTCAGGGTTGATTTCCTTTCGGATGAACTGGTTTGATCTCCTTGCTGCCCAAGGAATTCTCGAGAGTTATCTGCAGCACCACAGTTCAGAAGCAGCAAGTCTTCTGAAGACTTTTTACTGGATTTAACAATTCCATGGCTCTGTGCTCTTCCGATACCTTGTTTCCCAAGTATCCTTCCCAGTCTTTTGCTGTTGGTGCCCTGCTGTCTGGTAGTTATGATGGAAAGAATTAGTGTTCTAATGATAAGAGCAATGTTCATAATGTTCTAATGATGAAAAGAATAGAAGGATGCTAGGAGTCCAGTAAGAGAAAAGATAGTGATCATCACCATTATTTACACGAGTCCAAAGAGAGAGGTTTTATTTCTACAAAGATGGATGTTTGTGATCCCAACACATGGTTGTGATAGTTTTAATGCTATTTGCTTAGAAGGCTATGTCCTATAGCTGAATGAAGATAGTTTTCTATCTTGTAGCTATATTCTATAAAACTTTTTAGTTTCCTTTGTTCACTGAAGTTAATAGTGCAGCCTCTGTTATTTAGGAATAGCTCTGGTGCAAGAAGCAGCCTCCTACATTTACCTTTTTATAATCCTCTGTGATAACAAACAAAAAAGCTCTCAAAAAAATCTAACATTTTAAACTACAAAAATGCAGCCATCTTGGGCATCTTGTACAAGGACACCAGTAGAAAGGGTCAAACTCTTAAAGACTGTAAGAAATATGTAATCCCATAGAAGGAATTGAGTATTTCAATCCCATGGAGGCACACTGAATATTTGATGATGTCTATAGCTCCAGGAGTTGATGATGGACAGGGAAGCCCGGCATGCTGCAGGCCATGGGGTCACAAAGAGTTGGACACGACTGACTGACTGAACTGAACTAATAGCCTATTTTCTTGGAAGAAGAGCTGAGGAGCTTGGAAGAAGTAAAAAGCAGAGGAAAATGGAAAGCAAAGTTTAGAAAGAATAAAGGAATAGCAGTCTATTCATAGTAGTAGTTTTAGTAGCTATTAAATAAGAATATTTAATGATCTCATGTCTGTGTCTCTAATAAAATCATCTGTAACATTTTCTAGATTTAATATATAAGTATTAATAATATACAATATTTATTTTTCTTTTTCTGACTTACCTCACTCTGTATGATAGTCTCTAGGTCCATCCACATCCCTGCAAATGATCCAGTTCTGTTCTTTTTCATGGCCGAGTAATATTCCATTGTATATATGTATCAAGGGGGAAAGGGGAGGGTAGGAGGAATTGGGAGGTTGAGAATGATGTATATACACTGTTTATACCATGTATAAGATAGATAACTAATAAGAACCTACCATATAGCTCAGGAGACTCTACTCAATCCTTTGTGGTGACCTACATGGGCAGGAAATCAAAAAAAGAGAATATACATGTATATGTATAGCTGATTCACTTTGTTTACAGTAGAAACTAATACAGCATTGTAAAGGAACTGTACTCCAATAAAAATTCATTCAAAAAAAGAATATTTAATGAGACAATGAAAGACGAGGTAGAGAGCTAAAACTGCCTTAAGTCTCCTAACTGGGGGACAGCCATTCTGTAGGCTGTTCCCAGATAATGACACACAGCTCTGGTGGAAAAGAAGGAACCCACCAGTGCTGAAAAGGCCGGGAAGTTCCACCGTCCAGTCCAGGGAAGAGAAGGCCACAGCCCCATGGACCACATGGAACTTAGGAATGTAAGCATGCTGCCAGTTAAATAAACTTAATTGATAGAAACATTCAGCCACCTAGTTTTGTAAGCACTACTGCTTTGCTCTGTAGACTTGAGAAGCTGAATCTACTTGTCAGGAAGGAACCTACAAGCAATGCCTTAGAAACAAGACCTTTGGGATTACTGCAGCAAATCTGTGGCCGTGGTGTCGATTCAGAGATTCAAGGCTTAGGATAAATCATTCGACCCATTTCATAAAAAGCCCAGTATTTGGAATGGGAAATATCAGAGGCCTAATCAGCAAGAAATACAAAAGCATAGGAAAATGGTAACCCGCTCTCGTGAACTGGAAATGGGTTGCTGAGGAATTATTGGGCTAAAGTACATATGTGGTTAATAAAAGATCAACTTTGACTTAGATTTTTTTTTTCTTAATTTTAAGTGCTGTTTCTGAGGGTTGCAGTGATTCTTCTTTCTGCTTCTGTTAGGGATTGGTGAGAAGCAAGAGAAATGTTTGAATCCAGTTATTTGCCAGCGGGAGATGTGCTGTATAATTAAGCTGTCGTTTTCACTGATGGATTATTAGCAGCAGGTAATAAGAAATGTGCATCAGCATAAATTGTCACACGGCATTTCATGCCACAACAGATGAGGTATGTCTTCCATGGCAGCATCCAGCAACCATGTAGAGATTGGTGCCATTATGGCAGTTATAATTCACAACATACACTTTAATAGTTAAACAATTATCTGTAGTGGCAGTACTGGAAAATTGTTTAGTAATGATTGGCTGACTTTTATGATGAAGAATAATTTTGATATGGATCTTTTTCTATAAATATCTGAAGAAGGAAAAAGAACACTCATTTGAAACACGTACTTGGGATATTTTTGGTTTGGAGCTCATTTATTTTTAACTGCAAATATTTGAAGGATCAGAAAGTCACCAAAATAGCTTTCCGTATATAACTTTAGAGAGTTTAAAATTATTATGTATTTCATATTTTTATTCTAGGTAGATAGATACTGCATAATAGGACTAGTTCAGTTCAGTTCAGTCGCTCAGTCATGCCCAACTCTTTGCGACCCCATGAATCGCAGCACGCCAGGCCTCCCTGTCCGTCACCAACACCCGGAGTTCACTCAGACTCACGTCCATCGAGTCAGTGATGCCATCCAGCCATCTCATCCTCGGTCGTCCCCTTCTCCTCCTGCCCCCAATCCCTCCCAGCATCAGAGTCTTTTCCAATGAGTCAACTCTTCGCATCAGGTGGCCAAAGTACTGGAGCTTCAGCTTTAGCATCATTCCTTCCAAAGAAATCCCAGGGCTGATCTCCTTCAGAATGGACTGGTTGGATCTCCTTGCAGTCCAAGGGACTCTCAAGGGTCTTCTCCAACACCACAGTTCAAAAGCATCAATTCTTCAGCACTCAGCTTTCTTCACAGTCCAACTCTCACATCCATACATGACCACAGGAAAAACCATAGCCTTGACTAGACGGACCTTAGTCAGCAAAGTAATGTCTCTGCTTTTGAATATACTATCTAGGTTGGTCATAACATTTCTTCCAAGGAATAAGCGTCTTTTAATTTCATGGCTGCAGTCACCATCTGCAGTGATTTTGGAGCCCCCCAAAAAATAAAGTCTGACGCTGTTTCCACTGTTTCCCCATCTATTTCCCATGAAGTGATGGGACCAGTTGCCATGATATTCGTTTTCTGAATGTTGAGCTTTAAGCCAACTTTTTCACTCTCCTCTTTCACTTTCATCAGGAGGCTTTTTAGTTCCTCTTCACTTTCTGCCATAAGGGTGGTGTCATCTGCATATCTGAGGTTATTGATATTTCTCCCGGCAATCTTGATTCTAGCTTGTGTTTCTTCCAGTCCAGCGTTTCTCCTGATGTACTCTGCATATAAGTTAAATAAGCAGGGTGACAATATACAGCCTTGATGTACTCCTTTTCCTATTTGGAACCAGTCTGTTGTTCCATGTCCAGTTCTAACTGTTGCTTCCTGACCTGCATACAGATTTCTCAAGAGGCAGGTCAGGTGGTCTGGTATTCCCATCTCTCTCAGAATTTTCCACAGTTTATTGTAATCCACACAGTCAAAGGCTTTGGCATAGTCAATAAAGCAGAAATAGATGTTTTTCTGGAACTCTCTTGCTTTTTCCATGATCCAGCGGATGTTGGCAATTTGATCTCCGGTTCCTCTGCCTTGTCAAAACCAGCTTGAACATCAGGGAGTTCACGGTTCACGTATTGCTGAAGCCTGGTTGGAGAATTTTGAGCATTACTTTACTAGAGTGTGAGATGAGTGCAATTGTGCGATAGTTTGAGCATTCTTTGGCATTCCCTTTCTTTGGGATTGGAATGAAAACTGACCTTTTCCAGTCCTGTGGCCACTGCTGAGTTTTCCAAATTTGCTGGCATATTAAGTGCAGCACTTTCACAGCATCATCTTTCAGGATTTGAAACAGCTCAACTGGAATCCATCACCTCCACTAGCTTTAATAGGACTAAGGACGCCCAAAATCAAGTCTATCTGATTTTCTCTTTGGAAAGCCATGAGTTAACATGGGGATGTCTGGGCTTAAGGGATAAGAGGAAAATACTACTTTGTTCTTGAAGGGCTAAAAGCTAAAGTCTTCTCTCCCATCTTTCTGTTTCCTTTCTCTTGGTTTTATTCCTTTGTTATTTTTCTTACTTCTCTCTATTCCTTCATCACAATTCTTATGTTCTTCAAAATTGAGCTAAGGCTTACCCACTATAAAAACTTCATTTGGACTGACCCAGCTTTCTTTTATCCTTTAATTCTGTTGTCTTAGACTTTGCTCTACTCATGGAAAAGTTTAATAGACTTCTTTGTAAGAATTTTATTTTATTTTTTTCAGGAAGTATTATTATTTTTAAAAAATTTATTCATTTTAATTGGAGGCTAATTACAATATTGTAGTGGCTTTGCCATACTTTGACATGAATCAGCCACAGGTGTACGTGCGTTCTCCATCCTGAACCCCCCTCCTACCTCCTTCCCCATCCCATCACTCTGGGTCATCCCAGTGCACCAGCCCCAAGCACCCTGTCTCATGCATCGAACCTGGACTGGCGATCCATTTCTTTGTGAGAATTTTAAAATCATATCAAGGGGTTTATGTGTTTCTAACTAGACCATTGCAGGCCAAAGTATCAAAATATTTGTTCCCAGAATTTGGCCCAGTGAAGAGTTTGCCCCAGAATGTAAATGCACCACACCACTAACATGTATTTAGTTCATCTGACCTTTTTTTCTCTAACAAGACTTTTCTGAACAAAGATTTAGTGCATGCTTCAGTTCAGTTCAGTTCAGTTGCTCAGTTGTGTCCGACTCTTTGCGACACCATGAATCACACCAGGCCTCCCTGTACATCACCGACTCCCGGAGTTCACTCAAACTCATGTCCGTCAAGTCGGTGATACTATCAAGCCATCTCATCCTCTGTCGTCCCCTTCTCCTCCTGCCCCCAATCCCTCCCAGCATCAGGGTCTTTTCGAATGAGTCAACTCTTCACATGACGTGGCCAAAGTATTGGGGTTTCAGCTTTAGCATCATTCCTTCCAAAGAAATCCCAGGACTGATCTCCTTTAGGATGGACTGGTTGGATCTCCTTGCAGTCCAAGGGACTCTCAAGGGTCTTCTCCAACACCACAGTTCAAAAGCACCAATTCTTCGGTGCTCAGCTTTCTTCACAGTCCAACTCTCACATCCATACATGACCACTGGAAAAACCATAGCCTTGACTAGACGGACCTCTGTTGGCAAAGTAATGTCTCTGCTTTTTAATATGCTGTCTAGGTTGGTCATAACTTTCCTTCCAGGGAGTAAGCGTCTTTTAATTTCATGGCTGCAGTCACCATCTGCAGTGATTTTGGAGCCCCCCAAAATAAAGTCTGACACTGTTTCCACTGTTTCCCCATCTATTTTCCATTATGTGATGGGACCAGATGCTATGGTCTTCATTTTCTGAATGTTGAGCTTTAAGACAACTTTTTCGCTCTCCTCTTTCACTTTCATCAGGAGGCTCTTTAATTCTTCTTCACTCTCTGCCATAAGGGTGGTGTCATCTGCATATATGAGGTTATTGATATTTCTCCCGGCAATCTTGATTCCAGCTTGTGTTTCTTCCAGCCCAGTGTTTCTCATGATGTACTCTGCATAGAAGTTAAATAAGCAGGGTGACAATATATAGCCTTGATGTACTCCTTTTCCTATTTGGAACCAGTCTGTTGTTCCATGTCCAGTTCTAACTGTTGCTTCCTGACCTGCATAGAGGTTTCTCAAGAGGCAGGTCAGGTGGTCTGGTAAAACTGGTATTTGAATAGCACTGACCTAGACTGTAAGAATGTTAAAGGCGACTCTGTTAGTTTCCAGTCCTGTGGGAGGGGTAGAAGAGCCTGTTTGGGAGGGACAAAATGACTGGCTCATGGTGAGGTGTAATATTCACAGTAGTGATAGTCACTGAGAGGTAACATTTTATGTGTTCCCCGTGTCCTATGAAATCTGCATGAAAGAGCTCGTTTGAACTTCACAATGACCCAATGGCATAAGTTTTCTCATTTTCCCTATTCTCCAGATGAGGAAACTGAGGCTCTGAGAGATCAACTTTCACTAAACTCTACTTCTCAGTTCAGTTCAGTTCAGTCGCTCAGTCGTGTCCGACTCTTTGCGACCCCAGGAATCGCAGCACGCCAGGCCTCCCTGTCCATCACCAACTCCCGGAGTTCACTCAGACTCACGTCCATCGAGTCAGTGATGCCATCCAGCCATCTCATCCTCTGTCTTCCCCTTCTCCTCCTGCCCTCAATCCCTCCCAGCATCAAAGTCTTTTCCAATGAGTCAACTCTTCCCATGAGGTGGCCAAAGTATTGAAGTTTCAAGTGCCTAAGTTGGAATTCAACCCATTGATGTCCAAAATCAATTTCTGTACTATACCTCAAACAGTGCTATCCAGAAATTTCTGCAGCAATGAAAATGTTCTCTGTCTGCTGTGTCCAGTATGGTACCCACTAACCATGTGTGACTTTCTGAGCACTTGAAATATTGCTGGCTCAACTAGGGATGTGAATTTCTAGTTGCATTTTATTTTAATTAATTTACATTTATATTTAAATAGCCACATGTGGGTAGTGGCCATTGTATTGGACAGTGCTGCTTCAGATACTTTTAAGTGTTGCTGACTATAGGCTTATAAGGGGAAAACCAAACCAGGAAAATACATTAAGAGAATGTGCGAGTCTTTCTCCATTTTTAGAATTTCCCTAGATCTCAAATTTAAAAAAAATTTTTTTTCAGGAAGGAAGGACTGCTTTAAATCTATTGCTATATAGATGCAGTAGGATTCAATTAAAAAGCAAACAAATGATCTACCATCTCCTCTGTTTCAGGCACTCCACTGGGCTTTGGAAATTATGAATAAGTGAATAAAATATGATTCCTGTCTTTAAGGAGCTCACAGTATAAGTAACTTTGTAGAGGATGTTATACATTTTCCAGAGTTTCTTCATATATGATTAGACGAAGTATTTAAATATCTGCTATCTAATATTTTGTAGTGTTTTGCTTTTAATTTTTAATAGTTTAATTGTTTGAAGAGGTCGTCTATTTCCATGGTTTAAAATAAAAACGTCAAAGTGCTTTTAATTTTCTTCTACAGAAACAGCTAGTGCTATCATTTTCTAATGTATGCCTTTCCAAATATTTTATGCATGCAGAAGAAAATGTACACTTGTATTTAATCCTTCCCTTTTTAAAGAACAAGTACACACAGTCACCTAACCTTGCTGTTTGGACTAAAAATATACACTTTGGATACTTTTTCTTTCTAGAACTTAAAGAATTTCTTATTTCTTTCTAGGGATTCATAATATTTCATGAAATATCATAATTTATATAAACATTCCTCTAGTGTTTTCTTTATTGTTCCGCCATTGTTATTTCCATTCTTTCGCCATTACAGGAGGGACTGCATGAAGAACTTTACCAATTATATTCTCATGTGAGCTAGAGTGAACTGCCTTCATGTTTCCCAGAGCATACGCCATAGAGTATGGATCTTAGAAGATGTTCAATATGAGAAGAGAGTTCTGTGGTTAAATAACTTCTGGATATTCATTGAAGATTCACAGTGCACATTGTCAAACTAAAGGAGACCCCCGCCCCCCTCCCAGTCTTAAGTAGGGTTGATCCAAGTGTTTCTCAACCATACATTTTCTCAGCTAAGAGAGTACAACCTTTTTGTAGATTGACTTCCCTGGGAAGCAGACTCTGAGACAGGAATGTACATGCAGGAGTTTCACGGGGTGTGTCTTCAGGAACACCCGATGGAAATGAGGGGGATGGAAGTAAGTGGGTAGAAGGACAAGTTGAACTGGGGTGCAGTTGGAGCAAAGACCTCAGCCAGTCAATCCCATAAGGAGTTCTCTGGAGCTTGATGACCCTTTAGGCGTGCTCCAACTCCAGGGAAGGAGGCCAGGTCCCCAGGGAGGAGTCCGTTGAGGGCATCTCTGCAGAGACTCAGCTCTGAGCTCTCAGCTAGTGTGACGACTGCCTCCATGTTCATGAGAGTTCTGCCGAGCTTCTTTGCATCTTTTATGGAAAGGGATAACAATCCTGAGATGGCTTTGGTGGTCAGAGGAAGGCATTTCCTCTGAACCTTTCCAGAGGGAACCATTTATCCTCTTTGAAATATGGATGCCTGGATGGAAGTTGTTTGGAGTATCAAACACTCTTTGATTCTATTCCATTTCAGTGTGTACAAACTGAAGGCCAAAGTAAGAGACAAAAATATTTCCCAAACATGCATTTGGCCACAGAGAGGCTAGTGGTCTGGATCAGTCAGCCTTAACTGCAGTGTGGAGATGGAGGACATGCATTGTTATGGCATTTCAAGAGTGTGTAGCATTAGTTGAGGCAGGTTGTTGGGGCAAATGGCAGCAGAGCTGAGTTGAATTTGGTTTTTAAATATTTTCATTACCCCTTCTTAGGTATTTCCTGAAGAAGCTTGCCTCCTATTTTCTAGAAACATTATCCCTTGTTGCTAATACTTGAACATCAGCCAACAGAGGACATGAAAGGCAGGGATCTATCTAGCTTTAAATCAGAGATGTAGGTGCTTTTATTCATCCTCTGTTTTGAAGCTTAAAAGGGTAAACGTGCATGCATGTGAAGTTGCTGCAGTCGTGTCCAGCTCTTTGCAACCCTGTGAACTGTAGCCTGCCAGGCTCCTCTGTCCATGGGATTCTCCAGGCAACAATACTAGAGTGGATTGCCATTTACTTCATTAAGGGAATCTTCCTGACCCAGGGATCGAACCCGCATCTCTTATGTCTTCTGCATTGGTAGGTGGGTCCTTTATCACTAGCGTTACCTGGGAAGCCCAGGGGGTAGCCAAAAAGTCATAGCAGCTCTCAGGGTCCTTCCTGTTGAGAATCAGATGGGTCTGTGTGCTCATCCTGTGCCTTTCAGCGTATTTGCTGATTTCATTCTCACACATTCTGTGGAATTCTCAGTTGTGGTGCCTATCCAGGAAGCTTATTTCTTGGTTGCAGAGGGAAAATGCCCAAGGAAGAGATCTCTATTAGGCGTTCCCGATCAAGTTGATGAGTGTTTGTAGAGTGGATGGGAAAATATCCAAGAAAAATCTCAAAGAATAAATTCTTCTGAGATAATAGAGTTCAGTTCAGTTCAGTTCAGTTTAGTCACTCAGTCATTTCCGACTCTTTGCGACCCCATGGACTGCAGCACACCAGGCTTCCCTGCCCATCGCCAACTCCTGGAGTCTACCCAAACTCATGTTCATTGAGTTGGTGATGCCATCCAACCATCTTATCCTCTGTCATCCCATTCTCTGTCTGCCCTCAATCTTTCCCAGCATCAGGGTCTTTTCAAATGAGTCAGTTCTTTGTATCAGGCGGCCAAAGTATTAGAGTTTCAGCTTCAACATCAGTCCTTCCAATGAACACCCAGGACTGATCTCCTTTAGGATGGACTGGTTGGATCTCCTTGCAGTCCAAGGGACTCTCAAGAGTCTTCTCCAACACCACAGTTCAAAAGCATCCATTCTTTAGTGCTCAGCTTGCTTTATAGTCCTACTCTCACATCCATACATGACTACTGGAAAAACCATAGCCTTAACTAGACGGACCTTTGTTGGCAAAGTAATGTCTGTGCTTTTTAGTATGCTGTCTAGGTTGGTCATAACTTTCCTTCCAAGGAGTAAGCGTCTTTTAATTTCATGGCTGCTGTCACCATCTGCAGTGATTTTGGAGCCCCCAAAAATTAAGTCAGCCGCTGTTTCCACTGTTTTCCCATCTATTTGCCATGAAGTGATGGGATCAGATGCCATGATCTTTGTTTTCTGAATGTTGAGCTTTAAGCCAACTTTTTCACTCTCCTCTTTTACTTTCATCAAGAGGCTCTTTAGTTCTTCTTCATTTTCTGCCATAAGGGTGGTGTCATCTGCATATCTGAGGTTATTGATATTTCTCCTGGCAATTTTGATTCCAGCTTGTGCTTCATCCATCTCATGATGTAGTCTGCATATAAGTTAAACAAGCAGGGTGACAATATACAGCCTTGACACACTCCTTTTCCTATTTGGAACCAGTCCATTGCTCCATGTCCAGTTCTAACTGTTGCTTCCTGACCTGCATACAGATAATACAAGTAGGAAGGAAAACCAGAACTAAGGAGTTGGCTGTTGTATGAACATGATACAGAGGAGAAACAACAACAACAACAAAAAAAACTGAGAGAGAAAGATTTGTTAGTGGCTGTGTCTTAAGATCAACATTTTTCTCAAAAATCTTTTTTTTCTTTGAATAAAAAGCTTCATAAGAATTCTTGTTGTTCTTACTGTTATATAATAGTAGTGGATTAGGTGAAAGATTATTAAAAAAGGAATTTGAAAGGGAATAAACTAGAAAAGTGAATTCTAGAAAGTGGGAGAAATGATAGAAAAGGAATTTGCCTTAAAGTGATCCAAAATGCGTTACTCTTTTTTGAACAGTCCTCACCTCTTCCTTTTTGCTTCATAGCACATGGTATCAAAGACCTAGGTATGCTGACTCTTCAGTGTTCCAGGTACAGCTTCTTTCGCAATCCGTTTGTAATTATCCATTCACAAAATTGTCAGATCAGGTGGCATCTTGGTCACTTCCGATTATTGAATTGTCTAGTCCACTTAAAATTCCAGTCTCATCTCCAGATGATGTTCACTTAGCTCAAGTTAGGCCTGTGGAACCAGTTGAGGGAAGAGGGTGTGGTCAGCATTTTCATGCTTTCTAACCTTCTGCTTTTAACTGCTGGACGTTGAGGGCGTAAAGGGTGGTGAAGGACAGATATACCAGATGGCTCCTGACTTAACTAGGCTATACTCTGTTAGCTGTTGCTTCCCTTCCTAGCTAACAGGAACAGGTTATTGATATGGTCTGTGTGGAAGGTTCCAGAATTGGGCTTTTCCTGCCCTTTCAGATCCCTCCCCTGGGGGTACAAGATCAAGATGCCAGCTGATTGAGTTCCCTGGAGGAGGCCTCCCTTCCTGGCTTGCAGATGGCTGCCTTCTTGCTGTGTCCTCATGAGGTGTAGAGAGAGAAGGAAACAAGTGCTCTAATACCACTTCTCATAACTCCACATTAATCCCATCATGAGGGTCCCACCCTTACAACCTCATTTAACCCTAGTCACCTTCCAAACCCCATCTTCAAATACCGTTACAATGGGGGCTAGGGCCTCAACACAAGAATTTTGGTGAGACGCAGCTCAGTTTATAACACAGCGGCTCTTATGTATAGTCCGATAGTACTTCCTGTCATGTTGCTGACTGGTGATTCCAGTCATTGCCTCTCACTTCCCATGCTAGTATTTTAGTCTTCCGTATATGGACCAGTCATGGAGTCTTGGAGTTGACGGTGTTGAGGTAGGAGAAGTAGAGTAAGGGTTTGCCTGCCTCTGAATTCTCCCTGGAGTAGGTGTCTAGAAACCTACAAAACTCTCTTTAGAATGTAGGGCAGCTTAATGCTTCTTTATCCCCAATATTTGGTTCTCATCACCAGTTCCAGGGCAAGAGTAAAAAAATCCTCCTTTTAAATAACGTATGATTATTTCTTTTCCCAAATGAAGCAGCTATATTCAGCATGGATGTGAGTTAAATTATGAGGAAGACTGAAGATTTTAGGGACAATTAATTTTAAAATGTTCCTATTAACTTCTGAAGCTTTCTCCGTGAGTCTTTCTGTCTTTTCCAGCATCATCAGATGCAGAAGTAATCATAAATTCAAGGAAGGGAAGATTATTCAGTACATAATTTTTAATCTCTTTATCCTGCCTTTGACTCCTATAGAATCCATTCCTATATATGGTCACGTGGCTCTTCAAAATAATGTCTCATCATGTGCCATGTTGGTGATGTCACAGGAAGTCAAGAAGTCAATGTTAGCAGATAGCCAGCATATAGGAGGTCATGTAAGTAAGGTTTTAAGAATTACATCATGCAGTATAGACCCATTTATGTAATAATGTAATTAACAATAAAGAAGATGTGGCAAACTAGGGGATATTATATATGTACCTGAGATTTTTAAGAAGCGAGCATCTCAGCAAAAACTAAAATGCCATTTGTCGTAGAAGGTTGAAAGCATTTTCTGAGGACAGAGAACATTGCACACAACAGAGGTAGGCAAAGTTTCTTCTGAAAAAACCCAGATGGTAAATATTTTAGGCTTTTCCAGCCAAATGATGTCTCTTGCAACTGCTCAACTCTGCCGCTATATGCTCAAAGTATTGGGAAAGTATAGACATAGATGGGCATGGCTTTATGCTAACCAAACTTAACAAATGGCAAGTGAAATTTGGCCTGTGGGTCAGTTTTCTGACCCTTGGCATATTAGTTGAAGAAATTCTGCCTCTCACTTTTTGCTATTATTAAGTCAATTTAAAACAAACTAGTGTACTTAGAATTAGATAATAAAGGTAATGCAGCGGTCCAATCTCTGAATGATTTTACAAAGGTAAGGAGATCAGAGAATAATATAGATTAGAGTTCTAGTGACTATTTGAAACTTTTGAAAAGTGAGAGCGATGTAAAATCAAGTAGTCTCAAGAACTAAACAAAATAAAGTCACAGAAGTGGAAATCCAAGGAACTAGCTTCTTTTTGATAAAGTGAACACATGATTTAATTTTACTTTCAGTTATAATATATAACTCTGTTAGAAAAATTTCTGTACCATGTGTTTAGATCAGAATATGCAGAAGAGTAAATACAGGGGTTTATGAAAAGTGAAACCCTTTACAAGAATCCTAAGAGGGAAAAAAAGTAATTCCTTTCTTATGCAATCATTTCTGGCATAATAAATAATAAAGTAAGTATAAATTGAAAGAAAAAGAATGAAGAAAATGTCCTTTGTTTATAATTACCTACAAAATAAGACATATCTTCTAACTTCATGTGTTTCTTTGAAACTGCTCTGTTTCCTAGAATCTTTATTAAGAGTTCCCTAAACTTGAGAAACAACTGACAGTCTTAGAGAAAAACACATTTTATGTGTTGCTACCACTGCAGGCTCAAAGAAGATGGAGAGTCTTTTGGATGTTGAGGACTAGAACTTGGGACATTGTAGTCATAGCAACATAGCTCTAAATTGTCACTGTTTATGAAAATGAATAAACATGTTATTTAAAAAATTCCATTATGATCAATTCTGGGGCAAAAACCAGGGGACTTTTCATTAAGTGAAATCATACTGGAAATATGCAAGAATTAAGCAGGAACATCCCCCCAATTGTTTTGAAGTCATAACAAAAGTACTTTCAGTTTATTGGAATTTTTTATCCCTAGTTTTTGAGCAGGTGGTTTCTTGAGTTTAGGGATTCTTAATAAAAAAAATGCAAAGCAGCTTCCTTTGGGGTCCTTAAAAACAACCCTTTTGATGGTTTGTGGGGGCCTGCAATAGCTGTTCTTATCTGTGGGAGAGCGTCTGAAGATTTTTGTTTTATTTGTTATCTTTCTGATTATCAAAGTAACATGTGCTCACTATCATAAGAGTGAAGAGTACAGAAAAGTATAGTGAGAGTAACATTGCCAGTAATGCAATAACTAAGAGGCAGATTATTACATGATTTTTTCCAGGGCTATTTTTTTCTACATGGTTGATATAAAAAATATTGAAAATTTGCCTTGTACTTTTGTCTGTTCAACAGCAAACTGTGGCATTTCCTTGTGATATTACATAAGTTGATATTATTTTTCATGTGTATATAATACTTCAATTTAAATATATCTTAACCTATTATAATGTCATTAACTTGTAGTTATTAAAAGAGAACTTCAGTAAGTATAATTTTTTTAATAAATCTGTGACCAGATTTTTGAAATTTTTATTAGGAAAATTTTCTAGGAGAATTCAAATGTTTAAAGTTATAAATGGTACTCCAGACATATTTCAGAAAATATGTACAGATTTATGTCTTCATCATACCATTGTGAGTCTTTTTGACACTACATTCTCTTCATTGCTGACATTTACCAATTTTAAAGCAATCTTTCCTGCTTCCAAGATGAGCAGTGGATTGGACCAAATGTAATTCTCATCTTGGAAATCATGTATTAATAGAATGGGACTGGGGAAAGACTCACAAACTAAGTCTAAAGCAAAACTCAGAGATAGTGAAGAAGCTGTAAAATCTGAAGTGAAAAGCTGTAATGCAGGCTGTAGACTAAAGCACCTGAGGCTGGTAACATTTGCCCAGGAAGTTCCGTTGAGGGACTGAGAGAAATGGAAGTATGGAGGGGCCATGTGATGACATTGATTAGCTATCACCAGTGGGAAAGAAAGAGCCCGGTTCTGTGTGGGGACTGAGCCTGAGCAGGGAGTCGTTGCCAGGAGAAACGGAGAAAGGGTCTTTGTCCCCGTGAGCGGCAGATCTCAGAAAGCACATTTTTCCAAAAGGAAGGAAATGCCTTGGTACGAAGTGGCTGTGTCTCTCAGTGACAGGTGGGGTCGGGTACCATCTCATATCCTGGATTTCCTGCATGGGGTTTCCTCATGATGGAAATGTCAGCAAGTTAACAGGCTGTCTGGCTAATCTTTGTCCCGTGAGTTGTAGGAGTTAGTAACACATTCTTGCAAATCTTGCCCCTTCCTCTGCCTGGGGGTGACTGCAAAGCTGCCCTTTGTGTGGCTCTGTGCACTTAAGAATGGCCAGCCTTCCGGGGCACTTCCTCCTAGGGGCCTCCCCCCTGTCCTGCTGCTTTCCCATTTTTACCTTCTCTTGCTTTCTTGGAAGTGCACTATTTATTAGAATCCTTTTTCTGTGCCTAATGATGATGTCATATCTTTTTTGTTTGCTTGAATTCCATTGGAATTTCTTCAGATTCGTGAATTCTTTAAGAAGTCTATTGTTTATTTTTCACACAGTTGAGAATTGAGAAAATAAACTAAGAGTTTATTATTGATTTCACAGCCAGAATTCTATCAGATAATAAACACTGAATAATTTTAGTTCTTTAAATATAATGACTTGCTTTGTGGTCCAGCACATGGTCGGTCACCTTTGGCAAATATTCCAGAAGTGGAAGAGTGACTTTTTCCATTTTGAGGTACAATGCATCATACATGTCAGGTAGATCAAGCTTTTTTTTTTTTTTTTTTTTCAGGCCTACTCTATCCTTGATGAATTTTCTGTCTCTGTTCTGTTAGCTTTTGAGAGAGATTTTTTAAGTCACCCAGATGATGGTGAATTTGCCTTTTTCTCTTTTCTCTAGTTCTTCTAGCTTCACTTTATAAACTTTAAAGCTCTAATTTTTAGGAGGCTGCATTTTTTCTCATGATATCCCCCTGGTGGATGAACCTTTTATAGGGTATGAAATGCCTGCCTATCTTTCTAGTAAGTGACTGGTTCAAGTCTGCTTTATCCAAAATTAGCAGAGCTGCCCCAGCTTATTTTTTTCAGTGTTTGCATGACACATATTTTCCCCTCCATTTCACCCTGGCATTGTCCTTACATTACAGGTGTGGGTCCTGTAACAAGAGGTAGCTGTTTTACATTTTTGTTTTTAACTTAATCTGGCAATCCGAGTCTTTTACATAGAGTATTTAGCCCATTTTCATTTACTAAAATTACTGATATAGTTGGATTCATATATACCAGCCTACTATTTGTTTCCACTTGACTCATCTCTTTATGTAGTTTTATCCTTCCTTTCTTGACTTTATATGGATTAATGAATTTTTTGCTATCCTTATTTCCTCTATGAATCTATTAATTAATATTATTTCACTCATTATTTTTCCCTTAAATATTAAATGTATCTTTAAAAGTTGTAGCTCAAGATGTTAATTGTTACCTAGATATTACAATATGTATCATTGGTATATTATACCCTACCTAATGATTTTCTAAAAGAAGAGAGTACTTCAGTGTGATTTAAACCCTTCCAGAGGAATATAAACTCAGCTTGTTTTAGTGAAGGAAGATTATCATTGACACCTACAAAATTTCACAAGAAGAAAACTATTTCCAATTTTATTTATGAATATCAATGAAAAGCTCTTCAGAAAATTATTTGCAGCTCATTAAAGGAATTATGTCTTCATGATGAAGTAAAGTTCATTCCAGGGATGAAAGATTATGAAGTCTATTCAAATATTTCATCATAATAGTTGATCTAAGGGAAAAATCATATGTTAATTTCTACTCATTTGATAAAATTTAGCAACCATTCTGGATGTTTTAAAAAAGAGAGATAGCTCAATAAAGAAAGAGTCAAACATTTTATAACCATGATAAAACAATAAACTGTATGTTCACGCATACACATGCACAAACATAATGGCTAAATGCTAGAGGTGTTTCTGTTATTTCTGCTCAAAGAACAAACAAGATAATTGTGTTTACCTATTACCCCTGCTAGTGATGTTGTACCAGAGATATTAGTTAACAAAAGCAAAAAAGGCAAAGGAATTTGAGGTATGAAATTTTAAAAAGTGTAAGTAAAGCTATTATTTGTAAATGACTTAATACTTAAAAATAAAAATGAAATCTAGCTGAACATTTTCTATTGCTCAATTCCAGCATCTGAAAGAGAGAGAGAAAAGTAACTCTGACTCATTAAAAGAAATCCTTTGGTTGGCAAAAAATACAAGCCAAAACAAAAGAAAAACTGGAGAAATTCTAAAGGAGAATGATAAGCTGGGAAAAAATATTTGCCTCTCCAATGACCAGGAGTTTTCTCTCTTAAATATATTTTAGGAATTGTGGGAGTGTAAAGAAATACAAAGCAATAGAACAGTGTGTGTTAGTCCCTAAGCTGTGTCCAACCCTTTGTGATCCCATGGACTGTAGCCCACAAAGCTCCTTTGTCCATGGGATTCTCCAGGCAAGAATACTGGAGTGGGTTGCCATGCCCTCCTCCAGGGGATCTTCCTGACCTAGGGATCAAACCCAGGTCTCCCACACTGCAGGCAGATTCTTTACCAAATGAGCCAAGTAGGCAAAGATAAATGAGCATTAAAAAATACAAATAGTGGGCCTCCCCAGTGGCTCCATGGTAAAGAATCTGCCTGCCAGTGCAAGAGACACAGGTTCAATTCCTAGTTCAAGAAAATCCCACGTACCACAGGACAGCTAAGCCCGTGTGCCACAAATATTGAGCCTGTGCTCTAAAGCCTATGTGCCACGGCTACTGAAGCCCAAACACTCTAGAGATTGCGCTCTGCAGCAAGAGAAGCTGCTGCAATGAGAGGCCCGTTAACCAACTAGAGTGGCCCCCACTCTCTGCGACTAGAGAAAAGCCCATTCAACAGCAAAGACCCATTACAGTCAAATAAGTAATACAAATAGTGTTTTGATTCATAAAAAATATGTTCAACCTCATGTGAAGTGCTGCTTGTTATTTAATTTTATTTGAGGAATGTGGAAATACAAGTATATATTACTAAATTTGCTTGCATTTCATAAGGAAACTTTTAAGTATTTGCAAGTTTGCCTAAGTCAAGGCAGGAAGGTGGAGGGAAAACAGGTGAACAGGGATAGGAATCAGGGTACAGTTTCTAAAATGAATATCGTTTCTTTTTGTTTTGTTTTTCAACTATGTACACTACTTTTATAAAAAAATATAACAAACTGTAATTTTTTAATTACATAAGTTTCAGCTGTACAACCTTATAATTTGACATCTGCATACATAGTGATCACTTCCTAAAGTCAATAAAATGTAACATTTTCCCCAGATTTGAAAAGTAAGAAATGCATTTGAGTCTAATTTGCTTTCTTGATTACCGTAGATATTGGATTCCATAAAGTGTTCATTTGTTGTTTGTATTTTTACTGCAATGATCTTTGTTATTTATATTTAGAGATATTTTTTTCTTACCAAATTTTATAATCCTTTAAAAATATAAGGAACAAGTACATTTTAGTCTTTTTTTCACTTTTCTTAACTGTTTTCCCTTTCATTTGGTTTATTGTACATTAACTTATAGAAATATTAATTTTTATTTTGTCAACTCTATCAACTTTATTTTGTTGAATTTTGAAAAAATTGCTTTAAATCCTATCCCCAAATCAGGCTTTTATATATTCGTTTCACATCTATTAGGTCTGGTTCCTCTTTATTACTTTTCTTTTTAAAAAATTTTTTTTAAATATAAATTTGTTTATTTTAATTGGAGGTTAATTACTTTACTACTTCAAAATTATTCTCACTGTTTTTACTAGTAGATTTTTCCAAGATGAACATAAAGATTGTAATGTCAATTTCATTTCCTATGAAATAATTTGGAAAAATATCTCTGAATATATAGTGTTTCTATCCAGGAATAAAGTATACTTCTCAAAGTATTTGTCTTTTTTGCTTTTTAATTTAGCTTTATTGATTTTTATATAGTTGTAATATTTATCCTAATTATACACTTTTGTCAATAATGTGAGTTATATAATTTCCTCTACATATTGTTAAAATATAGAATGGTGAATATGAAAATTATGGTTATTTAGTTATTTATCATTTGTTTTGCTCCAAACCACCTTAAAGAACTTGCCATTTCAGTCTGTGATAGCTCAAGTAATGTATTTAGCTTTGTTGTATTAAATACTTGTTGAATTTATAAAAGTGATGGTCTTATTTTTTTTGAGTAGTTTTAACTAGAATTTCTTATTTTTTCTACTTTATTAATCAGAAATTCCCAAAAATGTTCCAAGAATAGCCACCAGGGTATCTTATTCTTAGTCCTTAATGCAGTGGGGACACAGTTATTTGTTAGTAGGTTAGAAGTTGGTATTAGTTTAAAGAAGACTTGATTATGTTAAGAAGTAACTATTCTATTCCTTTATTAAGAATTACTTTTTTTAAGAGAAGATGCTGAATTTTGTGAAATGCACTGTGGGACACTATTAGAATTTGAAGCCCAGCTCTAGCACTTAGGAGCACTGTATCAAACGCAGGCTAGCTACTGCTCCTCGAAGCTTTGTTGTTTGTAAAATGGACACAGCAGGTGTTGTATGGCTTAATTCATATCCCTTTTTTTCAAAACACCGCTCTTAGTAAGTCACTAACCTTCCAAAAAAATGTATTTGCTTCTTCTAGTCAGCAAGAGTAAGAAATAAGTTTGTCTTCTGCTTTTCAAGGCTCTGTTTATTCAGGAAGGAAGGGTGGAGTTGAGTTAGATACTAATTTTTGAGATGCTTAAGTTCTCATAAGGTGGAGCATGTTTATTTTTGTCTTGGTGTCCTAATGTGCATAACATTCAAGAAGTTGTCAAAATACTCTGACTGGTTAGTCATCTGCCCATATGTATGGAGGGCTAGTCACAATGTATATAAGCCTGAACCTCACTGCCAATCTATTACTATTTTACTGTTAGCAAGCTTACTTATTCATCTTCTGCATGAGTGCTTCAGTCCTACCTGACTCTTTACTACGCTATGGACTGTAGCCCGCCAGGCTCTTCTGTCCATGGGTTTCTTCAGACAAGAATACTGGAGTAGGTTGTAATCCCCTCCTCAGGGGATCTTCCTGACCCAGGGATGGACTTGCGTCTCTTATGTCTCCTGCATTGGCAGGAGGGTTCTTTACCACTAACTAGTGCCACCTGGGAAGCCCCATTTTATCTTCTATCTTGTCTTAATTCTAATTTTCTTATACAGGTGATTATTTTAATATTCTGTGGAAACCTCACCTGAAATCTTAACATTTTTTATGAGGCAGTGGAGATTTCCCACTCGTGTTCTTCCCTGGAGAATCCCAGGGAAGGTGGAGCCTGGTGGGCTGCCGTCTATGGGGTCACACAGAGTCGGACACGACTGAAGTGACTTAGCAGCAGCAGCAGTAGTAGTAAACTTACATTCAGTTCAGTTCAGTTCAGTCGCTCAGTCGTGTCCAACTCTTTGCGACCTCATGAATCGCAGCACGCCAGGCCACCCTGTCCATCACCAACTCCCGGAGTTCACACAGACTCATGTCCTTTGAGTCAGTGATGCCATCCAGCCATCTCATCCTGGGTCGTCCCCTTCTCCTCCTGCCCCCAATCCCTCCCAGCACCAGAGTCTTTTCCAATGAGTCAACTCTTCACATGAGGTGGCCAAAGTGGAGTTTCAGCTTAAGTATCATTCCTTCCAAAGAAATCCCAGGGCTGATCTCCTTCAGAATGGACTGGTTGGATCTCCTTGCAGTCCAAGGGACCCTCAAGAGTCTTCTCCAACACCACAGTTCAAAAGCATCACTTCTTCGGCATTCTGCCTTCTTCACAGTCCAACTCTCACATCCATACATGACCACCGCAAAAACCATAGCCTTGACTAGACGAACCTTAGTTGGCAAAGTAATGTCTCTGCTTTTGAATATACTATCTAGGTTGGTCATAACTTTTCTTCCAAGGAGTAAGCGTCTTTTAATTTCATGGCTGTTACAGAACTATAATTTGTACATTAAAATGTGCAGAAAGGAGGTATACCTTTTATGAATACATATTGTATAACTGTGGTTAAAACACGTTGTGGGTTTATTAAAAGTTGTTAAATTATTGATTTTGTGATAGAGGTAATACTTAGTACTACATATGCCAGGAAATGTAAGCACACCCTTGTTAAGAAGTCTTTTCTTCGGAATGAAGGATCCTTTTTTTAATTAAAAACATTTAAACATTTTTGTTTGTTTGTTCATTGACTTTTGGCTACCCTGGGTCTTGGTTACTGCCCGCAGGCTCCCTCTAGTTGCAGCGAGCAGGGGCTGCTCTCTAGTTGTGGTGGCCTCTTGGAGCACCAGCTCTAGAGTGCTGGCTCAGTAGTTGTGGCTCAGGGGCTTAGTTGCTCCATAGCATGTGGGATCTTCCCAGCCCAGCAATTGAACCCATGTCCCCTGCATTGACCGGTGGATTCTTTACCACTCGACACCAGGGAAATCCAATGGAGGACCTTTTGCAAGTTAGATCCTGCAGATCCTCTGAGCCTCGGCCTACCTATTCAGGCAATGCTTTTAAACTATCTCTGCTTTAATTGGCTTATCTTCCTTTATGTCACCTCACCACTGCCTCTCACATACAAGTATGGCTCTCTCCTTAGCTATCCTCACCATTCTTTTGTGGGTTTTGGCAGAAACTTCTGGATCCCTTCCAGTGAGGAGGCTTGGGTGTGTTAATTCAGTCCTTCCCTCTGCCTAGTTAATCCTCACCTTTATTTTTCTATCACATTTGGCTGCCTGTTTAGTGGGGGGTACCCTTTTTGTTGATATCCATCAGGAATTCCAAAGCATGAGCCAGGGCTAAGCCTTGCCACCAAGTGTACCCTCAGCCCACTCCACCAAGGGTGCTGATCCCTCAATGGAGAGTTTATCTCGCATCTGTCGTCTCCTCCCTGGAGGAGCTTTCTCTCCCTCCTGGCTGAAACATTCACTTGGATCACATCTTTCTGACCTTGAGAATTTTCTACCTGTCTCCTTCTACTTCTACTGTAAAAGAAACTCTATTTAGACCCACTTTCATTTTCAAGGAGTCTCCGGAGAGCCAAGTGGTAGGAATTTTCCAAACTGGAGGTGACATTAGTTTAATTCTGAGAGGAGCATGGTGCAAGGAAGCAAGCCAGCCTTCCTGCTTTCCTGCCCTGGTGCTGACACTTACTAGCTGTGTAACTTTGGACCAGGAAACCCTGTTCCTCAGGTTTCTTAACTTTAGAATTATGATAATAACAATCCTTTCCTTACAAAGTTGTTGTAACAAAAACATTGGTTCATACTATGTAAATGTAATAGCGTAGAACAATAACTAAGTAGTCAGTACTTGATATTTGTTAGTAATTATTCTTTTTTATGATTTTAAATAATAGTTTAAAAATCCTTCTTTTATATATAGGAAGATGGAGAGCATAAGTAGAATACAATAAAGTGAGGAGTCTAACTGAAGGAAGGTAAGTAACTTCTTACTTGTGTGTGCTAAATTGCTCAATCTTGTCTGTCTCTTTGTGACCCATTGTACTGTAGTCCACCAGGCCCTTCTGTCCATGGGATTTTTCAGACAAGAATACTTGAGTGGGTTGCCATTTCCTCCTCCAGGGGATCTTCCCAACCAGTGATTGAACCTCATCTCCTGTGTCTCCTGCATTACAGGCATATTCTTTACCACTGAACCGTAAGAGAAGCCCAAAATACACAGATGGAGGAGGTGGGGGTTGAACCTGGGGCCTCATATATGCAAGGCATGCAATATACCACCGAGCTACACCCCCTGCAACTTTTTATTGGCCACCACTTAATTGGAAAATAAAGTTAAAAATGCAGGTGTCTGATTATGTAGGACTTTGAAAATGCTATATAATTTATTTATTATTTTTAAAGAAACATTTGCTTTTATTAAAGAAACTCTTTAAGTCATTCAGACTTCTTTATAAACTCCTCTTATGGCTGTACCTCTGTCCTATAAGATCTCAACTCCTAAATTGGTCCTTTTACCTGGGGTTTATTTTCCTTTTTTTTTTGCTTTTTATTTTATATTGGTGTATAGCCAGTTAACAATGGTGTGATAGTTTCAAGTGAACAGAAAAGGGACTAAGCCATACATATACATGTATCCATTCTCCCCACAAACCTCTCTCCCATCCAGGCTGCCACAGAACATTGAGCAGAGATCCATGTGCTATACAATAGGTCCTTTGTTGGTTATCTATTTTAAATGTATCAGTGTGTACATGACCATCCCAACCTCCCTCCCTATCCCTGCTGCTGCTGCTAAGTCGCTTCAGTCATGTCCAACTCTGTGCAACCCCATAGACAGCAGCCCACCATAAACTCGAACAATGCCATATAATTTATACATACAATAGTAAGCAATGGAAAACTTGATACAGTTTAAGTGATCTATGATGATAATAAAGTTGTTGTTTTAAATCAACCCATTAGAGGCACAGACAGCAGAATTAAAGAGTGAAACAGAGATTATCGTTATGGGAATTCAGCCTTAAGGTGATGTAAGTTTCAACTAAGTTGTTGAAAATAGCAGTGGTGACACACAAAAGCATAGAAATGGTTACTGGGGCTCAGAGAGAGGCTCTGGCAACAGGTGCTTCTGAGCCAGGGGTCATGGTCGAAGCAAGTTGAATGAAAAGTTAGCAGAAGGTGTTGTCTTGGCAGAAAAGCTTTGCTTTTAGATTAATGAAGTTTGAAAAAGTGATAGCCTATTTGGGTGGAAATACCATTGATAGCGATCAAACTTTTTCGTGTAAAGGGTCAAATAGTAAATATTTTAATTGTTGTGGGACAACTATTGTCTCTGTTACATATTCTTCTTTTTTAATTTCTTTTTTTTTCTAATTTTAAAATGTAGAACAGAAGCTTCAACCTGATTTTCCCCATCAAGCCATATTTCCCAAACCCCTGCTATAATTTATTGTCAGAGAACCAAATGATGGCAGACATGTCCAGGCTAGAAATCTAGATTTCCTAATCTTTAGCATATATATGTTTTGAAAAGTCATTACTGAAGTGGGTTGCCATGCCCTCCTCCAGGAGATCTTCCCAACCCAGAGATCAAACCCACATCTCTTCCATCTCCTGCATTGGCAGGCTGGTTCTTTACCCCTAGTGCCACCTGGGAAACCCCAAATTAATATAGACTTTAAAAAATCATTAGAATTAACATAATAGTTTCTGAAAATTCTTAAGTTCATAATTCTAAAGAAATTAATGTAAAGTTTGGCTTATGTTTGGTTTATGAGAGCATCATGGTAAATGATAAAACAAAACAGCACATAATTGTAGCTAGCTGCACTTGGCATCAAGGATTGGGGATTATTTATGTTTTAACCATGGGATTAAAGGGTGTAATAATCTTTTAAAACTGACCAAAATAAATGCATTATAAAAAGCATTTAATAAAACAACTGGAGTTCTTTAATTCTATCTAAATTAACCAAAATCAATGCACAGTTTAAAGAAGCCTCTTAAACTAGCTAAAATTAATGAGTCCATTTATTCCCTCAATTCAAGTAGATCACAAGAGAATAATTATATTTTCCGACTGAGTTTTATTGATCTTAAGTTTAACTAAGGCATTTTGCTTCTTACAACAGATTTCCAGAGAGATTCAATCTCATCCCATTAGAACCAAGACATTATTTTATTTGTTTTCTTTAACGTGATACCTTATTTCAGATAAACTTTTGAAATTTACAAAGCATTACTTTCTTATAGATGCAGAATTCGGATTACAGAAAGGAGTTTTAGATAAATTTATTATTGTGTTTAGTTTTAGGTGCTAAGTTTTGAGAAAAACATTGATATATTAGGTTTTACTTACAAGGAGACAATCAGGAATAGAAGCTATGTATTACTAACTCAAGTGAAAAATAGCCAAAACACCTAGCGAAGAAAGACTTTGGATGGGCTGTGCATGAGGGTGGCTCCATGTATATCAATTTTTTAAAATATTTATAAGAGTAGAGGAAGTAACGGGTTGATTCATCCATCCATTTATCCAACCATCCACCCAACCATCCATCCATCCAACCTTTTAAAAATTTCCTTCTTTACGTTTGTCACCTTGCATGTGCTTGAGATTCAAAGATGAGTAAGACACCCCCTACCTAAAGAAGATCACAGATTAGTGAGGATAGTTTTGTGAGCACAGTTTTAGCTAAGTAAACTAGTCAGCCTTTGTTTTCTCTTCTTTAAGTCTGGATATTAATAATAACTAGCTCATAAGGTTATGGTTAGGGGAAAAACTAGGTTGTGAAATGTACTGCAAAATGCTGTAGAAAGTTAGATGGTTTAACATTATAGTCTGAGATTTATTAACTAGTGGTTACTAACACATATTTTCTAAATCTTACAATGTAGAAATTTCTATACAGTGAATCAGTTATCTGTTGCTAGGTAACAAATTATCCAAAATTAGTGGACTTAAAGCCACAGTGCTTTATAATTTCTTATAATTCTGCTTGTTGACTGGTCAGTTTCTCTGTTGGTCTTGTCTGGAGTTACTCTAGATTCCTCACTCACATGTCTGGGCCCATGGGGCTGGCTGTGATCTGAGTTTTTCTGTATATATGATATTTTCATTTAGCAGTCTAGCTGGATTTTCTTTCATGGAAAGCATTCAAAGATGGAGAAAACAGAGAGGCATGGCTTCCTACAACCTAGCCCTGGAAATTCCCTTTTATTTTTGCCAATCTTCTCAACCTCAGCAAGTTATAGAGATAGGGCCAGCCCAGGTTAATGGGACAG
Organism: Budorcas taxicolor; assembly: GCF_023091745.1. Lineage (NCBI taxonomy): Eukaryota > Metazoa > Chordata > Mammalia > Artiodactyla > Bovidae > Budorcas > Budorcas taxicolor. The sequence goes on along the minus strand of NC_068926.1, from coordinate 16,572,920 downwards.
AAAAGCGATTCCATCCCTCTATGGAAGGAGAAGTAACATTACATTGCACAAAGGCCCAGGGATGAAGGGATTGTTGTGGCCATCTTTGCAATATGGTGAGTTTTCATTTTACCTTTGATAAAATCTTTCTATATACAGAGACTGACAGTTGTATTTTTTTAATTTTGGTAATCATTACTAGTAAATAATTATATGAAATAAGATAAAGGAAATATTGCAACTTCTTCTGACTTATGCATTTATTATGAGTAAAGGTTCTATCTGTATATGGGTAAAATCTACTAATTTGAATTTTACATCCCATTAGTTGATCTTCAGTGGTTTAACCATAGCAATAAGTCCTACCTCTTACTAGCTGTCATTTTTATTCCTTCATAACAAAAAGATAAATATATTTTAATTCAGTTTTCTTTTATTTCAGTGTATAGCCAAGGCTTAGAGATAATAGAGTGGAGATGGGGAGCAATTTTGTTTTATTTTTTAATGTAGTGGTTTTAATGGCTTCCCCCAATGACTCAGTGGGTAAAAGAATCTTCCTGCGATGAAGGAGACTGGGTTTGATCCCTGGGTTGGGAAGGTCACCTGGAGATGGGAATGGTGACCCACTCTTGTATTCTTGCCTGAAAAATCCCGCTGGATAGAGGAATCTAGTGGGCTATAGCCTGAAGGGTCACAAAGAGTCAGACATGACTGAGCAACTGAGCAGAGCTGAGTAGTTTTCATGTCATTTCTGTTTTAATGTCATTTCTAGCTGTTTAGTCTCCTTACTTTTTAAAATTTTTAATTAAGGGATAATTGCTTTGCAATGTTGTGTTGGTTTCTGCCATACATCAACATGCATCAGCCGTGTGTATGCATGTTTCCCTCTCTGCTGAGCCTCCCTCACACCTCCCATCCCATCCTACCCCTCTAATGATCCTGTGTGTTTCTGCATTGTCTTTTGTAATCTCTTTTTCATTCCTAATTTTGTTGATTAGAGTCTTCTCCCTTTGGTTTTTGTTTGTTTGTTTTTGAGTCTGGCTAATGGTTTGTCAATTTTGTTTATCTTCTCAAGGAACCAGCTTTTAGTTTTATTGATCTTTGCTATTGTTTCTTTCATTTCTTTTTCAGTTATTTCTGCTCTTAACTTTATGATTTCTTTCCTTCTACTAACTTTGGAGTTCTTTTGTTCTTTTTGCCAGTTGCTTTAGGTGTAAGGTTAGGTTATCTATCTGATATTTTTCTTGTTTCTTGAGGTTGGATTGTATGGCTATAAACTTCCTTCATAAAACTGAGTTTGCTGTATCCCATAGGTTTTGAATCATTGTGTTTTCATTATCATTTGTTTCTAAAATTTTTTTTTATTTCCCATTTTATTTTTTTAGTAACCTGTTGGCTATTTAGAAATGCATTGGTTAATCTCAATGTGTTTGTATTATATATATATATATATATATATATATATATATATATATATATATTTCCCTATAATTGATATCTAGTCTCATAGTGTTGTGGTCAGAAAAGATGCTTGATTTGACTTCAGTTTTTCTTAAATTTACTAAGGCTTGACTTGTGACCCAAAATGTAATCTATCCTAGAGAATGTTGTGTGTACCTGAGAAGAAAATGTATCCTTCTGCATTGGATGGAATGTCCTGAAGATATCAATTAGATCTAATTAGGTGTAATATGTCATTTAAGGCTTGTGTTTCTTTATTTTCTGTTTTGATGATCTGTCCATTGGTGTAAGTGGGGTGTTAAAGTTCTCTGCTATTATTTTGTTACTGTCTATTCCCCCTTTTATGTCTATTAGAGTTTGCCTTATGTATTGAGGTGCTTGTATATTTGGTTCATAAATGTTTACAATTGTTATGTCTTCTTCTTGTACTGATCCCTTGATCATTATGTAATATCCTTCCTTATCTCATAATATTCTTTATTTTAAGGTATATTTTGTCTAATATGAGAATTGCTACTTCTGCTTTCTTTTGATTTTCACTTGCATGGAATATCTCTTTTCATCGTCTCACTTTCAGTTTGTATGTGTCTCTAGTCTGAAGTGGGTCTCTTGCAGACAGCGAATATATGTCTTGTTTTTTGTATCTATTCAGGTAGTGTGTGTCTTTTGGTTGGAGCATTTAATCCATTTACACTTAAAGTAATTATTGATATATATGTTCCTATTAGCAGGGAAAACAAATTACATATATTGATTATAGTCTCTCATGATAGGGAATGTCTTTTATTTTTCTTGAAGATGAACAGAATTTCTTGTCTTCTGACTTTTAAATATTCTGCTACTTTTGGATAGAATCTTTTGTATATGTCTGTTAGGTCAGATGACTGGCCTAACATGTAGTTTAAATCAAGGGTTTCCTTACTGATATTTTGTCTGGATGATCTATCCACTGATATCATTGGAATGTTAAGTCCTTTGCTATTATTGTATTTTTTTTTTCCTTTTCTCCCCTTGGGTACATTAATATTTGCTTTATATATTTAGGTGCTTCTATGGACAGAGGAGCTTGGTGGGCTATAGTCCACGGGTCGCAAAGAGTCGGACACGACTGAGCGACTTCGCTTTCACTTTATGTTGGTGGATAAATATTTATGAATGTTTCATCTTCTTGTCAGATTAACCCTTTGTCACTGTGTAATGTCTTTTCCTTAACTCATGTCCATTTGTGTCATTTATATGTAATATTTTGCTCTCATCCTAACAGTGATCTCATAGATTCACTGTATTTTTCATCTTACTATATGGTTTATCCTCTTTCAAAGTATTCTAGTTTCTTTCTAACTTTATTACATGGTTTATCTTCCTTCAGAGTACTCTCATTTCTTATCCTGTTCCTAATATTCCAACATAATTAATTTTCTGCTCTTTTCTCTCAAGCCACGTTTCCACTCTCATAACTATGCCTTATTTTGACTAGTCAAACCATGTAAGCAAATTGAGCATTCACAAGGCACTTACTCTTTCCTGTTTGGGTCCTAAAATTGAGAGTGTTTTGCTAAAGTTGATATTAGCCTTGCACAGGTTTCAGGTAATTCTTCAGTTGTTCTTTATTGTAATAGTGAACCAGAACCTAGAGCACTTGTGACTTTATTTATCAGGACCCTAATCTTGTTTAAAGATATCTTTAAAAATATTATTATTGTTTTTTATGCTCTGCTGAATGGAGCATGTATAAGATGAAAATACACAAATGAGCCAAAATTATTTTCAAATGTACTTTGTGAATCATCTGAGTAATTTAATGTGTTATCTCACATGATATTTCAATTACACACACCTGTTAAGTCTGTTTAAGGTATTGGTGACCTTAGCAGAAATAATAGCCAAACAATTTTGCAGGGGATTTCAGAATGGTTGACTTCCAAAATGTGACAAATATCTTTGAAATGTCATAAAATATTTAAAAGTACAGTAATTGCTTCTTAATTTCTTATTGCCTGCTAATTACTTTGGAGAAGGAAATGGCACCCCACTCCAGTATTCTTGCCTGGAGAATCCCATGGACAGAGGAGCCTGGCGGGCTACAGTCCATGGGGTCACAAAGAGTCGGACACGACTGAGCGACTTCACTTCACTTTCACTTACTTTGCTAGGTTTATCGTGTGCATCATCTCTTTACTCTTCATTACAGCTTCTTATGATTTATATTGTCATCTTTGCTTTTTACAAGCTTTGGGAGGTAAGTAAATTGCCCTATGTAGTAGTTTTCTATGCCGTGTAACAAATCATTCCAAACTTAGTGGCTTAAAATAACATCCATTAATTATATCACAGTTATGTAGATCAGAAGTCCAGGCAAGCTTGACTGGGTATTTTACTCAGGGTCTCACAAGGTAGAAATCAAGGTGTTTTCCCGGCTGGGCTTTTTATGTGGAGGCTTTGAAACTCCAGAAACATCGATTGCCAAGCATTTAAGTTAAATTTAATTATTCAGCATAGTTCATTGTGAGCATAATTCAGTTCCTGTGGTTGTACGAGTGAAGTCCTTGTCTCCTTGCTGCCTGTCAGCAGGGGCTACACACGAGTCCTAGAAGCCACCAGTATCCCTTCTTACATGATTCCCTTCATCATGAGACCAGCAAAGGCATGTGTAGTCCTTGTTATGACTTGAATCTCTCTGGCATCCCTTTGTGCCACCATCCAGAAAAAGTTCTGAGCGCATGTGATTAAATTAGTTGTCCTCTTTGCCCACTTCCCCTCATATAATCTCCCTGTTAAGGTCAACTGTGCCATATAACATCTCCATATAACAGAGGTAACACCTCACCATATGCACATTTTAAGGTAGGATTTGGTAGGGGTGCAGGGTGAGGTATATAATTTTGCTTGCCATGCCCTGTTCCTCCAAAATAGTAATTGACTGAGTTGGGCAAGCCTGGATTTGGTTGAACTACAGAACTTTGTCCCCACAGCACATTCATCAGAGGGCCTGATTTTATACACGGGCATTATGGGAACCAACATTATTGCTACATAGCCAGACTGTGTTGGTTCTACGTACTGCTGTGAAAATTACTGCATTAGAGGGTGCCAGCACAAGCTTTACATGAGCACTGGACCTACGAAATAGGATATCCAGATGGCCAAGAGTAACCTAAATTAGGCTTTGTTATGCTCTGCATATTCCCGTGATTTGCACTGGACTTCAGTTTAATCCGCCCTGTTGTATTTCAAGCTGTGGTTTCTGCTTGCACCCTGTCTCCTCTCTGCTTATCTTAGAAATGCACTTTAAAGACTTGATTAACTGCGTCAAACTCATTTCAGTTTCTTTTGGAAATCAGAGTGCAATTGTAGTTTTTCTCCTTTATTCATATTCTTTTCAGAGGTAATTGAAGTGAATGACTATAATTCCTTTAAGAGTGTGCTAAGGGAACTGCAAAAAATATAAAGTCAATGAAGAAAATTCCCACTCTTGAGGATAGCAAGCTACCATTAACTAGAGACCACATGGAGTAGAATTTTTGATCTGGTGCACACGCACATATATAGCACATGGTGTTATATTGAATTTATGATATATACTACTTAGGCTATTGAGTGTAACTTTTTCTGAGAGTACTATTGATTTCTTTGTTGACTGCTTGTGAATCTTGTTTTTTCTCCCCATTAAGACAATGAGAGAATCTATTTTTTCCGCATGATTTAGAGGTTGGATCCAGCCTCACAGTTGTGGGAACCAGCTCAGTTGTATTAGGAGCAGTATAGTTTATGTGTGAAACAGTGTGCATTCTGGATTTTCATAATAATAATTACTTTAATAATTATTATTTACTCAGTAATTAAGTAATTTGGGGCAAGTCAGTAGACATCTCTGGACCTCATTGTCCCAACTATAAAATGAACAACCTACTTTGGCTAGTTTCCAGGTTGCTAGAGACTTTTAATTTATTTTGGTTTGACTACCTAGAGTTTGTTGGATCTCAACAAAACATACGAAGAAAATTTACAGATGAATGTTTGTGACTATTTTTTTAAATTTAACTAGGTCCCATTTGTTTATTTTTATTTCCATTTCTGTAGGAGGTGGGTGTGTGACTATTATAATAATAAAATTGATTGGAATGTACATGGGCTTGACAAGTTATAGGACTGTTTTTCTTTCTTCACACAATGAAACTCTTTCTTAGCTTCCAGTTTTGATGCTCTGCTCTTCTCAAGTGTTTCATTTTCTTTCTTTTCTTTTTTTTTTTTTTGCCTTTTCTCCATTTCACCAAGCATATCTTTTATGCTGATTATTTGACTATTTGGTTACAAGCTAGGCATGATTATTCTCACTTTGATGAGACAGTCATATTTCTGCTATCTAGGATAAATTACCAAAATATTGAGACACAGGCATCATAATAGCAGACCAGAGCCAGAATAGTTATCACACATTGTCTTAGCAAAGTTGTTTTTGCCTTTCTTTGTGAAATATGTTATATGAAATACTGGTGTCATTCTGACAGGCTCTCCCCCAAATTGATGGCCCAAGTTGTAGCATCCACAGGACATTTTACACTGTTAAAGAAAATTAAGTGAATGGTTAAATTAGAAATGGGGTCTGAGCTATAACTTCTCTCCCTAGAGGGGAGGATATTATGAGCAACATGCATCTAGGGAATGATTTTTCTGGTAATAAAGTTTGGAAAATAGCAACCCAAACAGAACAAAACCATTCATGCTGCCATTCAGTATGTAGGGAACAAAAAGACTTTTCACAATGCAAGAACCTTTACTACTATATGTTTGCAGCGATGCCTTCGTGCAAGGGGAAACAGCTGTTTATCTGTTTTTCTTTTGGTTTTATTTTCTTTTTACTCTGCCATTCTGTCAGCGCGTGGCTTCATAAAGCTGTAGGATTCTGATAGGAAAACTAGTGAGTCCATGTGCTTTGGAAGCCAATGTGTTGATTTTCTAGCTGGATAACAATGTTTTATTATAGCTAGAGGGAGCGTGTGACTACAATCGTTAGAGGCAGGAAGCCTAATGCCACCAGTATCATGTCCAGAGTGAGCTATCTCCTGTTTTATGTGCTTCACTCTACTGAATGAATATTGTATCACTGCTTTTATTTTTTTGTTCTTTGAGTATCAGAGACTTGTCAGATGGTTCTGTTTCTGTCAAATACTTGATGGAAAGTAAAGCTTCCTGCATGGAGATGGCTTTACAACTTGCCTATAAAGGAAATCTCATAAAAGTTGATTGGAAATTGTCTGTATGAATTCTGCCTTCTGTGTTATTACAAAGTTCCTAACTCAGTGCTCTGTTTGCCTAGTGTATTTGGACACATCATTCATCTGACCACCTTCTTCTGACAGAACATCTGTCCCACTAGCCTTTCTTTGGGGGCTCAATCAGTTCAGTTCAGTTCAGTTCAGTCAATCAGTCTTGTCCGAATCTTTGCAACCCCATGAATTGCAGCAGGCCAGGCCTCCCTGTCCATCGCCAACTCCCAGAGTTTACTCAAACTCATGTCCATCGAGTCGGTGATGCCATACAGCCATCTCATCCTCTGGTGTCCCCTTCTCCTCCCACCCCCAATCCCTCCCAGCATCAGAGTCTTTTCCAATGAGTCAACTCTTCGCATGAGGTGGCCAAAGTATTGGAGTTTCAGCTTTAGCATCAGTCCTTCCAATGAACACCCGGGACTGATCTACTTTAGGAAGGACTGGTTGGATCTCCTTGCAGTCCAAGGGACTCTCAAGAGTCTTCAACACCACAGTTCAAAAGCATCAATTCTTCAGTGCTCAGCTTTCTGCACAGTCCAACTCTAACATCCATACATGACCACTGGAAAAACCATAGCCTTAACTAGACAGACCTTTGTTGCCAAAGTAATGTCTCTGCTTTTCAATATGCTGTCTAGGTTGGTCATAACTTTCCTCCCAAGGAGTCAGCGTCTTTTAATTTCATGGCTGCTGTCACCATCTGCAGTGATTTTGGAGCCCCCCAAAATAAAGTCTGACACTGTTTCCACTGTTTCCCCGTCTATTTCCCATGAAGTGATGGGAACAGATGCCATGATCTTCGTTTTCTGAATGTTGAGTTTTAAGCCAACTTTTTCACTCTCCTCTTTCACTTTCATCAAGAGGCTTTTTAGTTCCTCTTCACTTTCTGCCATAAGGGTGGTGTCATCTGCATATCTGAGGTTATTGATATTTCTCCCGGCAATCTCGATTCCAGCTTGTGCTTCCTCCAGCCCAGCATTTCTCATGATGTACTCTACATATAAGTTAAATAAGCAGGGTGACAATATACAGCCTTGACATACACCTTTTCCTATTTGGAACCAGTCTGTTGTTCCATGTCCAGTTCTAACTGCTGCTTCCTGACCTGCATACAGGTTTCTCAAGAGGCAGGTCAGTTGGTCTTGTATTCCCATCTCTTTCAGAATTTTCCACAGTTTATTGTAATTCACAGTCAAAGGTTTTGGCATAGTCACTAAAGCAGAAATAGATGTTTTTCTGGAACTCTCTTGCTTTTTCCATGATCCAGCAGATGTTGGCAATTTGATCTATGGTTCCTCTGCCTTTTCTAAAACCAGTTTAAACATCTGGAAGTTCACGGTTCATGTATTACTGAAACCTGGCTTGGAGAATTTTGAGCATTACTTTACTAGAGTGTGAGATGAGTGCAATTGTGTGGTAGTCTGAGCATTCTTTGGCATTGCCTTTCTTTGGGATTGGAATGAAAACTGACCTTTTCCAGTCCTGTGGCCACTACTGAGTTTTCCAAATTTGCTGGCATATTGAGTGTAGCAGTTTCATAGCATCATCTTTCAGGATTTGAAGTAGCTCGATTGGAATTCCATCACCTCCACTAGCTTTGTTCGTAGTGAAGCTTTCTATGGCCCACTTAACTTCACATTCCAGGATGTCTGGTTCTAGGTGAGAGATCAGACCATCGTGATTATCTGGGTCATGAAGCTCTTTTTTGTACAGTTCTTCTGTGTATTCTTGCCACCTCTTCTTAATATCTTCTGCTTCTGTTAGGTCCATACCATTTCTGTCCTTTATCGAGCCCATCTTTGCATGAAATGTTCCCTTGGTATCTCTAATTGTCTTGAAGAGATCTCTAGTCTTTCCCATTCTATTGTTTTCCGCTATTTCTTTGCATTGATCTCTGAGGAAGGCTTTCTTATCTCTCCTTGCTACTCCAAAGAACTCTGCATTCAGATGCTTATATATTTCCTCTTCTCCTTTGCTTTTCACTTCTCTTCTTTTCACAGCTATTTGTAAGGCCTCCCCAGACAGCAGTTTTGCTTTTTTGCATTTCTTTTTCTTGGGGATGGTCTTGATCCCTGTCTCCTGTATAATGTCATGAATCTCTGTCCATAGTTCATCACACACTCTGTCTGATATAGTCCCTTAAATCTATTTCTTGCTTCCACTGTATATCATAAGGGATTTGATTTAGGTTATACCTGAATGGTTTGGTGGTTTTCCCTACTTTCTTAAATTTAAGTCTGAGTTTGGCAATAAGGAGTTCATGATCTGAGCCACAGTCAGCTCCCGATCTTGTTTTTGCTGACTGAATAGAACTTCTTCTCTTTGGCTGCAAAGAATATAATCAATCTGATTTCAGTGTTGACCATCTGGTGATGTCCATGTGTAGAGTCTTCTCTTATGTTGTTGGACGAGGGCGTTTGCTATGACCAGTGCATACTCTCGGCAAAACTCTATTAGTCTTTGCCCTGCTTCACTCCATACTCCAAGGCCAAAATGCCTCTTACCCCTGGTGTTTCTTGGAGAAGGCAATGGCACCCCACTCCAGTACTCTGGCCTGGAAAATCCCATGGACGGGGGAGCCGGGTAGGCTGCAGTCCATGGGGTCGTGAATAGTCGGAAACGACTGAGCGACTTCACTTTCACTTTTCACTTTCATGCATTCAAGATGGAAATGGCAACCCACTCCAGTGTTCTTGCCTGGACAATCCCCAGGACGGGGGAGCCTGGTGGGCCACCGTCTATGGGGTCACACAGAGTTGGACACGACTGAAGTGACTTAGCAGCAGCAGCCAGGTGTTTCTTGACTTCCTACTTTTGCATTCCAGTCCCCTATAATGAAAAGGACATCTTTTTTGGGTGTTAGTTCTAAAAGGTCTTGTAGGTCTTCATAGAAGCATTTAACTTCAGCTTCTTCAGCATTACTGGTTGGGGCATAGACTTGGATTACTATGATATTGAATGGTTTGCCTTGGAAACGAACAGAGATTATTCTGTTGTTTTTGAGATTGCATCCAACTACTGCATTTCAGACTCTTTTGTTGACCATGATGGCTGCTCAATTTCTTCTAAGGGATTCCTGCCCACAGTAGTAGATATAATGGTTATTTGAGTTAAATTCACCCATTCCAGTCCATTTTAGTTCGCTGATTCCTAGAATGTCGACGTTCACTCTTGCCATCTCCTGTTTGACCACTTCCAATTTGCCTTGATTCATGGACCTAACATTCCAGGTTCCTATGCAATATTGCTCTTTACAGCATCAGACCTTGCTTCTATCACCAGTCACATCCACAGCTGGGTATTGTTTTTGCTTTGGCTCCATCCCTTCATTCTTTCTGGAGTTATTTCTCCACTGATCTCTAGTAGCATATTGGGCACCTACTGACCTGGGGAGTTCCTCTTTCACTATCCTATCATTTTTGGCTTTTCATACTGTTCATGGGGTTTTCAAAGCAAGAATACTGAAGTGGTTTGCCATTCCCTTCTCCAGTGGACCACATTCTGTCAGAACTCTACCCCATGACCCGTCCATCTTGGGTGGCCCCACAGGGCATGGCTTAGTTTCATTGAATTAGACAAGTCTGTGGTCCATGTGATCAGATTGACTAGTTGTCTGTGATTGTGGTTTCAGTGTGTCTGCCCTCTGATGCCCTCTCGCCACACCTACTGTCTTCCTTGAGTTTCTGTTACCTTGGACGAGGGGTATCTCCTCACGGCTGCCCCTCCTGACCTTGAACATGGAGTAGCTCCTCTCAGCCCTCCTGTGCCCGCGCAGCTGCCGCTCCTTGGACGGGGGGTTGCTCCTCCCGGCTGCCGCCCCTCACCTCAGGCGTAGGGTGGCTCCTCTCGGCCACCGCCCCTGACCTTGGGTGAGGGGTATCCCCTCTTGGCCATGCCTCTGCGCGGTCAGTCATTGCTGGCGCACTTCTAGTCTTGTTCAGCTCATCCTTGCTGTACATTAGAATCAAGCTTTTGTAGTTCTTTCCTTGGCATTTGCACTGTAAAGGATCAAACATCATTTATGTTCAGTAATTCACCTCTTTTATTACTCTAGGCATAACTCCCAAGAAGTGCCTCAGACCAAGGAATCCTCACTGAGCATTAATTAAACATCTTGGAGAGGTTCTTTTTGTTTTGTTTTTCCATTGAAATGAGCATACTTTAATGCCAGTTTTTCCTTATTAAAATTTCTCATTCTCCACTTACCCTTTGTGGTTACATCACCTGACTATGTATCCTTACTGGCTGACATTTCTGGTACTCAGCTCAGCCTTAACACCTGCCCAATAATTCTGTGACTCTAGGTGGTCTTGTTTTACCTTAATTAAGCCAAGCCTGAGAGAATGCCTGTTTCTCTCACTGTACGTTTTCCTTCTTTCCCCAGAACCCCACTTGATTGTTGCTCAGAACTCTTACATGAGATGCACTGTGAAACACAGTGCCTTTCCTTCTTCTGTTTTCTTAAGAGTTGGCATGTCTCATTAACCCGAGTTAAAAGAAGAAGACATTTTTCTAAAGGGTTAATAGAAGTCACAGTAATCTTTTCTTTGCCTGGAAACAGGTTGTCCAGCATCCCAACGGAATCTAACAATACAGATATTTCTTCACATTTTCCTTTAAAAAAAAATCAAAGCGTAGGTGGCAGGCTAGAGGGTCTATTTCCCTGTTCCTTAATGACTCATGGTAGCCCAGATGTTGAAATGCTCTAAGTGGGGAAAGAATTTTCTTTCATCATCTTTTCTGCTAATGGTGTTTATTTGATGTAAATATTCAGTTCAAGCATGATAATGGGTGCCCGTAGGAATCGAAGTGAAAAAACAAGATTTTTAGCATATTTTTCATTCCCGTATAATTTATGTTTTATGTGTTTCTGTTGGAAACGGAGAAAGCTTTTTTTTTTTTTTTTCCCCAAAGGCAGTTACTCTGCATGGCCTTTTACCCTATTATGGGGCTTTCTTTCTTTTCAGATGATAATCCACAGACTCTTCAGGAGCTCAAGTTAAGTCATTAGTTTCTTGAGAAGAGATCATTAGTGCAGAGCTTAATCTCCATTGGTTGTACAAAACTCCCTGACATCAAGTGATCCATTTTGTTGTTTCTGAGGCCAAGAATTACTATTTTCTCTTGGCATCATGCAGATTGTGTATTTCAATAGAATTCACAAATTTACAGCTCATATTCAAGTAATTTATGCTGAAGACTAATTTCTCTATACAGTTGTTCAATTTTTTTAAACACTCCTTTTCCACTGCTGCTTTCTGAATTTTTGTTCTGAACTCTTCTTAATTTTTTTTGGACATGCATCCAGAATGCAGAATCTTTGTTCCCCCACCGGGGACAGAACCCATGCATCCTGCAGTGGAAACACAGAATCCGAACCACCAGACCACCAGGGAAGTCCCTAATTTTTTTAAATTAAGAAAGAGAAGTCGCTTCAGTCATGTCTGACTCTTTGCAACCCCGTGGACTGTACCCACCAGGCTCCTCCATCCATGGGATTCTCCAGGCAAAAATACTGGAGTGGGTTGCCATTTCCTTCTCCAGGGGATCTTCCCGAGCCAGGGATCAAACCTGGGTCTCCCGCATTGCAGGCAGATGCTTTAACCTCTGAGCCACCAGGGAAGCCAACATTAGATATGTTAGATATATTTGAATGGTATGTTCTGCTACAGAGATTATTAATGTTAACACTTTGTTCTTTTAATGTACTTTCTTCCTTCAGGGATAGTTTGTGACATACTGTGAGTGTTTTCTTCTTTCTATATTTACTTCTTTCGTTTTATTTTTTGGCTGTACGGGGTCTTCGTTGCTCTCTGTGGGCTCTCTCTAGTTGTGGTGATCGGAGGCTACTCTTCGTTTGGGTGTGTGTGCTTCTCGCTGCCGCGGCTTCTCTTGTGGAACGCAGTCTCTGGGCACTCGGGCTGGGTAGTTGTGGCATGCAGGCTCTAGAGTGCAGGCTCAGTGGTTGTGGCACAGGGGCTTATTTGCTCCATGGCATATAGAATATTCCTGAACAGGGGACTGAACCCATGTGCCCTGCATTGGCAGGTGGGTTCTTATCCACTGGGCTACCAGGGAAGTCCATTGTGAGCTTTTTCTGAACACTTACTAATGTTAACAGTAAAGACAGGTTCAACTATTATCTTTCTATGTAGGTGACTACAACCATAATATCCAGCTTTGTTCTCCTTCTCTATACTTTCCTCTTAAATTCAGATCCATAAGAAATGTTAACAACAAGGTGAACTTGAGTTAGTGAAATCTGAGTTTTCTGTCAAGTCTAACCTTGGAAAATATTGATAATTGAATTCCACAAAAATTTTGATTTTATCTAATTACAAGCTTTTCCACATCAAACTTTTGATCAAAACCATTTAAGGTATAAGGTACTAGCTAGAATTTTCCATCAGAAGGCCAGTACTATATACCTCCCCATAGCTACAACACCCTTACATAATAGTCACATCAAAAAAATATATAAGATTTATGGAAGTGGAGACTTTTATCAGATTCTATGAAATGGGAAAGATATGTGTGTGTGCACGTGGCATGCACACACACACACGCACATAGATAGACATACAACGGCAAGCCAACACTGGGAAGTTCCCCTGACAGTTAAGGAATAGTGAGAGACACTGTGATGTCATAGATAAAGTGTAGGAACCTGGTATAATTTATTTAACAACTTATGGCTCACTTTTATCCTATCTATATATTAGGACAGCATTCTCAAGTTTGGGGCTTCCCTGGTGGCTCAGAGGTTAAAGCGTGGGAATGTGGGAAACCTGGGTTCGATCCCTGGATCGGGAAGATCCCCTGGAGAAGGAAATGGCAACCCACTCCAGTATTCTTGCCTGGAGAATCCCATGGGCGGAGGAGCCTGGTGGGCTACAGCCCACGGGGTTGCAAAGAGTCGGACACGACTGAGCAACTTCACTTTCTCAAGTTTACTTCCACTTTCAGTCATTGAAATAATATTTGTTTGCCAGTGGAGAAGGTGGTGCTGAAGGGGAGGAATAAGGTTTTTGGCTGGAGATGGGGTGGTACAAATTTTCTGGGAAAGAAAAAAACATTGTTTACTTTTCACTTTTATCAATAGTTAGAGTTTTAAAGAGGGCCATAACCAAATGTACTCTGAAGGGATTTATAGAGAGATTGAATGAAGGCTGGCTTTAGTAGGCCAGTCAAAATGCAGAAACACCATGCATACTTGATAAGTCTAATGATGTATATATAATATTTATGTATATTATGAGAGACAATAGTCACAACCCAGATGGAAGTTCCTATTGGGCATATGTGCTGGAGAGACTGGAGAATTTTATGCTGGGATCTCAACTAGTTATGACCCAGTCCTCTATTTACCCTTCTAATAATTAACGTGTGGTTCAGCATGCCATCACCTACAAATTTCACTCTGAAATAATCAACAGTCTCTATTTTCCTGGAACAAAAGGGTGATTGTTGATGACCAGGAAACGAAAGCTAATTTTTTTAAAGTAGAAGAGCTATCACTCAGATTAAGGTAATAGTTTGTCTAATAAGTAAACACTTGGTTGAGCATCAGACTAGCTGATGTTAAAAAATGATGAAGGATTTTTTTTCTCTTCAGTTATGGGTTTAATTACTGACTAATTCTTGTAAAGTATGATTGTTAGGTAACTTCACTGTCTTAAGAATCTGAAGTTGTATTCTGTTGTCCAGAACAAATATCTGATTCTTCACCTTGACTTGGAAGGTCGTATGTAGTCTCACTCCAATTCACCTATTCAAATGTATTTCCTTTGACTTCCTTCCTTACTTTCCAGTTGGTGACTCCTCTTAAGTTTTTTCATCCTTGGATGGTATAATTTATGCTGGGGCTATATTAGCTGGAATAGCCTCCTTTTTCCTATTCAAATCATAGTCACTCTTTAGTACTAACCTCAATTGCCCCCAACCATCCAAAAACCTCCATTTGCAGCAGCCTTTCCCCTGTCTTATTTATTATTCATATATTCATGTATTCACAATCCACAAATACTTATTGAGTACTGCCTATGTTACAGGTACTCTCCTCACCTAAACGTGAATTTTTATTGCATGTATAGTTATATCCAAGTAGTTATACTGAGTTTGTGGTTTAATGTTTATTTTACATCTGCTCTAAACCTGAACCCACAGTAACAATAATTATGTCTTTTTTAAAAAAAGGAAATCATAATATAGTGTAAGATATGACCAGGCAAAGAATTACAAGGATGGTTCTGTCTTCTGTTGGCTACTTAGTTCTTGGGTAATTGAAATCAGTGGACATTTATTAAAACTTCCATCGTGTTAACTGCAATGCTAGGCACTGTAGGAGATAAACAAATGTATTTTATGTATGTGCTATGTATATGCATTTAAAAAAAATCACTTCGCAGAGCCAACAATTTAGAAAAAAGGTATTCTGAAACCTTTAGAGGATTTGATGTTTTAGCTTCATATGATTTCATCCAAATTTTTGGATATGTGTTTATATGCACTTTTCTGAGGAGAGAGTGCATAGCTTTTAGATGTTAAAGGTGTCATTGATCATTTTAAAAAAGAGAGATTCAAGAGCTCATGTTTTCAATTTGTATAAAACAAGCACCCAACTAAAGAACAGAGGCTTTGGAAGAACAACAATACTCTAAGCTGGGTTTTTGTCTGCATACACTCAGATTTCCTCTTTTATATGATAATGATTCTTAATGTTTTCTATAGGGAGAATAGAAGGAAAAGTTATTATTTCCTGTGGCAGAGTAGATTGAATTTTTTTTTTTGTTAATGGTTTAGGAAGTATTCCTTTACCTTCAGAATGCATTACCAGAAGTAGTGCATTTTTAACCTCCTCCGAAGGCAATGGCACCCCACTCCAGTACTCTTGCCTGGAAAATCCATGTACGGAGGAGCTCAGCTTTCTTTATAGTCCAATTCTCACAGCCATACATGACTCTGGAAAAACCATCGCTTCGACTAGACAGACCTTTGTTGGCAAAGTAATGTCTCTGCTTTTTAATATGCTGTCTAGGTTGGTCATAACTTTTCTTCCAAGGAGCTAGTGTCTTTGAATTTCATGGCTGCAGTCACCATCTGCAGTGATTTTGGAGCCCCCCAAAATAACAGAGTCTGTCACTGCTTCCACTGTTTCCCCATCTATTTGCCATGAAGTGATGGGACCAGATGCCATGATCTTAGTTTTCTGAATGTTGAGGTTTAAGCCAGCTTTTTCACTCTCTTTCACTTTTATCAAGAGGCTCTTTAGTTCCTCTTCCCTTTCTGCCAAAAGGGTGGTGTCATCTGCATATCTGAGGTTATTGATATTTCTCCCAGCAGTCTTGATTCCAGCTTATGCTTCATCCAGCCCAGCTTTTCTCATGATGTACTCTGCATATGTTAAATAAGCAGGGTGACAGTATACAGCCTTGATGTATTCCCTTCCCGGTTTGGAACCAGTCTGTTGTTCCATGTCCAGTTCTAACTGTTGCTTCATTAGCACATATCTGAATAGAGCATCTGGGTTTCCTAGGTGGCACTAGTGGTAAAGAACTCGCCTGCCAGAGCAGAAAACATAAGAGACATCGGTTTGATCCTTGGGTCTGGAAGATCCCCTGGAGGAGGGCATAGCAATACACTTCAATATTCTTACCTGGAGAATCCCAAGAACAGAGGAGCCTGGCAGACTACAGTCTTTAGGGAGAAAAAGAGTCAGACATGACTGATGGAACTTAGCATGCAATATACACAAATATAAAGTAGCTGAAAGCCCTGAGGAGTCAAGGCACCAGGCTTGGTGTTCGGGTCCTTGAGAGTCATGGATAAGGTTTAGATTCCCCATGAGGTCTGCTGGGGTTAGGCTGTCACTGGAGTCACGGTAGATTGAGGGGAGTGCTGGCAGCCTGCCTGCTGATAGGACCTGCTGTTAACCTGAGATGCCATCTAGGAGGTAGAATGTGACACAAGGCTGGGGTCACCCTCCATGCCTCCACTACAGGGCTGGGGCTCTTCCTTCCTCGCCATTTAAAATAGGAGCATTGGAACTTCAGAGCTACTAATTACATGATAAATCTACCTCATTCTAAGTGCTCAGAAAGTTAGAACTTAACCATTATTATTTAGTCTTTTGTCCCAAATAATGTTTCAGTCAGTCTCTGGGAATTTTGCAATGAATGTCTTTTAAAAATCTTATATATTACTTTAAATGTTCCAGAGTAATTCTCTTTCTACACTTTATGCCAAACAGGGTGGGATTCCAGGTGACCTAACCTTTTACTAAGACAGATTTTAAAATGGCTTGTTCCAAGGAATATTTATGTTTGAAACTTCAGGATCATATTAAAATCAAATCACATGGAGATAGAAGTGCTGTCTTTCCTTCATTCTTAAGAATCATCTGCAGTGGGTGCCATGCTATGGCTGTATTTTCCTTAAGGACTGATGACTTTGCTGTCCGCTTGGTTGGGAGTGCCAGTTGCTGGACAGTCCTCTCTGGGCGAACCTCTCGTTGCCCAGGTCACAGCCACCCCCGGGGCATTGTGCGCCCAGTGTTCTTTGCAGAGAGGGGAGTCTTACAAAAGCCCTGTTTTCTCCAAGATCGACCACGTCAAGGGCCATCCCAGCTTCAGTGCACCACAGAGCCGAGAGAGAGACTGGGCCTTACTGGGCTTTATTTCTCCTTCCTTACCCCACTGGGAGTGATCCCAAAGACACTTCTCAATATACATCCTGCATATAAATCTGTTTCAGAGTCTCCTTCCCAGAGAACTTGCCTTGAGATGCCGTCATTAAGAAGCACCTATCTTTTTACTAGAGAAGGCAATGGCACCCCACTCCAGTACTCTCGCCTGGAAAATCAGCTTTTCTCGAGATGAGATTAGAGATCACTCATAAGATGGGACCCTACTTCAGAAATGTTTGAATTGAAAAAATGCGCTTTGTACATTCAAAAAAATTGTGCTGAGTCCATAGGAGAGCTGTAATTGCTGGCTGTGTGATCATGTCTTTGTTGTTCAGTTGCTAAGTTGCGTCCAACTCTGTTCTGACCCCATGGACTAGCCTGCAAGCCTCCTCTGTCCATGGAATTTCTCAGGTAAGAATCCTGGAGTGGGTTGCCATTTCCTCCTCCAGGGGATCTTCTCTACCCAGAGACTGGACCTGCGTCTCCTGCATCAGCAGGGGAGTTCTTTACCACTGAGCCACCAGGGAAGCCCAGGATCATGCTGTGGTTGTTGTTTAGTTGCTCAGCCAGGTCCTATTCTTTGCAGCCCCATGGACTGCAGCACGCCAGGCTTCCCTGTCCATCACCATCTCCCGGAGCTTGCTCAAACTCATGTCCATCCAACCATTTCATCCTCTGTCGTCCCCTTCTCCTCCTGCCCTCAATCTTTCCCAGCATCAGGGTCTTTTCTAATGAGTCAGGTCTACACATCAGGTGGCCAAAGTATTGGAGTTTCAGCTTCAGCATCAGTCCTTCCAATGAATATTCAAGATTAATTTCCTGTAGGATTGACTTGTTGAATCTCCTTGCAGTCCAAGGGACTCTCAAGAGTCATCAGTTCTTTGGCACTCAACCTTCTTTATGGTCAAATTCTCACATCCATACATGACTACTGGAAAAATCATAGCTTTGACTATATGGATCTTTGTTTGCAAAGTAATGTCTCTGCTTTTTTTTTTTTTTTTTAATATTCTGTCTAGGTTGGTCATAGCTTTTCTTGAAAGCATCTTTTAATTTCACGGCTGCAGTGACCATCTGCAGTGATTTTGGAACCCAAGTAAATAAAGTCTGTCACTGTTTCCATTGTCCCATGATCATGTTAGCTGTGACTAACCCCAAGCAATTAGAAGCCTTTCACCAAAGCTATCATCTGAAGAAAGTTTAAAGATTATTCTTCCCGTTTCTCACTGCAGTTTTCTCTTTATATGCTCTTCTAGCTTGATCTGAATTCATGGTTTTAAGCCCATGCATTATATCTTCAGAGCTGCCATGTCTTAAGATTCTAATTTGTATATCATCTGTCTTTGATGATATGCAAACCATTATCTTTGCTATTCCACCACCCTCCCAAGCTTCACCCTGAGTGAATCATCTTCCCTTCCAGCCAACCCTGGTCTTATGTCCAGTCTCAATTAGTAGCTCCACTACTCTGACATTCCAAACCCAAAACCTGTGAGTCATTCAAGCCTCTTCCTGCTTTCTCCCTCTACATACCAGACAGTCAATGCAACCTGCCAATTTTTCTGGGAAATGTTACTCCAATAAGTAACACTGTTGCTGCTGCTAAGTCACTTCAGTTGTGTCCGACTCTGTGTGACCCCATAGCCGGCAGCCCACCAGGCTCCCCCATCACTGGGATTCTCCAGGCAAGAACACTGGAGTGGGTTGCCATTGCCTTCTCCAAGTAACTGTTCAGTTCAGTTCAGTTGCTCAGTCATGTCCGACTCTTTGCTGTTACTACTTTGGAATTCCTATTACTACTTCTTGAGACGTGAACTATGTACGGTAGCACATGAACTATCCACTGTAATAATGTTGATTTGTTTTGCTACCTTCAGGCTTGCTTCCTTTAAATATATTCTCTTCAGGGTGGTCAAGATATCTAAATCAAATGCAAATTTTGATTGTGCCTTGCACTTCTGAATACAGTGAGCAGCAAGTTCTATCAAGCAAGGTTTTCCATGACAACTCATTTATCCTTGATCATACATACCACTTTCATAACACTTTTGGGCTTCCCTTGTGGCTCAACTGGTTAAGAATCCGCCTGCAATAGGGAGGCCTGCGTTTGATCCCTGGGTTGGGAAGATCCCCTGGAGAAGGGAAAGGCTGCCCACTCCAGTATTCTGGCCTGGAGAATTCCCCAGGCCAGAATAGTATAGTCCATGGGGCCTCAAAGAGTCGACTGAGCGACTTTCAGTTATTCCACTTTTACCCCCTTTCTCCAACTTGATGTGCTGGTAAAATTGAAGTGCTTGGAGTTTACCTTCACAGTATTTCTTGCCTCCATGCCTTCCCCCACTACTTTCCTCTGCTTGAAAAGCCCTTTTCCCCTTTCTAAGATTGGCTAACTTTAATTTCCCTTTAAGGTAATCAGTTTTTGTCATCTCCTCTAGGATGCTTTCTCTACCTGCAGACCTGGATATCCAAACTGGTTTAGCATCTACAGTATTGGGCTTCCCTAGTGGCTCAGTGCTAAAGAATCTGCTTGCCAATGCAAAAGACATGATTTTGACCCCTGGGTGGGGAAGATCCCCTTGAGAAGGAAATGGCAACCCACTTCAGTATTCTCGTCTGGAGAATCCCATGGACAGAGGAGCCTGGCGGGCTGCAGTTCATGGAGTTGCCAAAGAGTCAGACAGGACTTAGTGACTATATAACACCAAGGAAAGTATGTTTGCTTTCTGTGATTTCTTCACAGACAGGGACTGTGGTTATTCACCTTTGTAATCCTAATGCCCAGCACACAGAGAATGCTCAGTAAATGTCTGGTGAACAGAACTGGAGAGTGAAGACAGCAGCTCTCTGGTTCCCTTTGTATTTACTTATTTAAAGAGTCTGCCTACAATACAGGAGGCCTGGGTTCTATTCCTGGGTCGGGAAGATCCCCTGAGGAAGGGAATGGCAACTCACTCCAGTATTCTTGCCTGGGAGATTCCACGGGCAGAGAAGCCAGGCAGGCTACAGTCATTGGAGTCGCAAAGAGTCAGACACGACTGGGTGACTAACACACACTGTATTGCTTATTTAGTGTATTATCAGCATTCCCAGTATTCTTTTTGTGGTCTTTGTCCTGAAATCCAGTTCTCGCTCTCTTCCTAACATCTTGATAAAATGGGATGCTTAACAGCTGTGGGACTTAATCTTTTCAAAACGGAACTCCTGACTTTTCTCTTAAATCACCGCTCCCTGACTCCCTCAGCTGAATAAACAGTGAACTGGCTCTTGCCATTTCAGGCCCACATCTTCGATGTCATCCTTGACACTTCTTTTTCTTTTATAACTAACATCCAATTCAGCAGAAAATCCTGTATCTTCAAAATATACATTCTCTCTCTCTCCATTACTGTCATCCTGGACTACGGTAGCAATATTACAATCGTTTCCCCAAGCCTGTGCTTACCCAAGCAAAGTCTTTCTCAGTATGGTAGCCAGAGTGTAGCTTTAACAATCTAAACCAGAGCAGAAAGGCCAATCCTGCAGCCTCAGCAAATAAATGGTTAGGAACAAAAAGAGATGAGGTGGAGATTAAAGAAGACTTAAAAGACAAAGAACTAGGAGAGTGTAAAAGGAAAGAACTTATTCCCATTAAAAATGGAATAGTGGTTACATTTAGCAGAAGGCAGGAGATTGTGTTTGAGTAGAGAAATGTAAAAGGTTCCTTCCTCTGTTTGGAAAGACTGGCTGAAAGGTACACAAGAATCTTTTCTGTTATTATTACAACCATTCTGTGACTCTGAAATTATTTAAAAATAAAAAAAAATTTTAATTGTAAAAATAAATAAATAATAAAAATCTAAACCAGTTTACATCCTTCTTGTGCTCAATACGTTTCAAAGAGATTTTCCAGTGAAAGCTCAAGTCCTTACCCAAGTCCATACCTCTTGCCACTGTCCCCTACTCTCGTCTCACCTCACTTCCTAAGTTTCTGGCTGAATTACAGCCTCTTTGGGTCCAGTGGTTAAGATTCTATGCTCCCACTGCAGCGAGGGGGTGGGGGTGGGGCGGCGGGTAGGGGGACAGTTTCGATCCCTGGTCTGGGAATTAAAATCCCACATGCCATGCAGCAAGGTCAAAAGGATTAAAAATAGAGCCTCCTTGCCTTTCCCAGCAAGCTTTTCCCATGCAAGGGTCTTTGTATTCCTTTTTGCCTCTGCCTGGAAAACTGTTTCCTCAGACACTGTCTCACTCTCTTCCTTTAGGACTTTGCTTCAATTTCAGTTCAGTTCAGTTCAGTCGCTCAGTCGTGTCTGACTCTTTGCGACCCTATGAATCGCAGCATGCCAGGGCTCCCTGTCCATCACCAACCCCCAGAGTTCACTCAAACTCACGTGCATCGAGTCAGTGATGCCATCCAGCCATCTCATCCTCTGTCGTCCCCTTCTCCTCCTGCCCCCAATCCCTCCCAGCATCAGAGTCTTTTCCAATGAGTCAACTCTTCACATGAGGTGGCCAAAGTACTGGAGTTTCAGCTTTAGCATCATTTCTTCCAAAGAACTCCCAGGACTGATCTCCTTTAGAATGGACTGCTTGGATCTCCTTGCAGCCCCAGGGACTCTCAAGAGTCTTCTCCAACACCACAGTTCAAAAGCATCAATTCTTCGTTGCTCAGCTTTCTTCACAGTCCAACTCTTGCATCCATACATGACCACTGGAAAAACCATAGCCTTGACTAGATGGACAAATGTCACCTTATTAGTGAGGTCTTTCTTGCCCATCTCTTGTAAAATAGAGGTTAACCTCACAAGTACTGTATTTATTGTTTTCCATGGTAGTTGTGTTTTGTCAGTCATATATATATATATATATATATATTTTTTTTTCACTCCTTTAGTTATGTCCTGACTTCCTGGGTTGTTTCTTTTTTTTTTCCTTTTTTTTCAGTGCTGTGTCCTTAGGATAATGACTGACACATAGTAGGGGCTTAATATATTTTTGATGAATGTGTGAGTGAATGAAGGAACCAGGAATAAACTCCAATTATGTTTCTGCTTACCATGTGTAATGTTGGGCAGATGATTTCACTTCTTTGAGGTTTACTCCCTTCCTTTTGTGAACGGAGGCTGATAATAATGGTGCCTGCCATATTTTTCTCAAAGGTTGTTGATGAGATGCCGTCTAAATTCATAGATGATGTTGTGAGTCCTTACTATGCCTTGTGCACAATATAAATTTTAATCTTCACAGTAATCTTCACATATCATAAGAGATATGTTCTATGATCATCTCCATTTTGATGATTTGGGGGAAAAAAAAAGGAACTAAGGCATATGCATGTCTTCAAGTCACCTAGCGTATAAATGAGAGGATTCAGACCTGTATAGTTGTGACCATGTCAGTGTTGACTGGCAGCCCTGAGTGTGTGTCTCCTCATTCAGGGCCTGTACTTTGTGTAAATGACCCCAGATAGGAATCTTACAGGTTTGTATTAGACACTGTTTTTCAGTTGGATCTTATTCTGATATTTTAAAAATTTTGTGCTGAATTTTCTTAAATTATTTTTTCCATCTACAAAGGCAACCATGTGACTTTTCTCTGTTTATCTGTTAATGTAGTGAACACACAACTAAGGGCTTCCCAGGTGGCACCCTGGGAAAGAACCCGTGGTCAAGAACTCGTCTGCCAAGGCAGGAGACATAAGAGACGCAGGTACTGGAGGAGGGCATGGCAACCCATTCAAGTGTTCTTTCCTGGAGAATCCCACAGAGAGGAGCCAGGCTGGCAACAGTCCACAGGGTTGCAAAAAGTCAGACATGACTGAAGCAACTTAGCACGCGTGCATGCACACAAGTAAACTTCCTGATGCTGACCATCTTTTCAAGAACAAACTTCTCTACTTAGTAAAATTTAATATTTTGGAAATTAGTATCTGTGTTCCTATAAGAGATTGCTATATGATTTTCTTTTCTAGGTTATCATTACATAGTTTTGATGTAGATTTTGGTGCCCATGAATTAGAATAATACTGTAATTACTGTAAGGATCTGTAAATTTCCTGAATTTCTGGTAAAAGCCTTCCTAAAGAATTCAGAGTCTTTTAATACAAGTCTGTGTTAGTCGCTCAGTAGTGTCCAACTCTGCAATCCCATTAATTGTGGCCCACCAGGCTCCTCTGTCGATTGGATTCTGCAGGCAAGAACACTGGAGTGGGTTGCCATTCCCTTCTCAAGGGGCTCTTCCCAACCCGGAGATTGAACCTGGGTTTCCTGAATTGCAGGTAGATTCCTTAGTAATCTGAGCCAACAGAAAGCCCCCCTTTATTACATATATTTTGATTAATCTTTAATTAAGTTTTCCTTATTTTCATGAGTCCGTTTTGATAATTTTCTTAGAAATCAGTGTTCACATAGATTTGCATGAACATATAATTTGCAAAAATTATACTACTAATTGCCTTTTTGTATTTTAATACATATATTTGTAATCTGACATTTTGCTTTTTAGTTTTGATCAGATTTATTTTTCAAAGATACATCTCTTAGTTATACTAATTACCTTTTTCTACTTTATTACTCTTTTTATCTTTAGTAATACTTAATTCTCCTTTTAAAATTATTTTATACATTCTTGAGATTAATAAATAGTAAAGTATTTCAATCTACTTATTTTCTGTGAGAATCTATAGAATTCTATATGTTATGCTTTTGCCATAATGTTTTTTAATGACATAATTTTCAAATTGATTTTTTTATACCAGCTCTATTTAAAAGGGTAATTTACATTTTCAAGTATATACATTTTTTATTTTCTATTTTTATTGCTTTTTAATTCAACAGCATTGATATTATTTTAATTCAACATTATTCAATTCAATCATCCAATATTATTGATATTATTGATTTGTGTTTATAACATGTGGCATATAGAATCTGATTTCAGATTTTTATGTAATTTTTTCTGAGACATTAAGTTTAGCACATTGATGCTTTAGGAATATGTCATAAGCAACCTCTTAGGAATGTCCTATGTATTCATTTTCTATGTGCTATTTCTATGAGGTAGAATATTTCATCTATCTATAGGTAATCTAATATACATACACCCTACTAAAACATTGTTCATTGTGTTTTAAAATTTACCACAGGCAGTGGTGTGCTAGAGCCAGCTCTAAT
This sequence comes from Budorcas taxicolor, assembly GCF_023091745.1. Classification (NCBI taxonomy): domain Eukaryota; kingdom Metazoa; phylum Chordata; class Mammalia; order Artiodactyla; family Bovidae; genus Budorcas; species Budorcas taxicolor. The sequence goes on along the minus strand of NC_068926.1, from coordinate 16,548,375 downwards.
TGGCTTGTGAGAGCCAATGGTTAAATATGCAGAAATTTTGTGAACCAGTTGTTAAAACACTGTGACTTGAAATCAGTATGGTGAGGTACTTACATAACAGAAATTGGCAAATGCTACAAGGTGATGGTGGTAGTGGTGTTTTGAGAATTAGCTAACTCACTTACCCAAACCACAACCCTACTCATTTTTTTTATGTTTAAATTTCTGAGCAGATTTTAAGATTTTTAAATAATTCCTTGTTTTTCTATTAGATTTTCCTTTATATAATTTGAAGCTATATTGTTATATATTTGAAACTATATTCTCAGAAGCATAAAGCTTCATGGTTTTTATATCCTCTTACAGATAGTAACTTTCATCCATATCCATTATCTTTGTATTGCTTAGAATTCTAATTGAATTTCTGCCTTGAATTCTAATTTTATGGTATTATTACTATACTCATATTTGCTTAGCATATCTTTTCTTGTACTTTCATTTTCAAGCTTTTTGTAACATTTTATTTTTGTTTAATTTTTTACAAATACCATATTAAAAAAACATTATCTGTTATCTTTCTGCCTCTCTATTTTTAAAACTCAATCTAAGTGTCTTTTAGTAATCAAATGTAGTTTTTGATCACATTGTTTCATGTATGGGTGAATGTACCTGTATATTTAGATTTACTACTGCCACATTACTTTTTATGTGTGAACTTCTTATTGTGATTTCTTTGTTTAATTTTCTCCTTTTATGCTTACCATTACCTTCTGTTAGTTTGCTTAGGTTTTCTTTGCCTCATTTTACTTTATTTTTAAGCTTGAAAATTACAGTATATCCAGGATATTCTTTTTCTGTATTGAACTTTTGATTTCTACATGAAGTAATAATCTTAGCATGAGTTTTCCTCTTTTCTCACAATATTTACCACATTGAATTTACCTGTGATTTTCCTTCCACACTGCTATCTGGAAAAGTACATATTAGGTCAGGAGTTGCCTGGTATAGAGGTTGGGACTGGTGTGACTGTAAAGGGGCATGGGAGAAATTTTGATGATTATAGCTGTTTTCTGTTGTTGTGAAGCAATTTCATGGGTATATACAGTTATCAAAACTCTGCATATCATATACCTAAAATTGGTATGTTTTATCACCTTGAAATTATATCAATAAAATTGATTTTAAATGTATAGTGGGGAATGTCAGAAAGAACCAGAAATCATTAGCAAGATGTAGAGAAGGCCCAATTAAAGATTGCATCTCAAAAATTTATCAGGGACCATTTTTTCCAACAATACTATGTAGCTTGGAATTGGACACTGGCAAAATAAAAGTATCAGAAAGGTGAAATGTGGAGAAAACTCGGTGGAGGAAGATTTAGATTCTCTTTAGGATAGTATTACAGTGGCCGACTGGGACACCTGCTGGATAGGGAAGCAAGTGCAGGTAAGAGTCTGATAGTTCTGAGTGCGTGTGTGTGTGTGTGTGTGTGTGTGTGTGTGTGTGTGTGTGTGTGTGTGATGGGGGCAGTGTAACTGTAAAGAAGTGAAAAATAAAATCCAACAAATGTGACGTATGCTCATTATGTACCTAGTATGCTTTTTTGTTTTGGAGTTCAGTAATGAACACGATACACAAGGTTACTACCACAAGAATCTCACATTTTTGCAAAATTAAATGAATGAATGAGATTTATATAAAAAAAAACTTTAAAAAATGTGGCTGTTATTTATACCCAAGTGTGAATATTACATGTGTTGGGCTCCATGATTTCTTATATCCCATATTTTTCTTTTTCGTGGATAACTTTTTTTTTTTAGTTTCCTAGAATGTATTTTCACATTATTATTTCATAGACATTCAGTGGATTTTAAATTTTCTGAGGTCTGGTAGGAAGAATGTTCTTTATCCTCTTTCTCAAATACTAATGTTCTTCTGTACTATGGTTTCATCTTCACCAGTTTTTGGAAAAAAGTGCTTTTGGAAACTAAGCTAGAGGAATAGATCTTATTGACCATTTCTGGACAGTAGGTTAAGTATTAAAGTCATGCTGCTCTGCAGAAGCTGTCTACTTACACCTGCCCTAGAGTTAGCCTTTCTCAAAAACATTTACCCAAAACATTTTTCAACAACACTTACACCAAATGATAAAAAACGCACATGAACATATTGCTGTGTAGAACTATTATCAAAGAGTGGTAAGAGCATCGTTTGTATATGCCCTTTAGCTACGTATATGCTTCATTGTCTGGAGAAGGAAATGGCTACCCACCCCAGTGTTCTTGCCTGCAGACTTCCATGGGCAGTGGGGCTTGGTGGGCTACAGCCCATGGGGTCGCAGAGAGTCAGACACGACTGAACAGCTACCGTGCATACACACACACATGCATCATTGTTGTCTTTGATGATAAACTACCCTAGGTGTTTCTATATTCACTTTCTGTAATACCATCTCTCTAGTTAAGGCCTTTTGAGTTGTCCTGGTAACTAAGGTGTCCAAACTTCGTAACTACCTTTGTCCTTGGCAGTGTGATATTTAAATGGCTGTGATTTGTTTGGAAGCATTTCAGTATAGTTAAGCAATTTGTCTCAAGTATTCCAAGAACTTCATGTTGTTTTATTTAAAATATATGTGTATATTATTTTATAGGTCTTATATGAAATAGCATTTTTTAAATACTAAAATAATCTTACTTAATCATTTATTTTTGTTGTTTTGATAAACTGTTGTGATTCATAATAACATATTGTGTGGAGTCATGAAAATTAAATGGCAACTTCAAATCTTGTTTTTATTTTTATTTATTTATTTAATTTTAATTGGAGGCTAATTACTTTATAATATTGTGGTGGTTTTTGCCATATATTCACATGAATCAGCCATGGGTGTACATGTGTTTCCCATCCTGACCCTCCCACCCACCTCCCTCCCCATCCCACCCCTCAGGGTCATCCCAGTGCACCAATTCTTGTTTTTAAATGGAAGTAACTTTTAAAAGTCACAGTAGTAACTCATGGTAACATAGTTCACATTGGATTTTTTTAGCCTTAATATTGAACACAGATTGTGTGTTTAAGAAATTTCTTATTTGAAAATTTCATAGTATTGGTGTCAGTTGAAATCAGCTTGAAAGAAGTTACTGAAATAATGCCAGTACACTTAATGACAGGACAATTTAAGATGTTAAAGATATCACTTTCTCAACTCTACTGAAATTGGGAAGGCAGTGGCACCCCACTCCAGTACTCTTGTCTGGAAAATCCCATGGACGGAGGAGCCTGGGAGGCTGCAGTCCATGGGTTCGCAAAGAGTCGGACACGACTGAGTGACTTCACTTTCACTTTTCACTCTCATGCATTGGAGAGGGAAATGGCAACCCACTCCAGTGTTCTTGCCTGGAGAATCCCAGTGACGCGGGAGCCTGGTGGGCTGCCATCTATGGGGTCGCACAGAGTCGGACACGACTAAAGCAAGTTAGCAGCAGCAGCAGCAGCAGCAGGAAATCCCTAAATGTCAGAGGCTGGCCTGTGGGTCAAATCCATCAACAGTCTATTTTGGTTAAGTAAAGTTGTATTGGATATACCCATTCATTCATGCATTGTATATGGCTGTTTTCACATTGTGTCAGCCTTAGATAGTTGAAACAGAGACTACAGGATTTACAAAGCGTGAAGTTTACTATCTGACCCCTTACAGAGAGTGTTTACTGACTCCTGCTTTATACAATAGTGACAGTCTTGTTTACAGTTTCCTCCCATTACTTTCACACCATTATCAAATGGGTGGGGAAGATCCCCTGGAGAAGGAAATGGCAACCCACTCCAGTACTCTTGCCTGGAGAATCCCATGGACAGAGGAGCCTGGCAGGCTACAGTCCACGGGGTCGCAAAGAGTCAGACACGACTGAGTGACTTCACTTTGTTATCAAATGACTCACTTTCCTCTGAGTACGCAAGTCCTTGAAGGCTCTTTTCTCCACCTAAAGTCTTGTTTCTTTTTGCTCATATCTAAAATCTATCTGTTCTTCAAGATATGATTCAATTGAAGTGTTTAGTTCCGAAGTCTTGTCCAACTCTTTGTGACCCTATGGACTGTAACCCACTAGGCTCCTCTGTCCATGGGATTTCCCAGGCAAGAATACTGGAGTGGGTTGCCATTTTCTTCTCCAGGGGATATTCCCCACCCAGGGATCAAACCCACATCTCCTGCTTGGCAAGCAGATTCTTTACCACTGAGCCATCAGGAAAGCCCCATGATTCCATTAACCCTTCCTTTATGAAGCTCCACAATTACAGTTTTTTAAAAAAGTGATATTACCTAGACACATGTCTTTTATACTCCTTTTCATATACTCTAAAATCCCTTGCCTTTCTCTTGGTTGTACTTGCTTGACATATGCTACTGCTGCTGCTGCTGTGGCTTCAGTCGTGTCCGACTCTGCGACCCCATAGGCGGCAGCCTACCAGGCTCCCCCGTCCCTGGGATTCTCCAGGTAAGAACACTGGAGTGGGTTGCCATGTCCTTCTCCAATACATGAAAGTGAAAAGTGAAAGTGAACTCCCTCAGTCATGTCCGACTCCTAGTGACCCCACGGACTGCAGCCCACCAGGCTCCTCCAGCCATGGAATTTTCCAAGCAAGAGTACTGGAGTGGGGTGCCATTGCCTTCTCCATTGACATATGCAACCATGACTAAATCCGTTTCTCTACCTACTCCAAGCCTAGCTATTCTTTGTATGCAGTAATGTGGCTGTAGGAAACACAAGCATGCTGACTCATCTTAGTTTCTGGCCATTCATGGCCATGAACTTTCATTAGGCTAGTGAAAGTGAAGTCACTCAGTCGTACCCGACTCTTTGTGACCCCATGGATAGTAGCCTGCACCAAGCTCCTCCGTCTATGGGATTTTCAAGGCAAGAGTACTGGAGGGGTTTACCGTTTCCTTCTCCAGGGAATCTTCCCAACCCAGGGATCGAACCCGGGTCTCGCACATTGTAGACAGACGCTTTACCGTCAGAGCCACCAGGGAAGTCCATTAGGCTAGGCTCTTGTAAAATACTTAACATCTATGCACTGTCCTCTATACCTTGATAGCTCTTTCATGTATTCTCCTACCTTCAACCCATAGCACCTCCTTCCCAGGCTGTCTGTTGATGACTTTAGTCCTAGTTAACAGAAAATCGAAGCAATGTCAAGAAATTTCAGCACCACGTCCACCTGCCTCTCAGCCTGTGCATCTAGGCTTCCTTCTACTCAGCCTTCCTTCCCAAGATCATATTGAAAAGGTGACCAATTTTGAACCTCCTTGTGTATAAAATACTCTTTTGATGTTCTGAGCACTCAGTTTCAACGTGAGGAGGGTGGATTTGCCCTGTGACTAACAGGCAATCCTCAGACACCAGTAGGGTGATGTCCAAGAATTCAACTCAATTCAGATACTTTTTACCCAAATGAGGAGTCAGATGCCACAGGTCGATGGTTCAGCCATCCAGGCTGGCTCCCTCCCAGCCTTCCATCATGAGCTTTCAGTTGCCTGTGGAAAGTCTAAGCTGTTATCTATGCTTCTGACCAACTGGGTATAAATCAGTGGTCCCCAACACCCCCATTTATTGGTTTTTAATAAATGAATAACTCAGGAATAGGTAGACGGAAGAGCTGCACAGGACAAGGTGTGAAGCAAGGGCTCAGAGCTCCATGCCCTCTCCTAGCACCTCCACATGGCCCCCAAAACCCCGAAGCTCTCCAGACCCGTACTTATGGTTTTTTTATGTACATTTCATTACATAGACATGACTGATTAAATCGCTGATCCTTGGTGATTGAACTCAATCTCCAGTTCCTCTCTCCTCACCTGAGGTGGGGGCAGAAATAGGACTGAAAGTTTCAACCCTCTGAT